>NC_143088.1:4805000-5430000 GCF_061535455.1 Colias philodice
CAAAGTTAACAGATAATTATATTACCATTTATTGTCTTTATTATTTTACTAGCGACCCGCCCCGGCTTCGTACGGGTGCAATGCTGGCCTGATACTAAATACACTACAGAAAAAACGTTGTATATAAAAACGGGTGTAAAATATATAGCCGGGCGGCCGGCCGATACCGCCGCAAACGCTACGTCCCGCAATTTTTAAATCTGTAATATCTTCGAAAATATTCACTTAAATCATACGGTGTAAAGGGCCATATAGATCTTAGATATTAAATGAACAATGTATTCAAGGTATTTAATTGGTTAAGGATTAATGCTGTATTGGTTAAAATCGCTTCGAAATCGCGTCGTAAAAAGTACCTAAATAACAAAAATAAGTTATTGTGGGTTATCCATATGAGATAGACATAGACCATCGCGGACTTTTCTGTAGACCTTTTCAATGTGTATAATACTTAGTACATTATTTTGATAAAACTCGTAGGGTTCAGCCTGCGTTTGCAATGTAAGCGGAAAAAATGTAATTTTTTACGACATCACATAAACCTTCCTCTTGAATCACTCTATCTATTAAAAAAAACCGCATCAAAATCCGTTGCGTAGTTTTAAAAATTTAAGCTTACAAAGGGACATAGGGACATAGGGACAGAGAAAGCGACTTTGTTTTATACTATGTAGTGATGATGAAAAAAAAATATGGTAAATACACATTAAAATGATCGTAGGTAGGTACATCAATTACAAATTATGGTCCTAATATATTGGCTTTCTGCCCGTGGCTTCGCATGAATGAGAAATTTCACCGAGGTGAAAAGTAGATGATATAGTAGTAGGTATAGATAGTGGTCTACCCCCCGAACTATCTCCTCATTCAAAAATCATTTCATAGACTCGCTCCGTTATTACGTCAGAGACAAAGAAACAAACACACTTTTGCAATAAGAATATTATAGTAGAGCCATTTTAATAGGCAACATTTGACAGTTCAACAAATTTCAACAACGTAACCTAGTAACGACAACATAGAATAACATGATATTTCGTTTTGTTAGAACTGCACATTTGCTTAAATTTTTTCAATTACGATTACATATTTATACAGTAGAACTCCAATTATCCGAACTCCGACTATCCGAATCGCCGATTATCCGAATCACAAAAAATTGTCCAAAAAAAGTCAAAGTGCGCTATTATTCTTCCCCCCGCGAAGCCAGTGTTTGCGCGTCAAATCTTGACTTGACTTGTTGTGCCTACACTGACTTGAGATGTTTAAAAAACAATGATTTTTATTTCTAAACTTGTACATAAGTAGGTACGTTTTATTTATATATTTAAAACATGTGAAAATTTCATGTTTCTTTCATTTAATTCAATAAAAATATAGTGCAATATCAAAACGTAGCTTTTATTCTCTCCGATTGCAAATTAAAAAAAAAAATCCGATTATCCGAATATTTGATTATCCGAATGGGTCCCGGTCCCCATTAATTCGGATAATTGGAGTTCTACTGTAATAATAATGACCGATACAAGTAATTTTAGGTTTTGATTTTACTGATAAACCCTTCTAAACATAGTAAACAATTTCTGATTTAAAAAACTGACGTCGTTACAATTTTGTGTCAATAAACCTTTTTTCTTTTTAAATACCAGTGACGTTACTCTAAAAATCGTAAACTGACAACTAGAATCGAATGCATTGATTACTTGGGAATAAAAATCATCATAAATTATTGACATGTGTTTCAAGTTCGATTGACAAATGTTTCAAGCCCGTATCGATTAATTAACTTTAATCGATGTTTTTAAGCAGGTTACCACCCTATGAAGATAAAATTGATAGACGTCAAATGTTGCCTATTAAATTGGCTCGATTATAGTAACGATACACATTTTAATAAATATTCTTTCAAATGCAACCTTACACAGAGCCCCCTTACACCACAAGAAGCCCCGATAATTACCGTCATCCTTAAATGCGTATCGACCCGCTTCAGCCCAGAACATGATGCGTTGAACTGCATGAGAAAGCCTCAAACTATCACAGGTATTGTTAGCATCTATGAGGCGATTTATACCCATCTAAAATATAATAAGATAATATTTTAATTGAAAACCTGTATTTGAGATAATCTTATATTTTATTCACATAAAAAAACTCGTCAGTTCATTTATAAAACAACCAGTTACACTTTATCCTGTTTGCTAATTGATATTTTATCAAAAGTAAAAATGTATCTGTGAGCGGTTCCTTTGTAACAATACCTACTGCTTGGAGTTTGGAGGGTAGAAGCAATGTCATACGGAGCGTGTAAAGTGGCAACGTAGCTGCTACCCGCAACGTCTTCATCCGATCTGAAATACTTTTAACGCTGGTGACCGACATGTGAGCTGCGACGTTGCGTAGGGAACGGCCTCGAGGGACCACCAAGAAAAATGTGAGCCCGGGTGTCGCATAATTTATTTCTAATGCCTGGAAAAATTATTTGAATATGTACATCAAAGATAGCCAATACTGAAACGATTATGGCAGAGATTAAAAATTACTTTATTTTAGAGTGTGTACTGAAATAAGGGTTTATACATACATATTATAAGTACATAATATTAAACTTTGTGAACTGTGTTAACTACATGTCATTCATAGAACTTATTTTATCAAAAACTACATATTAAATATCGATTTATCTAAGGGGGCGGTTGTTGTATCAAATATCTAACGATACATATTGAAATGTGCTTCAATTTTATATTCAATTAGTTAGAGACAATGGCAACATACAGTGCATTGTTGGTCATCTTGCTGGTGTCCTATCCGCCTCGTTTAGTTGTAGCCGAATGTGACCCCAATCGTACCCCGGAACTCCACGATGAGGCAAAATTACATCAAGATGTACTGTGTGCCTATAACAGCAACTACCGTCCAGTGAAAGATCATAAAAGTACTGTTACTGTAAAAGTCCGTTTTGCATTGAAATACATCAGTTTTGACGCTTTAGAAGAAACGTTCAATGTTCATAGTTGGGTTGCTATGTCTTGGAAAGACGAATTTTTGACCTGGACGCCCTCCGACTATGGTGACATAAAGGAGATCCAGGTGGAAAGTCATGAAATTTGGACGCCCCGCATGGCACTCTTCAACGCAGACGCTTCATTATATCAATCGGATTCAATTTACACTACATGTCTATTGGACAGCGACGGGACAGTTACGTGTGTGCCGCACATGGTGCACTCAGGAATATGCCGCACCTCTCTCCGCAGTTGGCCCTACGATATACAAAACTGCAGCTTTTACTTTGGCTCTTGGATGCACACCGGTCAACAAGTGAACTTTACATTTTACAGGACGCGTCCGATAGTACTGGATGATTATCAAGACGGCCCCGGTTGGAAGCTTCTTAACGTTACAAATGAATTTCTGCCAGGCGTCTATACATGCTGCCCAAATAGTTCTTATCCAATGTTGAAATACACATTTATGATGAAGAGAGAAGCCGGTGGACCTGCAGCGATTGTGATCATTCCTTCTATGGTAATCGTTCTTCTCACCCTTATTTCTCAGTTCTTAGACATTAAGGATTACACGCGACTATTTCTAATATGTTTTAGTCTTTTTGGACATTTCATGTTTCTTACAGAAATAGGATACGATATTCCGAAGCACAGTTCGGATACGCCGATTATTTTATTATTTGTTCGTGATTCTATGTTAGTTACTTTATCATCAATATTTGTAACGTTACTTTTAATGTCCTTAAGAAAACGTGCTGTGCCAGCTCCTACGTGGATCGTATCGCTGAATCGGTTGGTCAATAGTGGCCCGGGGAAGTATGTAGTTTTTACAGAATTCGATCCAAGTGAATCGAACGATATAAAAATCCTGACTGAAGAAAACGTAAGTGATGCAAATATTGATGAAAGAGCTCGCATTACTGCCGACTGGCTACAATTTGCTAACATTCTGAATAGTTTTGTATTTATTGTAATTTTTATGGTCTATTTTATTTTAGTTTGTGTCTACATTCCAAAAGATGATTGAAAGGTATTACGTTAAATAAATACCAGATCCAAAGTATGTCGAAATAAAAATAGTTTTATTGAATCTTGCAATTCATATTTAGACATATTTTTATGTGACATTTTTTGAATGCCTGAATCTCCACCTATTTTGGTTTATGTGAGTGTGTAATAAATACGGGAATATGGAAATCTATATTCAGAGTTGAATAAATGTTCCCTAGCATTATGTGTAGGTATAAGATTTAGTTATTTTAGACAATAATAATAATTAGGGCCAATAAAGTTTTGGTAAATCAAATCGAACAAGTTTCATAATAAGTATGTATGTATATTGTTCGTGCCGAAGAATTATTTTATATAGTTAACTACCTATCTACGTTTTGCGTAGGTACGTAAGATGATTGACGTAAGTAGGTACGTACATTCGTGAAATGCGTGTGTAACGAACAAGAATTAAACGGTATTTTATAGTACAGAAAGATAAAATAATAAAGGTACTTAATTGAATTATATTTATATTAACCTACTTATACTTTTTATATCTCAATAAACCTCCTAGTTAGAAGTGATTATATTATATCCTAAGGCCTAGCAATTATTATGTCCATTGTTTGTAAATACATGGAATGAACATATATTTTTATTACAAACCTACCACTACAGGGCGTCCTACCACCCATATTGCGATGAAACATATACATAATATACAAGTACAACAAAAGTCGGTACGATACGAGGTTACGAGAATCGGTATTATTACACAATATATCATACATTCATCGTAACAATATAAAAAAAAAACAGACACGACGCCAGCTGTAAACCAGACCACGCACTCACCTCCGCATCCCACTCGCGCAGGTCAACATATCGCATGACGTCATTGATCCGTATCATGTGCGTGGTCCGATACGGCGCGGTGTCCGTGTCTCGGAAGCGCACGGTGCCGTTGAGCAGAGTGGGCGGAGCCCGCCAGCGCGCGCGCACGTACAGCGTGGATAGCAGCACCCCGCACATGCCTTCTGATAACTCGTCTTCGTCGAATGTATCGCGCATGGAACCACCGGAATCCCATTCGACCTATACATTTAACATGGAAAGCATAGCGCAACCTTTTGAATATTCCTTTAAAAATCCAAACATAGCACAACAATTGAACTCTATTTTTAAGATACATTAATAGGTGCTATTATACCTGGAAGTGAAGTCCCGTGTCCCCGTAGTGGGGTAGGGGGCAGATGCATTATTCATACATCTGTTTCACTGATCGATTTTTCTTTAGGGACAAGTAGGTGATCAGCCTTCTGTGTCCTGCCAGACCAAGACATTTTTTTTTTTTTTTCGTCTCCACCGGGAATCGAACCCAGGGCCCCTCGGTTCTACGCTCACGCGTCAACCACTGTACCGAGGAGGCGGTCTGACCGCTTCCTCGGTACAGTGGTTGACGCGTGAGCGTAGAACCGAGGGGTCCTGGGTTCGATTCCCGGTGGAGACAAAAAAAAAATGTCTCGGTCTGGCAGGACACAGAAGGCTGATCACCTACTTGTCCCTAAAGAAAAATCGATCAGTGAAACAGATGTATGAATAATGCATCTGCCCCCTACCCCACTACGGGGACACGGGACTTCACTTTATTATACCTGGGAATCTATTTCAACAGGATTTTTATTTATTTATCTTATCAGGAGGACTTTAGCAGTAGGTATATCATGTTAATTCCAAAATATTTTTAATGATGGTGCATCCCGTAGCTTCGGGGAAAATGGGTTTTAAAATTAGTAAGTACTTATTAGATTATCGGATCCAAATGGATCGTTTTTTTTTGAGCTCATGTCTACACTGAACGATATATTAATAATTGGCACAACATCATTAGATAACCTAATTAAAAACTTTATATGGGTGTATTTTGAACTATCTTTAACACTGGGGCCAATATAGAGCCCACACGTAGGTACACTCTTAGTAAGTAAGTATAAGTACTTGTTCCTAGAGGTACGCATATATTTTATTTTATTGATTTTCTAGTCTAATGTATGAAAGAAACCTCTATTAAAATAATATAATATGTTTAACTCGGCTAGATTATCTAACTTTTCAATTTCTACTACGTAAAGAAATGTACGATATATTTTACCATATGATTAAGTTTCTGGGTAAGAAGCTCAGCTGTGTCATTATTATTCAAATAACTTATATTCATTCTCAGCGCAGACGCAGCTCCTTCGAGGAATCTTCTGCTTACTTTAAGATCACTTTTCAGAACTAATCTCGTAGCGTAGCGGAACTTAAGATCACCGTCTGATACAGGAAGCCAGGATAATACATCTTTTAGCATCTCTACCTTCTCCTACAATTAAGTTCTATTAGTTGAAAAAAAAAAAACAAGTTGGATTCGTAGAAAATATTAAGTATAAAAAGTACGTAGAAACTGAATAGATTTTATAGATATTATTATATATTTATAGGCATCTTTTCTGAAATTTAGAAATGAATATGTACTACTGAATCTCAGGAATAGCCTTCCTCGATAAATGGGCTATCTAACACCGAAATAATTTTTCAAATCGGTCTAGTACCTATACTTCATGAGATTAGAGCGTTCAAACAAACAAACTCTTAAGCTTTTATTTATTTATCTTTGGGAAACAAACAATACAATATATCTTATAAATAACAATAAGAGATAACAAACTATACACATATCAGCAAAGTTTCCACTAAAAATTTAAGTTCTTTAAAAAAATACACATTCAGTCACATACAGTCTACTTGAGGATACAAATAAATACAAAAGCTTTATAATATTGTATAGTATAGATTACATTATAAACTCTAGATACATGTATCTGTTGTTAGTTTTGATACCTACCTGTTCGGTGGCAATTAATCCAGTACATTTATCGATTTCTGCTCTTGTAGCAGGGTCAACTTCTGTGGACAGCGCTATCAATGCTATCTGGAGAAATAAACTGGATACCATGAAACTGATCCCGTTTACTTTGCGCTCTGGCGGGCTTATTGACGAAAGTGTTGCATATGTCGTCTAAAATATTTTATAAATAATAATTTATCCTACTTTTGTTAGTGATAAAATATAGGTCATAATTATATGGTCGATAACTCAACCGCGACAAGCATGAAACACACAATTTTTAAAATGTTCTAAGTAGATAAATATAAGTTTCAATTATAATAATTCATAGATAGCATTCTGAGCTATGTAAGTTATTGGCCAACTAACTATTATGGTAAATCAATTTTTTTTGGATAAATGATAAAATTTTCAGCAATAGTTAAGTAAGTTGAAATTTATCGGTACCTATCTACATATTACGATACTTTCGATACTTTTAATTTAAACTTACGCCATAAAACGTTCGTTGAAGATGATCCAAAGCATGAATAAACTTTGTTAGAACGTAAACTTTTCTTGAGGGATGCCCACTCCTAGTCCGGTACGCCAAGGTTGACGCATTCCCAGTCTTCATATTATTATTATTAAACATATCATAAGGTGTCAAAGTTGGTGTAACATTTTTTGAACGGAGTTCACTATATAACCCTTTATTTACATGTTTCTCTTGTAAATGTCGATTAATATTTTCATTTCCTGTTTTTAAAGGGTGACCCAGAAATCCATTAACATCATTCGCTACTCTTTGATACATTTTCTCTTCCGTTGATTTATTACGGTTTTTTATAGGAGATTCAAAACTGCGACGGGAATTTTGGAACCCCACGTTAAGTTTGTGTTTAGCTACAGGTAAAGTGTGATAGTTATTTTCACAACTATTCCACATATTATTAGAGAAGCAAAGTTTAGGTCCATTTTGACCGTGTGCACTCAAAGGCGTTACTAAACCTGGAAAAGTATATCCTGGGATTCGCACCTGATAATTTGGTATCAACTCTAAAGATAACACACACAGTTGAATCAGCAAATTTGTAATAACTACTAACGAAGCTTTACGAGTCATGCTTGCTTGGAATCAATCAATGACTATTTGTAACAATTCATTTGTTTCGCTTGTCGAACATATTATTGAATTTTTATTACATAGAAGTCTTAAGCAATTTTTAAATATTAATCCACGCACTGATTGTTTATTATTTAAGGTTGGGAAAAGTGGTCAACGAAAGGCAGAGTAACTTGTCTGTGTATTAAAATTACGTGCACCACGACGCAAGTCGCGAGCTCTTATCAAACTGTTACATTTTCCATGCACATCTGTAGAAAATATACTTGGTTCCGCAATATTAAGTGGCTCCTTAATTTCGCGCGATACTCATGAACTACTAATTAATGTGCCATGGCTAATTAGTTATTAATAAATTAAATGACCATACTATAATTTTACCTTCAATTTTCCATTCTGATTAATTAAGACTTAAGAAAGGCAGATACAACGTTCTCGTTTGATATGAAGCTTAGGTATTGTGAGAATATTCATAGGTTGGTTTTTTATTTATACTCCAGACAAATGTCGTTTTTTTAACAAAAATTATAGCTAAGAATGGATGATCCGCTTTTAATTCTTCTGAATAGTCTAAAGATAAGGCCACCAAACCAGCAACTGCAAATATGTATTAAAAAGCCCAAATTATATTTTATGAAATTCTGCTTTTATTTTCTTTTATTCTATTCTAGTTTATTATTTTCCTAATTCAACTTTTAGTCTGTATTGTTAAATAAATGACAATAATGAATAATGATGATGTTAAGAAAACCTACTTACTTCTACTAATGAATTGCTTATTTACATGTAACACATCTATTGAAACAAAGTACCTACTTATATCTACTAAGTATTTACTAGTACATAATTTCATTTCATGCATGGCATCAAGTTCATTTTTAAATTAAATTAAAAAGAGCCAATTTATTACTGACTAGCTGCGCTTCGCCTGTTGGTCTTAGCGTTATGATATATAATAGCCTTCCTCGATAAATGGGCTATCTAACACCGAAAGAATTTTGCACATCGAACAAACAAAAAAAGTCTTCAGCTTTACAATAGATATGTATTAAGTAGGTATAACGATGAATATAGCATTGAAATAAAACTCAATATCTTTAAATAAATAATTTATTTTATATAATTATATATATCTTCTAACATACAAAAATAATACTTTTTAAAACTGTATAATAATGAAAACATTAGTAAAATACATAAAGTTCATCTTAAATTATAAGTAGTTAGGTAACTTAATAGTAAATATAATAATTTCCTTTAATATTGTCATTATAAGCAGTTTACAATAATTGGGACGGTTTTGTAAGTCACGCTAATGTTCGAATTGAGAGCAGCGAGTAGCGACAGACGTGACAAGAAATTTATCAAGAAATTACAAACCAAGAAACATTTATAAATGCACATTAAAAACCGCATAAGTTTTTTCAAACATTGAGTTACTACTACAGTATGAGTAATAAAAGTAAGTAAATAATAAAGTCATTTTCTATAATGTAATGAAATTGTTACCTTATTTCTTTACAATAAGATTGAATTACATAGCATTACGTAGATAGCTGAATACAAAAGTTAGGTGACGCGTTTTCGTATGTGTAGCTTCTACTATAGTAGTAAGCCAATGTTTTCATCGGCAGTAAACAAAGTATGGCTTCACTTTCCGCGATGGGTTGCGGTAAAGTAGATAGCATCATCGACAAGAATCACAGCCAAGAATGGTCGGTCTGCAGTGAAGAAAATTTCTTCAGGTTCACCGATAATCGCTGAACACATAGCGATTGACATAACTGTAAATGCAAATAGAGCCATCATGTTTAATTTTGCGGTGACGACATTTGCGCAATACATATAGTTAGTAATTTTTCAATTAATTATATTTGCTTTTGAACATTTTAAATGTGACGTTAATAATGAAATAAACTAAGATTAAATGTTGCATTACTAGCAATTCGTACTTGGTAACATTCAAGAAATCAATTTACAGTAACACAAAGCTTACATATAACATCATAAAGACATAACAAAAGCGACGTACATAAACACATTTTTGTGAAGATCGTGCAAGGCGTAATATAACATTGCATAATTGATCTTAAGGACAAAAAAGCAAGTTTGCAAACAAATTGACTGAACAATACATAAAATGAAAATAAATAGCATCTATTCTCTCTATTATAGAAGTTTTGTTTTTTGTGCTACTAATTTGTGATGCTTTAAGAGAGTTAAGGCGCGTATTTTAGGGAGTAAATTTAAATCTCAAAATCTCATAGGCAGTCTAGTTTCATATAGCTTACTGCTTAAGGCTTTTGTATTCTCTGTGGCATAAATTAATCTCGATTAATATTTATGTTATGTATATTATACATTATGAATATTGCTTCATTTTCCGCGATGCATAGCAGTGAAGAAGATTACGCGATCAATAATAATCGCACACAAGAACGGATGGTTGGCCGTGAAAATGATTCCTCCAGCTAAGAAATCATCTATAGATTCTACCACCATGCAGAACGCTGGAAATGTCATAGATCCATGATATTATAATGGCGACATGAATACTTAAAAAAAAATTAAACGAAAAATATAAAAAGAAAATCAATATAAAATTTAAATTCTATTATTGCATATTGAAACAGCATTTCTATAACATGCCCAAAATCGTTAATATTATTTATAAATTTGATGCTGGAAGAGGCAATTTTTTAAATTACTATAAGAAAATAAACATAAAAATCTACTTTCCATTTAAGCGCAAAGGCACCGAATTCATTGCAATTTGTGCATGTTAATGGTAACCTAAGTTGTGACTTGTGTTACTATGAAATAGGTATGAAAGTGAAACCAACATATCTAATAACAAATGATATATAATTTAGATTTTAAATAAATTTCTGTTTAAAAATACAATACTGGGAACTTTTTAACATTAACAGCTTAAAATATAAGCTAACTTAATACCTATTAAAACAATAACGTTTTTTATTTTTTAATTATGTATAATATTATATTGTTAATATGTTATTATAGCAGTAAATGTTTATAAATGCACATTTTGAACCATAAAATATTCGACTTATAATGAGCTGACATAATATTGTCCTCACTTTCTGTGATGCGTAACTAAAAAGAATATTGTGCCATTGACAAGTATCACCGACAAGAACCTTCGCTCTATCATGGATACAAAAACATAATTGAACAAGATTCGTAGTTTCCGTTTAAACATTACAAAAGCGTGATTGAATATTCATGTACATAATATTATATTTGATAAAATATTTTTGATTATTGAAAAAAACATTTAACAAGTAAGTAAATCCGTAAAAAAATGATGATGAAAGTGATTAGAAAGAGCGAATAGTGGCAGTGAAATAAAACACATTGTCCGTTTGAATGATTGCTAAGAACGGTCGGTCTGCGGTGAAGGTTTCCACAGGATTCGGCGATATCATAGCGCAATAAGCAACCGCTACTAACGCTGCAAACAACAATACAGTAAACACCCTTTATTTTTTAAGAATTCAGATGAAAGGATTTGACTTGCACGTGTGAAAATGGTGTGTCATTTTTCGTAGTCAAAGAAACCACCTTACAAGCGTAGAGGAGAAGAGGTGTTGAAATGGCATGTGAAATTAATTACGAAAAAATTGTGCTTTTAGGATGAAAAATGTAAAACATATAACATAAAACAAACATCTAAATAATTTCAAGAAAACACTAACATAGGTATAATTTTTATCTTTTAATAACGGTAGTTGCAATTAAAACTAAAGAAAATTACAGTATTACGATTCTTACGTAATGATTGGCTTATTTTAAGTCTTTAACATCAAACAGGCAAAAATTGTTTTTTCTGTTTATGGCTACCAAGATTTCTTAATAATAAGGTTAACACGGCGTATATTACTTAAGGCGTATTATTAATATTGAACATATAGGCATACTAGTACATATATGAATGTTTTAAATGTTAAACGTTGAACGTGATCCGTTTCACTTGGCGCGGTAGTGTCCGATGAAGAGCGTCGTCCTAGCGGCGTCCAAGAGCGCGTAGAGGAAGGGTCGGTCGGCGCGGAATTCCATCGGCGGCATCGGTGCACACCGCATCATCATCACCATGCCTGTGGAGCACGGCACAAGCGCTACAGCTCGGTGCGCGGCGCGCGCGCGGTGTGAGCGCGGCCGGGCGCGAAGCTCGCGACCAGCGCCACGTGGCGCCGCACGAGCACGCACCACAGCGCGCGCCGCGAGACCGCGAACTCTACGGGCGGCTCTTGCACCATGCGCCGCGTGCGGACCGCGCCCGCTGGACACCGCACGCACACAACCCACATTTAGATATCTACCGTGTATACACCACTCACACCGAGCCACCAAGCACATACAATGCGCGACTTATTCGCTAGCCATATTCCCAATTAAAACCTAAATTATCCAGATTGATAGCGTAATTTAATATTATTCATACGAAATATAACTATCATGTATAATTTTGAATTTTATTTAAATTTATTTAGACGGATAAAGTTGAAACCTAATTGCTACAGTAATGGAGATCATAGAGTAAAAGTATGTGCAAATTTAATAAGGGTTAGTCACTCTTATTTTATTTTTATCATACAACCTGTTTTCTAAAGTCACATATCCAGAAAATTAGTTGGGTGAAAGATGATTAGAAATGCTTGTTTATATAACAAGGTTATTCATGCAATTTTGACACAATATTATAATGTTTAATAACAGCCAATATAAGTGAAATTATAACAACATTTCCCGCATATCATGCTAATTGCTAATCTTAGTCGTAATTTACAAAAATAATAAAAAATCTAAAAACGTTTAAGGGTAATCTGTTTCTAATAGTTTTTTGACATGGACTAGTTTTTTAACTACGCAACTAATTAGGTTTCTTTGTCTACTACTATGATTCTAATGGAATGATAACATGTACACCCAAATAATATAAAAACAACCATATTTTTAAACACATACCTGTAGCGGCGGCGGCTTCAGCACCTTCCTCATTGACTTCAATGAATGCCTTTTGAACAGCAGTCGATACATACAAGAGTTCACCGTTGTCCAATAATTTGTTAATACCCGAGTTACCGCTGTCGAAAATAGATGAAATTCCCAGCTGAAATTATAGTTGATTGTCATTAGAGTATATGTAATCGTTACGTATGCACAAGCGATTGTTCCGTAACTATTGCAAATATCAAAAAACTTTAAATTGATATCGAAAGTACTTAGCCTAATGAGTAAAATGGCCATAATAAATTTAAAAAATAAAACGAGAAATATCCAATTGCCGAAAATCTGTTACATCTACAATCGATAGCGTATTTTGTTTGGATTACAATATTATTTTACGGGTTCCGTAAAATAACTATTACATATCTATAGTAGTTAATAGTTATTATGAGCATATGTGCGGGTCAAATTTTTGGTTGATAATTTAAATTTAAACGTAAGTTTAAATTGGAAAGAAAAGAGAATTTAAGGTAATTTTTTGAATCTTTGAAATCTTTGTGTGGTACATATCAAAGTATATAATTAGTTTCATGTTTATTATAACAAGTATCAGTTTAACAACTGTCCCCACATTAACATTAAATAATATGTAAGAGAATTAATGTTATTTATAAACAGAAACTTGTTATAAAAACATATTATCATGAAACCATTTAGTTTTTTTGATTGAAATCAACATGCCAGATTGATCTATCAAATTACATATTATCAAAATATGTGTAAAATCTAAAACTTGAAATATTTATTACTAGGTATTCAGAATTTATAATTATTTAAATAAGTTAAAATAAAACCTAATTATCTTGCCGGCTGTAAATGCCACAAGTAATGACTCAAAGCTATTTTCGAAGAATTCATCATAATATATGTAAACGCATTTCAAATATGTACTTGGTAAATACCAATATGTATTAAAGAATTTGTGTAATCAGTGCAGACCACTTGATAACATTGATAAGCTAGTATCACGCTATTCTGGTCATTTTTCAGGAAAGTTATTGATTTTTATATGATATTAAATTTCAGTATGTTTTCTTGGAATATGTTACCTCTTTTAATTTATAAAATCGAAGTTAATGTGGGGTCTTTTATTTTAAAATAGGCTATTGATTTTGATGAAGCTTTATTATATCTCAGTGTGGTTCAAAAGCTAATTTTGCATAATTTAAAAAGAGCGTGTGTGCCGAGCACAAGTGTCAGAAGTGAAACTTCTTTGTCAAGATTCAAACATGCCAAAATCGTCGCCTTACTCCATGACGTGATGGTATTGCCATGACGCGACCTTGAATTTTTACTCTCAACGCGCCTCTGGAAGTTTTACTTCAAAAACATATGTTGTAATTTTAAAGTTTCTACAAATTAATATAATATTCAATTCATTAAAAATACAATTGCAACCTCATTACGAATTTATGAAACTTACCTTAGGCAGAAGCTCATTAAGATTGATTTCAGATTCAATCTTAAACTTGGGAATGTTCACACGGACTTTAGTTTCCATCATTCTGTCCAACTCGCCCATGAGATCAAAACCATCGGCCAATTTCTTTAAAACACCATCCAAGCCATTTATTTCCTTAGGCAATACAATAAGCATGCTTGCTTCATTTCCTACATAGTCCATACGAAGGAACTAGAAAAAAAAAAGTTAAATTAAATGAAAAAAAAAAAGAATGACAATTGCAAATGAACTGATAAATAGGTATTTTTATCCTTATCATGGTAATTAAACATAAAACAAATAGGAATGTGGGACTGATACATAATGATTTGACACCTTATCTGCCTTAGTAATGGATTTGTCATACAAAAGTATGTTTTTCCAATTTTAACACCACACTCATCCATTTGCGAAACATGTATTTACATTTGACCTTCATAACATTAATTTTCACTTGAATTTTGAAACACTCATTACTTTGTAATATCTCAAATGTAAAAACAATGTTATTTGTTTGGATAAAATGAAATAGCACAGCCCCATATGCTTCTATTTGCAGGCTTCGTTTAAATTATTATCAGTAAGTGTTAGTGTTGGCAGTAATCCAAGAAATTCGTGTTTATTTTTTTAGGTTATTTCAATACCTGCACTCCAAGCTCAGGGCTCTCACCATACATGAACTTGTCTTCCAAATACATCATTGGAACATCCACAGTGGTTGACTCATCAATATGGAAAGGCTGATCTATGGTGTTGGCCGCATCAAATTGCTTTCTCCATGTTCCCTGATGAAATAGAATAAAATGAGCCTACATTCTATTTTCAGGTCAATTTATAAAAAAGTACTAAAAGAAATAAAAATCTTAATTTTTTAAATCATCAGTGCAATATAAACATTCTCTTATATTGTGCATGATCATAATAACAACAATCAATACACTAATAAAGACTAATAACAATGCAACATTATTTCTTCTAAATAGAGAAAAACAATATGAATATCTACAAATGGTTTAAATAAATGAGATGAATGCACAATAATCTCACCTTAAAGAACAAGGCATTGACAAGGACAAGACGAGTATCACTGTTGACGCTGTCTGGTTTTAATAGATCCTTGATGCGGTTATTGGTCTTGCCCTCCACCTGTATAATATTTATTAATGATTATTAATATAGTAAAGAAAAAAACATTACAATATGTAACAGTTTGTATATGAGTTTAATTTATACTTGAACATTAAAAAAAAAAGTAATTTCCTGTAATTGTTAAAAGGTTTTTTAACAACCAACCAAGAGGTGTACAAAAAAACAAGGTCATGCAAATAATTTTTTTACCTTGTCGAAGTTAGGGTGACCAATATTAAGTACCAAATAAATACTGGTGGGTTTTTCTTATTAGCAATATTTACGAAAAATACAAGATTTTGTGGGTGTACATTTTGTATTTAAGTGGTTTTATATTCTTTTTCATACATTTAAAAATAAACATACCCATTTATTTATCTCACTGCAGGCAGCAGAACTTTCAGCGAAGTTCAATTTATCAAGTCCAGCATCAAATACTTTAACAGCATCATTTTTTAGCTCTGGATTTAAATCATAGCCTCCTTCTTGGATGTAAACTTTATTGGCTACATTTAGAGTAACACCTTTGATAGATTTCAGTTTAGTAGACAGACCAGAAAATGATGAGCGAATCTAAAAATATAAAATGAATCAGTAACATAAAAAATGAATACATTTTTGAATTTATAAAAATCATTACTAAATAATAAAATAAAAATGTTTTAACACTGTTTCACGCATCAACTTAGATGACTTAATAATTTTACTCATTTAATCCGTCAGTCCTCGGATCACAGACACAATAGAAAATCTATTGTGTCTCGGCCCGATCGGGCCGCTCGGTGGTCAATGGGTTAATTTATTATTGTGATGAGAATCTAGTTTGTAAAATAAATGATTTTAATTTCAAAATAATACAAAATAAAATAAGAATTCAATTAAATTATCCATTATTGCAAATGATTTTATCAATGTGATAAAAATTAAATTTAGATAAGACAACAATTACTTATAACATTTCTCAGCATTATTCAGATTCATGGATCTGGACAGTATATATGAATTCTTCTATAAAGATAAGTACTTACAGCATCATCGCTAGGAATTCCAAGTGATTGAAGTAATTCTGCGTGGGAAGGGTCATTTGCTCCTAAGGCAAGCAGTGCCAGTACAAATTCAGCAGATAGTGGACTAGCCACTACACTGCTTCCCTTTTCCAATTCCTATAAATAAATACTTTTTATAATACTCTTACAAAATTTCAATCTCAGTTTTTTTTACTATTTGTATCATACTTACATTGCAAAACTTTGCAGAAAATTGGGCGATGGATGAGGACAACGCTTTGGAATCCATTATTGATGATATCACTGGCTTTAAAAATACTGTTAAAACTGTAACAAAAATCACTCAATTATCAATTATTATTAGAATGCACCTTTTTTAACTAATGCAATAAATAGAACACGATAACTATAATATTATAAACCCCAACGGATGAAACGTCCGCCTACCTCGACAATAACCATGTACAATACTTAAATATCGATTACCGGCGACGCTATATTTTTATTCAACCCAAGCAAAACGAAAACTAGGTAATGACGCACTGATGATATCATTCCCAATTCTAACCTAAGTAGCGCTAGACAGTAGACCCGTAGGATATCGGGGTCTGATAATGGTTAAAATTGTTTAATGTAATGGAATAAAGAAATAAAAATAATTACACAAAACACCGCGCAACCGCATTGACGAACGACTTGAAACAGCTATTATCTGATATGTGATAACTGTAAATAACAAATGTTTCTAGTAAATAAGTTATCAATAATGATTAATGACTATTATCATACCTTACTTTTAGCCTTTATGTATATATGTACAGTGTTTAAAATGGTTTTTCATCCATACATATAGGTATTGTTAATTATTGTAATAAGTTAAATGAAATAAGAAATTACGTATGTATGACAACAAATTACAAAATAAACAGAAAGTACGCGCCGCGAAAGAAGTTCCAGGTGGTAAGCCATGAAAAAAAACGTCAATGGACTATGACGGCCTATGTCATAGGTGTCCTCTAGGTGTCACTTTCATTTTAAAATTTATTTTGACTTCATTTCATCACAGAATACTTAAATAATAGTAGCAAACGGCGGCAACTGTTTGCTTATTATACTCGTGGTTTACTCAGATTCAAGCTCAGATTAATAATTTGTTTGAATTCAATTATGACGTCACAAAACGGCGCAGAATCATTCCTAAACATTTCCTTAATAATCTTGTAACATCGCATCATTACAATATATGTATCAATTAATGTATATCAATATATCAATGAATAGTCACCGCTTATGTCGCCGTATTATTAGAGCTAGCGCGCACGAGCAACTTTGTCTCCGCAACTATTTTGTCTCTCCCATTAATTGTATGGGGAGTTGCGTCGCTACGTGCGCGCACTTTCATACTAGCCCATGGGTGAAGAGACAAAATAGTTGCGGCGACAAAATAGTTGCGGAGACTAAGTTGCTCGTATGCGCTGGCTCTTATACTACGGCCACACTACCGTTATATGCCAATAATTATTGCCACAACTTTAACAACACCTAGGTGTAACCACGACTTATGGCCATAATTCTACAATGCCAATCAATATGACAAATGGCGGTAGGCGGCGGCGGTATTCTTTCGCACATCAAAGAAGATTACCGCCGTAATTATTGCGTAAGGCCATGCGCAGACGACAGACTATCCGTGACGCACTTTTTAGTCTGTGAAAATAGAACCTATGAAATTATATGCAGTAACGCACACGACGCGCAAAAAGTCCGGCGCACAAAAAATCCGTGTAATTCGGGCAGACCGCACCGCGCCGCGGCGCGCCGCTCCGCACAAAAGTGTGTGAAAAGAATTGAACGTTTGCTTCAACGCGCGCTAACGCAGACGGCGCACACTTTACACGATTTCCATAGCGTCTACGTCCCTACAGCTCTGCCGACAAAATGATCGAAGATGTGCGTCGTGTGCGTTGAGTCTGTGAAAAATCCGCGACCGACTTTTTGCGCGCCATGCAGACTTTTTGTGCGCCGCAGACTCGATCGCACAAAAAGTGTGCCGTCTGCGCAGGGCCTAATGCGTATGCGGCCACACTACCGTTTGTCCAGTGCACACTGCACAGAGCAAGTAATATAGTAGTCCAGTGTGCAATATGAGCTCACCGGCGACGCACGTATCGACCGACATGGAGTGGTCAAATGAAAAAGCCCTCGATGGTGCAAATTTTTGGAATTCTTGGAATTCTTCTCTTTGGGATCTTGGGGATACCCAACAGAAGAACTATAAACATCGCAGTGTACACAATGATGCGTGGTGTCGGATCAAACAAAATTTATCATTTCCAAGTACAATAGATGATTTGAAAAAGAAAAAATCCTTTTTAAAAAGAAAGAATCCTTGATGAATTATTACAGAAACCATATTATATATTAATTATTAACTAATATTTTTTTGCTGCGGTAAATGCCAATAATTACCGACATATCTAGGTAAACTGTAGTGTAACCACACCATCATGCAGTAATTTAGACGGTAATTTAATGCCATAATTATTGCCGTAACAGCCCGGTAGACGGTAAGGTAGTGTGGCCGTAGCATTAGCGTTAGCCAAGAAGCTTATATTATCTAATACACTGGAGATTTCAGTATGAACTATGAACATTAACTTGTAACAAGAAAATATGACCTTGAATGACGCCTGTATGTTTTTTTATCCCTTTCACACCTAACTTGCCAAGTTAGAAATAAACTGAATATAATCTAACCAATCAAGGTTCCAAGTCAATAGAATAATTTGGATAATGTACAGAAAAATAATACCTACTTTATCATACTGTAAGTATGCAATTTATTATTTACATCGGATGACAATCTCGCGGGCTCGCGGGCTGCGGGCATCTATGACGATTAGATGTATTAAATAAATAGTTAGTTACCTACTTTATAAAACACGATGATACCTAATTATTTCTTAATATTCTAAGATTTGTACTTGGAATATCGGTAAGAAGCTACATATTAATAATTTACAAAATTATCCAGATTCCAGACCTTTTTTTTTGTTTGTATTTTAACCGAAGGTCCGAAGCGTATATTTTGTAATCCAACCAACATAAGATTTCCTAAAATTCATTTACAACATTAGGGACTCGAACACACTAAAATCTTACTCAGACTGCACCCTGTTCTTTTATTGCATTGGTCGCTAAGGTCAATTTAAATATTATGAGAAAGCGAGGGATAATTTGGAGCTTCGCGGACCGTTTTGTAGCATCGTTTCTTTTCTAGTTACAAGTGACCACCTTTTGACTGTGTATTAGGTAGTATAATAATAACAATACTCGTAATAAGACTCGTAATATAACAAAATCACCAAAGACATATTTTAAGTGTAAAATTACCATGAAAATTACATATTATTTTATTCTTCTCATTTTTAAAAACATAAAAGAAGTGATAGCATTTGTCAAATTTAACGCCATTATTCAAAATTTCAGTCTAATATAGTTACATAAAAAATCCTTAAAAAATCGTTTTAAAATTCATGTATAGATAATATACCTATACAACAATAATCATAATTTTAACATAATTCATAAAATTAATGGACACAACAATATAACACCAAGATATGGTTTTTTCAAGAAAAATAATAAACTTAAGAATTTACTGTAGGTATTACAGTTTATGTTGTCCTCCAAGAGGACCACCTAAACCTTGTGGATGTGGATGTCCCTGTGCGACCCCAGGAGCAGGGCCAAAAATAACTCCCAATCCATGCTGCCGCCCCACAAGGATTCCTGCCAATCCATGCGTACCTCGCTTTCATAATGAAAAAGACTCCTGGAAGAAATACAGATTCCTCACGTTCTTTGTAGGATTTCCGCTTATTATTATTCAAGGGATTATATGTGCCAATCACCATGTTCCAGAGAAAGGCGAATGCAGAGACTATGAATACATGCGTCTACGCTTTAAAAAATTCCCTTGGAGAGATGGTGTCAAGACACTTTTTCACAATGATCGCGTGAATCATTTACCAGGCGAATGTACCCCTCCCCCATTGGACTGTGACTAGAAACGAATAAAACATTTTTTTATATTACGTTGTTTATTTTCAGAAGTTTATACTACCTATAATATTTCTTTAAAGTTACCGCTCATCAGCTATTGATAGTCTCTAAAAGATATGCGCACGCATATAATCGGAAAAGGGCGGGCGTCGGCGCGCTAGGGCGGGTCTAAGAAAGAAGGAATACTGCTGAAAGGCGATCAATATTCCCGCTGACGTCAGTATAGCGTTGGCCGCTATTGGCCCTCCCGGCATTATTAAATAAACCTTCTGACAGAGTAGCGCGTGTTGTTGCGCCGCGGGCACAGCACCGCAGCACGCGGCGGGCCCGCGTACCGCTCGCGGCCGCCGCCGCACGCCATGGCCGACATGCCAGACCTATCGCACCTTACGCCCGAGGAGCGCGCCATCATCGAGGGCGTTATTATGCGGCAAAGACAAGAGGAACAACGCGAACATGAGATAATGAGGTGTGCACCAGTTGTCCATTGTCAACTCATCTTGTTTTAACTCAACTTTACCAATGAGGGAGGGACTAAATTCATTAACATATGTTACTTACTTTGGATAATCATGTGTAAGATATGACTTGATTTTACAATCAGCGTTATCCGATTCGAAAACATTTTCGTGTTTTAATAGACACATCTGTACCTATATCAGTTAAATGTACCTATAGGTGTATCTACAGCTACATTTTTATCGGGCTCAGACTACATGAACAGCGATAAACGATTATCGATTAAACGTAACCAGTAGATATAATATTAGAAAGTGATTTTATACTTTTAATCTTCTTTTAATAGACTCCAACATGAAACATAATAGTATCTCACTAGTCAAATTCCGTCCAATTACTATACATCTATAAATTATATTAAAGTGACGCAGCACTGCATCAGTGTGCAATAAATTAAATTAAGTAAATCTTTTTTTCTTTTTTTAAACCGACACAGTGCCATCATATGTATCTATTGGAACTGAAATTATTTATTCTTTTGTGGATATGGGCGTTATGACGGAAATTATGGGTACAGTAGAAAATATTAATTATATACATGCAATTTAGAATGTAACAATGGGAATCTTCATAATGAATAAAATATTTAAACCAAAAATTAGCAGTTTCTGCTGTCAGTAGCTGGGAGTAGATCTCAAGATCTGATTCTGACCTACTTACTTATTTTATGCGGTAACATAGTATTGAAATGCGCACACAAGTAATTTTTCAACAACTACGAGACATCGAGAGATGCAAACGGGATTGGATTAGATGCCTTCTTTTTTAGCTTCCTACAAGATTTATCGGCTTTTTGAATCCTCATTTGCCCGAATTTCCCTTTTTACACGCTTTATATTAGCTTCACCTGTATGTTTGTAACTCGGATTAATTTTTAATATCTATTATTTTGAATTAAATTCATTCTTTGGGAAGGTGACTGCGCAACTTAGTTAAAAGTCAGTCTTTGTTACAGTAATTCAAGTGACGACTATAAATTCCCATAATTTATATAATTACCTAACTACAACGATTATAATATATAAAAAAAAAATAATAAAAATAAAAATGTGTTGAGTTGGATTTAATTGATTTTTATTTGATAAGAACGTAGTTTATTATACTTATGCATTTCAGAAAATTACAAGTAAAGAAGATCAAAAGTAAAAATAGGTTTATCAAACAAAACTTGTATTAATTGAATGTGAAGCGAAATTAAAAATCAAGCCGCCTTTAAGATATGACAAAATTATAATCAATAATATAAAAAAAAGATTAATGTGTCTGATACAACGAAAATGGTGTGGGTACCTACGTAATTGATTTCATCGTGATTTTTTTTTTTTTTTTTTTATGTCAGAGCAAGCAAAGGGGCAGGTGGGCCACCTGATGGTAAGTGGTCACCACCGCCCATAAACACCTGCAACACTTCTAGTGTTGCAGGTGCTTTGCCGGCCTTTTATGGACAAATAAGCTCTTTTCTTGAAGGATAAAGTTTTTTGATTCTCGATAAAGTAAAAATTTATCAAGATAATATATGAAAGATTACAGCAAATATTGGTCAGACGCCTGCTGACGCCTTAAGACCATGAAACAACTAGGAGGTCAGTGAATAGGATTGGACAAATGATTTATCCAATGTGTTATGGTGCATTGACACTTTCGTATTCGGTATTCGTTTGGGTATTCGCGTTGAAAACAGCATATATTCGAACACAGATATTATAATACTACACTAGTACCTATTAGATACTAGAGTCTAGTAATTAGACAGATTCGGCGAAACATTCGTATAAGAGTGTGGAAGCGAACCACTATCCATACATTTGTCTTCCCTATGATTACGTCTGGTCCAAATACGCGAAAAACAAGGTGAATAGTGCACTTGCTATTGTTTACCATTAAATATGGAATAAACGTTTCCCACTTACGCCAATGAAGACAATTTTTTTTTCTATCAATCAAACCCGAGGGAATTGGGTAGATAGTCATGATAATCATTTATTATGTAATTTTTTCCCTATTCAGACGGAAACAAGACGAAGTAGCTGTTTTGGAGCAAACGATTCGTACAAGGAATGAGATGCAACGTGCGGCTGGCGTTGAGTTGGCTGCTACATGCCACATTTGCTTAAAAACTAAGTTTGCGGACGGTGTCGGTCACTCCTGCCACTACTGTCGCGTTCGATGCTGCGCTCGCTGCGGGGGAAAAGTTACTTTGCGATCTAACAAGGTCTGGTTCAGTGCATGCATAGTTCAATGTTAACTATTATTTCAGAAGTGAATAATCCGCTTCTGTCACATAAATTATTAAAATTAGTTGATAGGAATAATAGTATACTTATACACCTGGAATTGGATCTTCAACCTGGGACGGACAGCAAATAACAAAATACCTTTCCTTTTTTTGGAAATATGTACTTAGTAGGTAAACAGATAGTAGAGAAATTTTTGTTAGCAAGGCATGATATACATCATATTAATATATTTCTTAAAAGCCTAGTTAGAACTGTGTCATTTATATGCACTTGTAAATAACATTTTATTAATTAAAATTTTATACAAAGTCATAAACTCTACCTCTTGTATTACAATATCACCTTACAGGTAATTTGGGTCTGTATTCTCTGTCGTAAAAAGCAAGAGCTCTTATCGAAAACCGGGCAATGGATTCACAAAAGTGCCGGTCAAGATTCCATGCTTTGGAGAATGGAGTCGGATATGAGAAATTTACCGCCACAGGTAGATGCAACATTAGATAAAAGACCTAAACTTGAAAGAGCGCACAGTGCGGCAGAAAAAGAGAACCAACCGTTACAGAGATCTGGAAGCGCCCTCCGACGTCAGTACAGCCAACAAGAGGCGAAATGCTATGGGGAATTGGAGGGACTGTCGAGAACACATCCACACCTCGTCCATCCGAGACAAAAGCCTTACGGAATAGACGATCTAGGCGCACCGCTGCCACAATCGCAGTTGTTGCCACTGCCCCACGGAGCAGGCGTGCACCCGCCGCTGCCGCCTCGCTCCTCGTCCTCCGACGATGAAGTGCCAGAATGTGTTTCCGACGAAAACGACGAGTATCGCGATCGCGGTGAGTGAACCAACCCGCTTTCCATTCACCGTCCAAACCTCTCCGGATTGTCACGAATCCTTGCCAAGGGTTTTGTTCATCCTACACAACATATTTTCAATACATTTTACACTACAAATCAATTAGTAAACCATGCACAAAAACAATCAATACCAACTAAAATCACTCATAATCGTTCCTAACATTATGCAATTGTAAAGGTGTTCCGTGCGAGGTTTCCAATTTCAGTCAGTCCTTTCAGGCACTTTCAGGTAAAATATTATTTAATTTAAATAAAAAGGCCACATTTTATTTACATAAATCAATTTAGACATTGAACTTAGCGGTAAAATAGTGTTATTTATATTAAATCATTTACTTATAAAATCGTAGGTTTTTTACAAATTAGTTGCATCATTATACTTTATTATATTAGTTGTTATTTACAGATATAGACAGCTGTTTAGATCAGTTTAAAATGTAAGAAAAATGATTAGAATAACTAACTTGAACAAATAGTTGGAGATACGCGCTTCGATTCAAGTTAATAGTAATTTATTGAATGGCTACCAGTCTTTTTGTCAAAGTCTAGCGCACAGCGCGTACGCGCCCGGTCTAGCCTAGAAGCGTAGAAGGGACGGGAAGGGACATTTGTAATAAATACATAAACTAAGATTTCATTTATGTATAATATTAGGTAGAAAACTGATGTAATGAAAGTAACTTTGGCCAATTCGGAAGCTAGTCTTAGTCACAAGAACGGACCCCATCCCGCCCCTTCACCACTGGCTCGTCTCGCCCACCCAAGAACATTCGCTGGTTACGTCAATGCCCGAGCCACCTAATCATCACCCCATCTACTGTTTACATTGCAGGTAATAAAGATAGGAGCTGCCCTGGTGGCGCAAGAAAACAGCGCCAAGCAATATTAGACGAGAAAATGAATAAATTTTTATCGGTGAGAAGATTTCTATCGGAACAATAATTTTGTTGTAATTACTGCTGAACGTTAGATGTTTGATACACAAATATTTTCCTTAATCGTTTTCGTCGTCTGATATGTACGTCTTTGGTCTACCATCTGTGGTCGCTGTTGATTCTCTAATTGCCCATACTTCTTCCATTTTCAAATGTCTGTTTAAATCGCTAATGTGGGTGAGGGCGCATTAAACCTTGGCATTACTACGTCTGTTGATTTGTATACTTCTCTAGAAATTATTTTAAAGCATATCTCAGTTTCCTGGTATATTTAAAGTAACAAAAGTCTAATGCGCATTCATCTTAAAGTTGCTTAAATCAGATTCTTTGTTGTCAAATTAAATAAGAAATGTAATTTAAATGGCTATCATCGATTTACTTGTTGTTTCGTAATATTGTATCTAGTAATTTAAAAAAAAATGAAATGAATTCAAAGATCTGGTTTGAGCAAAAGCATGTTGGGAGCGAAAAGAAGAGTGTAACATATGGTGACATGTAAAATGTTAGTTTTGGTGGAAGTGTATATTCGTTATGTTCGTATGTTTTTGTATGACTGGGATGATTTGTCACACTTTCCTTTCGCTTATGCATCAACACTGCTTCGATTGCATTATATTATTTGACGCTCAAAGAAACGCCATTGCCTCGTTTGAATACAAAATTACATTTTCTCTTATTCTGCAATAGAATATAAATATGGCAAAACATTAAAAATAATCGGCTAACACTAAGCGATATTGGATCCGGGCGCGTACGGGCTCGCAAGACAAGGCGCAAGCCAAATTGGCGTGTAATCGCGATGCTATCCATATGATATCGTTCATAGGAGATCTAGAGGCGTGTGCTTCACTTCGAAACCCTCATCTTCGCTCCAACGTGGCTGCAAACAACTATTACAATTTAGCTAATCATTCGCCGGCCTCATACATACCCGAGGGGAGCGGAGTACTCGACACTGCCACAGTGCCTACCGGTGGACGTAGTTTTGACTCGGTCACAGATTGTCGGTGGCGCACGCGTGACGAAGGGGAGAGTTCGTACTTGCGTCCTTACGTGAGAGACGAAGCGCATACATCTGACCGGGCTGTATATAAAAGCGCCTATCTGTGGGAAGATTCTGTCGATAACAGAAGATTTACTGAAAGAAGAAAAAAAACTGTTAGATTCGATGGACACGAAGGGGCAGCGACGTTTCCCCGAGGAGGCCGGGACTCTTCAGTCGTCCCACACGATTGGGCCTCTTTGCGGTGGGAATCTGAAAGACAAACGAGTCAAGACTCTGCTACAAAAGATTCAGGCATCGACACGTCTAGCACTTTTACGTCCAGCGAAGATTCTAACAGGGGCGAGTGCCCTAAGGTACACTAAATGGCTACATTCTAGCTTGCTTTCACATAAAGTCTAAACAAAGTAAATACTTATCACAATTACGTTAATAGGAACAGCTTCCTAAATCTCATCCACTTTTCTAAACAAAATTACTGGAAACAATACGTTATCCATATTATAATTTCTTACATACATGAGTTCATGAAAATTGTTCAATAGCATTGTAAATATGAACATACCTCTGTTTGGCTGTGGCATGTTTGCATTACTCGGCATGACTGTTAACTTAATTGTGCGTTGCATATATGCTAGTATTGCTGTTTTCTGTAGACTTAACCTTCGATACTTTTACATCGTCGTCCATTTGTTATATCTTCTTTGTTTTCTGCAATAGTTTCCGTTAAACTGGCAAGTGTCTACGGATGGCACTCGCATGGTCGGTCACATGGTGCTACGGAAGAGCATAGTGGAAGGAAGCTCGCACTCGTCTGCGGCTATTCTCGGCTTGAAAGTCGTTGGTGGTAAAATGCTACCAGATGGCACAAGAGGAGCTATAGTGGAGAAGGTCAAAAAAGGATCTATTGCAGATTTAGAAGGACAGCTAAGAATAGGTTAATAAGTATTTCCATTTAATATTATAATCCTTTTAGTCAAATCAAAAAAATTATTCTAATCTAGGTCTAAGGCCAAGACTCACTTTGGGTCCCTGCGCCACTCTAGTAAGTAAGTAAATAAGGTCTAGCTTCAGCGGCTGGGCTCGCATTGAGTTCAGTGCTGTTCAAAGAAATTATTAGTTGATAAGGAATAGTTATTCAACATATATTTCTTTGAGTAGTCTCAATAACTTATTTTAGTACATATAGTATAGTAGAATAAATTCCCAATTCAATCAGTTATAGAAAACTTTTTTTTACCAGACTACTGGTAGGTAAGCGGTCCCTTACTACTAAAATTTAAATTATATTCGATATAATAATATCTTGATGGCTATTCTATTAAGAATAAATTTCTGGTGTCCCATAAACAATTCACACATGTACTTCAATAGGCGATGAAGTGTTGCAATGGAACGGGGTTCCTTTACAAGGCCGAAGTGCTGACGATGTGGCAGCAGTGGTGGCTAACAGCAAACACGACACACATGTTGAGCTCGTCGTGTCTCGCCCTTTGGCTTCCGCTAGACTCCTTGCGCAACCTTGGAGAACCCATAAAGGTAACCGCCGTTCGGACTTATATTAGGTACACGTATTCATTTTGTAAGAATAACAGATTCTTCGTGAAAATATAACTTTCAATATTTTCACAAGGAATCGCAACAATTTATATTACATCACTTGCATGCAATGCATTTTTTTGCAATGTTCACTATCATTAAAAGTTGTGTCAATCGTTACTTGCTATCTGTGTTACACTGATTAAACATTTGTGATTAATTAAATCAATCAATTCATACTTATTGATTTTTAAAAAAGTTGGTAACAACATTTAGAAGGAATAAATATCTAATGTTCATGACACTATCCATATAATATAGAACCAGAGACGAAATACACAATATCAACATTCTAATGTTCGTATACGAATTAATTATGTACAATTTTAATTCTACTTTAGAAGTATACACGGAGGTTCTGGGTGGCGGCGAAAAGCCAAGCGTACTGGTGACGTCGCCCGGATCACCCGATGCACACGGCCGTCGACGGAACGCGAGACAAAACAATCATAGTGCTAATGTTGCTGGTCGAATACAGGTGAATATCATTTGATTTTTGACAATAAATGTATAAGTTTTAGAATGACAATACTGTATGCAATAAATTCTAACAGAGAATAGAATCAAATTTTTACTCAATTATTACAAAATATGCTCTTACATGATTTTTCATCTACCAATTTTTTTTATTTGCTAGCTCAAAGTGTATTTCGACATATCGGCACTCCAACTTCTGGTCACAGTGGTATCAGCTAGTGGGCTAAGCCCTCGACCTGACGGTTCTCCACGGTGCCCTTATGCAAAAATTTTCCTCCTACCAGACAAGAGCGAAAAGAGCAAACGTAGAACCAAGACCCTTGCTAATACTTTGGAACCGAGATGGAATCAAACGTTCGTTTATTGTGGCATACGTATTTCGGATATTAAGAAGAGACGTTTGGAGGTAAAAATATTTTAGAACTGTAATTTTAAAATGTACTATAACTGGGCCGGTTTTTTTTTATTTATTTATTGTGTCTTTATTTTATAGGTTACAGTATGGGATTTAAATCGTTATGGACCAAACGACTTCCTTGGAGAAGTTCTTTTAGAACTTGACAGTATGGTGATGAATCATGAACCAAATTGGTACAAATTGAAACCGCACGATGAATTCGCTGGGTTTGGTGTAAGTATTTATTATTTTAACACTATTGTTAAAATGCAATTAAAGTCATTGATTAGAAAGACAATTTTCAGATTAAATCAGAGTTTTAAAATGATGTTTTGATCAAAAGCATGATTTTTGCAGGAAAGCCGGACAAATATAGTATAGTTATTGCTTTGTTTTATCTTTTAAATACTTTATTATTTCTGTTGTTTGTATGTAAGTTAATTGTATAAAAAACAGAGGTACCGTGAAGACGAGGCGGATGGAGAGCACCTATCGCCACCATCCACATCTACTTCGCGACTTTCTGACTCGGACACTCCCAGTGAATGCGACCTGCGGAGGCATCACTCCTTGTCTAGTCTGGCTTCAAGCTCTAGTCCACCTCCACCAAATGAGGTAAGAACTCTCTAATGCTTATATAATTTGCAACTTTAGACTAGACCTTAATTGATAAGATTACAACTTAAAATTAGTCTTATTTTAGGATATCCACCTTTAAATGGTACCGGCATGGCAATATCTTATCTTCAAGTTATTGCATTTGTAAAAAAGCTATTATAGTCATTTTATATTCCAAGAAAGATTCTTATGTATTTATTCAACCACAGATCGATGGCACTCGTTACAGCAGACGGGATATGTCCCCGGCCGGACGAGTGCGCACTGCTGGTATGGCCAGAGAAAGGGTAAGTTACTCGATCTTATTAACATTTAGTACTACAAAATAAGAAAATCGGAAAAAAAATTGTGACAGAAGTCATACCACGACGTTATCTGTTATTTTATTATTTTACAATCTACTTCTCTCTATGCACATTGAGATATGTGGAATATCATACTATGCCATTTATAATAGCAATTAAAATTGTACGAACCGAAAAAACAGGCCTTTCTACATCAGAGAAAATTGTACAGTGTTATATTATGCAGGGTCCTGGATACGTAGCGCGGTCGCAATCCGCGGCCGGCGGGCGGAGCGTGTCGCCGCGCCGCTCGCTCTCGCCGCCCAACGACAGGGACGCTTACCGCTATACAGGTCTTCCATGAACTTTTCCAATACCACCTAACTCTAAGCCTATCGAGTACGAAACTTGACTAAATACTTCAAGGTTAAAACGCATATAAATGTAGAAAAACAGTGCTAATGAAAATGTGACTTAATAAGATATAGATTTCGTATAAGCGATACTTTGTATGATTAATTTCAGAAATCAACACGACTTAACAATATTGTTACGATAGAAACATACGCTCAAAGCGTCGCTTCTACAGAAATTGTGAATTTCTCCAGCGATTTAGCTGGACTGTATAAGAGCGGGCACTGACCCCGCACGGAACACTCAAGAATTAAACTTGTCGCGTTCATCACCACTTTACTCTCACCTACTATTTAATCTTCCTTCACATTTTTTATTTCACATTTGTTCCGTCCTTTTCCTAACCTAATGTAAGCACGCTATTGACTCATTTTTATATTATCTCGTAGCCATAATCTTATGATTTTTAATATTTTTATTTTAGCGATACCATAAATTTAAATATTTTGAAACTGCATGTCATTTCAATCAGCTATCCGATTTCTATTTCAACGGTAACCTTCGTAAGTTTGTTTCAATTTTTTATTTTACATAACTTTTAAATAATACTCTCAAAACTATGCTCTACTCATATTAATTTCATATTGTCGCCATAGACCTTGTGAAACTCTGTTAAAAATTAGTTTCCGCCAATGATAATGAGCAGTCGTAGCATATAAAATAGCTTTAATTTGAATTAAATCACAAATATTTAGATTACAAGTAACATAAGTGAATAATTTAAATTTAAACGTAGTATGTGAAGATCGGGGTGATGGCGCACGGTTTCCGACTCATGCTTATGCACCTCGGTTTCAATCTCGCTCTGCAACCGCGACACCTACGACCAGCCCAAAGAAACGGCAGCTCCCACAGATTCCTCATCAGGTACTTATATCTACAAATCGATCTTTAGTCTTTATATGACTCGATGAGATAATACATGACTGAATGGTTTAAAACAGAATACACAAAGGGCGATGCGAGCACAGGTGTCGGCGGATCTCGAAGAACGTAAGTGGATCGCCCCGCATCATATTGGCGCCACACTCACCTACCGCAGCACGCCACAAGGTCAATACACCAACACTCATACATCATACTTACACCATACACAGATGTTTCAGTAGGAATTGCTAAGTGTCGTTACGGAAGAATCGCGAAATATAAAATGACTCATTTACTTAAATAAAAAAATGAATTCATGTGACACTTTAGATTCTAGGATATAAAAAAATAGATAAGAACAATTGTTTTGGATTCAATCTTCATAATCCTTCATCGTTTACCACATCATATTAAATGTGTATAACATTTCAGTATCTGTGTAACTAATGAAAGTAACAAAGTAGGTACATACTAAACGTGACACCATAACAAAAGCTTCGCTTTTGTAGTGTTAGTGTATAGTTGATTAGAACATAATATATTATAAGTAACAATTCTTCCAGGATATATTATCTCTAATAATAGAGCTTCTTCTTAGTAATAATTGTTGTCCATACATGTCTTAATAATCCTTACTAAGATTTCAATCCATAATATGTAAATAGCCCATGAAGAACTAAGTAGCCAAAAACAATTAAAGTATCGAGGCAGCATAAGCGATAGGGCGTATAATGTACACAATCGCTTAGGTTGGGAAAGGCACTACGCAGGGCTCTCGGACTCGGAGCTGGCGTCGCGCGGCGGCGGCTGGGCGCCTCGCCGCCGGCTGTCGCCCGACGCGGCCGCCGGCGACTCCGACATCGAGTCCGTCGCGTCCGTCACGTCCAGCGCCTTCAGCACGCAGTCCGAGCGACCGCGCCCCACGCGCATGTTAAGGTAACGTCTCTAACTTAGCGTCTTTAGTTAGCTCACTATTCGTTCCGAACGTGTGAAACGTTATGGCTTCTTGTAGACATGTATTAGCATCTAAATGCAGTAAGGAACAATAGAATAACACTCGCATTATCAACTTTGACGATGCTATTTTTTTATTCAAGTCACACAATATTTCAATTTGATATATGTAAATACGAATGGTTAATTTTAGAATCAAAATGTATGGGACCACTTAAAAATGGCAATGATTTCTTGTAAATTTTGTATATTTATTACATACAAACCATATCCATTTATATTTTATAAAGAGAAGTAATTACTGCATGCACATTACATTAATTAATTTTGTCCCAAACGAGATCTCAACTTTATGTGTTTTATTTTTTGTTTGAAATTTGTGATTCATCATAATTGACTTATTATAATACCCTTATTTCTGCATGTTAACATTCATTTCGTGTATAATTTTACAGCCGCAAACGGATCTTTCGTCCTATTATTAAATCCTCTTCTTGTGATAGCTTCATTACAGATACCTTCATATCACCTACTATCCCCTTCCGATCCATTTACAGCCCTTGGAGTACCTTGACTAGTAGAAAATACGTACCCGATTTTGATAGACTCAATAATCCTTATTCATCAATAACAAGACGACAATTTAATCATCACCTTTACCCAGCACTACAACGTAGCCATTCTATAGGTGCTAGTTTAAAAGATAGTTTTAAAGCCTATGAAAGCATATTAAAAGACCCTAAATATGATGAAAAATATAATGAATACAGTAAAAGTTACGTCGGTAATATTTTTAACAAGAATCATATAAAATATCCCAATTTTACAATTCTCCCTGATATTGGAAAGGTAGTTAAATCTTCTCTGAGTTCCTATTTTGATAAACCTTACAGCAGATTACGGGACTATTCAAGCTCTATAATTGATCGTAAATTATTAAAGGATTATCACGTTCAGCATAAGGTAAAAAATGGATATGGAAGTCATAAAAAGAGAAATTTACGAATGCTTAAACATTTACGAGGTTCTTTTAATTTTCAATCATTTGATGAAGACCCGTATTTCACACAAGATGTATTACCTACTATTGCTGACGAGTTAACTGAGGATATGTATTCGGACCATTTTCATGGATACGGTAGTGATTCTAGTTTAGCCACAATGATACACGTCAATGTAGACAAACCAAAAGCTAACATTTTAGAGCACGATTTAAGCGAAAATTCATACATAGCAAAGACAGATAGCTTACCAAAAAAGTGTTTATCTCTTGATCTTGGCAGAATTAATGGAACAAGGTATAATAAACACAAGGCATTATACAGAGAATACTTCAATAGTGTCGATATAAGTCCAAATTCAGAAATGTATGATCATCTTAATTTTACCTTAGGAAACGAGGACATCGGTTATAGGGATATATATGATCAATTACTTTATAGTAAATTGTCGCCTACGACGGCTAAACCAGTAACACCTGATGATATTGTAGACTTATACGAAAATATTTCCAAATGTAACATTTTTGACATTAGTCCAAATGTCAGGGATGATATGGTACCGGCTAAGAAATCAAACTTTAAAAAGCGGGCAAACATAGTATGCATAAACGAAATTCCCACCGTACAGGAGTTTTACTCGCCTGACTCCCTTTCTCCCTTTCCAAGTCCAGATTATGAACCATACAAAGAACCTGTAAGATCAGAATCAAAGCATGCTCGCAATTCATCATATGTAAAACACGAAGTAGAAAAGTATAATCGTACTAGAGCTAATTCGTTCTCTACAATTTATTCCCCAAATCACGGCTCACCTCACCGCGCGCTCGCTCCTGTTGATTCGCACTCGCCTCCAAATGTCACCAACGCAACGGAAAAAACTAATAACAACCAACCGACTACAAAACAACGTCAAGATAATGTGGATGACACCCAATGTACGACGAATGCAAATAATAAACGGAAGAAACTTGTTGAAATGGGATCTCAAAGCAGCAATGATTATGGAGGTAGAGAAAACGGTCGACATAACAACCAGCCTCCTACTTTGGAAAGGCGAGAGTCAAGACGCGGACAATTTACGAGAAGTCTAAGCAATACTGATGCGCCTGACGAAAAAGCAGGTAAAATATGATAAATTCTTATTTGTAGAATTATCGCACTAAATTAGGATGTATAAAACGTTTCAAATTTATTTTCTAGATGGCAGTCTTAGTGATACGGCCCTTGGTGCTACTTCTGAAAACGAGCCTGCTGGCGACGATACTTTGTTGAAAGCAGAACCAAGAGACTATTTTGGTCCGGGTATGGGCAAGAAAAGCAATTCCACATCTCAACTATCCGCCACAGGTGACATGCTTTCTTTTTGACGATTTGTTTTCTTCTTTCTCTTTTCTTGTTTACCTGTTCCGTTAATATAACAATTAAACTGTCAAGTTCTTCATAATACATAAGTAAATTAATCATATACTTACAAAATATCGACAGGACGGAAAAGAAGGTTAGGTTTTGGTAAACGCGGAAAAAATTCGTTTACTGTTCAACGCAGTGAAGAAGTTGTCCCCGGTGAGTTGAGGGGAGGCACTGGAGTGTCCCGGGCCTCCTCAGCCTCCAGTGAAAACGACGATGACAGGTTGGCATTTGTAATAATGCCAACATTGACACAATAGTGAAGTTTTACGTGGCGGTAGATTTATCGATTGAATCGGCGGTCGATTGAATTAAGATCGACGCCTGATAACTTACATTATAAGGGGAAACTTTCTCAAAATACAGCATGCCACATGCATCCATCGAAACATTTTGTGTGCGCCATGTCGCTTTGTAAAATCAGCTACGTAGTGCTTTTAGTGGTAAAAAAGTAATTTAAAATAGTAGATACCTAGTTAAACAATCGATATAATTTTAACGATAATGTTGCAATGAGAAGCTGCCTCGTATTTAGGCAGAACCGCCATTATTATTTGCACATCGTAGCAGGCGTTGATTTCTAATCCAGCAAATATAGCAACATTTTTAATTAAATTAATACAATTATTTTAACATCATGAATAGTAAGGTGATTTAATTGAAAACTATCCCAAGTTCCCAAATATAAATGCATTGTGTAAATGGAACGCAATATGTGTGCGGGTACTGAATGTTTTGTGTTGGCATCCCGCCGCTCGGTTGCGCGCTTACCGCGTAGAAGGCGGGGCCGGCGCGCGGCGCAAGCGCTCCAGCAACGTGGTGACCAGCTTCAAGCGCTCGCACGAGGTGTCCTCCAGCCTCGTCTCCATATGTAGCTCGGAGGGATCCTCGTAAGTCGCCTCGTCCGCTCCGTTCCGTGCAGACGATCTCTTACTTTGTGCTCATCGATGTTGCTCGACGTCTTCTACTTTACCCTCTTTATGCCTTCGTCTTTTACGCATGTTGCCATGTATCGGTGTTTTTACTTCTACATTTGTATTTTTATCGCACGAGCCTCTCGCTATACGCATAGGCAGTACACCTTGGAAGTTACTTTGCGCGTTAAAAGGTACAGTGACGGTTCGCTTTCGACAATTTTATGTGTTCTGAGTGAGAGTTGTATAATTGCTTAATGTTCCGTATGCACGATTGTGATTGGTCAATTTTAAATGAACGGCTTTTTACAGACTTCGCACTTCAAATAACATCATTAATCTCATACACTCTATACATGAAAACAATATATATGTTAAGATATGCATGCTCCAACCGTTACCTCACTTTAGATTTCTGTGTTATCTGTAGCAATATGAAACATAAGGGGATTTAGGTAAGTCAAATCATGCAATTTGCTTTTCACCTATTTAAAAAGAATTCCGATGGAACTAATAATAACTTTTTGTCTTACTTTATCCTCAACCAATCTTTCATTTTTTCACTTATCTTTTCAATCCCAGGGCCAAATATTATAATTAATATAACAACAAATATTTAATTAATATTATATTAAATATAGAAAATATTCCATGTTTGAACTTAAATATTTGCGCCCCTCTCCTTGTGTCTCATATAAAAACAGGAACTATTTCTTATTACTTTGAACTACCGCCCTCTTCATCACTATTGTATCAATGTTGTTTATTCGTATAATAATTACTTTGTACCCTACGTACATTTCCCGTAGTTAATAGAATAGACCCACAATAAAAACTTATTGCTTTTAACTCGACCTTCAATAAGAACACTATCAGAAATAAATGAATACATAATAAAAAGCTGTAAGTGTCAATTTACCCCTTAATATTCTAGCTTTCCTATTTTCTCTGTGAATCTGTGTGTCCTCTGAATGAATATTTCGCAATAGTTATATTATCAATAGTTTTGAATCTATTCATTAATTTGTAAATAATCGCAGATGGTCTCCCGGAATGCGGGGATCCAGTTCATCGGATGGAGGTGGTCTGTCAGACTTCATAGACGGTCTGGGGCCGGGCCAACTTGTCGGACGACAGTTACTGGGTGCGCCGACGTTGGGCGACGTGCAACTGTCTATGTGCTATCAAAAGGGCTTCCTCGAGGTAATTTTGTGAATAAGAAATATTTGTTCTTTTTCAATCCAGACATTTCTTACATTCTCAAAAAATATTATTTTTAAACAATATTTAAACATGATTTTAACAAATAATTCGTACATCTTCACTACATAGTATAAAACAAAGTCGCTTTCCCTGTCCCTATGTCCCTATGTCCCTTTGTACGCTTAAATCTTTGAAACTACGCAACGGATTTTGATGCGGTTTTTTTTAATAGATAGAGTGATTCAAGAGGAAGGTTTATATGTATAATAAGATCCATTAAGTAGTGGAGAAGTACTGTTATTTTTGAGGTTTCTAATGTGATGTCGTAAAAAAATTACATTTATTCCGCTTACATTGCAAACGCAGGCTGAACCCTACGAGTTTTATCAAAATAATGTACTAAGTATTATACACATTGATAAGGTCTACAGAAAAGTCCGCGATGGTATATGTCTATCTCTTATGGATAACCCACAATAACATTTTTTTGTCATTTACTTTTTACGACAAATAATGGCTAATTTTCGAAGCGATTTTAACCAATACAGCATTAATCCTTAACCAATTAAATACCATGGATACATTGTTCATTTAATATAGATCTATATTGCCCTTTACACCGTATGATTTAAGTGAATATTTTCGAAGATATTACAGATTTAAAAATTGCGGGACGCAGCGTTTGCGGCCGCCCGGCTATGTATTTTATACCCGTGCGATGCCGGAGCGGGCCGCTATATTTTTATACCTATACAACGTTCACAATTTTTCTGTAGTGTATTTAGTATCAGCATTGCACCCGTGCGAAGCCGGGGCGGGTCGCTAGTCTTTTATAAAATGTATTTATAGTTGGAAACATATTTTTTCAAAGCAAACATTACAACATTTTTCTTATATTCTGCTTATTCACGAGACGGTTAATTTGACTGTTACTTCACTGTTTATCTCAACTTTTGGTGATTTTTATTCAAAATCATCTTCGAAAGCGAAAAGCTTCGGATTTTATTCCTTTACTTTCCACCTCGCCACATATTATCACGTAATCCAATTCTTCAATCTTAGGTCGAAGTGATCCGCGCTCGCGGGCTACAAGCGCGGCAAGGCAGCCGCACGTTACCCGCGCCCTACGTCAAGGTGTACCTGGTCAGCGGCAAGCGCTGTATCGCCAAGGCTAAGACCAACACCGCGCGGAGAACCCTCGACCCACTGTACCAGCAGCCGCTCACGTTCCGCGAGAACTTCAAGGGTTGCATTTTGCAAGTGAGTGCCTTTTGCGCGGGATTTAGCAATGTTTGTGTTTTGGTTCGACAAGTGCTGTATCTCCAAAGCCAAGACTAACACATCGCGACGAATTCTCGACCCACTGTACCAGCAGCCGCTCACGTTCCGCGAGAACTTCAAGGGTTGCATTTTGCAAGTAAGTGCCTTTTGCACGGGATTTAGCAAATATTTGTGTTTTGTTTCGGCAAGCGCTGTATCGCCAAGGCCAAGACCAACACCGCGCGACGGACACTCGACCCACTGTACCCACGGACGCTCACGTTCCGTGAGAACTTCAAGGGGTGCATTTTGCAAGTGAGTGCCTTTTGCACCTTTTCTTTTGACGTGACAACGTCTTATAATTCGATAGAGCCGGCTGCACGCACGAAAAAACATGACTCATGCGGCGTTACCTCGCTCTGAGGCGTTCCATGAAAGGCTTGAAGTGCAAGCGAGAGCGCGGAACGAGCGACAAAGAAGCACAATCGGACGTTGTCACGTTCAACGATCGTCAGTAAACCGACTTTACAGACAACCAATTTTTAACATTAAAATGTGCATGTAGTAATGTTTCTTCTGCATCTTAATAATGTAATTTTTTCGAAAAATTTTGCGTTTGCAGTAAAGTAAAAAAAAATCCCTAATGACACAAGATCTTTAATAAACACAAAAATCACAATCGTAGGTTTGACTCAAGTTCAACTTAAAAAATCCCATAGGTCTTCAGTGTTAATCATACAAACAATAACAGTAAATATAAATTTTGTTATAGGTCACTGTATGGGGCGATTACGGCCGCATAGAAGGCAAAAAGGTGTTCATGGGTGTGGCCCAAATTATGTTAGATGATCTCAATTTATCCAACATTGTCATTGGATGGTACAAACTCTTCGGAACAACGTCTTTGGTAAGTAACGTATAAAATTATTATAGTAATATTTAAATTTGGTTAAGTAAATATATACTAAATGCAATTTTATTTGTTTCAGTAACTGTGGTTCATCGCTGACGTGCTGTCGGTGAACAATATCAATAAAAATATTAAAACGATATATAAAGTTGTCCAAATAATACATCTAGTGATACTGCTTTAATATTATTATAAACTGCAAAAATATGTCACGAACATAGGAAATTTTCTATAAAACGAAAGTTGTAATTGTAATTTTTTAATTTGTTTTCCTTTCGGAATGCCTACCAGAGTTATAAATAGTTAGCATTTTATAGCAAGGGAAATGTATAGTGTACTCGATAATGTAATTAAGTATTAAAAGCCAAATGCGAATGTGTGTGTATTATTTAGATACCCCAAATTACACTTTAAAACAACAGATTTATATAAAAAAATGTTTATTTTCTGCAAGTATTTTATATAACAGATATAATTTGCACTTATTCTATTCATTTCAATACTTACACTCCGTTATATCAGTCACTTATTCCGCCTCAACAATTATTATAGTCAAATTACACTAATTTATCTATGTCACGAGTGAACGACGTTCAAAATAAATGATAATATTGGGATGATAGCTTTATATTAACAAATACATTTATATGTAAACTACGACATAGGCGTGCCAATAGAAGCACGGGAGAAAAATTGTAACTTAAAACATAAGTATTCTAAGTAAAACCTGAGAATATAACTAACATTTAGTGCAGTAACTGTTTTGGTTGCTTTGACGGCGAAGCGCCCGGTAACCGGCTGTCGCCCGCTCGCTTTACGCCTGTCGATTTTATATCTGAAAACAAATGGTCACTTTATTAGCTTACTACTTATAAAGAGTTCATCCGGGATATCGAATGAAATATATTAGACTGAAAAAACTTTCGCAAATTTTAAAATTATTCTTCTTTATAATATAAGAATAGACACACAGAAAAGACACGTAAAGCACACACAGATAGACAAAGAAGAAAGTTTATACACTATAGATCTAGCTTATAATAATCGGCTCAAAAAGCTTAGTTGTAGCTGAGTTGTAAATTTAGAACTGAATATGTTTAGATTTTTTTATATTTTCAAGCAAATGAAAATGTAACATGCACATTTAGGAATAATTTACAAGAAAAAAATAAAATTCGCAAAGTGCAGTAGTTTTCAATGAAATCAGATCAGTCAATAGTATTCCAGCCTACATGTACATCGACACATGAATTGCCAACTTCATGGCAATAAGTGTAAAATATGTTTTAATCACGAAGAAAATTAATGGAAGTATGAGCGCATTCAAACTATCAACAGGGACAATTTTCAGCAACAACATTCATAGTAACTAAATATTAATATTTACAAAGATTTCTTACCAGTCTCTCTCACAACTAACCAATGAGGCATTTAAAAAAAACAATGCGTGTCAATGTCCAAATTTCCAATAACAAAAATATGATATTTAAAAAATATTATATTATTTTATTTCTACATTCATAAGGAAAAATCGTCCATATGAATAATGACCTATTTTTGTAATACATATCTATAATAGTCCTATGTTGTATTGTGTGTAAGTTAGTTGCATGTCCCTGTGAAGTTCATTGCAATTTAGTTTTTTATAGGCAATCCTATGTATAATATATGAAAATGAATATAGGAGGATATATTACATCACTGTACAGCTATCATACATACTATAAATTACTTCTACATAGGCCAAATAATGCATCAATTATGTGGGTCGCGTAAATCTAAATATGTATAACAAATTTTACTCATTTGATGATATAGTGAGATGATTCTTATGATAAAATAATTTATAGAAATTATATGAACTTATTATTTTTTATAGATACGTAGAAAGAAATATTTCAATATCTTTTTTAGTTTTTGAGATCTATATGATAAATGTAAATTGATTAAAGTATGTAAATGGAAATAGATGAAAAATCTTATTAACATTCCCAGATCTTCAGAACATAAAGTTTTTTTTTTGTTCTGTGTTAAGATTTTCATGTGAGCGAATTTTTTATAATAATTAATTACATATTATTTGAAATAACCCTGTAACCACCCGACTTTCGAGGCGGACCCGGAGTAATTATCAAAATTTACAAAAACATTTATACTAACATACCATTTATACACCTATGACCTATGCCCGTACCAGACAACTAAATCTTTATTTTCTTTTTTGTCAATTGATTTTGAAAAGTAGGCCTTTACTACACAACCACACAATTTTAAAGTGAAACTTTTTGGTCTGTGTAGCGCATGTCGCGTGTATCGCGGCTACCGCCGACCGTCACGCGACATGCGCTACACAAAGCAGTGTTCGGAACCGTTCGAACAGTTTCACTTTTACCGTGGTTTCATAAAACCACACAACATTTTTTTATTGTACTTTTTATTTAGTACATAGTAAAATTTCATTAGTACCCCAATAGACCCGTGGCCACACAACCAAAACATTATTTTTTTTTACTTTTTTATAACTTAGTACATAATAACATTTCATTTGTACCAATCCTGCAGGCACCTGACTTATGCAGTAGCCACATTGCACATATTAAAATACACAATATTTTATAAGTTGTAATATTTCATGTATTCCTCTTGTACGCCCGAAACACAAAACAAAACATTTCCACTTTCATCTTACATTTATACTCTTAGTAGGCCAGTTAGAGTTTAACACAACCAATTTTTTTCTTTTTCACATTAATTTTTTATACTTAATAGTATTATTCCAACCCTGCAGACACCGAACTTACATGGCGGCCACAAAACCCTGATCAAAACACACAATTTTATAAAATGTAATATTTCATCTATACACCTGGCCACACTTCAGCGCCCAAAAATTTTTTTGAAGTGAAAACTTCTTTAGCGGCGTTGAGCACTTTTTCTGTAATGGGTATAAAATCTTAAACTCGCGTCAGGACACGTGACCTGATCGAAAAAGCGTAAGACGGATACCATTACAAAATATCAAACATGCTCAACGTTAATAATCAAGTTTTCACTTCTGCCGGCACTCCCGGAGTGCAACACGCCTTTTTTTTACTTTTTTTCTAATTGACTAATAAAACCTCATTGGTACCAACCCTGCAGCCACCTGACTTGCGTAGCCGGCCCGTAGCCCTTCTCGTTGCGCGCCGCTATACGGAATATGATCGCGGGCTTGGTGGACGAGTCCACGTGCGCGGCGCCGAGCGACGACTGCGGCACCACGCACGTGTTCGCCTTGCCGCAGTACACGCGCACGAACGCAAGCTGCGACTTGGACGCCTCCTGTGCGAGGAATAACTTGTTGTAGGGAAATACCGAGGCGATTTTTTTGTTTGTGTTTGTAAATATAACATTATAACGTGAAAGTGGAAGTGATTATTGTTAGAGAAAAATATGTGTATAATATGTGGATGAATATCTTTACATTTATTGAAAAAAAAATTAAATAACTTTTAAGATGGTAAAATAATAAAAAATCGAAATGAAAGCAGTAGTCAATGATATTTTGAACTATACATTCCTTTTTTATTTTTGTTATTTTTTTCCATGTCATATTCACTATATAATATTCACAGCGTTTATAAAATTCTACAAAATGTAAATTAAAAACCGCTACATATTGTACAACACATTAACATACAAATCAGAACAAAGTATGAACAAATAATATTATTCCAATCGTTACACTTAACAATATACAAAAAAACGTCACATACCTTCTGCTGCGTGTTGGACCGCACAGCGAGATACACGGAGTACTCGAATATCCCCTCTGCGGCGACCTGCGGCGGCTCCCACGAGAGGTGCGCGCCCTCCACCGACTTGGAGATCTTTATCGCGGACGGAGCGCCCGGGAAGCCGGGGAGGCACGTTTTGAATGCCGCTTCCTGTAGGTTGGCAGGTAAAAATGGTCCAATTTACAATTTTTAGTAAGTGGGTTATTGCATTATTAGTAAAACGAAAAAATTGTATATGAACCAATTAGGGAAATCAATATGATTCATTATATATGAAGAAGTTCATTTGAGAAATTCTTAAAGAATAGAAAAAAATAAAAAATCGATGATGAGGCGAATTTTTCCTATTCTTTTATATTATTTATTATTATTATTTTATTAAACATTTGAATGTTACAAAACAAAATGTCAAAGAATCACAAAAAAATATATGAACATTATTGTACATGTGTATTACAAAATGTATCATACCTCGCTGAAGTCCCCTTTGCCACAGGAATTTATCGCGGCGATTCTAAACTTGTACGCCGTACCGTGCTCTAAAGGTGTCGTCGCTAAATCGCTCAAGTCTGGTATACTGTCCAGTGAGAGGTTTGATAGGTCGATGTTCGGATCTGATATGTAATTGTGTACCTGTAAAAATTTAATTGTTAACGGTTAACAAAAAATGTGCCCATTAAGTGAAAAAATTAACAATAATTGACATTGCATAGCTTGTAACACAATAAATCATTTATTGTTAACTGCTTAATGTAATTCTGTTTTACATAATTTTTGGACAGCAGACCAATAAACTTACTGTAAATGTGGTGCCTTTGACAATTCCAACAGTGTACCAAGTATCTTCGTCGTTTTGTTTCTGTTCCTCCTGCTCTGGCTGAAAATATAAAATATTATTTATTGACAGTTTTGTAATTAATCATTGCATTAGAAATTAGAATAGATGAAAATTATATTTGAAGATGGTTATGTTTATGAGTGCAAAAATTGGAATTTATTTAATTCACATATTAAAGCTGTATGAGATTGTGATTTACTTTTCCATTTTATAAAAATATGTATAAGAAAGTGTTATATAAAAAATAAAAAAGACGTGTGGCACTCGGGGACTGCCACGGTAAAGCTATTGCATGCTATGCCTTCAAGCCACACCTCCGCGCCCGTCGGAGTGGGGAGCGTGAGGTTTTTCGTTACTAAATTTCTGGATTCGGTCCCCGCGCTCAAGGCCCGCGATAGAAGCTATGCAATAGCTTCACTACATAGTATAAAACAAAGTCGGTTTCTCTGTCCCTATGTCCCTTTGTACGCTTAAATCTTTAAAACTACGTAACGGATTCTGATGCGGTTTTTTTTAATAGATAGTGATTCAATAGGAAGGTTTTTGTATATGTATATAATTTATCAAGTTTTAGACAAAGCGGGCGAAGCCGCGGGCGAAAATCTAGTAGCTTAATAAATAAAAGTAACCTGTTCCTGGTGGTGGTGCAGCGCGGCGCTGGCGAGCGTGGCGAGCGCGTGCGCCGCGTCGGCGGGCGGGATGGGCGGCGCGCCGTTCGCGCCCGAGCTGCTGACCGCGCCGTCCCCCGCCTCGCCCTCCGCGCCGCGCTCCGACACCGACGACGACACGCCGCCGCCCCCCGCGCCCTCCTCGCCTGCGTACATGCCTAACAAAGTTAGTTTAACGCTTCTACACAGAACGCAGTAAAGTATCATACTGTACGAGTGGATTGTGTGCATACCGTTTTGACGTGACAACGTCTTATAATTCGATAGAGCCGGCTGCACGCACGAAAAAACATGACTCATGCGGAATTTTTTTTCGCTCTGAGGCGTTCCATGTAAAGCTTGAAGTGCAAGCGAGAGCGCAGAACGAGCGACAAAGAAGCACAATCGGCCTTAAGGCGTTGTCACGTTCAACTATCGTCAGTAAACCGACTTTACAGGCAACCAATTTTTTTTTACTAATAGATTGTTTAGTGACTGAAAATCAGATAGGTACTAGGTATATAATACAATAGTTTAAGAACTTAATTAAGGGTCAATAAAAAGTTTTCATTATTTATTGCATTTTTGGGTTGCTTTTATAGCAGCATTATATTTTTATATATATATATATATATATTTTATATACAGACAATTTTTTACAGACATACTTTTAAATTTTAGATAGTGAGTATGAAAGAAATACAAGAAAAATATAAAATTTTAGAATACCTTGCAAGAGATTAGGTGACAGCAAAGCAGATCCATTAGCGGTCATAGTCAGCAACGGCATTGACTCGCTCACCGACGGCATAGTGTCGGCCGCGCCTTCCATTTCTGACGTGTCCGCGTCACTAAAACTGTAAAATAAACAGTTCAATAATTTTCTTAAAAATTAATTTAGTCATAAGAATTTAATATAGAATATAGAATTGAGTGAATTTGGGCTAGCCAAAAGGAAAAATATAGCTTAAGGTAATCACAACTGAACACTATGGAATCTTTCATATACAAATTCTTATGGCAACTATTTAGTTTTTTTTTTGCAGATAATATTTTTTTATGACTTTAACACAACATTTTTTCAAAACAAACTGAGTTAGTAAAAAACAATACTAACTCATTGGCGGGATGCTGCGGTAGCACAGAGAAAGAATGCAGTACTGCAGGCCCATTGGCTGTTGAGGAAATCAGTGCTGCCTCTCCTTGCCCACTGCTTGAGATATCTGCGCCACCCTCTGTTGTACTTGAACTGAACAAACATATTTTTGAAGTGAAAACTTCTTTAGCGGCGTTGGGTATAAAATCTTAAACTCGCGTCAGGACACGTGGCCTGATCGAAAAAGCGTAAGACGGATTCTTTTTTTTTTTCTTTTAGCCCTTAAATTCCATGCGTAAGACGGATACCATTCCAAAATATCAAACATGCTGAACGTTAATAATCAAGTTTTCACTTCTGCCGGCACTCCCAGAGTGCAACCCGTCTTTTTTTTACTTTAAGTTCTCTAGAGAGTGCTGTAGTCCATTTTAATGTAAATTCATACAATCTATAACCAGCAGACAATGAAGAGGATTCCAATGAAACTTTTTTGTCTAATAAATGATAACTAATTCAAAAGTTATGAGGAAACAGATGAACATCTATACCCACATACATACATACAGGTCAAAATCATAACACTTCTTTTGCTTTGCTGTAGTCATGTAAAAATAACTAATTCATTAGGTTAACATGTACTGTACCTAATACCAGTACTGAGTACTTCTTGAGCTGCACTGCTGATGTCATTAACATCATCGCTGCTTGCAACACCTTCACCACCACCCATATCTTCGTCCATTGTGCTTGACTCCTCTGTGTGGAAATACAATCATTCTATATTGTTTGTCATTGATTTTCGTATTTTTTTGGTTCAATCCTATTTGTACAACAGATAACCATAAAAATTAACAAAAAAAACCTACACATGGATTTTATTTAGTGATCATTTCATTTATAGAAATACAATGAATGATATAAATTAATTTTATGAAATGTTAATCATTAACTATTCAATTTTTGAAGTGAAAACTTCTTTAGCGGCGTTGGGTATAAAATCTTAAACTCGCGTCAGGACACGTGACCTGATCGAAAAAGCGTAAGACGGATGGATATCAAACATGCTCAACGTTAATAATCAAGTTTTCACTTCTGCCGGCACTCCCAGAGTGCAACCCGTCTTTTTTTTATTCACAAAGACAAAAAGAAAAAATAATTTATTGTTTAAATGAAGTACTGATAAAAACTCACCGTCTTGAATGATTGGTGCACCATCACCTTCAACAGGCATGGCGGAACTGATCGACTGGTCCGGGGACTCCTCTTGCTGTTCCCCCGCCTCACCCTCAGGATCTCCCTCCAAACTATCCTGTTTCAAAATGGGATCCAACTGATTTTCTTCTTGAGGGGAATTGTCTTCAGTCGCAGCCTAATTTAAAGTACTCAAAATTTAATCTATTGCCAATTGTTATTTTTTTTTTACTTTTTAGATTCATTTATATACCTTTTTTATATAAATTTTAAACTTATTAAGATTTATCTTCATTTAGACTTTTTCATAAAATTCTGTTAGATAATATTTCATTCATTTTATCCTTTTAAGTAATCTTTTTTATTAAAGAAATATTAATGAACACTTTTTGATTAAAATACATAAATCTAGGATTTTTAATATACAGAAGCAGATACATAATATATGACTAAAAACTAAAAGTAAATCTTACTGGAGTTGATAAGCAGTTGTCTCCAATGTATGCTGATTCATCACCCACTGCACCAGGAGTTGTTTCATCTATGTCCATTTCATCTTCAGCCTCTGCTTGGCCTGTGTATAAAATTAAAAAATAAAACTTGTTGATAAATTCAATTTAGATATTAAGTGTTGACTTCACTTTTAAACACTTAATAAAAATCATTGCTTATAAGTGCCCTATAGGAATCAAGAACAAATTAAACAATGAGTTAAAAATTCCCATTTAATTCCAATAAAAATGTTTATAATTTTCTTGAATACTTTCTATAACTCACCTTCATTGCCTTCTTCTTCAACAGGATGTTCTTCATTTTCAACTGGTTCAACACCTTGTTCTAAGTCCAACAGGTCACTGCTACTAGTTGGTCCCCCATTTGTTACTGATCAATAAAATGATTATTTTTATATACCAATGATGATAATATTCACAAAACTACTTATAAAAATTTATAAGTAATATATTGAACAACGAGTCGCGTGTTAAATAAGACTGGCGATGCTCAATTAGGCCATGTAACCACGCATAACATTTTGTTTATATTTATAGAAGAAAGAATTGTTATTAACCTGCATCCTCAGGTGTTTGTGCCGCATCCGCATCCGAATGTTCAGTTGTGATGTTATTTTCAGCAATCTCTCCAATTGTTTCTGGTTGATTTTCAACCAAAGGCGACATTTCCGCGCCATCAGAAACATCACCATGAAGCACTGATTCTGACTCCATTTTAAATTAAACAAAAGTTCACGATTAAAAAACACAAATAAACATTGATTTTTGTTACACAATTATGAATGAAAACTCAACATTCTCAAAATTATTAACAAATTCACAAACTGTTTGACAAATTCAGAGAATCGTCCATAGTGCCCAGCCAAGTTGGTTTCGGCGTCATTTTCAGTGTTGCCCTAATTTAAGTTGTCAACGTAAAGACTATAGATAATATCTTGTCTCAGAGGAATAAACCTAGGTTTATTGCTCTGAGTATCTTGTATTGTATCAAATTTAAATTTTATTTTAACTATATTAATACGAGAGACAGAAATAAAATGAATAAAAGAATATTATCAGTTGGTTAAAATATTTGTTTTTAAATAAAAATTCCATTAGTAGTAAACTGAAATTTATTTTAGTGCATTAATAAGTAAAATTATTTAATTAAATTAAATGAGTATGCTATATTTTAAATTATAATATAATACCACGCTGCGATCAACTGCGAACAGCTAAAGCAAAAGCAAATTACTATGCAAAAGCGGAAAAAATATTACTCTTTAGTCAGCTGCTTATAATTTATAATAATCTTCGATCAAAGAATACCACTTGATCAAAGATATTATATTTTATTGTAAAAAGAGTTCCATTAATTTTACATTTAAAAGCACAAAAGCTTTGTAATTAAAAAAACGTAGGTAATTTATGTACTACGTCTATCTATTGATCTTCTATTCTTCTCTCAAAATAACTGTATTATGTCATATATCCGAGTTTTAATTAATCCAATGAACCTTTTAGTAGCTACTTTTCCATCCAGTACAAAATACTAGGCTCATTTAAATATTCATGAATATCCAATAACATTTAAAACAGTCAAACTAAAAGCCTAGTATCATAAGCTATCCTAAATTTAAAAAAATATATCCCATATTGTCGAATTGTCAACATATTGTCAATGTCAATTGTCAATATCATTAAAAAAAATTACAACTGAAGGTACATACACCAGTAAAAATAAATTAATATTTAATTTTAATTTACTCTCTTTAATTTATCCTAGTTCTAAACTTAATAGAAAATGAAAAACAAAAAATAAATTGTATACCCATATTGTAGGTTAGTAATTTTATGACTACAAAATATCTTCTACAAACAATCATTGCAAATAAATAAACATCATAATTATCATCTTCAACGAAAATTCTTGTATAACAGGTAAAATACAGGCAAAATACAAAATATACAATGGCAGACAAACCAAATGACATCAAAGAAAAACCAGGAGATGGTCTTCGCTCAATGAGATCTACAACTGCGTTTCGTGTTATTAACTTTGAACTTTATGCAAAGCCGGTAATTACTCAATTATATTAATTATTTATTTCTTTCTTCAAATACATTTTATGTAGTATGTAATATGTATTACATAAAAGATTTTCTTAAAGTCCCCAAATGTAAATGCAAATAAGTAATAATTTTTATGCTTTTATTTCAGAATATTGTTATCATGAGCATAGGTGCTACATGTTTTGCATTTGCCTTGGGATATATTGCTTATATGAGACAAAAATATGAATCCATGGGATACTATGCAGCTGTTGACGCTGATGGAAAAGAAATATTTGAAAAGAAAAAGTCTAAATGGGACTGAAAGTGAAAAATAAATTATTTAAATGAGTTATAGGTAGTTATTATGCTTAGTATATAATATAATAATATTAAAACTGTTTGTTAGTGGTATGTGATACTTAAATTATTGAATACCTGCCTTTTGTCCTTGATATTTCAAATTACAAAAAAAAGTCTTTTGTAGGTAATATTTATGTTAAGAAATTCCTTGGAATGATTTCCATTTTGAAAATAAATTTTCATGAACATCAGGAATAGTAGACTAGAGTAGATAATTTTTGAAACAAAAAAAAATCGCAGTCGGATGAAACCTATTAGAAAAGAAGGGGAATATGATAAAAATGTAAGGAAAAATAAATTACGGTCAATCCAAGTTCGGGAAGCGGGAGGGGGGAGCTTTTAAGAGAAAAAAATGGTTTCTCTCGATTTCCGACAAAACTACAAGTCCTATAGAAAAAAGTTCAATGGCAAAGTTGTAGGTTATTAAAAGTTCTACAACTTTTGTATTCACAATTTTTTCACATAACCTAAAAATTTAGGTGAAAAATTCAAAAAACCAAGTTTTTGGTCTTTTATTTCTATCTACTTCAAAATTTGGTTTTTTTCTACGAAATTTGGTGGAAACTTACTTTATTATGTCCCAAATACACTGTAATTTATTTGATTGAAAATATTTATTTTTTCGCCTTATTTTGAATTAATACCAAAAAAACAACCTAATTTTCAATCGAAAAGTCACCCGTCAAAATATCAGCTTTTTTCAAAAACTTGGGGTGCCTTTTATTCATTGAAATCTCTACTTTCATATGGTGTAAAAAAAAATAAACACCACTATAGTAAATGTTCTCAGGAAATGCATACAAACAGTGTGATAATGAGCTTTTACTAAATCAGGCACACTTCTCGAACTACCTGAAATGTTTTTATCGACATCATTTTGCTTTTGAATATGCTGTAAAATATTAAACTTAGAACAGATAATTATTTTTCTTTTGAAATATTACCGAAAAGCCGATACAAGAGAAGATATAGAGTTCAAGAAGTGTGCCTGATTTAGTAAAAGCTCATTATCACACTGTTTGTATGCATTTCCTGAGAACATTTACTATAGTGGTGTTTATTTTTTTTTTACACCATATAAAAGTAGAGATTTCAATGAATAAAAGGCACCCCAAGTTTTTGAAAAAAGCTGATATTTTGACGGGTGACTTTTCGATTGAAAATTAGGTTGTTTTTTTGGTATTAATTCAAAATAAGGCGAAAAAATAAATATTTTCAATCAAATAAATTACAGTGTATTTGGGACATAATAAAGTAAGTTTCCACCAAATTTCGTAGAAAAAAACCAAATTTTGAAGTAGATAGAAATAAAAGACCAAAAACTTGGTTTTTTGAATTTTTCACCTAAATTTTTAGGTTATGTGAAAAAATTGTGAATACAAAAGTTGTAGAACTTTTAATTACCTACAACTTTGCCATTGAACTTTTTTCTATAGGACTTGTAGTTTTGTCGGAAATCGAGAGAAACCATTTTTTTCTCTTAAAAGCTCCCCCCTCCCGCTTCCCGAACTCGGATTGACCGTAATTTATTTTTCCTAACATTTTTATCATATTCCCCTCCTTTTCTAATGGGTTTCATCCGACTGCGATTTTTTTTATCTTTTCATTATTTTCAAAGGCTTCTACCCCAGTCTATAGATGTCTGAGTAGTTTGAAAAATTTGTGTAATGTTTTGTCCCATTTTCTACTTTCAATGATGGATAGCATTGTATGTAATGTAGAAATGGAAATAAATAAATTCCTTGAGAACCCAAGGAAAGTTTTTAAATATAATATGTAAAGTTGGCAACATGAGCGGAAAGCTAGCACAATTGGTATGTAAAGTGTAGGTATACCTAAACCTCTGAAATGGTACCAACAATTTTCATGCAAATTAGTTTAGGGGATCGATCGGTTCGATTAATCCTAAAAGAAAAACAGAGCAGTTTGATCATCCAAATATTTTTCAAATTAAGTAATTAATATTCCCTTTTTTATTTCTTTGGTGGTGAGATCTTAACAAATAATTGCGTTGCATATTATGTTAAGCAGGTAAATGTTAACATAATTGTTTAATACTAATGCAAAAAAAAATAACAGTCATACAGCCGTGGCCCAGAACGTTTTTTATAACTTAGCGCGATTCACATTTCGAATATAGTCAAAAAGCTCAGAATTCAAGAAGAAATAAATTTGACAGATGACATAATTTTGACTTATCCGTCAAATCACTTGCAAACATCACGCAAACATTTATGTTTAGGTCATGTCAAAAAGCTGCATGAAAGAAAGTTGGGAAGTGATTACTTTTAATTTGAGAGATATTGATTAAAAATGTTTTCCGCCCTTAAAAAATTAACACGAAGCAATGATGATCGCTGCCCAGCACCAATGCCTATGTCGTCGTCTTTGCAAAAGAAATTTTCTCGGGGTGTTCACTATAACAGTGTGTTTTACTTTCTAATTATTATTTAATTATGCGTTAACCATGTAAACAGGTTTAAAATTTTAACCTAATCGTATATTATAGTGAATTTATAGATTTTTATTAAATTTTTAGTGAAAATTCTGATAAAAGGCGATCGAAATGTTGGTAAATCTTGTTTGCTACAACGCCTACAAGGCGGCCCCTTTAAAGAAGAGTATACGCCGACAGAGCAAATTCAAGTTGCTCCAATACATTGGACATACAAGAATACAGATTTTATAGTAAAGGTAATAATTTATTTCTATCTTTTTGTACTTATTATTTAATCAATCAATATGGAATATGATTGAATTTAAACAATTGTGCAGATAAATGTTTTTATTATTTGTTTCTAGGTAGAGGTTTGGGAAGTAGTAGATAAAGGTCGTACAAAGAAGAAAATGCCATTAGGTTTGAAGTTAGAGAATCAGACAGCACCAACATTGCCAGAGGAAGGCTATGAAACACCAGTGTTGGATGCAACATTCCTAGATGTGTATAAAAATGCTACCGGTGTTATATTAATGCTAGATATCACTAAACCATGGTATGTATTTTGTTCTAAATATAAAAGTATTATATATTCACTTTGTATACATTAGTAGTAGCATATAATAAAAATGCAACAATAAGACCCCGTTTTCCAATTACAGCACCAGAGCGCATTATGCGGCATAATGCTTAACGTTGAATGTTCCAACTACAGCAACGCTTCGCACAATCGAGCACTAGAAAAAGTAATGCGCGTGAATTGATGCGTGCAATCGATTTATCATTAGCAATTATTAATTGTTGGAAAAAATTTAAAGCTTTCGTTTCATTGTAGTTTTTTCGAAATAATCAAAGTTAATTCAAATTGTGTTAAAAAAAATAAATATAAGTATGGATGAAGGTACAAACATTAAAAAAAATGTTAATGAAATAATCAAAATCCAAATTACACAAAATAATAGTAAATATTTTTCAACCAATTATTATGTATACCACTTTATTTACACATTAATGAGGTTATTGCTAACTCTATGAATATTTTTTTTTCAACACTGATCTTGCGCAACCTGTGCGTTTCACGTTCCAATTAAGCATCAGCATAATTCGGCATTGTGCGGCACTGAGTCACATTATGCTCTGTAATTGGAAAACGGGGAGAATGTACATAAGTTAATAAATAATTATTTGTGTACTAATCCTTATTAGAAAAACAAACATGCTCAATTATTAGCAATGTGCTAGTTTTGTTCACTTTACAAAATTTTGCGTTAATTTGATATGGGAAGCCATATGTGTATACATATTATACATATAGACACAGTATTCATATTTTTCAACTTAACATACTTCAACTAGAATCTCGGTCTTATATTCCCTTTTTTGAAAGAGGAGAACTAACAACTCATTTTGTACAGGACATTTGATTATGTAGTCAAGGAGCTGGGTCAAATTCCAGCTGATTTGCCGGTTATAATTCTTGGCAATCATTGTGACATGCAGCATCATCGGCAAGTCCACCCCCACCACATTGATCAGGCATTGTATAATGCTAAAATGACCAGGTAATTTGATGATAACACCTAAACTAAACTATTTAGAATACTTGTGATGTACTTATTTAAATAAAATGGGAAATAATTTGATAATACTGACATATTTATTCATAAAAAATACAAGTCTTGGTATGTTGTGATCTGGATACTATAAATTGTAAATGAGAAAAGATATTCTCCTCAGTAATTTATTTTTACTGAAGTAATAAATTTATAAGTAAGTATGAGTTTTATATCAATAAAACCACATTTAACTTTGTAAAAAAATCTTTAATTCATAAATGTTTAGCTAAAACAATATAATTATACAATATTAAATAATTTAAATATTTAATATAGGACTGCCCCAATCCGGTATGCAGAGTCATCCATGAGGAATGGCTTTGGCTTGAGATTCTTGCACAAGTTCCTGAGTGTTCCATTTCTAAGGCTGCAGAAAACGAGTTTATTGGAACAGTTGCAAAGGAATCAAAAGGATACAGAGGAGACAGAAAAGGAGCTTGATGATTTTCTGGTAAAATTATGCATTTGGAATGCAATATTTCATTATATTAATATAAAAAATTGCATTATATTAATATTTCAATTCTTTTTTCAGCTCATTCATTCATCTCAGTCTTTCAGCATATAATTTTTATTATAATAGGGTTATAATCAATGTGTAAATATTTAAAGATTTTAAAGAAATGAAAAAAAAAAAATATCCAGAATTGGAGTTCAAATCCGGTCAGTCGCCGGTGTATTTTAATATCCAGTATTTTTTTAAATCTGTTTATGTGTCTTATGCCTGGTTTTATATTTGATTGTAATAGTATTTTGTGTATCTCTTTAAATAAGAGGATGATAGGAAGTGCATGTATGTTTATGTGCATACTTTCTAACTTACAATAATCTAGTGAATTATTTCAAACATTATCTTCTTTAGTCAAACATTATCTTCTTTAGTCGCACCTTGCTCAAGGTGCGACAGACGGACGTTTTAAACTTTGACAATAAAATTTAATATGTTTGACTATGCATTGTGATTTGTTATAAATAAACACTACTGTTACTTTGCATAGTGATAATTAAGTTTAAAATTATATTCACTATAGACTGGACTTGGACCATCAAGCTACAAAAGCTCTATAAATAAAGAAATATATGTTATTAAAAGATACTTTATTTGCAGAAATCAGATGAAGCTCATTACAATACATTTGTTGACCGTTTGGCGAACAAGAGGCGCCAAAGCACTGAGAATGAACCCAGAGTGAACAACGAGCGATCGCCGAGCATTGTACTGGGCGCCGGCAAGCCGATAGTTCCTCCAAGTGTTAATCCACTTGTGAGTATAAATAAGAACTTAATAACAACAACGGAATTCTGTACCAATGAATTTTTTATATGCAAGGAAATTAAAACAGCTAAAACTGTCGTACAATACCTCATTATCCATTTCAAAACTACAAAAATAACCTGTATGTTTTATCAGCCATAATCTGTGTTGTCATTGAAACTCCATACAAACTTTATTGGACATATTTTTTTACTTGCAATATTATGTGTGCGTTATACACGAGCGTGCAATTTTATATGTTTCAGTTAGCGCAATCTTTAAATCCTACGTTAGTAAGATCTTCAAGCATACCAGAGGATAAACCAGCAAAACAAACTTCCTTTGTGAGCCAAGAGCTAATTAATCCAAAGGGTATTCCAACCGTTAGTATGGAGACAACACCATCGAGAATCCCTCAAGACAGGTATGTTATAAGAAAGAGATAACAATAATTTGTAAGCTACGAGTTGACCATTCAATCATAGTTATTTCTTCTAATAAAAAATTTACTCCGAACTGTTACATGCATACATGTTTTCAGTTTTCACTCTTACATCACTAGAAAATATTAAATCTTAAGGGGCATGTGAAATGTAGCTACTAGCTAATTAGCCAGACTTCAACTGTCGCTTTTTCTCTCATGATAATTGAAATATGCCATCTTACTGTTTACTTTGACGTTTGTATGCGCGTTTTTGAAGATCAAATGTTCAAGATCAATGATGAAAATGTTGGTAACCTATCTACTAAATTTTTACTTATAATATCATTGCTTAGAACTGAAAAAAGCCTATTAATCATCAATTTCTATCTTATGTAAAATTAAATATTCTGTGCTCTTTCTTCCTTGCCAGTGGTCCAAGCACGCCATCTGTAACAAATGTATCGGTGTCGAATTCTTCCGGCGCTTTGGACGAGTTTTATGCCGGGACTCTTGATAGCAGCTTCCTAGAAGACTTGCAGCCTATCAATAATGTAAATCAAGAGGATAATTACGAAAGTGAAAGGTAATCCATTTGAACATTTTTCATACAATTTGTCGAAATTCATATGATGCCAGCTAGAAGTCTTTTAAGTGAATATTATAAGTTACTAGCGGTCCGCCCCGGCTTCGCCCGTGGTACATATGAAAAATAGATGTTGGCCGATTCTCAGACTTACCCGATATGCACAGAAAATTTCATGAGAATCGGTCCACCCGTTTCGAAGGAGTATGCAGACTAACATTGTGACACGAGAATTTTATATATAAGATAAAATTACGACGCATTAAAAATGTTGTATTTCCTTTATGTTTATTTGAGTTGTTGTCTTGTAGCAAAGCTTTCCTAGCTCTGTTTTTCATTATTTTTTATAGTTTCTATTGACAGTGATAATACATAATATAAAGCCTTACTGAAATCAATAATAATTATTAAATTATTATTTCATTCTAGCGACGACGAAAATACCATTAATCCCAGAGTTACTATTGATCAAGATGACTTCGATGTTGACAGCAGTCCGCCCATTAAACCCACCATACAGACTAAAATAAGCACAGACTATACAATTAACTCTAGAATTAGTAAAAACGATAGTTTAACTAATATGTTCAATCAAGCAACTATAAGCAAAAATATGGATGACAATGATAACATAGGAATCGTAAGTCAAGACCAAGATGAATGTTTGAGCAATGAATATCCACTTTGGGCTGGAGATTCCAGTGCTAGGAGATCACCAGAAGGTAAAATCTACTAAGTATAAGAAAAAAAAAATCCTTACATATTTTTTTGAAAGATTTTGACATTTTTTATTTTTATTTTTCAGGAGGCGAAGACCCAGATGTGGCAAAGGAGCCGGATCAGAAGGTAAAATTCGTTTCATAAAACAAATTATATATTCAACTTGTTATTTAGATATAATATAACCTTATTCATGCAATACATCCCATGTACTTACCCAATACATATTAAAATAAATAATTACAGGAGAAAAAACACAAAAAGAAGAAGTCTAAGGACAAAGAAAAAGGGGACTACAGCGACCGGTCCGAGCGCAAAGAGAAGAAACATAAACGCAAGAAGTCCAAAAGTGACAAACCGACCAACCCCCAACAAGACCTCCTGGCCCCTACCGTCACTGGGGACTTTAACTACGAAGAATATGATAGCATTTAACATTCGCATTATTTTTATGGATTTTCTATAAAATGCCAACACCATTGTCACCAGTTTTCATTAGACTATAATCGTTTTATATTTCCATTTAGTTGACGACAACCCTATTTTTAAATTAAGGAATCAATTACGAAATTTCATGACTGAAATTGAAATTATTAAAAATTCATTAATTATACACATACTATATTGATCATGATTTACGATCTCAAATTAGTACTATGGGATTCGAATTTTTAATCAATTAAAATCGATAAATTTTTTATGTTATGCTTTTCGCATTATATCGAAATGCGTAATAAATGCTGTCATGTCAACTTTATTGTGGTTTTCATAATAACAAGCTATAGACTACAAGCCCGCATAGGACAAAAATATGGGTCAAATGAACCACCAGGGGACATATCTAGAACGATAGCAGAGCAAAAAATAATAAGATTCATCACTATGCCGTCACTTGTAAGCTGTCCAACTGAGTGCAGATGAGAATTGAAAAGTACAGGTAGACTCGGTAAATTTTGGTCATATATTTTTGTACGGCATTCTTAACCATCGATAGATCCATTAAAAATAATAAGAAACCGCTCAGTGCCGTACAAAAATGGTGGTCCACCAAGTCGGAATTTTTATTTAATTTCCGAGAGTTACCGGGGGTAAATTTGGTCATTTGACCATGTACGGCATCTGTGTCATACTATTGCTATACTGCTTTTAATCCATTATTCCGCAACGCCGTACAAAAATCATGGGGACAAGGGGAAAAATCGAGAGTTGTAATCCCCTCTCTTTCCCTACTCCAGGGGGTCATTTGACACAACACGAAATAAATTTATTTTTAAAGTATTTTATGCATAGATAATATTTTTTCATGTGCCGTACATTTTCGTTGGTTCAAAGGGGAAAAATCTGAAAAAGAAAAAAATCCATATAACGAAATGTTTGCTTTATATTTTTATAATAAAATATAAATATACATTAATATTAAGAAGCTCGAGGTGGTTAATTATCACCTTGGAAAGTCGGAGTCAGGTGGAATGGACTCCGTTAAATAGATGAACTAATAAAAAAGCTATGAACGAAAAGATGTGAATTATATGCAATCAGTCCATGAATACAGGTAAAGTCACAAGCAAATGCTAGTAATATATACATATTCAAAATGTACAAGTAAAGCGCTTTCAAATGATACCAAACACTGCATATTTATCTTAACTTTATTTTTTTACTCTGTATGTTTTGTCCGCTAGAGGGCGCCACATTAGATTTTGTGAAACCCCATATAGCCTTTAGCTAGCTGGTCGTTGGTTATCCAGTGAACAATTCAGACGCCTCTAATGATATGTCATTTGTCGAATTCTGATAAGTAGTTTAGAAGTTACGAGGGAACAGATGAACATACATACATGACCTGTCAAAACCATAACCCTCCTTTTGCTTTGCCGTAGTTGGGTAAAAATATGTTAATGCCGTACTGTATCAAATGGCCATAAAGCACTCTTAAAATTGTAGCTTTCGTCGCTTTCATCAGCCTAAAAGATGTGGTCTGCACAAAAATGTACGGCATCGTTTTTTCCTAATTTATCTATGTTAATACTATTTAAAACAACGGATAAAGTGTAGAAAACTATTATATTTCATTAATCTACGATGTTTAAACTTTAACAAAATTTCTGGTTTTGCATTTCTCTATAACTTTTTTTAGAACGGTTTCTTTTGAACGGCAATACTATACAACAATTGAATTTTACAATATCATGTTAAAAAAAAAGTTCCCGTACAGGGTCAAATGACCTTACAGCTCTTTATATCAAGAATTCGATGAAATTAAGATGATTATTGGTATACATTTAAAAGAACAATTATTTTTTGACGGCATTGCTTTTAATAGTACTTTTGAGTGCTAGATAATGTTTTGGAACCGAAGCCGTACTTAGTCAAATGACCCCCTGGAGTGGGGAAAGAGAGGGGATTGCATCTCTCGATTTTTTCCCCTTGTCCCCATGATTTTTGTACGGCGTTGCGGAATAATGGATTAAAAGCAGTATAGCAATAGTATGACACAGATGCCGTACATGGTCAAATGACCAAATTTACCCCCGGTAACTCTCGGAAATTAAATAAAAATTCCGACTTGGTGGACCACCATTTTTGTACGGCACTGAGCGGTTTCTTATTATTTTTAATGGATCTATCGATGGTTAAGAATGCCGTACAAAAATATATGACCAAAATTTACCGAGTCTACTTTTGTTGTACTTTTCAATTCTCATCTGCACTCAGTTGGACAGCTTACAAGTGACGGCATAGTGATGAATCTTATTATTTTTTGCTCTGCTATCGTTCTAGATATGTCCCCTGGTGGTTCATTTGACCCATATTTTTGTCCTATGCGGGCTTGTAGTCTACTATTTCGAATCTCATTGCCGAAATAATTAAAATCGAATGAAATATCGATAACTAGATAAATTGACTCGAAAATATTTCTTTTATACATATAGCGAATATTATTAATTTTAAACACTAAAAATATTTTTACATTCCATGTTGAGATAGCATATTTATGTTTTAATCGATGTCGTATTCTAGTCAAATTCGTATAATATACGTGCCTAAAACTTCATTGCTTTTACAGGCCTGAATGTTAAAATTATGATTGTTTTTTTTTTAATTTGCATTTAAATTAGTTTATATTGTTTAATAATATGGTTCGGTGTTGCTTAGTAATTGGTAATCTAATTTAAATATTATGTTAGATATATTATAAAGGAACTGCACCTATATATTGTATAGTTGATGTGTACACATTTATTAACAATAATTATTATTTTGTAAATTGTAACACTCTTGTTCACCTTATAAAAAAGAAGATATTTACATTTTAAATATAAGTATTCGATCTGATTCGTGTTCTGATCGAATTTTATCCAGTATTGTTATTATTTGGTGTACCACAATATTAGTTTTATTTAATGTGAAACAGAGTATTCGATAAAATTATGTTTGAAGTTATACAACAACGAAATTTTTCTTCTGATTCTGTTATCTATTGTTATGACCTTAGGTATAAATATTGTATTGTTGCAAAGTTTATGCGCTGTTGTTGTTATATTTTTTGTACCAATGCGCAATCAGAATTGATAGTTTGTAATTTATCATTATAATAGTATGCTTGTTGCACTATTTAATTAATAAAAAAGTTTTTATCACTGTATTGTAGTTTTTTTTCTTCAACTTCTTAATTTTACCTTGTAACATGAGCTATCTGCAACTGAAAATTTCGTCAAAAGTTGGACAGTTGTTTTGCAGCGTAGGCGGACCGACAATTTTTAGACTTATACTATTGGCAATGGCGGCACTAAAAACTGAAAGCCTAACTCATTGGGTAAGATTATCATGAGAATGAGTGTCCTACAATTTTTAATTTTAGGCCTGTTTTCAATTTTAATATAACTACCTATGTATGTGTGGAAATTTTCGATGGGCCCTGGAAGGAAATTACTTGAAATTAAATACTACTACTACTGCATACTAAATGATTGCTAATTTTCGTAAAAATATTTACTCTTAGAAATAGAAATATAATGTAATCGAACAATTTATTGTATCATCATTAACATGTAAACCACGTAAACATAAAGAACGTTACTAATTTTAACCTTTTTTAACTAATAAAATGTTCAAAATGAGACCCCTTGTTCTGGATACATTAATTTATTTTCTTCAGAAATTACAGATAATAATTAAGTACAAGTTTAGTAGGTAAAACAAATGAAAAAGAAAAAATAATCCAATTTTAAAATTGCGGTCTTGCACCGCAAATATGTAGCGTCCTACTTACTTTCCAAATTCAATCATCGTAGGTATATGAAGTTAAATACGTGCATTAAATTATTATTTATTTAGAGTTTTTTTTTTCATTATTTTGAGTCCTATAAAAATTACAATTGGTGGTTCACTTGCCAGACGGACAATTTTTCGTAGACGATGATCAAGGTTCATGTATACTCCATACTAAAGATTTAATATTTTACGGATAATATGGTGTTTAAAACATGTACTAGACACTAGTATTATGACTGATTTGTATCGATTTGAAGAAATTTAAAATAAAACTAAAATACTTTTTAAATTTTTAGTTGGTTCTATTCAATGCAAGTGAATTTTGGAAATTCTTTGAATGCAGTTCTATTTATTTTCAAAAATAAAGTACGAATGCTTTCTTTCAGCAAAATTTGCTATCTCGAGTATTTCAAGTAGGTACTTTCTCTCCAGGGCCCATTCAAATAATGTAATGATTTGTCAAGTTTGTGAAACTGTTCTTTTCGAAGACATATTATATTCGGCTTGATTTAGTATAACCACAGATAATATAATACTATACTAGCAATATACTAGTAGCAAGAAGCTTATTTAGTTAGGTGTGAAAGGGATAAAAAAACATACAGGCGTCATTCAAGGTCATATTTTCTTGTTACAAGTTAATGTTCACACTGAAATCTCCAGTGTATTAGATATAAGCTTCTTGACTAGTAGTATAACCACACAGTACCTATAACACAAAACCGACAATGGGTTTTTATTTTATTTCATTTACTTGTAATGTACATTGTACTGAGATGACTATCCCTGTGACTGAACAGTCTATTTTCGAATATTTAGCATATATTATAGCAAACGTATTTAAATGTAGATATGTCGAATGTATGTTTATTGGGTTAGGATGAAGAGGTCAGTTATCACTTATCAGTGCAAAAACCAATGAGCATGCGGGTAGGGTATCAAATGAAACGAATGAATACAACCACATCGATATTTTATTGGTTAGATTATAAAAATTGGACCACTCGTGAGAAGTCCGCACGGTAGTTTTAACAATATTACAAACAAAAATCTCTACATAACAGAACTTATAGGTATTAGTCAACTTTTATACAAACTATAGTACACGATTATTTTTAACGTTAATTTATATTTACCTAAGTCAATATTTTATACATTCTATGTATAGTAGATAATATTCTTCATTTTGTAATAAGTTAATAAAACTATATAATATTCTCTCCAGTTTTAAGATTAGGCATTTTAAGGCTAATTATGCAGGTATTGAAAACAATATTTGGTGAAAAAATAGGTTTAAAATACATCATAAACCATTTGCGTGTATGTTTTACACAAAGCACTTTGTACTTGGCTTTTATTTCATTCAACATTGAGTAGATCCGTTATGTCTGAACTTATCAAAATAAACTTAACTAAAGAAATGTATAAATGTATAGACATGATCATTTGGTTGACATTTTGTAAAAAGTATAAAAATCAAAAGTAGGTAAAAATTAATATAAAATGCTGTCAAATATGTTTAATTACATAAATAACGATTCTATCTTGAGACTACCAATTAATTATAAATACAATTTACTAATAATTTACAAAATATATAGTATTGCTAAAATACAGAAATAAAGAATTCTAGAAAGGTCTACATCGTAAATAGTAAGGCTATAATGCATTCAGATTTTACTGTATCCTGTGTAAAATTAAATTATCATATATAATATTCGAAATAAACATAAAAGTCATATTGCTTAATTGATGAACACTGCAACAAGAATGTGTTAAGTAAATAATTTGTGTATGAAGTTTTTAATAAATATTAAATATACAATACATAGTACAATATATAAAATATAAACATACAAATCTCTCAGATCATAAAACATTTCAACGGTACCGATGCATACTTAACGATATTTCCAAGGCAAAAAGTTTAGAAAGCCATTAAATATACAGATTTGTATTTTAACTTCATAATTAACAACTGCAGTGCGATCACATTTTAGCATTATAGAAATATCTGCGCTCGGCCATTAAGAAGGAATGTTGCTGGGTTTGCAGACTGCTCTCAATTAAAAGATAATGCTCTCATAACATCATTATACTTTTAACATTAAACATTTACTTTGGACTCACATGTTACCGTAACAGACAACGGACGGATCGCAAGGATTGCTTCATAACTTTTATTGCTTCACAACATACTATTAATCTATCACAATGAACAATCAATAGGCTCAAAAACAATATCCTTGAGATGCGTGAGTTGTCTCTCGTCATAAGTTTCCAGAAGATTTAACTCGTTCCACTATAACAGATTCTGAACGCGCTATTAAGAAGTCGCACTTTTTGGTTCGTTTCATAAAAAATTACGAACGCACCTAATATTTTGGAACACTTTCGTTTGCGACTTTTCAACAGCCAAACAAATATATACAATAACAATTCTAATTTCTGACTCGATTCTCTTTCACTAAAGTATAATAAATAATTCATTTGCAACTTTATAAACTATATATTATGAAAATCGGCTGCAAAATAATTTCAATGCGTCTCTAGCTTCGTTACTCTTATAATTATTTAGATAATCTTATGTACAATCTCTAACGATAATTGTTCAAACTTAGGACTACATCACCCCGAGTATCTCGCGGGGAGCGCGGGCAGGCACGGGGCCGGCGGGGCGTCAGTCCACGCGCGAGGGCTCGGGGAAGCCGTCCTCCAGGTAGCCGGCCAGCAGCTGCGCCTGCTGCTCCACGTGCGCGCTCAGCGAGTCGAAGCTCACGCTCTGCTCCACGAACGTGTTGTGCACCTGGTGCGGCGGCTCGATGCGGAACTGGCCCAGCGTCCACGGGTCGGCGTCCCCGCGGCCGCCCGGCGCGAAGTGCGCCACGTCGTTCCACTGCGGCGCGCCCAGCGGCGCCTGCCCGAGCGGCGCGCCGCCCCACACGAGCGACTCGATGCCCGTGCTCGGCGTGCTCATCTGGTTGTACCTGTCCAGGCCCCACGAGTTGGACACGTCGGGCGGTGGGATGTTCGGGACGACTTCCGGCGCTTTGGTCACGGATCGGCCGTAGATCTCCTGGCTGCGGCCGGCGATGTGCGGGCGCGCGGCGTGTCCCCCGTCCGGGCTCGGCAGGTGGCAGTCGGAGCGCATCATCGGGCTGTACTTGCCGGCCACTCCGGGACTCTTTTTGTTACTGTAGCTGTTGTCCACGCTCGGCCGCGGCGAGTAGGGGCTGTGGTGCTGCGGCCTCGACATGGGACTGTATTGCCCGGGCGTTTTGTTCGGGTTGCTTCTGAGATTTTCACTTTTAACTCCTAGACCGGGATCTGGACTGTTGTGTGTCGAAGGGTGAGGAGAAAAGGGCGCGTGATGTTTAGGTAGGGGACTGAAATTACCAGTATTCCACGCGTTTGACTTTTGAAGGTCAGTTTTTACCATTTGGCTCGTGTCTGGACTCGGTTGAGCCGAATACGGACTAGGTTGCGAGGAATACGGGCTCGGTTGCGTCGAGTAGGGGCTCGGCTGGGTCGAGTAAGGGCTAGGTTGAGCGGGACTCGGTTGTGCCGAGTAGGGACTTCTTTGTGACGAAAATTGATTATCTTGTCTAGGCATAGGACTATAGCTGCCGTAATTCCAACTATTTGGATTCTTGATATCCGGCTTAACACCTAACGTTTCGGGACTTCTTTTATTTTCTAGCGAAGTCGTAGGGCTACATTGCTCTATGACTTTCGCTTGTTTAATTTTATTGTGACTTTCTAATCTATTAAGAGGGCTCGCTTCAGACTTATGATTTGGTGTTCTTTTGAATGGGCCTATATTCCAAGAACTATTCGTTTTAACTAATTCTGATTGAACGTCGGGACTACTCGGAACTTGGCTATCTGGTTTTTGGACGGGACTATAATGTGGACTACCTAACTCGGCCTTCAACGGGTCTGATCTTGGGGTAGAGGATGAATCAGGTTTCGATTGTGCGAGCGGACTCGACAGTTTAGCAATTGATGAAGAATATTTCGCTTCATTTATGGCAGCAGAGATATTTGAGGAATCCTTTGGCGACAGAAGCTTGGTGTTAGGTGGGGATTTTATTCGTGACTCAACTGAAGCGAGTTTATCGTTAACAGTGGACGCATCGGACACGCTACGCGGCTCTTGAAACACACACGAGGAAGACTTGGACTCTGGAGATTTGATATCTAAATTAACACTAGAGCTTTCGGAAACGTTATCTGAATTCTCAATTTTCTTGTCCTCGCTTTTCGAAGACTCTGCTTTGGACGACTTTTTACCTTTTTTATTTTCGTGCTCTTTATTGCCCTCTTTTTTGACTTTAGTGGTGTCGAAGCTATCTTTCAAGTCTTGAAGTTCCTTGCCTGTGTACAACCGCTTCATACCTCGCGGTAAAGCCCGACACAAGCTTAAATTCAACGATTCTAATTGGGAGCACTTTAACAATACTTTCTTTACTGGTTCCAAAGATACAGACGAGCCGAAAAGATTGAGTATTCTGAAATTTTAAAAGATAATGTAAGTACGAGAAAATGATATCTAATCAATACTAAAATTAAAAAAAGGGGAAAAAAAAAGAATATAATACACAAATAATCAGGTTACTTATTACAATAGTATACCAAATATTTCGTAAAATTAATTAACTGTTGATTAGTTTCAATACAGCAAAAAAATAAATGATATTGAATACGACATTTACGAGAGATTCACAAATCTCTTGTATGTAAACATATTTTAATATTATGAGTTTAGTTGAAAATATTAAAAACGCTATAAACTACTAAAATAAAACTACTATGAAAATTTTAATAAAAATGTGGGTGAGGTAATAATATAATATAAACTATGGTATCCAATGTTGAAATAATTTTTGGTTAGCGCGCACATATCCTAACTTTCAGTCATATAACATATTAGTTTACATATCTCCGTTTTATACATACACTAGCTTATAGCTATAATGAAATTTAGTGTGACGGTCAGGTTAGGTAAGCCCATCAAAGTAAAATTATCGAAATTATTTCAGTTGTTCTTGAGTAATCAGTGAAGTAAATATGGCAGGAAAATTTTATTATTCGATATTTCAGCGTTTACAAACAGGGTTGCTAACAAATGCTCTGCTTTTTGTGTACGTATAAGGAGCTTTTTGCTATTATGAGCTAGTTAATTTTTAAATAAAACAAACCTTGACTTGTAAACGGTGTAATCAAAAATATTGCCATAACAAACACTACTACCCTATCTATCTTTAATTTATATTGATAATAGAGCATTTGCTACTACTTTAAAACTAAAATATAATATCTTAAATCTATACTAATATTATAAAGCTGAAGAGTTTGTTTGTTTGAACGCGCTAATCTCGGGAACTACTGGTCCGATTTGAAAAATTCTTTCGGTGTTAGATAGCCCATTTATCGAGGAAGGTTATAGGCTATATATCATCGCACTACGACCAACAGGAGTGGGGCCACGGGGGTGAAACCGCGCGGAGCAGCTATTATATTGATACATACCTAAGTTTGCTAGTAGCTGCGTCGGCGAGCGCGGCCACCGCGTCGTCCAGCACGTTGCTGGCGGAGGCCCACGACAGGTCCAGCTCGATGAGGCTGTGCGACCACTTCTCGCAGATCAGCTCTAGGCACGCGTTGCGTTGCCGCGTCACGTTGCAACCTGATAACGAACAAAATTGGTTGTTTGTAAAGTAGGTTTACGATCGAGAAGTTTACGTGATAACGTCTTATTGGTGGCAGCGCTCGAGATGAGACGGGAGATCGGTCCGTCTCTCTCTCGTTATACCTGCGATCGCGCTCGTGAGGTTTTGGTGTGACACAAGTTTATGAACATGTCACCCGACTAAAACGATTTTAAAAAACGTTATCACGTTAAAAATATTATTATATTTTTTGAATGAAACTTAACTTTAATTTTTTTGTGTAAAATTTATATTTCATTTATTCGTTTTCTTGTTATAAAATGGTAAACATTTCTCAATGCCATTTATAAGATAGAAATATTTTTCCTCTTTAATGCGATTGTTACAATATGAGAAAGTTAAGAATTGTTAATGAACAGTATCATTAAATTAATGTACAAATTAATAAATCATTAAAGTACATATATACGATACAAATTTTACACTATAATAATCTAAAGAATTCGCGTGAATTTTGTAAATGTAACTCGAACACAGCGTGTGTTATATATTATGTTGCGTGTACGATATAGATAACGCCTATTTGAACTATTAATAAAATTCTGCTTCGGTCTGCGTTTATTTCTTTACTGTGAGCGACATTTCGCATTTACGTTTGTAATTTGAACGTGTGCACAATGCGCGGTATGCATTAGTATACAGGATGTAATCGTTAAGTGTGCACAGGCGATTATTCCGTAACTATTACAGATATCAAAAAGCTTTAAACTTATATTAAAAGAACTTCACCTAATGAGTAAAATGACAATAATAACTTTTTAAAAATAAAACAAGAAATATCCAAAAAATTACATCAAACGCTCCCATACCCATATCAGTTTAAAGTTTTTTGATATCTGTAATAGTTACGGAATAATCGTGTGCGCACACTTGACGATCACAGCCGGTACATCGGAGTGGGGTCTCACCGCCGAGGAAGAGGTGCTGCAGGTCCCAGGCGGGCACGCGCACGAGCCCCGAGTCGGTGAGGCGGTGCAGGCCGCGCAGGTCGAGCAGGCGCAGCCGCGTGGCGCCGCGCACGAGCCGCGCCAGCGCCTCCTCGCCGAACCGGTACTCGCCCACCTGCGAGCGCTCCGCCGCCGCGCCGCCCGCGATCGACAGCTCCTCCAGCTGCGCCCACCCGCCCGCCTCCATCTGACGAGCGAACCGTCATGTTACATGAACAAGAAACAAAAGTAATTTATTGCCAAAAAAAAACAGACATAAACATTACACAATTTATCTTAAAATTAGGCAAACGGATACAGCCTCAGCAAAATGCTGCACAAAAGCAGCGCTGATTTTCAGGCTGTACCGGCGATTGCCTTAATATTAAGAGGCCGTATCGATTTTAAGAGTGATTTTGACATATTTCTTTAATTCTTTAGGTGCTCGTTTAAAAAAACTAACTACTATGTTTTATGAAAATAATGGTATAATTTAAAATTCTCTAGAATATTCGATTATATAGATCTGCCGTAACAACGTTTGCGCTCCCGTATATAATCGAAAATTCTAGAGAACTTTAAATTATTCCATTTCTTTCATAAAACATATAATATGTATTTTTTTATTGCAAATTTTCAAGCATTAACCTATCATTTAGTGTGTATTTTTTATTTTTTTTTAACTCTGCTGTAAGAACTAGAAATTCGATGCCATATACGCATAAAATTTCATCAAAGTAAGGCTATTTTAACTTATATTTTCTTTGAATTTTTCAATAAAAGTACTTAAATTGCCTCGAACATATTTTAGGATGTCTCAGTGTCTTTACTGTTGTATATTTTATAAGAAAATTTCTTCTATTAAATTCCGTGTAAAATACAAAGACACGAACGTCCCGCATGGAAAAAATTGAAACACGCCTCAGGTTATTGGCTATTAAACAAACTGGACAATGAATATCAATAAATTGTCGCGAACGTATTTTAGATATTGAATTAATCTTTAATTTAAGATATCATCACACATTGTTACTAATTTAGTTTTGTTAAACGAGCTTCTAAAGAATTACTGAAACAAGTCAAAATCACTCTAAAATCGATACGGACTCTTAAAAAGAATGACATTACATGACATTGCGCAATCGATAACATATTATAATATGAGATTGTCTGAGTTGGACCCAGGGATGAATGACTTCCGAACTAAAGTAGTCCTCTGACTCCCCTGTTTTACTGAGATACTATAGTATATTAGTAAAAAAAGGGCACAAATTAGCAAAAAAGGGACACACATGTGGATACGTATAAAACCAAACACATCGAAAACTTAGGAATATACATTTTAATTTTTTGGTTGTGTTGCGTAAGGTGCGCTGGCGCTCTGTTTGTACGTGACGTACTGTATGTGACGCGTCATAGCGCGGTGTCAGTTTAGCGCTCTAACGCGCTTAAGTACGCGTTCTGATGAAGCCGTTATAGTAACGACCGAGATAAATACAAAAATATATAATAAAAACTCTGTTATACAGGGATTCCGTGGACTATGCTCAATATGTTTTTGAGGCTGATTCCATAAAAATACTTAATGAACACTACAACCTAAAAAAAAATATCTTTTATTTAATTTTCTTTGTGTACGAACCTGTTGAGACGTGGTAGCATTAGCAAGTACAAGCTGCGCATTAGCAGCTCGAAACACTCTCAATTTGGGACAACCTTTCTGTAAAGCCTCTAAGGGAACTGCAGCGGGGTGCGAAGTGGCCAGTGCTCCTGATATATCCAGTACTTCTAAGTTTGGACAGTATGTCTGGTAAATGAATAAAAAAATTTTTAAATTGAACAAAATTTTCAAATTTCAAATATGAATTACGATTTTAATAGATTATATGGAAAATCTAATTTAAAAGTAATTTTTAAAATAAATTTGTAGCTATGTTTCTCTGTCTGTCAATTTTGATAAAATTTGGGTAAATAGATAGGCTGTTTATAATTATTCCGCGGGCGGAAATAAAATAATAATAAAAATAGTCTTTAATTGAAATCTCAACCATATCAAATTTTTTATAAAATTAGCAATTACATATTTATTGTTAAAATGTGTCACTTCTTGATAAAATTATTGAAAGATATTGGACGAAACACAGAAAAGACAGGTTGTTCATGAAATGACGAAGATTAGAAGATTAATGGAAAGAAAGATAAACTTCTTCGAAAAATCAATAACAACATGATAAATGCTTATCACCGATTTTAATGCAATAATTTAGGATAGAATTGAATTATTTAAATTAATATACTTTGATAATACATACCGCAACTGAAGTCAATGTTTGCTGTAACGCTGAAAACTTATTATTGGCGAGAGTAAGATGTGTTAGTCGGTTTCCAAAATTTTCCATAATCCGCGCCACTGAAGCCGCCGATAAACATGTACTTGAACTGCCTAATTCTGACTGTAAAACGTATAAAAACATAATTAGTAATTGCCACTCTTTACTATATAGTATAAAGTCGCTTTCTCTGTCCCTATATCCCCATATATACTTAAATCTTTAAAACTACGCAACGGATTTTGATGCTGTTTCTTTTTAATAGATAGAGTGATTTAAAATGAGGGTTATTATATAATTTATTAGGCTTTAAACAAAGCGGCGTAATCACGGGCGGAAAGCTACCTAGTATTCTATAAATCTGTTAAAATGATTTAAGACAACTTAACTCTTGTTCTAATTATTGTATCTATAAATATTATGTTCTAAAATGAAAAGAATGCATTCGCTTTGCCATTTAAAACTTCTATTTTAGTACAAAGTACAATACTCATTTAAAATGAATGTTACATCCGAAAAAGATAAAATAACTTCCATTCAAAATACAATACAATTATATTGATTTTCATTAGTTTTTAATTAATAAATTATTATCTTACCAAAGACGATAAATCAATCCTTTGCAACTTCGGCAGCCCTTGAATCAAGTCAAACAACTGTTCAGGAGTGATTCGACTCCAGCCAGCAACTCCGAGTTCCACTAAATCGGGACAATAGTCCACCAAACATGTCAGCACCCATGTCACATTACATACATCCCATTGAGCTAAAATAAATCATTATAATAAAACTACTAATACTACTTGATATAATCGTTATTTGATCCATAAACAATTTTGGAAATTACAGAACTTTGAACAGTTTGTAAATGTTATATTATATTCATAAAAATAACTTGCATAAAATCGCAAACAATAAAATACCAACATTATTTTTTAATTGGAGAGAAAAGCATATTATTATATTATGTAATATATACCATTTCTTGTTGAACTATGTACTGCAAATTTAAATGAGTAGTAAGTACATAAACTTAAAAGTATATTGTTACAGTTTATCAATGGTTAAATGCTGTATTAGGTCGACATAAACTTCTTTGTTAATTATTTGAATCATTGTACTAATTAGTTAGTTTAGTTAATGTGACCAAGAAGGTAACACAGTGACCCAAAAATATTACTTCGCAACGCGCGTGTATTAGTGATATCTCGGTAATAAAAAAGATAATTGTGCTTGTAGGAAATAATGTACAACCACTCCAATATCATATTTGTATATCAATTCCATTACTTATTAATTATTATGTATAGTTAAATTTCAAAATGTATTAATAATTAAATGCCATCAGGGTAAAATAATTTCATGCTATTGTTCTTTTAAATATAATATAAATAAACTTACCAATATTTAAACTTTGACATTGTGACAGTCGATTTTCCAGTAGCCACACAAGTTTATAATCAGTTTTACATTTATCTACAGTGTATTGTGCAAGGTCGACGTTTCTCCAAAATTCAGGCTTACAACTTACGCTATGCCAAAATTTACATACGCTACTCAATCTAGAACAGAAATAATATTGATTAAATATACACATGGTTATATTATAAAATTATAAGTGCAATTTTCTCTTTTAGCTGTAGAGACTAGTTAATTGGACACCTGAATGTCAAAAAAATTTATCAGTTTTCACCTGGACTATCTCAAATCATTTAAGATGGTAATCTTCAGTTTGTAGAGGTTTTGTTGCACATTTCAGGTACTTATATTTATGTTCGATCTAATAATGTACTGTTATATTAAGAATATTGTTTTAGTAACCACTTTATATTTTCTAAATAAAATAAAAAAGTACTAAACACGCTTCTATAAAATGATTTCTAACAGATTCTAGATAGACTTGAACACAATTTGATTTATTATAATAATAAGTGTGAATATTTTTTTTTTGTTAACTTCCTTACCTAACTATAGCAGGGAGTGTGCCTTGTTGTATGACTACATATTCAAATATTTTTGTTAGAATTTCTTCTGGCATAGAAGTTGCCCAAGGGCTTTGGGGCCCTGCATCTCTAGTCTCAGCTGCACTACTTCTACTTTTTTCAGTCTTTTGAGCTGTTAAAAAAAATATATAATTTATTACAGAGAAGCAATTGCTTTTATTTATCAGTTTATAAACATGCATTAAGTCATAACAATAAATTAAAACTTACTACAATAACTTACTTAATACATACATTATTTTTCTCATTATTTACAAATTTGCAGTTTTCCCTTTAATATTAAAATAATAATAAGAAAAAAAATACATTTCATAAACATGTATGTGTTGAAACTATACAAACAAAAATTTGATAGTAAATTTTTATCTCGCTTAACAGATAACTTATATGTTTATTATATTCACATTCATGCATATTATCATGGACATATATTTTTACTATTTTGTGGTCAAGGTTTGTAGTAGATAAATGAATATGGTGATTATTAATTGATCTAGATAATTATATAATGTTGTTACAATTTCGAATATTATTTACCTTTACTTTTTGTATTGTTATTAGATTTACGAGGAGCTTTTTGCCGCGACTGTCGCGGTTTAGGTGCTGCGACACTCATAGCGGCTGCAGTATCACCTCTAGTAGGATCATATTCTTCACCAGAACTGACACTAGGCGCGGGGGAAGCAGATCGCTTCTTCTTTGACTTTCTCGGAACTATATCTGCTATTATTGTAGGTGTTGGAGCCACCTGGAATTAGAAATTTGATACCATTGTAATAATTGAATACTGTATTGTTGTTTTTGGTAATTTAAAGTTCAAATTTATGTTCATTTCCAAAGCATTCAATCCAGTATATTTTAACTGCTGATTAAGTTTTCGTATTTCTATACTTACAATCTATGTCTGATTACGCCAATTTTTGATTATCTGAATCAGCCCTGGTCTCAATTAACTCGGATAATCAGCGTTACTATTAATGAAATCTATAAAATGAACCCATTTCTGTAGAAAATAGCTTTTCATTGATTTGGGATGTATACTCTACCCATACATATTGATATTTGCAATATACCTACATATTAGATGTACAACTTATAAATTGTTATTGTTAACAAATAATTCAAGGCATGATAAACTATTATTCAATGTTTTTCTGTCAGCTTTATACTCTTTGGAATGGTTGAATCTATTTTATTGGGAATTTCACTGAATGATATAAGGTTTTAGAGAGTATCTAATGTGCAACAAATATACCATAACTTAAGGATAAGGAATAAGTAGCCTTTTACAAAAATCTTAAATTCTGTAAAGTGAAATCAATTACAATCAATTTATTTATTTATTGTTATGGTAGCGATATACTTCATCTTTTCCTTTTCATATTTTTGATTATATGTAGGTACATAATGTAAACATATTTATTAACTTAAAAATCAAATCTATTTATATCTCTAATGTTTTACTTTTTCTGAAAAAATGCATGTTATTTGTATGGTTATGAATTTATATTAGAGAAAGTTGAGAAATTTCATTTTCAGAAATATAATTCTACAACTAAATTAAAATAATTAAAGTAATCAAATGGGAATGAGCCAAATTAAGCTATATAATTGTGTCAAGAGAAATAGTTTATGAGACTAACACAGAAATTGACCTGTGACTTAAAGTGAAAGTGAATTGGTTGCATCACAGAAACAGTCTTTAAAGTTTAAGTTCTTTGTAAGCAAAATGGCCATGATAAAATCTAAAAAATATACTATAAATAACTGTTATTTTAATGTCTAAATGTAATATAAATAACAATAGAATTCTATTATTTACTAACAATTCCTAATTACAATAAAACAACCTAAGAATCAAAATATGTGTTATTCTTGTGTATTTACTATTGAACTTCAATTAATATTCTATTAATAATATTTGTAATATATGAAAAACTCAATAAAATAATATTTCAAATAAATCTCCGAAACATTTGTATACAAGCAAATATAAAATTACAAATGGTTTCTTCACCTCCTAGTTATTTTATTTATAAAAATCATAAACTAGTTTGACTAAACTTTAAAATACTCACTATGCTTACTGTCTCTTGAATACCCGTCCTTTTTATCTTAATCTTTAATTTAGTACTTGCATCCACTATCTGGCTTCGATATGTGGGTGTACGATCAGGCTTCTTAGATTTCTTTTTGCTACGCGAACTACACAGACCTAGCATGGATCTAGGCTTACCACTACAAGGGATAACTACATGAGTCCTTTGCTCTTTTGAGGAGTCTTTAGATTTATTCTTTTTCGTAGATAATTGACTAAGTTCATGACTGTAAGGTTTCCCACTTTGCCTTGGCAAAAATTTCAACTTAACACTACTTTGTAGCACTTCATCCTCTGAACTTTCAATTTCAGCGTCCGAGTCCTCTTCGTCTTCTTCTTCTTGACACTCACTACTACTTACTAAGTTTAAATTTTTACCACCTTTAATTTTTGAGACAACACTGTTACTCTTATGGGTCCGACTGCGAGAACTACGAGAATGTTTTTTCCTTTTGCGCTCGGATGGAAGATAACCATTTAAAGTGGATTGATCAGAATCACGTCTTGACCGCTGTTTGTGCTTTTTATGGCGGGATCGTGGAGCACTCGGCATGATTCCGTTCACAACCTGCATTTTCTGATTTGCTATATCATCTATGCTTTGCTCGAAGTCAGTCTCCAGTTTAACACAGGAGTAGTCTTCAAGCTGATCTTGCTCATTATCAGAGTCAGAATTGGTGACAATTTTGGGCAGGCGCTCATCCGGGAAGAGATCCTTGCGGACCGAAAGTCTCATGGCAGGCTCAGCAGCATCATAGCCGCCGTTGAGGGGACTGGAATGGCCCGACATACCGCCCGCCTCCCGCCGCCCTTCCAAACCACTTCTATAAAACGCTCACCGTCACCTGTCTGTCGTGAGGTAAACAATCAGTTTGACACATCACATTTTCACTTTTGATACTGTAACACTTACTCATAAATGATAATCTTATTATGTTTGATTGTGGACACTTGATGTTTTTGTCATCATTACATTTTTCAATTAGCACTTCTGGATTTAATCCAAAGCATCTTTTTTTCTTTACGTATTCGCATTTTAGGTCATCCATGTTCATGTAACGTTGTGATTGCGAAAAACAAAGTATAGACCATTTTCGCGGACACAAACACTATTATCTATATTAATGTGACGATGAACACACAAATTGAAGAATATGTACTGATAATAAAATATTTGAGACGACTAAAAGTTGATGAAAACAGTTGACCTTGTTAAAAGCTTATTAGGTTTCAAATTTTAGTCAACAGATGCAGACATTGTCACAAAGGTTGTTCTTGAGTTGTTCTCTGTGTATATCAATTATTAAAAGACATCCTTGTAAAGACGTCTTATTTAAAATTAACACACTTCACTTCATTAATATAACTAAAAAGACATGGTGGAATTATAGATATCTAGCTTTTTATGAAAACATCTATATTTTGATAAAGAAAAATTATGGCAAATTGCTTATTTTTCGAAATCTGTACGAAATTTAGACGTTCTTACAAACACACTTTTACGAAAAGATGATAAATAATGTCAAAATCAGAAAAAAGTAAACTCCGCACCACGGGTTTATATATGATATTATAACCAATCACAGCGTAATGTTTTATATCTCGAAGTTTTCTAATTGGTTAATGTAGCTGTCAATTTGATATTAGCCTATGATATTTAGGTAGAGATTAAGACTTTGTGGTGCATAAACAAGATTTAACTTTTCTGACATTTGTAATAGATGGCGCTAAAATTAACTTAAAAATTAGAAATGGACAAGGTATAAATTAATAAAATTAGAGTAGGTACCTACCTATCTAATATCTATATAATATTTTTGTTTTGTTTCTGATCGTTCATTGGATTTATGTTAATTAAAATATTTTCAGTCGTTGGTTCAAGCATAGGGCAAGTGTAAATATTTTTGCGTTTTAGCAATTATATTAGTGAAAATCGCAGTTAACTAAGTATAATTATTCTATTTAAATGTGTTGTTCATGACGTGTTTCAAATGTACTGTGGGATAATGATAACCTACACGCTCTTTCTGTAGCTAATATATAAAGTGGTGAGTCATATTTAAATTTATTTGCTGTATTGATGATCTCATATTAGCGTATTGTAGGTATACGCTCGCTAGTGGTGTAAATCTTTTTGTCATGCCTGATAGAATATTACTGATTTTTGTCAACACTGCACTGTAGAAAGACTGTAGATTGCTTTTAAAATAAAATTGTACATTTAGTTTATTTATTTATTTATTTAACAATTTCTGGTTTGTTAAATTGGTTCTGCTATTATCATATTATTTGTTTAATTTTAATCCTTTAACTCATGAATTCCAATTCTAAACATCATTCCAATATCTGTTGTGGGCTATATTTATCATGGGAAATGTTAAAATAATAAAAATTATACCTGGAAGATTAAAAGTAAATTCATTATTATTATTTAACAATGCCAATTAAGTACCTAGGTACTCAGATATTCTAACAGTACATATGTTATTCATACCTAGATAAAGATTAATATAGCTAAATATGTGAATACACTAATAGCATTTACCATACCTAGTTAATTCAAATTGGAAATTATTTGTTTTTAAAGTGGTTATCAGTTATCACTTAGCAAAAGAGGAATGCATGATGTAGAAAATTGGCATACCTCGGGTATTTTAGATATCTATTTTAATTGTTCAGTTGAATAATTATTAAGCTATTATTTGATTCTCATTTAATTAAAATACTCAAAAGGTCTTATTGTGAAAAAAAAAAAATTAGGTAGGTATATTTTTATTGTCTTACTTAGCTGCTGGATAATTTAGCCAACCAGGCTGAGTTGTTACACAAGTTTCATGATTAGATATATTTTTTATTCATGAAATTTAAGTTTCAGTAACTAAAAAAAACCTAACTCATTGATCAATGTAAAAAAGTGGATAAACTTTGGGCAGATAATATTATGTGCACTGCATGTCAAAACTCAAAAGTATATCTCATGAGACCTTTTTAAAAAATGCTGAATTGTTGAAGGTAATTAATCCGTCAGTCCTCGGATCACAGACACAATAGAAAATCTATTGTGTCTCGGCCCGATCGGGCCGCTCGGTGGTCAATGGGTTAAATTGGATATTTTATCATATTATGTCCAGGAGTTTATGGACAATTTTTTTTACAAACATTGTGTAATTTTTTTTCTCGTAGTACCTACCAAGGTACTATCATATGATTATTTAAACATTTTTAATAGTAATAAGTAAATTGTAGTTCATTTTTTATACATATTCACTTTGAATGCTTTGGTAAATGGTAACAGACATGTAAATATTTCAAATCTCTCTTGATGAGTTTCCTACATATTACTATTTTTTTCATAAAAATTATTCCTCCCAAAAAACAAATCCCTTGAAGATTGATGATATTTGATATTTGCAGTGATGTCTGTTGCTATTGAATAAAGCAAAAAAATAATTGGCTTTTAGGTCAAAATGGTAAAATTGAATATGATGTAGGTACCTACCTTATAAACAGACCCTTATTAGGATTAGGTATGGATTAGGTGTTCTCTATAATTCAATATGTTACAATTTATTAGGTAATTACTTGAATTGAGAGAAATGGTACCAGTACTGTGTACTTTTGCAAAAATGTCATATTGGATATGCACTGCATGTACTTACCTACCTATTTAAAAACATTTTATGGGGATCGCCTTGAAAAATGCCATCAAAAATTATTACCAAAAGACTCCAGTTAAATAGTAACGTCACAGTATTACAATATTATTTCCTACAGTAAGGAAACGCCTTTGATGTAGCGCGATGCCGCCACCAGCGTAGGTACTTTCGCTGCCACAGGAAAATATGCTAGGGTTGCAACAAATCATGCGGAAGATTGCGAATGTGTACCCGCATCCCGTTTAAAGCAGCGCGTTGGTACACGGTGGGGTTTTAGTCGGTAGGAATACCCACGGCACACTTTCCCGGGAGCCGTGAGTATCTTAAGCAAGATTTCCCCACTTGTAAAAAAAAGGGTTGCAACAAATCCATACTAATATTATAAATGCGAAAGTAACTCTGTCTGTCTGTCTGTTACTCAATCACGCCTAAACTACTGAACCAATTTTCATGAAATTTGGTATGGAAATATATTGATACCCGAGAAAAGACATAGGCTACTTTTTATCCCGGGAAAATGACGCAATCCCGGAAATCCCACGGGAACGGGAACTATGCGGGTTTTTCTTTGACTACGCGGGCGAAGCCGCGGGCGGAAACCTAGTGGGAAATAAAACAATTGTGATTATTAATATTATGATGAAATCATTTATTCATATGTACATTCAAAATAATTGCGATTATTAAATCTGATGTAATTATTTGTTCATAAATATATAATTACATATATTGCACTGCTAAATATTTACGTGGACACTATTTTTGGATGTTCTTAATTGTATATTATAACATTTAACTAAGTAATGCATTCGCATTGGGATGTACAATCTGATAAGACAAGAATGAGAACAACATATACACAGCTTTGATTAAAATTCTATAGATACAAATACAATCTATCTAAAATATCTAAATAACTTCTGTGATTTCGATGTAGATTTACATCAATACACAGAACAGTTTGTGCGCGCCATTAGAGATTAAGTATGTAAGTATGTATAATAAAATTATTACACAAAAAATACGAATGCGTCGTCCTTTCGCGCTAGGTAATGCAAACTAAGCGTGATTGATTGCCTTTCGCGGCCCGCGTCGCCCGACCCCCCGCCAGTTCCCCTCCGTTTCTCTGTGCAAGTACATTCGTCGCCATACTGTAGGAAATATTGTAATACTGTGGTAACGTTTCTTTTCCCGTTTCAATAATGTACAATAATTGTTCCAGGTATGATACAAAGTGATGCTATGTAACACATCCGCGCCGCCAGCGCACTAGGACATTGGGAGTATTTCGAAGTGAGACAGTAGTGTAACATTCTGTAACCCAGGTATACGTTAGCGAGGGTTGTGATGTGGCATGTGAGTGTGGTAGTGGCGGTGTGGTATCGGTGATCAGTCCAGTGATGGTGGTGATGCTGAGGCATGGTGGACGCGGCTGCGGAGCGCCGTGCCGCCGTCGCCGTGCGCTGCAATGTTACGAGCTTTACCAAGTGAGTATATTAACTTATTACTGATTAGCAATTTGTACGATTGTTTGTACGTATTAACTATTAGACTATTAACTCTATTAATATGAATGACTTCGATAGAGCAATTAACATCGAGTGGAATCAGTGCTTATAATTGACGTGTATTTTGTATTGTTGTTTATTTGAAGTAGTTTCAATGAATGTAATTTTTAATTTAATAGTTAAGTCGATAATTAAGCAATATACTGGATGCATTAATATTTGGATTGGGTACAAACTAACAATTAATAAAACAATAGACACAGTTCGTTTGTTAATTGTAGTTAAGGAGCTTCTATGGTATTTCTCATGCTTAAAGAGGAAAAGGAAAAGGTTAACGAAATTTAAGGATAACTACAAACATTATTTTAAGTATCTACATTAAGTGAGATGTTTTAGCTACGCGAAGAGGATTGATATATCCCATGACAAAGAAAAGGAAAATGAAATAAAATTACGTGAAAATAACAATTTCCAGTGATTATTTTCCTCGGATACGTGAAAACAAATGTAACGAAATGTTTAATTTAAGAATTTATCTTCGAAACAATATTAGTCTCTACTCTTTACATTAGAAGGTCACTTGACTCTCGAGTGTACTTTATCAAACACATCACGCAATTTTGTTCTATGATCATGATTTTGTTGACGGTATTGTTTTTCAAATTAATTATAATATCTTAGTCACCTGTAGGTACACCGGTAGTAATATTTTACTACGTGGAATAATACGACCATAACGTGCTGGCCACGGACAATTCGCTATAGCGAAAATTCGCGCGGCGCGACTGGCGGCGCGTCTTGCGAATGAATCAAATGTATGGAAATGTACTGGGCATGCCACGCGCAGCGGCGACCAGCGAGACGACCGGCGAATTTCCCCGAGCGAATCGCGCGGCACGACTAGCGATCGAAACAAATGTATGAGTTATTACGGCGCAGGCCACGGAGTCGAGCGGCAGACGCGGCGACTACTCCCGGAGCGAACTTAATTTAAAATAGTTTGTTTTTTTTTCGCGAAAATGGAGACGGAAGCTTTTATTGTAGAAATTCTAGCTAGACCAGCTATTTGGAAGTCTAGCCACCCGCAACATAATTTTTCATCATGCCTATATTTTTCATATTTTTGGTGGAATTCTCCGTCTGTAACACGATTTCTATTTAATTCGTGTACTCCACTATATCTTCCAAACATTAAATCTTGAGCAAAAAAGCTGCTACTCTCCAAACAACGTCGAGCTAACTTTGATAAAGCTATCTCGTCTCCTCGTCTACACTGGTCGCGGCGGCGAACGCAACTGCCCGTGGCATGCTTACCGCGCCGCGCGACTTGCCGCGCCGCCCGTCGCGCCGTCGGTCGCGCCGCCGGTGTCCGTGGCCAGCCCGTAAGGGATGATGTTTGGTTGTTGGCAAATAAAATATGATGCATACATGTAGATATATGTATTTACAAAAAGAAACTAGGTATTTACATATCTCTTGATGATGTCTTACATCAAAGTAAACTATAGCGCAAATAAGATGAATAATATGATGAATCAAATAAGCCAAAACACGTTAGCCGCTCGTCCCGGCGATGTCCGGGTTGATTCGTGATAAAAGCAAAATAAAAAATAGCTCATGTGACTCTTACAAAATGGAGCTTTCCGCTGCTGCAATAATTTTTGAAAAAAGATAAGAGTAAGACTGCTGGGACAGCTAGTAATGATATAAATTAATTTAATTTATGAGGAATGACCTAAATCATCATTTTACATTTATTGCTATATTATACTGTTAAATGTAAAGTTTATTTTATTGTAAAACTTAGCAAACAATATAAGCTGTATAGCTAACTAAAATATGTAAACAGATATAAATTAATATAAAATTAGTAGTATTGCAGGTAGAGGTAATAAACTTATTTATGCGTTGCAAAAGAGTAGTCAATTGATATAATTTATCGTTCGGAGTTCACATGTCGAGTGATCGCTATTGAACGCCAGCATTACTATTCTGACCCCGACATTCAATAAAACTATTTAGTACTTCCTTTCGTATTTATTTATTTGACTTAGGTAGTACAATTCTGTCGGAGACATTTTACTTGAAAATACACCTATATGTATATCGCGTATTTTAATTTACATCTATTGTAGAGTATCTTAGAATTGAAGGTACAATTATTAGCAATGACTTCGCGTACATTACACGGGCATCCAATGTAATGTTGGTCTATTTGGCTCTGTTGAATACATGATCATAACTCCGGTAGAGTAAATTGTTTGATTACATGTAAGCTGAGCCGGGCACGCAATACGAGTCGGCTAATGAGAGTACTGATACGTTTCGTCACGCCTGCGCGTTATCAGGGCCGTGGGCGACAGTGTGTTCAATACGCTGTACGTGTACACCGTGCAGCATCGATGTGTGCGAGTGTAGTAGCGCTTCCAGGAAAAACGGACGGATTTCTGAGAACCGATTAAATGTCGCGCACGATTTCAGCAATGAATGGTCGTGAAGACGCTTTCACAAAGGCTGAAAGTCGAAAACGCGCTCCACTAAAATATCATTAGGCTATTGACATTGATATGATATCTTATCGCGCTCTTGCATTCGTCCTCGTTTCGACTTGTGTAATGTTTTAATACAGTAATTATTTTATTTTGCAATTGTTATATTAATTTATGTAGATCCAGTTGTTGCATTTGTAACCTTCCAATTGGTCTTATGGCATATAAAAACAAGTAAATAGATTTGCCACCATAGAATACCTAGACGGAGACGGCAATATCTGTTTCATAAAACATATTTAAACATCAAATAGGTACCACGTGTGCAATGTGTATATTTCCTTGAAATTGTTTGCTGAAATCTTCATCCTGAATAGGAAATACCTTGCAACTTTCATTAGTTGGCTGTATAAGAAGCAAGAACTCTACTACAACATTAGCGACGTAGTATCTTATTATGTATTACAGTTGAAAAATTGAAAATAATACATTATTTAGTCCTAAAAAGTAATTAGATAACATTTCAATATGTTGACTGATGTATATGAATTATGAATTAAGGTTTACCCGATAAATTTAGATATGGATACATGGATACATGGCCCTTTTATTCCTAAATATTCCATTGAAGATGGTCTTAGCATTAAATACCGACAGGCATGCTGAGCAATTGCGTGCCAAATCGAATGTCGTAATTGGTTGTTGAGATAAATAACCTGTGACATAGTATGTTTCGGCATTCTTTGTATCGTAAATAGAGTCATGCTATTCGTTAATGAATGAATTAAGCGACTTCAATATTGATTACTAGATTTCCGCCCGCGGCTTCGCCCGCGTTTTCAAAGGAAAACCCGCATAGTTCCCGTTCCCGTGGGATTTCCGGGATAAAACCTATCCTATGTGTTAATCCAAGTTACCCTCTATATGTGTGCTAAATTTCATTGTAATCGGTTCAGTAGTTTTTACGTGAAAGAGTAACAAACATCCATAGATCCATACATCCATACATCCATACATCTATACATCCTTATAAACTTTCGCCTTTATAATAGTATTAAGATGATGTAGGAAATATTAAAAACAAGATTTCCGCCTGCGCCTGCGGAAAAAGCGGTTTGTCTAAAACTTTAAAAAATTATATACTTTCCTCAAGAACCACAATATAAATATCAAAATCCATTGTGTAGTTTTAAAGATCTAAGCATGCATAGGGAGTAGGGACACAGACAGCGGGAAGCGACTTTGTTTAACTTCTAGGTACCTATCTATGTACTGTAGATTTTTGTATATTAAAATTACAGCTCTTCAACAATCCTTGGAAGATACTCACTGAATAATTCAATACAAAGCATTGTTGACGACTAAAATAACTGTATTCATTAACATTTGCGCTCTTGGTAAGTTCTCGCAATCATCATAGTATGTTTGTTGTTGCAACGGCACAGTTCAGTTAAGACTTTCCTGTTTTAAATAAAAGTCACCATGCTTACCTTTACCGATAGAAGCAGTGACAATGTGCAGATTATTTGAAGATTAACTTAAATTTTACGCACGCTCATACCGTCTAAAGCCACAGACTTTTTGAAGCATGTCACTGGCCATTAGCCAACATTTTAAATATTTATTCTTAAAATTCAAAATGTGGACATAACGACAGACAACGATTGTGTTCCATTCAAAATTGACTATTGTTCTATGCGCTACAACCCTTCATACCCAAAGTCTGATTTTCATGACGTGTCCTACCTGTACTGTAAGGAAAAGAAATACAGTTGGTAAAAATATGTATGAGATAGGTAAAATTATGTAGGTGTGAGAAATAATGAATGTTAATTATTTTTTTTGCACTGAAAGTAATATAAAATATGCTTTTGAAAATATTTAAATGGTTAACGATTTTAGACGTCCAAAAAAATAAAATAAACAAATCTTGATTTTGTATGAATAATAGCATCATTGTACATCCAAAAAAGGTTAAGATATATATGTTTTTGTCGTCCACATATATGGCTTTCCGGAAAGAACACCTGGTTCTATAAAGCACAGAGCAGTCAGAAGTCAAGGGCAACCCATTTTCGTGACTGATCGTTAAGTTAATTGTGTTGTTTAAAGTAGAGGAAAAAATAAACGTAGGATTGCTTCTCGTTTTTAGGCCTTTTAATGTAATTGTTTATAGTTAGTGTATTTTATGAAAATATTTGAATTGAATTCATACTCCTTGTAAGTCAGAATCATCATCAGCCTATGTTTGTTTCAAATGCAAGGGTACTACAGCTCAGTAAAGACTTTCTAGTTTACATTTAAACAGTCACTATTTTCTCTGGTGATCTGCACTACAGGCTACACTCAGGAGCGCGTCATTGAGTGCCGGAACAACCTCGTGTCTGTGATTGAATCTTCTTTACAAGAGGTTTCAGAATGGGGCCGACAACCTAGTCGAATTTAACCCCAAAAAGACACAGGTATGCGCTTTTACAGCTAAAAAGCTCCCCTTCGTCATAGCTCCTACTTTTCAGGGTACTCCTCTCTCAGCCGCAGCCAGTATCGGAATCCTTGGTCTCGAAATCTCGAGTAACGTACAGTTTTCTTGTCACTTGGAAGGAAAAGCCAAGTTGGCTTCACAAAAACTTGGTGTGCTCTGTAGAGCGGGGCAGGATTTCACGTCGCACCATCGCCTCAAGCTATATAAGGCGCAAGTTAGGCCGCACATGGAAAACTGCTCCCACTTCTGGGCCGGGGCACCCCAACAATACCTCCTTCCATTTGACCGTATTCAAAGGAGAGCTGTACGATTTGTTAACGAGCCAAGTCTCACCGATCGGCTTGATACTTTGGTGCTGCGAAGAGATGTCGCTTCCTTATGCGTTCTCTATCGCATTTACTATGGGGAGTGCTCTGAAGAGTTGTTTGGAACATTGCCCGCCGCCGAGTTCCACCACCGTACAGCACGACATCGTCAACAATACCACCCTCATCACCTTGACTGTGGGCAATATACAACTGTGCGCTTTAAAAGATCTTTTGCAAACACTACAGACATCTGAAACCAGTCAGATTTAATTGTACTTTTTCGTTACTGTAGTTATAAGTTTTTGAGGAAAATAAATGATTATTTTATAGCAGCCGCACATTGTAAGATTTTTTCTGTAGAGGGTGGAACGCTCTACGCTCAAAGGGCGGTGTGATATGAGGGGAACACGCCAGTTTATACGTTTAAAAGACAAAATGATACAATTTGTACTGAATTCAGTAGTTAAATTGAGTTATTAAATTATCGACAGCTTTGCGCCAAAGTTACTATCACCAATTTAACTGATAGACCTCAAAGCAATATAAAGGCTATAATTTCCTTCAGTATGATATAAAAGACTAGGGTGATCATCAAACATTTATCTTTGTTATAGGTCTACCAGAATCTGATGGCATATTTATATTTAAGAAATAAAAGATTTTCATGTGGCAACTTATTTGACAACTATCAAATTGGTTGTCAAATTATTTGTCTTTTTTGCAGTTGATAAATAATTTTTAGGATTTTGTCTAAAAAATCTTCGATAATGTCGAAAAAGCCGCTGTGATCACAAGCAAGAGGTGTTGTTTATAATGTGTATAGAAAAATATTTGATGAAGAAGGGTCAAACACATCACAATTTTCAATTTAGAAGATTTTATTGGTAAATTGGACTTACCCGCTTTGATACTTTCAATTAAAAAATATTATATGTAGGTAACTATAATATTGTTTGTTGATTGGAATATAATTTTATGAAAACTTATTACAGGAGTTTCCAATACGGCTATTCGTCAAGTCCAAGCTGTCCAAGTCAATTTTATAATGTGTGTATTTGTTAATACTTACGAAAATAAACAGTTTTATTTTATTTTTATTTTATTATATAAAAAATTATAAGCAGTCTAGTTTTCTTTCGATACAACATCGATATTTTCACATGGCATAATGATAATGAACATAAAAAAGGTAAATAATAATATGTATTACCTGTATAAAAGTAATATGTATATTATACATGTAAGTATGTACCTACATAATATTAAGTGGATATCTCATTATTAAGTACAGTAATGTCCACTTATGTAATGTGACTAATGATATTGAGAACAAACTAAAAAATAAGCAGTATCAAGACCGTTCAGTCCATTTTCCCTAGGGTTGCACACTCAAAATTTTGATTTCCCTAATTGCCATCAGATTCTGGTTTACCTATACATGCACAATTTTTGTTGAGATTCTCAATCTCATTAAATACACACCTGCCTGCATAATTATTAGCTATGGGCGGAGCATTGCTGATGAAGTGCACGCTGGTTAAGTCAAATATGTAATAATAGAGCATTTTAAAAACAAATATTAATCGTATTTCCAATAAGAATAATGGACTGGGATTAACTATTTCCACTACAAATTATTATTTGACATTTTATAGATGTCTATAGACTACATTGTGTTAAATACCTTGTGCTTTAGAAAACCTTTCTTTGGTTAAAAAGATTAGAAATTATTAAATTTAGAACTTCACCCCTCAATAAAATTATGTTCTTTGAAATTTTTACATCCTATCCATATAAAATGCAAAAGATTATATATTTTTGTAGAGGCACACACAATATTTAAATCGAATGGAATCTGCAATAACGTTTCTAAACTAACATTCCTAAATCTTTGTTTTTTTCGGCTCTCTCTCGTGCCAAACATAAACATGCATGTTTATTGTGTATTAGCTGTTTAGGGATTAGCTCAGTTGTCAAATGTAAAACATAGGAGGCATTGCGCTAGTCTCTTAAAACCGGCTCGACTCGCTAAATTTATCGGTGACGGTGTGAGGGGCCTGCGGCGGGGCGGGGACTATTTTCGTCTGGCGGCCACGTTTGGAAAATGTGTGGTGACGTCACGATCCTCCGCGGCGATGGCATCATCGAGTACCCGCGACACCGTACGGTCCGACTTGCCAAAATATCGTGGCGAGCTCTCCGCGATCAACTTTATTTTGGTCATTGTTCGAAGGCAACCTCTTCCGACTCACGCAATGCCTTTAATCAATTTGAAATATTAAATTAAAATGCTTGACACATTTAAGAAATATAAAAATAACGATTACCCGTTGAAATGTTTACAATCTAAAAAAAGCGGCGTTTGATTTGTTTAAATACTTTTTTGTTTTGACCTAGGAATAAGTTGCGTAAGTTTTTTGTAGTTTGTGTTTCAACATCGCGGCAACGCTATGTTGAGACTTGAGAACGATTGAAAATTGGACAGACTCAATACTTGAATTAATTTTTTTTTCTTTCTGAAATTATGCATGTTTCAATTTTTACATTGTCAAATATTGACTATCATACTATGCTAGAGCACATTGTACGCAATGAGCTCTGTCAGCCTGAACTTGCAATAATGTAATTGTTATGTTATTAAAGGCGGTGGTAATCAATTATTTTACTAAATAATAAAAAGGCTGCTTAGGCTACATATAAACAAAAATCTTCAGAAAATTTGTAGAGCCTAAACGACGTGCTACGAGATCTTTCCAATGTAGGTATTATGAATTATTTGTTTTAATAATAATATAGCAATTTCCATAGAGTTCTTTTACTTTTGGACATAATTATGTGTTGTATGAAGATATATTTGTCGGATTCTATTGAAGCTTATTGAAATAAAATATCTTCCGTTTCGATAGAAAACATGCTGACGAAGGCATGCTAATTTATGTAGAGTCACTCTTTTTACTACGCAAATGTCACTTACAACCCATGTTTTATTACAAGCAGCAGATAATAATAGTAATATTTTAAATAACCATTCATCCTAGGTAGTTTGTTTACTACACGTAAAGTGTTCTGTGTGTTGAAACAAATTGCTGAAGTGTCATACCTGTTATCAGTATTGAAGTGACAACGTTCCCTCGTACCACGCACAGGGCGAGTGGAATGCGTGATGTTTACATGAATAGTTTAGTTGGAGCATTAGCGATAGGAAACGTCACAATTTTAAAACGGAAACCTCTTGGTAGAAGTTATAGGGTCGCGTACGCGCTATCGTTCGACAGTCATCAGTGCTACGCGACCGTCGCCGCCGCGTGGTACAGTCCGTAGCAATAATTCACAACATCGTTAATTTAACAAGCACGTCAGTTAAATCACAGTGACGTTGTGAACCAATATGAACATAGTGATATTAGTGGAAAGTTGCCATTGATTATACACAGGTGAATAAATCTATGATACGAAACGGCACGGACTTATCTAACGGTCTTGTACAGTGAGGTAGTTTTGTGTTCATGTTCATAATAAGTAGCTTGAATACTTTAGATATTGGTTATTTCAGTATTTTTCTGTCTATATTTTAGTTCTGATGTAGTAAAAGTGTGGTAATCAAGTCGAAGAGATAGAGCTCTACATTATGTATGCTTATTAGGATTTGAAAACAGATACATATTATGAAGCTTACTTAGGTCTATAATGTTATAGTCGAGATAATTTAATAGGCTACATTTGACGTCTATCAATTTTATCTTCGAAGAGATGTAGCTTAAAAACATCGATTTAAAGTGAATTAATCGATACGGACTTGAAACATTAATTGTCAATCGAACTTGAAACACATGTCAATTTTAAAATTCATCAGGCGAATCGCTGTCCCAGTTCTATACTTTCTTTCGTTTTAAGGAGCAAAATGAAACAAGTGTAATACATAATTAAAAAAACACAACGCATTTATTAATTTATGATGATTTTTATTCACAAGTTTTTAGATTTTTAGAGTAACGTCTCCTCTGGTATATAAAAAGAAAAAAGGTTTATTCACACAAAATTGTTGCGACGTCAGTTATTTAAATCAGAAATTGTTTATTATGTTTAGAATGGTTTATCAGTAAAATCAAATCTTAAAATTACTTGCATCGGTCATTATTATTATAAATATGTAATCGTAATTGAAAAAAGTTAAGCAAATGTGCAGTTCATTATTTATTGTTGAATTTTGTTGAACTGTTAAATGTAGGCAACATTATTAAAATGGCTCTACTATAGATAAACAAGAAAATATTATACTAAATAAGTTGCGACAATACTGATTTTTCTCCATTCTGATCACAACAACTGGTAATTTTCAAATTACAACAATTAACAAACTACTAAAGTACCCGTCACGAGAAGCTATAAATTATGTAAACAAACATCTTTTACTAAGTAAACATTTTATACTGCGAGATAATAATAAATTGACCATATTCAATCGACATGAAATATAGACGGGTTATATGAAAGTAACAACCTATTTAATTTAGTCGGATCATATTTTAACGACGCAAAGCGCTATCGTTTGTGTTTCTTGGTACCGGAACGCGTCCGTCGCAGGGATTGTGAACTATCGGGACGCCATTTTGAAATAAACGCATCATTCGAGTTTCGAATGCGTACGAGTTTGTTTCATTGCTTTGCATATATCGCGGATCTGGTTGTTATTGTTAATTTTGTTATTGTTTCGTTATCACTTTTTTATTGTTGTTACTTTAATTGTTGCGTTAATTTTATTTGTTATTACGTATAATGGAGCCAGTAGCCAGTACATCTAAGGAAATAAATTCGCCACGAAAAAAACGTCAAAAGGTGCGTAATACAATTTATCTAAAATATATAATAAGTAAAAAGAAAGAGTTGTTTGTTCAAACGCGCTAATCTTTGGAAACTTAAGGTTAATATTAGAAGTAGGTTTTAAATTGTGAAGTAATTGGTTAGGTTAATTGGTATACCTGGAGATATAGCTTGAGCTTCGTGTGACAAGTGACTACCGGTGATTTTTACAGGTGACGAGCTTTACGGTTAATGAGAAAAATATGGTGATAGACAGCTTCGTGATACATGTCACTGATTCTGACACAGAAATGGAAACATCTGAATCTGACGAATAATTATTCTTAAATAATATTTATGTTAATTAATATTTGTTACTTAATAATTTATTAAATCTTAAACAAATTCATTTTTTTTGTTGGTCCAAATGTTGTGAACTCCTGAACACTTGTTTACAAAATTTATAGCTTCTCATGACGGTTACTTTAGGTACTTGTATGTAATGTGAAATATTTAATTTGAAAATTCAAGGTATAAAAATGTATTAAACTGCATAATTATTTTTTTCTTTCAAAGTACATGGAATATTTTACTTGGCCTAACTTATTAAACTCTACTATTAACAATATTCTATTAGAACAGGGCTTTGCAGTTTAGTCGTCGTCGTTTAAAAACACTTAGCCATAAATAATAGACATATTGATAAGAAAACATAACTTCAAGCAACGTATTTAACTCGGATTCAATGTCGAGCTAGTTTTAATTGTTGATTCAGGATGTAATGGGCAGTGTCGCATTCTTCACTGTTGCAGTTAACTGCTCTGTAACAGATACGTCTACATGTTAGACAGATTATAACGAAATTTGAATGGTGTTTTCGTGCTAATTCTTTTTGAATATATGCCAAGAAACAAATGGAATTTTTTGCATGATGGATGTAGTTTTTACGTAGTGTTAGACAACGATCAAAGTAAAAAGTTAAAATACTACAGAACAACAATTCAGCAATAATATTATTACAATAATTACTAATGAAGTGTCACGAACAGAATTTTATAAAAATTCATATCGTTTTATGAATCCTAGCCAATTTGAAAAAATAAATATTTATAAATTTATACATCCGCATTATGTGGCTAAGTTACTACCCAACGACCTGACAAATGAGTAATATCGTTGTGTTATTTTCGGCGCCTTAATATGATATCATAGCGATAATCGGCGATGCGAATTGCTAATAAAACCATACAAATCGTACACCCTCTCAATGTCTATGTTTTGTAATGGCTATAAAAAAGAAACTTGTTTTTCGATAGCGTGCGATTGAAAACGGTCAGCCATAGCGGTCAGCTGATTTGGAAGTTAGATTTTGGATTTTTTATTGGAATTATTATACGTTTAAAGACTTACAAGTTACAATAGTATTATAAAAAAACGGTTTAAAACGAACATTTTTAGTTTTTACCTGTTGTAGGTATTTATTATAGTTCGTGATGATACTAAAACCAGTCTTTAACATTTTTACGTAGCTTGGTTAGTAAGATTAATTAAACAGCCAGTTTTAAAGAGAAGGACAAAAAAGATAATACAAATGCATTTAAATTTGGAGTCTAAGGAAGTAATTCGAGAGTACAACGACACTTAAACTTATATCTACAGCCTTTGCTCTACTGTCATAGATTACTAAATAGTTAAGTATGTAGTGCTACTGTATTTATAGTGACATCAATTCGATACAACATAATGGACCTTTTCCTCGATAGGTCTTATGTTAACTAGATTTATTGACAGGATGTCTCGATTTTATGAACTCGTTCTTTGATGAGAACATAATCGATGTAGTTAGATGTCTGACCTCCATCTATTGTGAATCGGCAATTTATAGTGTCAACTTTAAATTGCATCTCAATGGTAATTGAATCATTCTATTTTGCTTCGTTTAAAGTACACCGCTCTTTAGTAGACTTTGCTGTCGATAGATGCCTTTGATGTATTTATGTAGAAATTAGAATATTTTTTACCTATAATAATATAAGTATTACGTAGTATAATTAGTACAATAAACTGAAACGTGCAAGTACTTAAAATTAAAAAAAAAAATGTAATAAATTGGATATAAATATCGGTATTCGGTAGCATTAAATCGCTCTTACAGAGGAGTAAATATTAATGTTAGAGTAAATTTAACGGGTGCCACAAATTATACCTAGTAAAAATAAATGTTTTGATGAAACTGCAAAGTGAAACATTGTAATTCTAACAAAAGAAATGTTGATTTTGATAGCATTGGTACCTAGTAATTTATACGAAAAACATTAATACAAATTCATTTCGTAATCTGATTATAATTTTAATTACTTACTACACAAAATACGCGACTCAAAACGAACATAATCTTAACAGATAATGAATCAAAAAAATTATCATTCATAAAAGTAGATAGTAAATTATGAACGTTCTTAGCTTCGCGGTTTCGTGTTTTAATAACATATTGGAATGGAAGAAGACTATCTATTACCGTTATTTACAATAAGGCACTGATGATAGAACGGTAAAAGATTGGAAGCTTCGTATCACTTTTTTCAAAGCTTTAGAAATAACTGTGATCGATATACAATCAAATTTCTGTACAAAATTATACCGTTACATTTAGTTTATGATTCACAAGCCCATAAAACGATATTATTCTAAAAGTACTTACATTTAAATGTATCTTACGAATCAATCAAATTAAAACGCAATTAATAAATATTAAGTACCTAGGTATTTGCTCATCATTGTTTCACGATTTGAAGTCATTACAATATCCTCGTTCACGACCTTAAATTTGCATACGATGTTATATCAGATATTATTCTAATAAATACTTATGGTAAGAAACAATCGATAATCCATTTTGGGAAGTGATCATTTATTATGCAAATATGTCTAACTCTATCTATATTTATAAGATCATACATATAAAGCCATAAGGTTATAGAAATAAATGATGTCTTTCTAAATAAAAATAAATACATATATATAAGTCAACTATTCAAAATTTAAAATTTGCATTTTGCTCTCGACTATCTATACATACATATAATAAATCTGTAGAAGGGTCAATTCTGTACATTGAAAATATTGAAAAAATAAATAGCAGGGGGTGTTACTGGATCGATACCAAACCCAAATATGTGATTAAATTTTTTTTGTCTGTCTGTCTGTCTGTCTGTCTGTCTGTCTGTCTGTCTGTCTGTCTGTATGTATGTGAAGACATCACGTGAAAACTAACGGTTCGATTTCGATGAAACTTGGTATGATTATACCTTATTATCCTGGGCGTAAAATAGGATACTTTTTATCCTGGAAAAATACGTAGAAAAAAAATTAATCTTAATTTTTCAGTTTTATCCATAGACGTTGTTCGGTAGAACCGCGAACACACGTTGCGTAATAAGGTGCGTATAAATTAAGCGCGGCAGCCGCGCGAGCCAATGTTCGACCAGAGTTGAGGTTCATTTGCTGCGCGAGCCAATATGTAGATATATTTTAAGTTGAACGTAGTTGCCGCGCGCGGCAGGCGATCCATCACGAACATCTCTTCTGTAGGACGCCAAAAGTGTAGTCATTTTCTTTTTCAAGTCAGGAATAGGTATATCCATTTTCTTACTGATTTCTACCCACGCATCATACCTCAGCGATTTATTGTGGTATTGGGAGGATTTGCTGTTCCACAAAAATTCATTAGCGCCATACAATTGTATTAGTAAACGGCACTTTTCGTTGTCCATTTTTACGTATACGCCGCGCGAGCCGAATCACCAAAACTACAAACCGTCCACACGGCGCGCGAGCGAACGCCTGAAGCTCCTTTGATGCGGGCTCAAAAACCGACAGTGAGCGGATCGCCCCGCGGCACGTTCGAGCGCGGCAATGTTCGCGTCGCCGCGCGCGGCGATCCCGTCTACATAGTGCGCGGCCGCCGCGCGCGCCTATGTTCGATGGTTTGCCGCGCTTAGTTTATACGCGGCTTTATTATAGGCCCAGCCGTATTTGGGTCCAATAGATATTTATAAGATGTCATTGTCAGAGTTAATCAAAATGGAGACCATCCACGCGAAGACCGACATCCGCGCGGACGGAGTCGCGGGCGGAAGCTAGTTTACAATAGAACAAGAACATTTAAATTAACACTCGTTGGATTACTAACTGACTAAGAGTTTTTTTCTATAAAGTTACATTTTAGATTATTTTTAAATGTGACCTCTTGACTCTTCGTTATTCGTATAGGTAGCGGTGATTTACAAGTAGGCATCTCACGTCATTCAATTTTGAGAATAGTTTGTGCAATCGATTTGCAAATATATTGTTACTGGAACACGGTGGTTGAACTGTTCCACCCACGCACTGGTGTTGAACAGACTGCTCGTTGCATCCGGAGCTGTGATTGATAAACCAATTTAGTATCATTGTCGTGAGAAATGTGGAACGTGACACTAATATAATGTGGAGTTGCAGAGAATAAGGGCAGATACATGATTTTCGTGGATTTCGCGAAGTTTTGAAACAAATATTTCCTTGGATAATATATTAAGTTATAGACCTACTTACAACAGGTAGTCTATTCTAAACCTATCTTCCTCTTGGTTTCTATAGCCTTTTTTAATTGATTGTTATTACGATATAATAAAATACAGCTCAAATTACGTTGTTCAGTTTCATTTGTCTGCAAATTGGAATTAAGTATAGTTTTAATTCTACGGTGCGCGGTGATCGGCAAAAAATGTATGTACCAATTAGTTCCCAATTGACTTTTTTAAAGAGTTAATCGTTTCTCACAGTTGAGTCAATAGTCGTACACGTGCATATCAAATGATAGAGGTAATAATAATTACAGTTTAAATGGTGATGATTCAAGATGAGGTGTTATTAAATTCAGAGCCGAAACAAATTTTAACAATTACCTACGTTGGAATAATCGTGAAATCGAATGAGCGTCGTGTGATTGTCTTGCAATGTGGGCGATAAAAGGCCTTGATCTAAGTACCTGTTAGGTTGTTAATAAGTACCTACGCTGGTTTATGCTTATTTAATACCTGTTAGCTGCTAATGATACCCTACTGAACGCGGCTGACAATTAAAATAATTTATAAAGATATTGGTGTTATGGTTACTGGTTCATGTTCTGAACATTCTAATGATCTTATACTATAAAGCTGAAGAGTTTGTTTGTTTGTTTGAATGCGCTTATCTCAGGAACTTCTGGTCCGATTTGAAAAATTATTTTGATGTTAGAACTTAGATGGCTTTTTTATCGAGGAATGCTATAGGCTATAATTTATCATCACGCTAAGACCAACAGGAGCGGAGCAATGCGGGTGAAAACGCGCGGCACAGCTTGTTTTCAATACTGATAGGTAGTATATTATTATTAGTCTGTGCTGATAGTATGCGCATAGAAAAACGATTCTCTTTTTGGTTCGATAACATAAAGTAATGATTATTATTACTCGATAACTATACCTAGTCAAAACAATGCTAGCAGTTTTAAGAAATATTCTGTACTAGCTTCCGCCCGCGACTCCGTCCGCGCGGATGTCGGTCTTCGCGTGGATGGTTTATTTCTCCATTTAGAGTAACTCTGAAAAGGACATCTTATAAATATCTATTGGAATTTGGAACCAAATACGGCTAGGCCTATAATAATATACGCAACGTGTGTTCGCGGTTCTACAGAACTACGTCTATGGATAAAACTGAAAAATTAATATTAATTTTTTTTCTACGTATTTTTCCAGGATAAAAAGTATCCTATTTTACGCCCAGGATAATAAGGTATAATTATACAAAGTTTCATCGAAATCGAACCGTTAGTTTTCACGTGATGTCTTCACATACAGACAGACAAACAGACAAAAATTTTTTTAATCACATATTTGGGTTTGGTATCGATCCAGGAACACCCCCTGCTAGTTATTTTTTCAATATTTTCAATGTACAGAATTGACCCTTCTACAGATTTATTATATGTATAGATTACCAAAACACGCTTTCCCGTTACTTTAATAATTTTACTGAGATAATCTAAAAAATATCGAAAATAAAAATATATAATATATCACTTACGTGTAGGAACGCAATATCTCTCACATTTCCTAATACCAGAAAAAATAAAAACCTCATTCAAAACTGATTGAGGCATGTAATCTAAAACCGTTTGCTAATATAAAAATAATAATAGTAGGAACAACTAAAAAACATAACGACTAATAGCTATGTAAAAATACATATATATGCTAAAATGTATTGGAGACGACATCACAGCAATGTCTATTTAAAATTTAAATACATAGTATTTTCAATAAAAGTTTGAAGAGTTGGATTACTATACAATATAGAGACTGGATCGCAATGTATATATGTCTCAAATGTAAATTCGTGGGCGTTGATAAATTGTTGCACTGCATTTACTCTTACGTTTAACGTTTTGTTTGGCCAGAAGCAATTATTGTATTAAAGTGTTTGAAATGTCAGAATGTTCCTGCCTTTATCTTATTTGTTTGTGTGCTCTATTGTAGATTCTCAAACGCCGTTATTCTATCCATTTGAAGCATAAATGTGTGAAATTAAGAATCACTGGAGAAATAAATTTAGATATGAATGTTTAAACTGTGACAAGTAATCATTTAACACAAGAGTGTTTATAGCAAAAAATAAAAAAAATCTATAATGTTTCTTATTGCCAGTCTAACTATATGTACTTATGTACAACACAGCCTAGCTCCTGGTAGGAATTATTATTGTTTACAAAATGATAATGGAAAATATCATATGAAGAAAGGGAGTATAAAATAAAGTGATTGAAAGACTTGTGAAGGTTGCCAAATGAGTTCGATGAACTATGTAACCCACGTTATTAGTTATTAGTTATTACATATATCTGTGGCTGAGTTCAGTATGTATTTTTTTAATGGTCCATCAGAATACCATAATTAGTTTATAAAATATTCTTACAACATAATTAAATCTTGCATGTTAAAATTGATCACGTAATGTTAGATCATTTTATATTTGTAATATTTCTACACAGCATATAGCTTGTTTAATGTAAATGACATTCACAATATCTGAGTATGCGATCACATACATATTTTTCCAACAGTAGTGCGTCGCATGAATAATTTTATTGTTAGTTGGGCGCGGGTCTCTGGTCGTTGTTCTGTCGATCGGCGGCTGCGGCAAAGGTGATGTAAGATCGGCTGGCTTCGACGGTGATGTCAGCGCACCTACGCGCCCCTCCCTCGTCTCTCTGCTGACCGCGCTACAGCCTTCCGCTAAATTATACCGACGAGAATTACACATTTTATTAAAAAAAACTTAAAACATACTTTTCATACCATCTGCGGAGCTTTATCTCGGACATACCACACTTATAGGTACATATTATGTTTCATAGTATCAATATCTACATAGGTTTTTTCTTTGTTCATTTATACTTTGACATTTTAATTTTATCATTTCATTAATCAATTAATAATGACAAGGTTATATAAATAGGGCAATCATTAATTAATTAAGAATGCTAGAATAATTATATAAATGTCTTGAATAGGTTTATTCATCTGTGTAAATGTAAATTAACAGATATCGAAGACAATGATTTACATAAATAAAAATGATAAATGCAAAGTGCATAAACCAAAATAAACATAGCTACAAGATAGTGCTATGTTGCAATAAAAGTTGCATAAAATTTGCTACAATGAAAGGATGATATTTAAGTATCGAAGTGCAGTGGGTTATATAACAATGGATTCTAATATACAGTAAGTGAAAGTGCAGTCGTTGAATCGGGAAGATGGAGGGTGCAATTCTAAGCACCCAGAGCAATAATAGATTCCGTAGTCACCTGAAGAACGCAGTAACAACGCTATGCGCTCGCACGCTGCCCAAGTCGAGGTGTAGCGACTCGAGCGCGGGCACGGCTAAACATCACACATACCCCCGGGCCACTCCGCCGAAGAGAACCCCCATTGCATGTCGGATGGAGCCGCTCATATGCGATTTGCCGCAGACGTCCTCATTTATATCACACGAACCTATCAAGTGTGAAACAGATCACATGCCGAATAAGCCGAATGGCGTCGTTAAGCTGCGGGGAGCTTTGGCCAGGTAAGATTCAGTCACCTTGTATTTTAGTCATTTCATTTATTCCGAATACCTACAATTGTCTGATTAATGGCCCAAGAAATTGAATTGATGGTGTAAATAATAATGTATAAAAGATATTTAAAGATTGTTCTGGTTCATCCTGACATTAATAATAGGTACTATACATACAAACTGTGCACAATTTGTTATTTTGTTTAGTTTTTTTTAAAGAAAAGTTTATAAAGATTTTCTCCTGTGTGTATTTTGTTTGCTCTCTTTCGCTACATACGCGGTTGTAAATGAGAAATAAGTATGACCATGTATGACACAATGTAGAGCTGCATGATTACTAATTTAATTAAGACTATGTCTTGCAAGGTACCGTGACCTTAAATCCGGTAGCCATTAGTCCTTTACTTCTTACTACGACCAAGAGTATTAAATGCCTTTTTTATTGCGGTTGGGTCAACAACATTTAACATGACATCATGGTGTTTGTTTATACGATGGCGGTGGTAATGTTGCTAATTACGCAGTCAAAGATGTTTTTATTTATTACTACGCGTAAATAGACCAATAAGAATGTTTTTAAATTGTTTGCTATATTGGCCATTTCCGTATAAACATTTATGCGTACGCACCGTGTCATTTATTGATTAGAACAAGATAACTATTAAATATTATTTTTTTGATACAAATACAATGAAGTCATCGATAAAATATCTCACTTCCTTTTGAATATAGTATTTTGTTAGAAACAACATTAGTCAACAGTATTGAATGTGTTAATAGGATTACAATATATTTTGTAAACTTAAATCAATATCTGAAATGTTTTATACAAAATCATCAATCATTCCTAATTAACAAATTGACTACAAAAAATTATTTTTTTAATGTAAAAAAAATGTGTTGTATAATATAGGTACCTAATACAAGATATTTATATACGAGGTTAAAACAAAATATGTACTTATTTAATTAACCGTTATGTATATGAATTTGAAGTACCTTCTCGTATAGAGGTACTTAAATTTCTATCTGCACATTCATCAAAAGAAATTACACCGGCCATGAGATCACGTGTTTAAACGAACATGACCTCAGACATTTTGTAAAAGATCTTAAAAAAGCCGTTATCCACACGGAAGTGGAGCACAATCGACGTCGATTGTATGCGAATGTGATTATAGTCGGCAAGTATGCTTCGCTATTTCGGCGTCTCAAGCGCTGCTCATTTACGATAGATCGATTCGCGTAACGTCAGATTGTACGTATCTAATTGATCGCAAATGAGAAGTAAATGCACTCGTAACTGCTTTTATAATGAGCATGATATGTGAAAAAGAGATGCGATGTTGCGTCTCGCTCGCACACCATGATGTCATGGTGTATTTTTGTAAATGTCCGACTGCCTGGGTCGCGTGCATGTTTAGTAATTTGTCCGACTTTAATAAAATTTTGGTAATTTTAATCTTAATATTTTTCTCAAGAATTATTGTTTTTACAACTTATATTTATTGTGTAATCATGAATATTTATTATTCTTAAAATGAAGATAAAGTAGTAAGATTTTAGTAAATATTTATAATCTGTAATTATAATTTACAATATCTTATACATACATAATTATGTAGTTATTCTTTTAAAATAAACGAAATGAATGAACCGGTTGGTGCAGAAGTTAGTGACCTTGAGCAACTGTCAGAGGGGTAAGATGGATAGAACTGTAAAAAACAGTTTGATGAACAATGAGTTTTTCTACGTTTTTCGTGTCATTAATAAATACGAGAAACATATGTTTTGTTTGTACGACAAATGCTGCAAATACAAAAACCACAACTTTCTTGTGTTTTTAAGCTTCCACAAATATTTCAATAAAACTATTAAAATGATTGACAAATTCGGAAAAAGACATTTTAGTAATGACTTATGAGTTTAAAAAGTAACAAGTAAATGCTTTTTCTTTTTTTATACACTTGTAAGGTCCTTCAAAGTTAGGAAGGTCTTTGAAAGACCTTATGGGTAAATTTAATGAAGCAGTAATGCTGAGAGAAAGGAATTTTACACTTAACTATAATATAATATGTATTTATGTACTCAATAATCAATTATCACACAATTTATAGCAATAAAACCGTTATATTAAAGTATACTTAATCATTTTAAAGAAAATATTTTTTACTATTCAGATATTGTAATAATTAAGTACTAAAATGAATGTGCATCATCATACCTGTCAGTCTGCAATTTTTTCGTTCAAAGCAATTAAAAATGTATTGTGCGGTCGCTTGAAAAAATAAACAAGAGTTTGCTGAACTCTGATTGGATTACTGTCATACTGACCTCATCATTTATTTCTACATCGTTTGTTTGAAGCCGAACAATTAATGGAATGTTTTTGTTATATTATCGTTGCGGGAAGTTTCTTTGCTTCGAATTAGCTAAATAAATCATATGAGGATAAAATAACAAAGAAACTTCTTATTCTTAAAAACGAGTAGGTATGTAGGTATAACATTGTAGAACCCCAAAAAGTATTTTTATTAAATTCCGAAACAATACATACTATCCTAATGCATGCTTCAATTGTCACATATGGACATCAATCAGATTAACTTTAAGGATTAACAAAAAAATACTTTCGTTAACAAATAAAAAAGAATTTCGTGTATTTTTTTATTTTCTTTTTAGTAAATATTTTTTCTCCGATTCATTAAGTATTTATGACTGAATGCGAATTTACCTACTCTCGTGATTATTTGTTTAACCTTTTCGTACATTGGAGCATGTCGTTAGTTGTTGTAATTGTCGTTTCTTGACTTACATAAATAACTTTTTAATAAACTTTAATATCAATTTACATGGAAAAAACAATATCCAGTGTTTGTCACCAAACGACCCTTCGGTTATCGATCAGGTCAAGTCTGCGAACTCCCGTCTCTCGCTCACGTCATACATCCTCTTGCGAATACAATTATTGTGAATTATCTGACTCCGAGTGCTGAGACTACATGGAGTTATCATAAATACGTGCCGCATTTTACATACTTTCAATTAATAATTATATAGTGATGGATGTATTAAAATATGCTGTGATTATCATGTGCTACGAATGTATTGTGCTTCACGCGTGTAACAAAGTTTATATTCAATATGGATGTGATTTTACGTTGCAAGGAATACCTAGCCAGTATGTATTGACACGCTTTTTATTAGCTTCACCTGTATGTTTGTTTGTAACCGACTTCTTTGGGCGCGATTTTGACCCACTTTAAACGGCCAGATTTCGTTCAAACTTTGTAGATTTATTGAGGACCGATGACAATACACTAATTTGATAAAATTATTCCATTATTCAATTTGCAAAATATGATTTTTGTTATAGGTAAACCAGAATCTGATGGCAAATTGGGAAATCAAAATTTTGAGTGTGCAACCCTAGGGAAAATGGACTGAACGATCTTGATACTGCTTATTTTTTATTTTGTCCTCAACATCATTAGTCACATTACATAAGTGAACAATACTGTACTTAATAATGAGATATCCACTTAATTTATCTATGTAATATATATTATTATTTACACATACCTATATTTGTATACTTATTCATTATCATTATGCCATGTAAAAATATGGATGTAATGATAATGCAGATCAAAACTAGATAACTTATAATTTTTTATAAAATAAATAAAAAAATAATATAAAACTAGTTATGTTTATTTTCGTAAGTATTAAAGATACACACATTATAAAATTGACTTGGATAGCTTGGACTTGACGAATAGCCGTATTGGAAACTCCTGTAATAAGTTTTCATAAAATTATATTGTAATCAACAAAAAATATTATAGTTACCGACTTATAATATTTTTTATTTTAAGTATCAAAACGGGTAAGTCCAATTTACCAATTAAATCTTCAAAATTGAAAATTGTGATGTGTTTGACCCTTCTTCATCGAATGTTTTTCTATACACATTATAAACAACACCTCTTGCTTGTTATCGCAGCGGCTTTTTCGACATTTTCGAAGATTTTTTAGACAAAATCCTAAAAATTATTCATCAATTGCAAAGAAGACAAATAATTTGACAACCAATTTGATAGTTGTCAAATAAAATTGCCATATGAAAATCTTTTATTTCGTAAATATAAATATGCCATCAGATTCTGGTAGACCTATAATTTATATAATTTTCATCTATAGTCGATAAGGTAAGAAAATAATTAAAATTTTAAAGCGTGTTTTTTAGTTTTTTTAAACTATATTATTTTTTTAAATAACATGATTTTATTATTCTATTTACATTTTATATAATAAATATGGGTAATAAACCTAATTTATTTTATTGACTAAGTATAACCATGTTTTTTATGATCATTATTATAAGGATATTTCTAAAAGAGGTGACTATAAAACTACCTACGCAATTGGTCCTAGCTCCTAACATAGTGCTAGAAAACGTCGTCCTTGTCCTAAATGACTTAATGTTTATTATCATTTTGTTAACCTTACTGAAATTGCTTGCCTTATCCGTAAAAGTTGTAGATATGTTTGTTGTTACCTAGAATACAATAATACAGACGCTCGATTCATATTTAAATAGCCTTTAAAACTATACAAATAAATTAACAAAAAATCTTAAAAAAAAATTTAACAAAAAAAAATCACTCAAATCTGAAATAACTTTTCTTTCTTTTGGTTTTCAAATTGATATGACTATCGACATTCATTTCCTTTGCAAAACCTTACTCCATTACATATAATACCACAGATAATATTCCGCAGCGAACCGCAGAATGTCCAATGTAAACAAATTGACGTATCAACATATAATTTTGATATAACATACTAGTTATTTTGATATCCGTGGGCGCGACACTCGTGCGTGGGCGGCGATCTTAGAGAGCGTTACAAGAAACCGCTATCATACATTACTATTTACTTTCACGTGGGAATACGTTGGGTCCGCTCAATGGTTAAGGTAACCCGAGCTAAAGAATGTCTTGTTATGTCTGCATGTCTGCTACTCCGAAAATAATACCACCCGCAAATGTGGTTAGAAATGCATCGCCATAACGCTACTGCTATCACATAAATGTAGACTGTGTCTTTGCTGTTAAACAAGTTCTAAACTATGTAAGTAAATGAAATCTTCAGGTTTATAGGGAAAGTTAGTGTATTTATTCGCTAGATTGCATAATCTGATAGCTAGAGAGCTAGCGCAAAGCTACCTGTATGTATTTGACCAGACCTAGATTTTTGTGTGTTGGTTCCCCTATACCTACTATACATGAGATGAGGAGTCACTAAGCCCAGAGTGGTGGACGGGGCGCGCGCTCAGGTAAGACAGGTGGAAATTTTTGGCGAACTTTGAAACCATTTGACCACGTCTGCCATTTTGATATTTGAAAATAGATTATTATTACTATCGGAAAATAACAATGGCAGACCATTATCACGCGGATAACATTCTGGCAGACACTTATGAAAGTGCTGAAAAAAATACAATTTTGAAAGTATTTGACCAGATCTGCCATTCATATATTTTATTTATTAGGGTCTTAAAAACTTATTTTCGAAACGGCAGACATTTTCATTGCGTACAGACTTCAGCAGACAACAAAACTTTACAGACTTCAGCAGTCAACAAGACTTAGCTTCTATACATGGTCAGATGTATATATGTATTACGTTCCCTGACCTTACATCAATGATTTACTTTATTAATGTTTTTATGGTCATTTACATTTAATTTTGAAAACTATATGGAATAAAATTTATAAATTTGATGATACAAAACTAAATACATGCGTAAAGAATCTCAAATATAAAGTTGTGTTGCAAATAACAAATCATCATTTAAATATTTAGTTTATTTCTTTATTTAAGAAACAATTAACAATTACAAAACAACATAAAAAAAAACACGCATGCATTTATTGAAATGTTCATTCATCATAACTATCGTATGGCGTTGTGTGACTCGTCTTCATAATCCATTGAATCGGATTCTGTAAAAGTAAAACGTAAATATAATTTGGAAAATCCAAAAGTGCACGCCTCATAATTTTTTTTTAATAAATATTTATTAATTATTATTTTTGTTTATTTAATAACAATTAAACCACATCGAATCAGACCCTGAAAAATGAAAGGGTTCTATTCCTGAGCATACTCAAGCGTAAGAGAAAAAAAAAGACTCGATTAGTAAAGTATTTCGGTCGCTATCGTGTTAACAAGAAAAAGGATCCGCACATACAGACACACGGACGTCCAAGACAGAACTTTTTTAAACTGTTTTTTAACTAGTTTAAATAACAAAAATGACATCAAAAATATCATGAACGTTAAAAATAGTGTTTTTTCTTAATATGTGTGTGTATGTATTATCTTAACAAGTGCAATGTATGATACATAAAGACATTTTAAGTTTGAAAAATCAGATGTTTTGCGCGAAGTGACAGTAGTACCCACCTCAACGCTTCGCTTATGAGGCGTGCAATCTATACTAATATTATAAAGAGGAAAAGTTTGTAAGTATGTATGTATGTATGTATGTATGTATGTATGGTTTTCACGCAAAAACTACTGGACCGATTTCAAAAATTCTTTCACCATTAGAAAGCTGCATCTTTACTGAGCAACATAGGCTATATTGCATTTTCAAAAAAAATAGAGATCCTTATCAAAAATGCAATAATGTAACCCAAGGTGTAAAAAAATCCTCAATAAAACTTCTGTCATCGCGTGCGCTGCGGAATCTATTGAAGATAGAACAAAAAAATGTTCTACGGTATTATAGAATGGATCAATATCTACAAGAAAGTCCGCGATACCATATGTCCATCTTCAGTAGTTATGTTACTACAACAACTTTTTTACGTTTTCAAAGTAAATAGAAGTGCCGACAGTAATCAAACCATGTTATCCATACACATATGTAAATCCTTATGCCATTAAATGATGTTTTATTATAGACTGTTTCAATACCAGCAAAATACTTTTTAAATGAAAAGAATTGGATATTCCATTCAAAAGATATAACGAATTTTTAAAAGTGTCAATCTACAGAAAATAGTAGGTATACTGTTCGAGCAGGCCGTAGTGCGGGGGTCACGGAGGAATTCTACCAATATGCGTCTTGACGGAACACAGTGGGGTTTTGGTCGGTAGGAATCCGACATAACCCACGCCCCTCCCCCGGAGGCCGTGGGTATCTATGAAAGATTTCCCCACTAAAACAAAAAAAAAAAGGCCGTAGTGCGGGACGGGGTAAAGGTGATTTTCATGTGATTAAAAATTAAACCTATAGCGGACTATATAGGTCGGAACCTATAGTAGACTTTTCACTGTAACGATATCGCTATCTATGCGGGTGAAACCGCAGGGCATTGCTAGTTATATAATAAAAGAAATGAGTAAAGTCAAAAATAATTATTAAAGAGTTAATCATTATAAACTTACCTAGTAAGGCAATGCCTTTGATGTCGCACGATGCCGGTAGGTGTAGGTACTTCTGCTGCTACATGAAAATATGCTAGGGTTGCAACAAATGGGAAATAAAACAATTGTGATTATTACTATTATGATGTAATCATTTATTCATATGTACATTCAAAACAATTGCGATTATTAAATCTGATGTAATTATTTTTTCATAAATATATAATTATTATTAATTATATAATATATTGCACTGTGAAATATTTACGTATCACTTTATTTTTGATGTTCTTAATTGTCTTTTATAAAATTTAAGTGACGCATTCGCATTGGGATCAACAATCCGATAAGAAAAGAATGGAGACAACATATACATAGCTTTGATTTCAATTCTACAGATAAAGAATATACAATCTATCTAAAATGATACAACGGATGTTTCCGGCGTTTTCTCGTCAAAATACCGAAAAAACGTAATTAATGTATAGTAGTTGGGCGTGAAAGTAAAGAAAACAAATGAAAAGTGTTTTCCATATGATTATTTTTTATTGATTATTCGCGTAAATTTAATACGCGATTAAGAATAATTTCAACGATACAATTTAGTAACCGAGAATTCAGAGAAGGATTAAAGAAAATACCTGCCTGATCATTTTATCAAACTCTAAAAGAATTATGGTTATTTCGCATCACTCGGTTTATTAGTTTGGTAATAATTATTAAAGGTAGTTACAACCCTAGCCATTGAGTCGAACGGTAGGCAACACAATATCGACTTTGTGCGGGTACATATGGTACATTTCTTCTTGCTGTGAAGCGTAATTATTATTATTAAGATTTTTAAAGCTATTTATAGCGTAGTAATTTTCACTTTTGCATGGAAGTGATGTATCTGCTAGTATCTAATCTGTACTGAAAACATCTGGCAATAACCGTTAGAGTGGGAACCGAAAAGAGTCCTCTCAGGTATAAAACCTAGACTATTTGAATGCTAGTAACTATATAAAATAAAAATACTATAGGCTAGAGTGAGAATAATATTGATATATATGGAAAAAAATAGCTACAGAGATAGTACTGTATGCATAGATCTGACCATGTAGTAGCTAGTTTTTGTTGTCTGCTGAAGTCTGTACGCAATGAAAATGTCTGCCGTTTCGAAAATAAGTTTTTAAGACCCTAATAAATAAAATATATGAATGGCAGATCTGGTCAAATACTTTCAAAATTGTATTTTTTTCAGCACTTTCATAAGTGTCTGCCAGAATGTTATCCGCGTGATAATGGTCTGCCATTGTTATTTTCCGATAGTAATAATAATCTATTTTCAAATATCAAAATGGCAGACGTGATCAAATGGTTTCAAAGTTCGCCAAAAATTTCCACCTGTCTTACCTGAGCGCGCGCCCCGTCCACCACTCTGGGCTTAGTGACTCCTCATCTCATGTATAGTAGGTATAGGGGAACCAACACACAAAAATCTAGGTCTGGTCAAATACATACAGGTAGCTTTGCGCTAGCTCTCTAGCTATGACCTTTCTTTAAATTTCATTTCTAAAACTTATAAGTTCGACAAAATGATATAACGACATAACGTTAGGTACCTACTATTATTAAAATTGAACAGGTAAATTGCTTTGTTGGTTTTCTTATTCGTGGATGAATACGGCAATATGTACCAAGATTTATGGCGTCACGATTCACGTGTGTTCACATTTATGTTCTTATCTCACGAGATGTAGATTTACGGCTGACGTACATAACTACTATAGTTTGTCTTGTGGTAATCCAAAAAACTATGAAAATACTATACATATGTATTTACAAATTGTAATACTATTATCGCCTGTTAAAAATCGTATCTTTGTAATATTTCAGAAGAGTGTCGCTTCGGACTATGAAAAATTACAGGTTTTCTACTAAATCTACTAAATATACTTTAGACACGATTTAAAGATTTATGATTATTACACCTAATTAATAAATCATAATACCATAAAGTAATTAATGTTCAGACTGAATTTAAAATATACCTACACGAATAGTATGTTCACGCAGTGGCTTTAACATAATATTAACCGTTAATATGATTTCTTTCACGATGATATAATTTCTGCTGACTTCATCAAACATTCTATATGTATAACAAGACAGCTCAATAAATTAAACTCTATACCATTCAGATCAGTATTCATTCTTGAATTGTCTGTTGAGTCAGACAAGCGAAGAAATTAATATAGCTACAAAAGTTTGCGTAGTGGTAGTAAATAAGTGAGCTCCTCCTCCATTCAAGCTACAACCCAAGGCGAGGTTCGTGATCCCCGTCAAAGATGCGCCCGCCCTTGCGCATGTCGCTAGCAGGGTGAAGTGTGAACCTTCCGTTCACCCACGCGTCCGCGTTTAGATGTAGTAGCCCTTCTGTCTAACATTGAGAGTCACCACACAAAAAAGTAAATAAGTTGTTTTCGTCGCAGGGAGGTGGCGAACGCCTGGGAGTGCCGCATCGGTCCGCCCGACCAGCCGGCACCCGCCCACCGAGTGCAGAGCCTCTTCAACGATATCGAACTATATCCAACTAAGACACAGGGTATGTTTTGAGTACTTTTGACATAGTTTTAAGATGATATTATATTTAGATCTATAATGTAATAATTTAGGTACACATTCAAAAGGCAGTCCTCTCGCAACAATTTTGCGACTTTATTACCTTTATGAAGTTGTCTTTAGGACGTAGGATAGATAATACATGCAATCGAACCATCCTACCATATTTTTCTGACAATTTAATTTAAAATATGTAACTTGCCAATCGAGCAATTAAGTAGCGTTGGAAATGGAATGCCCCATACACACATATTAGGTACGACAAATATTCAAGTAAATAATTAGAATTGGAATTAAGGGCGTTTTCTATATCCTTACAAAATTGTAACTCATTCGGCTCAATCAATGTATTAATTTAGGTTAATTGTTGCGGTTATGAATAACTTGGATAGAACCCACGCGACGTTGTTGCGCGCAGGAGGTACAATTTCAGTAATATTAACGATAATTGAATATCGAATAAACAATTTTAACCGATGGGACTCAATTAGCTTTATGTTATCGTTTGATTAATATTATTATCAAATTTGGCATCCTATTTTGCGTTTAGGGTTGATAATAACACATAAAATAAAACATTAAAGATGATTTTGGTCTGGAATTAAGTAAAGACCTCCAATATTTAACTGCTTGTGAGGCAAAAGTCTAAAGTTCATGTCATAAAATAATATAATATGATGAAACATTTAACTGTATCGACATAAAGTCCCGTCATTCACTCGCTGCAATTATAAGTTTACTCATCTTCCTTCTTGATGTTTCTAACCCTAATGTGTTTCGAAGAATAGTCATCGATGTAATGAGATAACAAAAAACGTCATTGGTGATTCAAACGAAGTGTTCATAAAGTTGCACAATTATTAGAACAATAAATCCTTGATTCGACAAATGATTTCTGTCTGATAAATGAAATATTATGTTGTTATTGAGATAATGAGCGATGTTGACTTGTGTTTTATCTTTGTAGTTTTTATTTTATCTTTCGAAGTGACAGTTCATGTCAAGCTGTTCTGGTGAAATGCGTGTGATTTGTAATAACCGTTTTTAAAAATAAATTTTGAATTATACAGCACGCATTATACAGATAATTTCATTAGCTTTATTTACCAAATTTCTTACTTTTTTGGACACCGGTCATATAATCGCTTCAATCAAAATATCTGAATTGCCATTCTTCTATTTGATAAAGTTATTAGATCTATGTCGTGATAGTCTATGTCATAAAAGTTAAAACGCATTCTGTGATGTACACACTTGGCTTCCTGGTCCATTAATCAAACTAGAATTATAAAGCAGTGGTTCACTTCATATCATTAAATAAAATCGTGCAAACTGCTCTTGTACTGCAAAAATAGTTGTGGACATCAAAATCACTAGCGTGGCGAACATATTGTATCAATCAAATACTTAATTATTAAATAAATAAGTAAAAATGTTTCATTGTTTACATTACAAAGTTATGTTTATATTGTTAAAGTTATGATTACATTTCATAATAAAAAAATCTGTGAACATTTTATGTGGCTCCTTATAAAATAGGATATCGAGTTGAGAGTTCTTGCCTTCATGCACATATTGTTTTGTAAAAATAAGGTTATTGATCATTAGGGATTATTCTATCGTAGAACCTGAATCAAGAATTGATTTTTTGGTCGGTTATATAAAATCCAAAGAGTCTATAAATCATGTAATAAATTGAAGTGATGTATACGAGAATTTAAACGTTGCAGTGCAGAGATTATCTTTAAATGTACAACATAATTTGCGATAGCACATAAAACAATCTACGTCCTAGAGTTATGCCACTACCGTAAAGTTGTGAGCAATAAATCTGCGATTTAGCTTGATTCAAAGCATTGATTTTGTAATACTTTTAAATTATTTTTCAAACTACATAAACTTTTTAGGTACTTTTTATGCTTTAAATAAAATTCTTTAAACGAAATTTTATTTAAAGCATTCAACATAACAAAGATGACATAAGACTTTAGGGAAAATCCAGCTATCTATTGTAATTTGTAATAAACTACGTATAAAATAAAACAGTTTTTAATAACGTGGTCCAACGAGTTTGACCAGTTAGATGATTCAATCGACAAATTGTATGAGAATAATTCCGCTTCTTCCCTGAATTATTTGAATTTTATTATTATTTTTTAATCTTTGAGTAAACGTGAAATTAGCTCATAAATTGAATACAAAATTGTTGTTTAATCGATAAGTAGGTTCCGCGCGTTTGACTAATAGACTAAAAATATTATAATATTATTCCTCTGTATGGACAAAATAAATAAATTTTATACAACGTGCTACGTCAAATTTATCTTTTTTCCCCTATATCTTAGATACCATATATCACTGGGGGGTTCAAGTCACATAACCACGCAAAATAAGGCAATTGGCAAAGGTCAGTAAATGACTACTTTGCACGACTAAGTAACTAAGAGAAGAGTGTTTAATCTAACAAGTGGAGATGTAATGCAAATGTTGCGTAAAGATGATCTCAGCTCAGCGCATACTTCGATGCTACGGGAATGTTTTCATATAATATTTTTCTTTAATAAAATAATGATTTAATTCGCCTCCTATAATAATACACTCAGAATAAAGAATAAGTTTTGAACATAATTAGAGATGTGGAATTTTTTGGACGTGAATGGATAGCGGATTCTTTCGCCCATTGTTAAATATATCGTTTTGGTCGATACGACATGATATTACAACAACAACAAGGGAACAATGTAATGCAGCTTATGTTTAAAAATAAATGTTTACAGTGATTAGTTCTTTTACTTATTTTTATTGGCAAACGGTTCAACAGTCTCATAAATTATTGACGACCTCGACTAATTGTGTGTTCGTTTCGAAAATTGGGAAACATAAGCGTTGTTAATAGTATAACAAAGAATCACAGAGAAAAGGGGTTAATGCGGAATTTGAATGAAAATAAATCAATGAAACTTTAATAAACCTAACTCTACACTGCTCTACCCTTTGAGTAATAATTTACTATTTATACCTAATCATTTTAAGGGACATACAGGATGAAATATAGAGAGATAGAATTAATAATAAAATGTAGGTATTATAGATTAAAAAAAGAAATAGAATTTGTAAAATATAATTACGTCTAACAGTATTACGCCAATACTGCACAATAAATGAAAACAGAACATCACTAGCAAATGGCAGTGCATAATGTCCATTACGTCACTAATATGGTATTTATTTACAATGTAATTATTTAATTGTTATAAGTTACCTATTTCCCACTTCTTATGTATGAGTTATTACCTATTTTCCACTTCCTATTTATGTGATTTTATACACCCAATTGAGATTAGAGTCAAGTAATACTTCAACAGCTAATAAAAAATGTGTAAACCTTGTTTTTAAACAAAATGTATTTGTTTTTTGGGTCATGGTCGCCTTCATCGGAAATAAAACTGATAATTTTCTTTACAGTTTTTGAAATGTTGGTGTGCGCCCGTCAGTGCGCCCGACGGAAATCTTTGATACTAACATTTGGGGAGTTTTGCGTCTTCGCTGCTGAACTGCGCCGATGTTCCAGACAGACTAGATCGTAAGTTTCTTAGCTTTAGCTTCTTGATGAGATGTAATTTTCGTATGTATAGGGAAATGGGCTAAATATAAAAAAGGGAATGGTTATAAATTATAAGATTCAGTATTGCTTCCATGTTTCTCTCCTTTTACACTTACTTTGTCTGCATCGCAGTCCATTCAGATAGAGCTGCAGTTCAGCTTTTATGGTTTTAAGTTTAGATTTCGAATGAACATTGCGGCTCCATTACATATATTCGTATATCTTAATGCATTTTACGTAACCAAGACGCATTAATTTAAAATAGTTTGACAAGAGGATGTTGTCGGAATATACCGAAATTCTAAAAATAATCACGAAAATCGTAATGCTTAGCATGATTATATCTTTATTATTGTCCACGGTCTCGTGGTTCTGATGTGTCACCCCTACGAGGCTACGACGTAGTAAATGAGGAATAATAATTTGGTGGATAAAGGGACAAAATTAAATTAAAACATGACATATGATTCATAGGGACTTTCCCTGAACGATTCAAAATCATTTCATAGTAAATTATCTGTGTTTCTTAAAATTACTTGTTATCTACAATAAAGTCACGCATACCATGTCATAAAATTAAATTTCCGAGATGTTTTTGTTCAATGATAACCGATAAAACGTGATAACATCTATAACTATCAAAATTTTGCATAAAAGCGATATCGATCCAAAGTGATGTAAGGAAGCTTCAAAGGATTTTTTCATTATACTTCTGGTGCAAATGCAATATGCAGAGGCAAACAAAGCGTATTAAATCTTGGCAGTAACGCAAACTCTAGGCGAACGGTCCCGGATAATGGCCGGTTTATTACATAGCGCAATATAAATATAAATATTAACTAAGCATAATGGCGTAATTAGTGCCCTCGATGTCCGCTCCAAGTACAACATGAATCAGTTTAATTCTGTCGATGACGGCCACAATGGCCCGCCGCACAGCCGGTCTTGAACCTGTGCTTCGTACGACGAAGTCAACTCTACCGTTGCCGCGAGCGTTGACCCTTGAATGTCGTATAAAATATTGGTCATGCACTGATTCACGACCGTAACGACTTGCATTTTCGTGCATGCTTGGAATATGCTAGAAGCATACACTAGAGGCTTAGGTACCGGCGTCTGGATAGATTGCTAATCGATTTTGTTATTCGCAGGACATCGAATAAGCCAGAGTCACCCGTGTGGAGCGTGGACAAAGAGTTGAGGGACAAGGAAGCGATTTGCAAACATGTTAACGGTAAGTGATGCTTTTTGTTTGCACACTAATTTATATAAGAAGTAACGTTTTAAATGGGTATTATGATTAGCAAACAAAAAAAGTAATTATGGAATATTTATTACATGTTTTTCTTCACTTATACAAGTTGAAAAATCAAAATATATATCATCAAACAATTTATATTCATTTATGTGTGAAGAAAGCTAAAATATTTTTCTTAATATAAAATGTAGAGTTCAACGCTTGTGTAAATTCTTATTTGTAATTCACATTCAAGCATAAATGATGATTTATATAGGCAACTAAATGTTATTGGTTTTACGTAGATATTTTAATTTTAAATTGGATTAGTTTGAATGGAGTATAGTGAACTTAACACACAATCGCTAAAACCATTTATAGTCACCATTATGAATCATAAAATTCAAGGTAAATAAAGTCAAACGGAATTTAATCACCTTCGATCATTTTTCTAGCCGATATTTTACAGATAGTAATAGTTAGTTGTGCTAATCGCACGGGTGATATCACCCGGTGGACGTAAGTGGAACAAGCCAAAGCGTCGAATTAAGTTTATTTTCTATAGCGGAAGGTCGATCGGAGACAGCGTCCTGCTAAACAAATCTTGAATGATGACTAACTTTCCGCACGGTACCAATCCAGAAATATACGGAGCGGTATCCCCGTGGATCTACAGCTCGTACACAAATCTCAATAATACTTACAGGGTCGTGCCTGTGCATAAAGAAATTACGTAAAACCGCTCTACCTCGCGTAAGCTTCGAGAAGATAAACATAAACGTGAATAAACTGGTTCATAGTCTATTAATCCGTATATAGATTATTGGGTTGCATATACATAAGCAATCCGTAATCTATAAAGACGTTGAATACGTATTTCTTCCTCATTTCCTTTGTAGTAGGGGAGCCCAGGATGCTAAATGTGGATTTACTCGAGCGTCACGGGAACCTATTAGAATTGGTAGATTAGACCATAGCGAGAAAAAAAGGTCCTATAATATTTTCACTTTTAGCGGTGGGGAAGGGTTTTTAGATTTTTTTTAATTTAAAAAAGAAAAAAATTGGCTTGGAAATACTCAAGCGCGTTAGATATTGATATTTTGCATGCTCCAGGACGTCACTGAAAAAAAGTATAAGTTAATCTGACGATTTAAGTGGCGTTTTAATCGCTATGAAGAAAGGGTAAAAAATTAAAGTAATATTATTCGAGCGCGTCAGATTAATATATGGGGGGGTTAATTACAATATAAGAAGTCCCCATTTCGCTAATCTGACGATTCGAGCTCAACCTTAGGGAATTATGGATTATTCAAATTTTCCAGCGGGGCCCCTGAGCGCACAAACCAACCATAACTGCTCATATTGACTAGAGGTACTAATGAATAGCTAAGGTACCGTCCCTTATAGTAATCTGACGCGCTCGAGTAAATCCCAAAATCCCCTCTTGGGCTCCCCTACTATTGGTTTGAAAAAGAAGAAATTGGGCGGTTCTGTCATTTCGTTAAATCTTTTGAAATTCAAATTCAAATAGCTATTAGGTGGTAAGAGTGACCATGAATACATTTTCATGTGGTTACCTTTTATAAATGTTGTATTTGGAAAGTATACCAATGATGTTCAATATATTTGAGAGCGAGAGATAAGATAAAACGATAAGTAGGCACTATGCACACATGACAAAATATTAAGTCACAACATAGTGTATCAGTATGTCCTCGTAATATCGATCGGCGTCTAAAATATACAATCAATAACTCTTTGTCCATAATGTACGTACTGATTCCACATATAAAGGTGACGTAACCCTCGCGGGCACACTATCTTGTTTACTCTGATATACTGCGTTACATACATCAAACATATTTTATTATTTACTATTAACAACGCGTGTAATTAAAAGTATCTATGGATCATGTGTGAGGAGGTAGTGATTGATTGGCAGCTGGACCTAATTATCTAACGCTCTACAAGATTTTTAAATATCACTGAATAAATTAATTCACTTTTTCATTGAACAGTATCACGTGCTAGTTTATGGCAAAACAATCCATATAAAATGACTATTGAGTATTTACCATAGATAAAGGAACAAAATCATTTAACACTTTACTTGACTGTGGCTATGATCCAAGGATTGTAGGCATTAAATTTACGCAACTTATTTATAATGTTTTAGCAATATCAAATGAAATATTTGTAGAGGTTTATTTTGAAGCGAACTATTTGTATGAATGAGTTTAGCTACGAGGGTCAAATGAGGTTATGGCAGTATGTTTTTATCGTGCGAATTTCTAACAGGAATTTCTCACTGCTTAGTTCGTAGTTCGTTCCATTTAAGATTAAGAATAAAAACATTTCAACTAATTTCCGAACATTGAAGTGTAATAATTGAAAGAGTTTATATTTGGCTTTAGATTTATCGATCAAAGGTCAATTTTATAATTTGATTTAAAAAGCATGACAATAAGTTTACGAATTTTAAGGTACGGAAGGAACTAATGTAGGATTTGCGTCATCAATACAGTGCATCTTGGTTTATTAATAATTTTATTAACGTCAGTCAGGAACATGAAAAAATATATTATATAGTGCGTTTCACGAGAGAGTTCCCCTGCCGTTATGTTGGCATACCTGACTGTCAAAAACGTCAAAGAGCTTAGAAGCGTTACAGATTTCTCTTTCACCACTTCTAAGCGTATGCGGCATGATGCCAATCTCTAAAACATTTATAAATTTCGGAAAACCTCGACAACTCTGTAACGCTTCTTAGCTCTTTGACGTTTTTGACAGTCAGGTATGCCAACATAACGGCAGGGGAACTCTCTCGTGAAACGTACTATACTGTCCCTTGTCATATTGACTGTGACATAGAGGACAATGTGATGTTTACACTTTACACTATAAGTGTCTTCCGCTGGTTTGAGACGTCATTTCATTGAAAAATGTGTTTGGGTTTGTTTGAAGTTAAAAGTATTAGATATGATGATACATCGCACAAAAACGTTAATTTTATTTTAATTTGTTTCTTTGTAATTATGAACTTACCAAGAATTTGATGACACACAGGATTACACATCCGTCACGAATTTTTTCCTTGCCCTATTTACTGTCGGTCATTTATTCGTCGAACCTTTTCCGCATTAGCACTTAATAAAATACTTTTAACATAGTCACCCGCGAACATAAAAAATATAGGAAGTAATGATGTAATTTTATAAATATGGTAAAATACTTGAGCGGAAAAAGACATGATATCATATTATGTGGACCTGTTTTTATTATTGTAATTTTATGTTTCTAGAAAAAAGGTTACTTACTCTACTAGAATGCATTAAAAAAAGTTTTTAATATAACATTTTGGCAACATGTAAGGTGTAAGAATTGGTTGTAAAGAAATAATCTAATAATAAATAAGTGGCAGGCGTGGCCTTCCTGAGTCTTCCGCAACAACTATAATCGGAGTGCGGAAGCGCCACGATGCGCTGCGATCCTCGATAGTAACTAACAGTATACCGAATTATTATAATGTTCCTTAAGTGCCTCTAATATATAGGTACACATTCAGTGTCCCCCATAACCAGGTGACCATTATAATCTATACTAATATTATAAAGAGGAAAGGTTTGTATGTATGTATGTATGGTTTTCACGCATAAACTACTGGACCGATTTTGATAAAATTTGGCACAGATAATCTTTAGACCCTGAGAAAGAACATAGGCTAACTTTTATTGCGAAATATGTACCACGGGCGTAGCCGGGGCGGACCGCTAGTCAATATAATAAAAAAAGAATTTACGAAATCATGTCAGCCGTTCTCGAGTTATGTGTATACCAAAACATTTTGCGATTATTTTTTATATTATTATAGATAAAAATAATTAAATTAACTGTTTTGCTACTGGATGGATTTAAAATTAAGAAAAATATATAATTTGGCAAACTTTAACACGACAAACAAATATTTGACTTCCTTATCACCAGGAAGACAACGACGACATTTCTGTTGCTCGTTTTATTTCTATGCGTATTACTGTTTTAATAAATGACAATAATAAGTATCTGGAGATGAAAACCGCTCTGGCCTTGAGTACACTACAGAACCCACAGCTTTTTCTGTTTACAAATAACAACGCAATTTTAAAATATTGTCGCCCCTTCGAACAACAATGAATTAATTTAATTATAGCAATTCTTTTTTAACCCATTGAGCCCCGAACGGCCCGATCGGTCCACGACACAATAGATTTTCTATTGTGTCTGTGATTCCGGGGCCTGAGTTATTAATATACACAATGATATATCCAAAATTATATTTAATTTTATTATTATCGAATCAGCTGTGGAACAGGACGTAAGATAAATTCAAAAAAATATAAATCTCTATGACATTGTCGATGTCGACCTAAAATTTTAATTCGTACAAATGTGATAAAATATAAGCTTCTTGCTTAACAAGCGTGATAAATTTAGCAAACATTGTTGCGAATGTGCTAATGAACTTTTATTTTATAATGCTGTTGACTCTTTTTAAAGCTCGTACTCTTAAATGTTTAAACTTTTGGGGACACTTTTTTATGTCTTTGTCTTAAAGTGTTTCTTTTAATTTTTGAACGAAATCCAGTAGAAAAGCATTCCTACCAAAACGTTTACGTTTAAGTACCCTACTTTGTGCAATGAAAATGTTATAAATGAAAATTTTACCATACGGGGCAGAAGATAATAAGTGCCCCTGAAGCATTGACTCTATAATTTCCCACTCAGGTGCACTATCAGTCTGAACCGAGAAATATTCCAAGGGGTCGAACTACTACTAGGTATTCATTCGAGACGATCGCTCGCATAGTGCGAAGTATACGATTAAGTAGACAGTTCATTAAATTAACTGTGCTAATCAACTGTAAAAAATAAAAATATTATCAAGTCTATTATCTAATTGACTAGAACATAAAAAATTGTATTGTAATTTATAACAATAAAGAAATAACAGTATATGTATCATATTTTTGTTAATAAATTCCAGTTTGTTAAGTATCAATTCAACCCGTGATACACAACATCAATAATATATGACTGGGACTGAGTAATAAATACGCAGTCGTTGTCTTTCCGGATATATAAGGCAACGATTTCATTGTAGGACGGATGGCAGTCGTCATAATTTAGTGTAGTACCTTTGTAATACTATAGAAATAACAGAATATTTTAAAATGCGGAATTGGCTAGTGTTGTGAGGTGGAGTCGGGTGCTGAGGAGCCAGTTGGCCGCCGACCGTCAGTCGGAACAGCGCGCGCTGGCGCGAGTGCCGTCACAAGCCGCAACCATGCCGCCGACCACCATGATCGTGCCCTGTGCGTCTCCGAAACTCGTAAACATTCTTATCATTCAATTTTATCAACGACTCCACCGAATCTAATAACAGTTAGTAGTGATATCACGTAAAACAAAAACATACGATTCCGTTGTTTACTGTACCTAATCTCTCGTGAATTGCGTTTACTCCATAGTAAATTTTTGCCGTAGTGAAGTTTGTGTTCGTAAAGGTTTATTCTATAGAGTTTTATGGTCGTCGTTTAGTTTGTGCGAACAGTGGTATTCCAAGTACGTTTGTTGACCACGCGTTGTGTTTACGTTTTCGTTCTGGCATTGGATGCTGATCCGGAATTGGATCTCGTCGGCCACATTTTGTATTCAATAATGACAACACAGGTCATAACGTGTTTCATTCAGAATATTTTGTATGAAACTTTATTATCACAGTCAGTTTATTGTGTTCTAAAATCTTGTTTTATGAAAAGATAACTCTGACGCTGATCATCCTTTGATCTCTCTTACTAATTATCAATAACTTCGATCGTTCTTTGGACTTGATTGATTGTAAGTAAGTGGTGTTAAAAGTAGATCAAGTGTTCGCCGACAAGCTATAAGCCCACGTTAGTGCTCGTCAATCATTACACACCAAAGGTTGAATGGAGCATTCACCTTACGGCAATACTTTCTAAATTAAGGTGTATCATCACATTAGTCACTCCTATTTATATTCGCCTATATTCGCTTTACATCTCTTCCGGACAATGATTGATTACTGGTGTTTTGTGTTTTGGGGACGATTGACCATTCTTGATCATTGTAGTGTAGAGCAAACTCTAAAATTTTAAGCAGATATTATCCAATTCATTAGTATTTAACGTTGGCTCTGCATACGAAAGAAAGGACTTTGGAATATAACATTCGATATAATGGTTGTTGTTGGAACTTACAATTGCGTGTTCGAATGCGTACACTATAATTGTCAACAATTAACCATTTGGCTTCGTATGGTTCGAAGCCTAGAAATAGTATTAACTGTTACCCTGATTCCCTTTAACCTTTAAGTGGTTATAAATACTGCATCTTCCTTATTATCTACGAACTATAAATGGCGTTACTCACGGTTGTGACGTAGAAATAATGTTAGACACGGTGGTTGTTGTTGGATATAAAGCGTGGGTTTTGTTCTCGAACACGTGATAACATCCTATAAAATATGTACTTAAAATAATTGCTTGTTGCCACACCTACATACGTTAATAGTCAATATTCTAATAATTATGCAAAACAACAATCGCCAGTCGTTGTTAAATATCAGTTACTAATGGGTACTCTTTTTTATTGAACTGAACGGAGTCTTTATGCGTAGGAAAATATTATAATTGATGATGTCACTGGAGTCGAGCTGTCGGTGACCTTTTAAATCCGATGAAAAAACAGGAATGGTTAAGGCGCCGCCTCCACGCGCCGCTCTCGTAGCGTACGTCTTACATGGTAGCGTGTATAAGATTTATCCGTATGATTACCATATTAATTATATTCATATCTCATAACTGTATTGAGAATCAGTAGGATATTTGAGGCAATAAGATATAATTTTATATTTAAATGAATTAATAAATGATCTATGATAACTATAGGAGGCATTATTTTTTTAACCGACTTCAAAAAAAAGGAGGAGGTTATCAATTCGGCCGGTATGTTTTTTTTTAATGTATGTACACCGATTACTCCGAGGTTTCTGAACCGATTTACGTGATTCTTTTTTTGTTCGATTCGGGATGGTGTCGAATTGGTCCCATAAAAATTTTATTCGGATAGGCCCAGTAGTTTTTATTTTATGAGCATTTTTGTCTGTATTTGTAAATGTTGCAAGTGCAAGTTTGAAGTCGGTTGTTTTTAACGCAGTTATCACTTGTTATTCCTATATCAATTCTTGTTTGAAATCAAGACATAAGAGCACTTAAATTATACATCAGTTTAAGCGATCTATTATAATTTACAGAAATGTACCTACCTACCTGATTTGCCATATGAATTGTGAATCTTTTCAACATAGTAAAAGTTAAAGACACGAACAACAACGAATAAAATTATTGTTTCTCTAATTGAAATGTTAATCATCCTGCTCTATTATCCTTCCGAGTTTGCTTAGCTTATTCTATTTATGCCATTATCAAGGTGTTCATTTTGCATTCCGTGCAATTGCTTCAACGATTTAGAATCGATCTTTTGTTCCTTTTATCATTTAATTACGAATAAGGGTTTTATCAAGAATTACGTTAGGGTTTACATCACACACGTTTATCACGTATGAATATTGCGGTAATATCAGTGTGAACGTGCTTTATAAAATGCAATAAGTCTAGCAATTGTAACTTCTAAGGATCATTGCACAAAGTTAAAGTTGTAAAGATGTATATTTTATATGGTATGCAGTTATAATGTATGCGATGGTATTATAATAAATGTCGTTTGCGCAGGTAGCGAGGCGTCGCCGGCGCCATGCGAAGTGTTTCTGGGCGGATCGTGCAACCCCACTACGTGGAGGTCGGACATTGCAATACCGATGCTTAAGAAGATGGGAATTACATATTTTAACCCTGTAAGTTGTATCTAGAGAAGATTTATACAGTGTAAAAATTAATAATTAATTAATTAAAGCTATTCTTTTCCGTCAATTACCTATGAATAAGTAGTGAACGAAATGTTTCCTGAAAAATAGATTACATTTTTTTATTAAAAATGCTTGCGGCCAAATTTTGACTGGTAACCTAGTCGATATATTATATTCTCCTATTTATAAATATACATAAAAGTTTGGTTTTAGCAAATGAACTGTGAACGCACTAATCCTGCTGTGGGATCTTAGACTGTGGACAGAGTCAATAAAAAATAATACTAGATCTGTTTGATAACTTTATTTAGGTTTTTTATAAATGTGATTTCCAATTGAATTTTGACAAAGCTCCGTTTGTATATTCATAAGGTAATACATATTATATTATTAAAGTTTTTGAAAATGATGTTGAACATTTTTAATGAACTGTGGATGTAATAAATTTGGATATACCTAACTAATCTTCACACGAAAGAAGAACGGTCAGTTTACAATTCATGTAATATTAATCAAGTGATTTGAATTTTAAACCCACACATAGTAGTAATCGAGGCGACTCGAACCGCACAGCGGCATTCTTCGACCCGCTCACAAATTAAATGGCAGTCACAAAAAATTTATGGCAAATGGCATAGCTGGTGACATAAAGCGCCACATAGCTCATGTTCCGTGACCAGACACTGAGGTGATTGTGCGTGTTCCTTGGACACATTCCACACATTGGACGTGATCACATTACGCTAATTTGGAAATCGCTTTAAACACGTTTCCATGGAATATATTTCACGATAAAGTTCATCACGTCCGACCTTGTAACGACATAATATATTTCGTAGATACATCCAGGCGTAGATAAGAGATTCGCGATATATCACATACACGAGTGCCCGGGCGATAGGTACTGTTTTATCGTCGGAACAGATGTTCTGAATTTTACTATGATAATAAATTAATACTTTATTACCGGGTATCTTGAATCTTCATTGGTAAAAATAATAGTTATTAAATAAGACGCAAATGGATAGTTCCCTATTGGAATTTTAATTCAGAAAGATATCTAGGTAGGCTAATCTATAATCGGTCAATGATCTAATGATTTGTCAGTAAATCAATTACATGACGTCTGTGACTTGAATTTATGGATTTGATAAAGTCGGACATGAAGATAAATATTTGTCATTTCTTACCACACCTAAATACTCATATTTTGGCAATATGTTATAGCTGTAAATAGCACAAAGGAAATTCGAGACTCCGGATTCAAATTATACGAATCTACCAGCGATTTATATTGTGCAAAACATGTAACTTTTACTTTACCTGTCTAGGATGGGTGTGTGTCAACAGATGCGACAAAAAGCAATAAATCTAAATAATTTGTCATGAAATTGCAGCAAGTCGACGACTGGTCGACGGAACTGATAGAGGTGGAGCACCGCGCGAAGGCGGAGGCGCGCGCGCTGCTGTTCGTGCTGGACAGCGAGACGCGAGCGGTGGCGGCCTGCGTGGAGGCCGCGCACTTGGCTGCCGCGCCGCGCGACCTGCTGCTCGTGCTGCGCCCCTACTCGCGACACCAGACCATCGGCCGAGAGACTATATCGGACCAGTGAGTTCACGTCTTTTGGCTAGTTGTTTAGTAGCTAGTACATAATAAATAAATATACCACCCTCTTATCTCTCGCATTGTTCTCACCTAACTATCTATGCTTATCTGTATTTGAGATTAAGTTTATTTTGAAAGCATTGTGACTCTGTAACATCTTTCTTTGGAAGAAACGCTACTACTGAAATCAAAATATACCCAGCTAATAATTTCTATTTATGAAAGTTCAAGATCCTGTAATACTGAAGTTCGGTTTTGTCCTCAGGGAGTACATCGAGCTATCTCGAGCGCGCGCGACGCTGCAGGAGGTGGTGGAGCGGCGCGGGCTGCCCGCGTTCACGGACATCCCGGCGGCGCTGCGGTGCGCACGAGCTGTACTGCGCGGTGCACGCACGCACCCGCGCCACTCGCTCGGGCACACCATCCTGCGGCTGAAGCGCGCGTACGACGCGGCGGGCGGCCGCAGCGCGCGCCTGTCCCGCGCGCGCGCGCTCGACGCGCTGCGCGACGCCACGCGCGCCGACCGCGACCTCGCCGACCGCTGCCTGCCGCCCAACGCGGACCTTATCGACTTCGAGACATTCTGCGCGGCCGTCGCTGAACTAGTAGCCGATGCAGGTACTACCCCGATTCGAGCGTTACTTATTAAATGTATAGTGGTGATGTAAAAGCACTCAATGACGAGTCATTTAATCGATATATGTCAATAGTTTATTGTCATGCTCTTGTCGTGTTGCGTCATTCGTGTTATTCCATAGAAGCACTCGGAAATGTTTGTTCAAAGCGCATATGTTATCTTGTCCATGTAATATTGTTTTATAGAAGCATTGAAAATACGAGCCATTTCAAAATCATTTTGCTAATTATCCTACAAAGTATGTCATTTTACTTTTTTTACATTACAAACAGCCATATCACAGAAATTAAAAAATTATAGTTTATACCAAACAATTGACTGAGAATTATTAAAACTTCCCCACACATACGAAGACGATTTCCAAGCGGCCAGTACAGGGTGTCGTTATGTTGAAGGGTCTCGGCGCAGCGCGCGCGCGAGCGTGGCGGCGCGCGTGCGGCGCGCGTTCCGTTCCCTGCGCGACTTTATCACGTCGCCGACCAGCGCCGGTGTGTGCGCGCACTGATTGGCTTTACGATGTTTTTTATTTGCAGTTTTTTCATTCTACCATAGTTTGTTTAGCTCAGCACGTGTAAATATTCCATACATTTTGAATCGACCCGAAATTAAAACAGAATTCTATAAATTGTTTCATGTAGACTGGCATATCGCGTTTAACTCATGTTAACAAAGACGATATTAGTATAGTGAGAACAATGAATGCGAACACATCTCGGTTATCTTATCATCCGGTTTCGTGGCACGGAAATATCACTCAGCTTTCGTTCTGCGAATACAATCATTTCGTGTGAAACTGAGTTTGGTTTGTTTATTTGCTTTAAATTGTTTTGTGAAACACTAATGTGTTTATTTTTCAGCTTATTATTTTCACGAAATGCGTATGTTTCAGTGGTGTTTTTGAAGCTTAATATTATATTGTTTGCTTAATTAGTTTACGGTATTTATATTCTTTGATGTAGCAAAAATAAGCAAAATGTTGTTACATTTGAATTATAATTACCTAATTCCTATCCGCACAACGTCAAATATAAAGTTTTCATTTAGAACTTAATTTATAAGAGTGCACTTAAACGCACATTGCTTTCTTCTTTTGTACATTATGTATATTTTATCTTATTGACTTTTATCTTATTATTGTATGCCGACGACGGAAAAATATCTATTTATGTAGTTTTTAATAAACACAGTTTCTGAAGCTTAACATTATGATTTTCTATTCTCCCCAATTTTATTTTCGACACGCGTATGTTTCTATATACTTCATTCAAATTTCAAAAATATAAACAATATTCCTCCATTTATAGAGTACCAAAGATCGAACGGTCAAGAGAACGAAGCGAGCGGTGAGACGCCGGCGAGTGCACAGGAACGCGTGTCGCCGCTCGCACAGCGCCGGGATTCGAACGGGCTACATACACGCAATCCAAGATTACGGGCGTATGGACAGAAACTATCATTGTTTATTCCTAAGGTAAAAAAAATTATAGCTTATTAACTCTACATACGCACTGATTAGTAATTTAAATTTCGTATAAGTCAATTTTTAAGCAGTTTCTACCTATTATGACTACGTAGTTAATTTATCGTATTGTATTTTTCCATAATATTCTAATTATTACCTATATTTGCAAGGTACTAAAATATTCCTATTTGTTATAGAACGGCGGCAGCGGTGCGGGCGGTGGGGGCGGTGCGGGCGGTGCGGGCGGCAAGGCGGAGGCGTCGGGCGAGAGCAGCGGCGACAGCGTGTTCACGCCGGGCACGGAGCGGCGCCTCGCCCGCCTGCCCGCCATGCTGGGCGCGCCCACGCACGACGTCTACCTCGCGGGCGCCTTCCCCGTGAGTGTACCACACGCTCGCATGCACACATACATACATACTTACAAACGAGATGCACGCACACACGCATGATGTGAGTATACCACACACACGCATGCACACATACATGCATACAAAAAAAAGACGGGTTGCACTCCGGGAGTGCCGGCAGAAGTGAAAACTTAATTATTAACGTTGAGCATGTTTGATATCCATCCGTCTTACGCTTTTTCGATCAGGCCACGTGTCCTGACGCGAGTTTAAGATTTTATACCCAACGCCGCTAAATAAGTTTTCACTTCAACAAGATGCACGCACACACGCATTATTGTACAAGCGCACTTGCATAAACGCACGCACGCAAAAATCCGTACTACATCTACATGCACACACGCATGATTGTACATGTGTACTCGTATAAACGTACGCACACAAAAGTCCGTACTATACCTACGTGCAAACAAAATGCACACGCACACCGCATGATTGTACAGGCGCACTCACACGCACACACGCGAGCCCGCAAAAACACACGTACGCTTATACGCGTCTGCACGTTCATGCACACTTGCACGCGCTCACACGCAAACACACATACGCACACGTATACGGAAAACAAAAATCATTGATATTTTAGAATTTAGTGGGTATATTCTCGGTTCCTAGGTCTCCATTTGTAGCGAACAAAGTACATATGTGCTTACGTAAATTTACAAAGCTTATTTCGGCGTCGTAAGCTTTGTAAATAATAGAAGACATGACAATAGTTAAATTCCATCCACACTAAAAGATCATAATAAACTTGAAGTTTAGTATTCAATTCGACTAACAAATTTTATTAAAAATACTTGACGAATAGGTAATTAGCATTGGCACGCTTCTTACATTTTCGCCAAGTAATGTTATTATACATATTAGCATTTCGACAAAGGATCTATCTTTAGCTCCGCTATATAAGCAGCGATCCTAACACCCTAAACGTCTTAAATTATGTGAATAATATTATAAAGTCTATTCTATCCATTGATTTTAACATTTAATAATTTTAAATTATCTTCTATTGTTTCTTATTTAGTTTAGAGACAAACCATAAATCTTGAAATCTTTAACTCTATAAATCTTTGTATCTAAAATCGTAAAATACAATGATCTCAGTCGTATCGTGCATACATTTTTTAAAGGTCTCCTTTATTAATTATATTTAATTTGGCATATTTAAAACATTTTGCAAATTAGGACCGCTTTGGCAAAGTCGACGTAGTCCTTATTACAAGCAGTGGAGATAGCCATCTGCGTACATAAACACGGTTTATATGGACCATCAGCTTAATGAATGGCTACTTCATGATTACTTAACACACAATGCGTTTGTGTAGCTCGCATATTGTTTGCATAATGAGGTTGATTCAAACAACCGCTTACATTATACGAGTTATGAACTGTAATCTACGTATTTGTGTAAACTGTAAAGGTAATTTACGGACTTCTAATTTAGATATTAATGTTTTGTGTCTTGGCCAATTTATTGACTGACTAGCTCTGTGAATACTGTTTTGCTCGCGTGCGTTTCACGTTTTTTGTGAATTCCCATACAAATTTTCATCGTCGTTTCTAGTTCCTTCAAGTTTTGTGGGAAGACTAAAAGAAGTCTCTCCTCCAAGGTTATATCTACCCACTATACACAATAGGTACCTAACTTATTTCAAGTTTTTGATAATCATTTCGCATTAATAATATTATGTGAGGGCCTAAAATCTTAGGACCGATTAATTCACTTGCATAATGACATTAATTTACCCTGCTTGAAGTTAATTTTCATTTATTATTTGTCATATTTACAACATATTCAGAAGATTTGAAGCTCCGTCACGCTGGAACCCGCTTTAAAAAAAACCTTACTTTTTTTCAGCCTATTTTACCTACAAACGATGCTAATAAATGTATTTTACCTACAAACGATGCTAATAAATGTAATTCTAAGTAACTAATAAGACTACAACAAATTGACCTATACTACATTCATCAACATCGTTTGTAGATAAAAATAAATAAAAAAGAAATATTTTTTTGCTCTTGAATCACTATAAACGCAGTATAAGGCTTTCGATGAACCAATTTTTAGTCTTCAAAAAGCTCTACAGTTTATAAAATCGTTTGTAGTATACGATCCTTCAACTGTATCGTAGCTGTTGTTAAAAATACTAACAATTACTCTCTGATTATTGATTAACAATTTTCAATTATCAAAAAGTTTTACACTTTCAGAAATTATAATTAAAAATTCAACTCATTTGCAGCTCAAGTTTTCAATACTTACGAAAGTCCGTGTATAGTTGGCTGTCATTATTTTTTAATACGAAAAACAGCACATACTTGTAAGTCCAACGATTTTGAATTTATATTTTGAGGTATAATCGATGCTACATTTACTGTAGGCACTATAGTAACTGTAAACTTGTGTACGCACGCTTATATTTAATCGGTAATGTCCATATACATATAAAGGTATGCTGTCGGAAGACAAACTGTGAAACTACGAACGATTTCCTTTTGCACGCCTCATAAGCGAAGCGTTGAGGTCGGTACTACTGTCACTTCGCGCAAAACATCTGATTTTTCAAACTTAAAATGTCTTTATGTATCATACATTGCACTTGTAAGATAATACATACATACACATATTAAGAAAAAACACTATTTTTAACGTTCATGATATTTTTGATGTCATTTTTGTTATTTAAACTAGTTAAAAAACAGTTTAAAAAAGTTCTGTCTTGGACGTCCGTGTGTCTGTATGTGCGGAGGATTTTCTTGTTAACACGATAGCGACCGAAATACTTTACTAATCGAGTCTTTTTTTTTCTCTTACGCTTGAGTATGCTCAGGAATAGAACCCTTTCATTTTTCAGGGTCTGATTCGATGTGGTTTAATTGTTATTAAATAAACAAAAATAATAATTAATAAATATTTATTAAAAAAAAATTATGAGGCGTGCACTTTTGGATTTTCCAAATTATTCTATTTTCTAACGTCTTAAAATGTATCACTCTATCAAACACTAAGTAGATTTATTCATTCGCACTTATAATCAGTAATAAGCAAGACATACAAATATAAAGGTACTGTGACAATTGTTCATATCGTTTGTAGTTTTTATGCCAGTGTCATTTTATTATACCACTACAATTTGGCTAGTTTTATCTGATTTTTCTTGAAGTTATTTTAGAGGATAAATTATTTTACCAGTACTACAATAAACGATAAATGACAATATTAAATCCAATTTTTTATATTGCACTATTTTGAGTTTTTTTTCGTTTCGGATGGAATTTATCCATTATTTCATTTTAATTACTTTTGTCGTCTCAGCAGTTTCGGATTATTAAGTGACTTTGTAACATTGAACAGCAAACTACTGAACATTAAAGATATCCAACTCTTTTTTTTTAACATATATCATGTGCAATTTAATGTACACTAAATTACGAAACTCCCACACGCATACACAAACACGCACGTGTGCGAAGATGTATGTATGAGCATGAATATTTTTTTTTCAAAAACTACAAACGACACGAAATCCAAGGCTCATAATTGTTTTGAATATATTAACTTATTGAACACTAAATTTTTTGTTTTTTATTGCTTGCTAACCCCTGTAGGGTTCAGCAGCCACTACAAACATATGAGTTTAGCTACAATCAACTACATTGTTTGTAGTTTTTGAACAAGTGTTATTTATTTTTTAAAATCTCGTTATTGTGACCTTCTTGCAATAATTTGAGATAAAACAACGCAAATAAAGAATTTTCTTGCCACTACAATAAACTACAATCAATTTGGAACCCATTCCAAAACTAATCAACACGCTATTATTTATATTTTTTACTTCGAACGATATCAATGATGTTTTCTAAGTAACTAATAAGACTACAAAAAATTGACCTATACTACATTTATTGGCATCGTTTGTAGTTTTTGAACAAGTGTTATTTATTTTTTAAAATCTTGTTATTGTGACCTTCTTGCAATAATTTGAGATAAAACAACGCAAATAAAGAATTTTCTTGCCACTACAATAAACTACAATCAATTTGGAACCCATTCCAAAACTAATCAACACGCTATTATTTATATTTTTTACTTCGAACGATATCAATGATGTTTTCTAAGTAACTAATAAGACTACAAAAAATTGACCTATACTACATTTATTGGCATCGTTTGTAGTTTTTGAACAAGTGTTATTTATTTTTTATTTAAAATCTCGTTATTGTGACCTTCTTGCAATAATTTGAGATAAAACAACGCAAATAAAGAATTTTCTTGCCACTACAATAAACTACAATCAATTTGGAACCCATTCCAAAACTAATCAACACGCTATTATTTATATTTTTTACTTCGAACGATATCAATGATGTTTTCTAAGTAACTAATAAGACTACAAAAAATTGACCTATACTACATTTATTGGCATCGTTTGTAGTTTTTGAACAAGTGTTATTTATTTTTTAAAATCTTGTTATTGTGACCTTCTTGCAATAATTTGAGATAAAACAACGCAAATAAAGAATTTTCTTGCCACTACAATAAACTACAATCAATTTGGAACCCATTCCAAAACTAATCAACACGCTATTATTTATATTTTTTACTTCGAACGATATCAATGATGTTTTCTAAGTAACTAATAAGACTACAAAAAATTTACCTATACTACATTTATTAGCATCGTTTGTAGGTAAAATAGGCTGAAAAAAGTAAGGTTTTTTTTAAAGCGGGTTCCAGCGTGACGGAGCTAAGATTTGAGTCATAATTTTGTCCATTCTCTTCCTTCCTGTTTCATGCCTACATATTTCACTTAACGATGAATGATGATGTCATATAGGCCGTTAATGTGTACGCCTTTCATACTCATAATTTCTATTATAGTCGTGTGTCGTGACCACTCACTGTTTACGGATTGACTAAACGCAAAGATGTCACCGGGTCATGATTTGTCACCCAAATCAAATACGTTTCAAGTTTACTAGGAACGAAACGATGTTATAGTTGTCAAGTTAATGATATGTTTGGCTTTGGTAAATATATGAACGTTAAGATTATTTGTCGGAAGAATATTATACGATCGGAATATTTTATCATTTATGCTGTAGAAAGGTTAAAACTTTCCATAATATAATAAATACATATTAGGTATTACTATTTTCAGTTTACGTTGTTTACAATAACATAGCTATTGAATATACGTAAAAGCCAAAGAATACTTATACTCTAAAAAAGAGAAGAAGCGCCACTGCGAACAAAAAAATGTACCCCTACGTTATCTGTCAATTTTAGTTCCTGCGAAGTAGGGACAGACTGCGCTGCTGTCGCAATGTAAATTTTTGGCGGGAATTTAGAAATTCTACCATTCGGCGGGAAATTTAAAAATCTGCTATACGGGCCATAGGGTTCCAATATTTTCAAGTTTTATTCATTCATTCATTTTATTTCGAGCAACATCAAGTGCATTAAATTACGAAGTTTTGAAGAATAAAATGTTATTAATTAGGCCAAACTGCACCATCTTGCTCGAAACAAAATGAATGAACCTTTGCCAGACTGCTTCAATAAAATAAAACAATGATTAAGAATTTTTCAATATTTTTATTTTTTTTGCCACCGTTCCACCGTCTTGCTTGGTGCTTTCTTTGCCCATTTTGAAGATCGCCCTGGAGCATTAACGCCATTGATGGGCTGATTTTGTGTCCAAACAGTCTTTGGACATTTTCATTATGATGCAGAACTTGCAGAACATCACTCCCTTTCTTCTGTTTTAAAGCAGTTTTGAGTTTGTTAACTTGCTTCAACAAGTATTTACATTTGTTGTAAACTTTATTCTCAGAAGCTGACAGCTTCTCTTTGTTCTGCGAAGATTCTTTTTTCTGAAACATTCAATATGGTTATTTATTTATTTATAATTATTAGGCAAGGTAGGTTACTCAGTAATGGTTATTTTACTTACCAAAAATGATACTGAGGGTACTGATTCAGTTTTTGTATCCGCACCTAATTCCTCTGTAACTGTTTGGGATCGGGCCTGCAGAAGCAAAAAAACAATATTTTTGGTTAAGAATTTAACTTTTAAGTCGCAAAAATTTTATTCATAATGATAAAAAAAAATGTTTGTATAATGTTTGAACTTATATTATGTTTATTCCATATTATACCACTTACCGCAAAAGACCCTGAAGTTACTGACTCAGTTTTAATCTCAGCAGTTGGTTCCTCAGTGACTGACATAACCGTATGGGACTGGGTCTGCGGAAGCAAAATGCAAATATTTTAGTTACCACTTTAATTGTTCTGCTCTCTGTAATCATTTATTAGTAATGAGTCAGAGTAATCATTTATATCAAACATGGTAAACAAAGTTTTCAAATAAGGAATTCTTACCCTTAGATCATTACAGATATTACTATGAGACGGTCCAGCTCTTGGTGAATGAAGATTTTCTTCATTTTCATCTATGGATGGAGTGGCAGATTTATGAAGACGTATTTTTGCTGGTGTTGTGTAAGCAGAATCTGCAAAATGCTTACTGCAAATAACCTTACATGATTTTTGCAAATCGGCTAGAGCTTGAAAGTCAAACCAGTCTTTGTCTGGGTAACAAAACATTGCCCATGACATCAATCTGAAAAAAAATTGCTAATGTCAATTAATAAAGCATTATTTTAAATAATCTTTATCCAAATTAAAACATTATGTAGTTTTATGAACTTACTGGTAAATACACATGAGACATGGTGAACGAAGTAAATAACACACAGATTAGGTACTTAAAAACTATAGGAGTCTATTTCTCACTAAGTGTCTCAGTAAAACTGGCACAAAACTAGTCACTCACAAATTCACAACACAATACCGTATGGTGGTACATGAGCCTTGAATCACCCAAAGAACAAATACGGAGGAGACGCAGATGCTCGACTCGACGTACTGCTTGAGGATTGCAAGATGAAGAAATTGAGAGAAACCGAGCAAAACTTAAAAGTTATAAACCCGATAAAACTTTCTCACAACTGTTTTTATTCAAAACAAATGTCACATCGGATAAAATAACGATGTTGCCAGTAAGAACTAGGAAATTCTACTTATAATCTTAAATTTCTACTAAATATTTTATTGTACAAAAGAAAAAACGTAACTTATTGTTTTTATACAAATAAATGTGTGTGTGTATTTTTATTATTGTAAATTTGAGTCATATTAGTGAAAATTTCAACAGTCACAATATTTTTTGTGATTTTTTAAATCTACCATGCACTCAATTTTACAAATAGCGGCCACACTTAAACTAGATCAACTATCATAAATTGTCTCTGTGTGCGTGAGTTCTCACCTACAGGGAAGTGATCACCCCCTGGTAAAAGCTAGTATTAAAAGGGTGATGTTTGCGAATGTATCAATTAAAATGGCAATACTAATTAAGTCATAATTCACTCACTTAACTCTAGGTTCGAACCAATAAAAGTCAAATGTTTCAAACACGTGATATGATTCAAGTGTTAGTAATAGATTTGTTTGTTGATGTTTCGCTTTCGCTCACGCGGAAACGGGTTAAATATAACTTTGTGCGTACGGATCTTATAAACTATGTTGATAACAATAGTGCAATATATCTCGAGAGTTAATGTTTTTCTAATACAGTTTCAGTCTCATTTTATTATTAAGAATTTCGACTAATATAAAATATAATATAATAATATAATCTTGTTTTTGACATATCTATAGTCCTTTCCACCTAAGATGATTTCTGTGACACATCGATTTTGACACGTGTAGAGATGTCGGTTACTGAAATCGTATCAATTGTTTCCGATAATCGATAACATTCTATATGGAAATGAAATCGATGTGAATAAAGTACCAAAATTAGTTTTTTCGGCATTTCGCCAACAATTAACTAAGGAAAATTTTTATATTGATACTTTACGTGGTATTCTGTTATTGTTACTAATTGTTATTGTTGACTTTTTGTTGCTGTTGTTTGCAAAAAAAATGCAACTTATATACAAGGCTGACGCACTCGTACAGACGATTGACTCGATTGACAAACGATCACAAGATGGGCGCCGATTATATGATTTTCCAACTCTATGATTTTTCAACGATCCATTTCATGTACACGAATTGCGTAGGTATTATATTTTTGTGTTATTTTATTTTATTTTTCATTATATTAAACTAAACGATACTGTTTTTGATTTGTAGAGTGCGGGTTGCGGGGGTAATGAAACACGTGTATCTTCCTCGAGTGATTTATTATAACTGAACTTATAATACACTACAGTACAAGACAAGAAGCTTATATCTAATACACTACACCACAGGGGTAGGAGATAAAAAAAAAATTGTTATACTAATTTTTTTTTTGTTAAGTAAGTAACAATTAATATGAGATTAAAAGAAAATTCCTAATTTTTATACAATTTTGTTCGATTTTTGTGTACAATTTCTTCTTTATTGTTCTTCAAAATTATAACATTAGGTTCCTTATCTTCAATAACAATAAATGGACCATTATACAAAGTATCTAATTTATTTGCAGTTTCATTTTTTAACAATACTAAATCACCTTTCTTATATCGGACTTGATTTATGTTTTTATCATATACAGATTTTCGCACTTGTTTACTTTTTAACAAATTGTTTTGTGCGTCTCTATGTGCTACTTGCAAACGATATCTTAATTCTAAACTATAATTATCTGGGTTATATAAAGGTTCTATGCTAGTACTTAGTCTACTCGGAATTTCACTTGGTTTTCCAAAAACTAATTCATACGGGGTATATTTTGTAGAGGAATGTACAGTATTATTAAAATTAAAACACCAAAAGGGTAGCCAATGGCTCCACGTTTCAGGGTAATTATTGCATTGTATTCTTAAGAATGAACCTAAATGTTTATGTGCATTTTCGAGTGAACCAATCGACTCGTGATGGTAGGAGGTTGAGTTTAATTTTTCAATTTCTAAAAGTTTACAGACCTCTATCATAGTAGATGACATAAACTCAGTGCCTCTATCTGTTGCTATAATTTTTGGGATTCCGAACCTTAAAATAAATTGATTAACAAATGCTCTAGCAACGGTGACCGTTTCCTTATTTTTAAGAGGATAAGCCTCAACAAACTTACTTAATTCACACTGTAACGTAAGTATATAATTATTACCGTCTACATCTTGATCCAATGGACCAACTAAGTCTAAAAATACTTTCTCGAAAGCAAACGAGGCTGTGGTTGTTATAACCATCGGCTCTTTGGTATTTCGGGAATACTTAGATTTTTGACATTTTTCGCATTTAGTTACAAAATCTCTTATGTCTTTTTCCATTTCTGGCCAGAAATATTTTTTCTTAATATTATTTAACATTCTACGAATGCCTGCGTGGCCACTAGTGGGCAGTAAGTGATAGTCATTAATAATAAATTGTTTATCATTTTCATTATCAATTCTTTCTACACCTCGTAATATACATATCCGTGGACCGGTCCATATATCTTTACTTTTAATTTCTTCTATTAGTTCTTTTATAAATAACGCGTTATTATTTGTTTTTATTATACATATTTCGTCGACATTAATATTTTTACTTAATTCACTTAATTTCTTCACAAAAACGGCTCGCGTGTATTGTGCTTTGAAATCAAGATTAATGTATAAAATTTTCTTATTTTGGGAGAAAGCAAAACACTCGGTTTCTACATCTATACCCATTCGATTTCGAATCCTATTTAACTCTTTTCCTTCTATTAAAATCATCTCTATCGCACCACTCGGAACTCGCAATAATTCCACGATTCTCGGTTGATCAGGCCGATAGTCTGTGTCATTATTGGTAGTTGGAGTGTCACTCTTTTCTTTAACTTCTTCTAGTTTCTTTTTCTGTGCTCTAGTCATTACGTTAATTATTTTATCGTTGATAAATTTCAATTCGTTTGAGTTTATTGTAATTCTAGACAACGCGTCTGCTACGGCGTTTTCTTTACCTTTAATATACACAACGTTAAAATCATATTCTTCTAATGTTAACCTAAATTTTAATAATCTACTCGATGGATCTTTAATTCCGAATAAATACAATAATGGTTTATGGTCCGTCATGATTGTGAACTTTTTACCTAAGAGATACGGCCTAAAATATTTAACTCCCCACACTATCGCAAGTAATTCTTTTTGTATAGTTGGGTAATTTTTTTCAGCTTTGTTTAAAGGCCGACTTGCATAAGCGACTGGTCTTTTATCTTTATTGCAAAGTACTGCTCCTACTGCAATGCCAGAAGCATCAGTTTGTAAGATGAACTCGTTTTCGTCTGAAAAGTCTGGATATTGTAAAATGGGGGGTGATACTAACGCTTTTTTCATGATTTTAAACGAGTTTTCGCATTGTTCAGACCATATAAAAGGGACATCTTTACGACACAAATTATTTAAAGGGATAGTTATTTCCGCGAAATTCTTTATAAATTTTCGGTAATAGTTACAAAATGCAACAAAACGTTTTACTTCTTCTGTATTTTTTGGTGTTGGGTAATTTTCAACAATTTTTATTTTAGTTTTATCTGGACTAATTCCATCTGCTGACACTGTGTGTCCTAAATATAATAATTCCTTTTTCAAAAAATTACATTTGATGGGATTTAATTTTAAGTTAACTTTTCTAAGTCTCTCAAAAACATCTATTAAATTTTTATTATGACCTTCTAAATTACGTCCAAAAATAACAAGGTCATCAAGATAAACAAAACATTTCTCATACGTTAGACCTGACATGGCTATAGTCATTAACCTTGAAAAAGAACTTGGACTGGTTTTAAGACCCATTGGCATTCGTTTCATCTGGTATTGTCCAGTATTGGTTGTAAAGGCAGTGATCTTACGTGATTCGGGGTTCAAGGTCGTTTGGTAATAAGATTGACTAAGGTCTAAATGGGTAAAATACACGGCACCAGCAAGGGACTCTAAGATATCAGTGATATTCGGTAGCGGAAATTTATCATCTTGTATAACTTCATTTAATTTACGGTAATCTATCACTAATCTCCACTTTTTGCTATCATCATTTGACTTTTTAGGAACAAGTAAAATGGGGCTAGACCACTCACTTTGAGCTTCTTCTATAATATCATCCTGTAACATTTTCTCAATTTGCTTATTTATTTCAGGTTTTTGACTATGTGGTAACCTGTATGGTTTTGTATAAACGGGGCTAGCATTCGGTTTTAAATAAATATTATGTTCATATGAATTAGTAGTTGTAAGCTTATCACCCGGTAAGTGAAAGATATCATTGTATTTAGTACAAATTGCTTGTATAGTCTCACGCTCGGTAGGATGTAAGTGATCCAATTTTAATAATTCTAACAAAATATTAGCTCTCTCTGCGTTTGATTTACATTTATTAAACTGACATATTTGGTAATCGTTTAACGAGTGTAGGTCTGGTTGAAAGGTCGGTATAGTCATTGATTCTTCTTGAGTATTTAATATTTTAATGGGAATAACGTTATTTACTGGCTTCACTATTAGAGCTGCTAAAAATAGACCCTCTTGTAATTGTTGTGGTAAAACAACACAGTCATTATTTAATTTATTATTCATAATTGGTATGTAGTGAATGGACTCGCTTCTCGCAGGAATAGTTAAGTAGTTATGTGAAGTAGTAGGTGACGCATATAGTGGTATAATATTTTTGCATTGGTTATGTAGAATTAATGTATCGTTTTCTAGATTAATATGTGAATTAAATTTCGATAAGAAATCTAAACCGAGGATTCCATCTGATTTATACGGTAAATGATCGAACAAATAAAATTTATGATTAAATCTACTATTTTGAGTACGCAAAGTAAGATAAACATATCCTTTTGAGCATATTTTTCCACCGATACCATTTATTATAATGTTATCTTCATACAAAGTAGTATGTTCTAATAAGGCGTTCTTAGAAACAGCAGAAATGGACGCGCCGGTATCAAGTAACCATGAATACTTGGAATTGTTTATGTCGAAATGGACGTACCTAACATTTTTATTGCAGGTTAAAATGTTATAACATTTAGGACCGAAAAAACTGGTTTTTGGTCTCTATTTCTTCGTTATTTGTTTGACGGTTCTCGCTCCCTTCGGCTGAGAAAATTTTGTGTTGGTTGTTCCTACCTCGACTACCTCTACCACGATAATATCCTGAAGCATTATGATTATTGCCAAATTTTGGAAAATTATTACCTCTTCCGCGTATATATCCACCACGGGGATTGCCATTATAATTTTGCCGATAATAATAATTATTATTATAAACTTGACCTCGAGAATTGCCACGGAAATTGAAACCTTTATTATAATAATTATTCTGCCCTCTTCTAGTGAAATTATTATTATATCTGTTGTTTGACTTACCCCTGGCGCTGAAAATACCTCCGGAAGTCAAGGGCTGCCCCAGCTCCTCGTCCTCCGCCGCACGCACCGCATCTTTCAACTCGGAAAAGTTCCGCGCTGAAATGATAGTGCTCAAGCGTTTATTTCTTAATCCATCAGAGAATCTTTTAATAGCAATTTTTTCGTTTATAGGTCTCAGTATTTCGCAGGTCTTTTCGTTACCGTTAGCCTGTGCAATAGTGAGGTCTATAAATAATTCAGATAGTTTATTTCCATAATCACAAATTGACATATCATTTTGACTCAAATTATTTAATTGATATAATATTGCATTGGCGGACTTTTTTGTAAGTAAATAAGTTTTTAAATCTTGTAAAAGGCTTGCTACATCATCATATTTGCATTTTAGTTTTAGTTTAGCGGTTTTAGTTAATCTAGTTTTCAGAACAAAAGATATTAACATTTTTTCTTGGTCTGTGTTATGATACAATGTTATGATTGTAAAGTGTAATTGGGTCAGTAGCAAATAAACGATCGTCTTGAGAGAACGCATTTTTATTTCAAGCCACAAGCATCATTCAAAACCAACCTTTATTGCAATAACATATGGTCCTTCGAGCAGGATAAGTTGCAGTGAGCAAATAGTTTGCAATATTGTGAATGTGAAAACAACAAGTCATCGCGCGACTGATTCATACAATTGAAGTTATAAGTTTTAACAACAAAATTATTTACAAAAGTAATTATGTCGTCGGTTGAACAATTATTAGAACAACTGGAGGATTGTGCTACTTTGATTAAAAAGGCTTTAATAAATCACAAAAAAGCCCCAAAAGCTAGATTAACAAAGGGATATTTGAAAGTGAGATCTCAAGTTGTAGACGATTATTGGTCAGCGTTTAAGGGTCTTCATGGATCTCTTCTAAAGTTAGTACCGCAACAGGAAAGGAAAACATTACCATACTTCGTAAATGAAGAATATGACTTGTGTGAAGAACAATACATTTTGTTGAAGACAGAATTAACGGATTTGTTGGAATCGAGTTCAAGTACTTCGACGGCCGTAGCGGATTGTAAAGGAGAAGTGCAGTGGGTTGCGTCGGAAGCTAAATTACCTAGAATGGATTTACCAACATTTTCGGGTTGTTATGAAAATTGGCAAGTTTTTGAGGACTGTTTTATAACATTAATACATAATAATACCCATCTAAATAATTTTCAAAAACTACATTATTTAAAATTGTGTCTAACAGGCGAAGCTAGTGCTACATTGAAGCATTATCAAACTACTGAAAACAATTATATTCCAGCTTGGGATACGCTCAAAAAACGTTATAGTCATAAGCGACTAATATTAAATGCATATTTAAAAAAGTTATTTATGCAAAAAAAGGTTCAAATTCAGTCTTCAAGTCAGTTAAAATCATTTATCGATGTAACTAAAGAATGTATTATTGGTTTAAAAAATATAGGGATTTGCACGGAGTCTTGGGATCCAATTTTGTTGTTTATTTCGTCTCAAAAATTAGACCACGAAACGCATAAAGAATGGGAAGATTACGTTAGTTCAACTCTCAACTTAACATCTGATGTATTTCCTACTTTCAATAATTTGGTTACGTTCTTAGAAGGAAGAATTCATGCTTTAGAGTTAACAACGACAGGCAATAGAACTTTAAAAGAACGCTCATATCATGTCGCGAATATTAATGATAAAATTTGTATTTTTTGCAACAAAGATAATCATATTCTTAGTCATTGTAAGGAATACGGGAAACTACAACCGAAAGAACGCAGCGCCTTCGCAAAATTAAAAGGTTTATGTTATAATTGTTTAGTACCGGGCCATACACTTATATATTGTAATCACAAGGCATCGTGCAGAATATGTGGTAAACGACATCATTCCCTCCTTCATGAACCTGGAAAGAAAAGCTTTACTCAAGAAGAAAATCAAAACTCAACACAATTATCTTTGCATACTAATGTAGAAGAACAACATGAAGAAGATGACATTTTAGAAGAGGTCAATGGTAGCGATGCTACAATAACTTCACACATGGCTACACAACCATCTACGGCGTTACTCGCAACTGCTATTTTACCTGTCAAGGGGACGTCAGGACAAGTATTATATTTACGTGCTCTGATCGATCAAGGCTCTCAGGCGACGTTTATAAGTGAAAGAGCAGCTCAACACATAAAGGCAAAAAGGTTGCCTGTCAATGGAACAATATCAGGTGTTGGGTCCACATTAACAAGAACAAATCATATGATTCAACTTGAACTTGGTTCAAGGTATGATGATCAACTTAATCTGAAGGTTAATGCGTATGTTATATCTACCAGACTTACAACTCAACTTCCAAATAAGTTAATACCAATTGGTGATTGGCCGCACATTCAGGGCTTAAATTTAGCAGATCCAAGTTTCAACAAGCCCGGGAAGATAGATTTATTATTGGGAGTCGAAGTTTACGCACAAATTATGCTAGGAGAATTAATTAAGGGTCCACCAAACACTCCTTGCGCTCAGAATACAATGTTAGGTTGGATTATATTTGGAAAAACAAACACACAATACGAAAACAATAACGTTATTTCTCTTCATTGTCTAGATGTCAAGATAGATGAAATGATGAAACTACTGTGGGTACTAGAACCAATAACTAAACGTGAATTAACACCTGAAGAAAGACGCTGTGAAGAAATTTATTCATCAACACATTCGAGAACTAAAGATGGAACATATATAGTGAAGTTGCCTTTGAAAAGAGACCCACCTATGGTAGTTCAAGGGAGAACAAGAGAAATAGCTTTAAAGAGACTAGAATATTTAGAGAAGCGCTTTGAAAAGAATAAAGAGTTGAAGGATGATTATGCTAAGGTGATTCAAGAATACCTAGAATTGAATCATTTAGAAGAAGTTGCCGAGGACGATAAAGATACTGCAGCTGTCTATCTTCCACACCATGCGGTCGTGAGAACAGACAAGGATACTACTAAAACAAGAGTAGTTTTCGACGCGTCATGTAAAGGTTTGAATAATGTGTCCCTTAACGACGACTTGATGGTGGGACCGACATTGCAAGAAGATTTAAGGTACCTAATTATGCGTTGGAGATTGAAACCAATTTGTTTTGTTGCCGACATAGAGAAAATGTACAGAGCAGTTATTGTTGAGCGTGGCCATCAAGATAATCAAAGAATACTGTGGCGCAATAATCCAAGTGATGAGGTTCGAGACTATAGACTGCTGCGAGTAACCTTTGGCACCGCATCCGCACCATTCTTGGCCATTCGAACTTTGCATCAGGTGGCTAATGATGAAGGTAGAAATTATGATATCGAGTCAAAAATAATTAAGGAAGATTTTTTTGTAGATGATTTGATTTCTGGACGAGACACGGTGGACGAAGCTGTAGATTCTGCAAACAAAATAACACAAATATTAAATAATGGTGGCTTTTTGATCAAGAAGTGGTCATCAAACAGTGAATCGTTTTTACAACAATTGAAACCACTTCAAATTAATTCTGAAACAAATATAGATATAAAAACTGAAGGAATAATTAAAACCTTGGGACTTACCTGGAATCGGATCCACGATGAATTAAGATATCAATTAAAATTTAAAACTACACCTGAAAAACTAACTAAAAGGATAATATTAGCCGAAGCACAAAAATTATTCGATCCTCTTGGCTTTTTGGTTCCGACAATAATTCCTGCAAAAATAATTATCCAAAAACTCTGGGTTCAAGGCGTTGCTTGGGACGAAGAGACATCACCTGAAATAAAAAAGGAATGGTTAATATTAAGAAAAGGATTAGAAAAGGTTAATGAAGTTAAAATAAAAAGATGGTTACATACATTTAAGGATTCGATGAATACTATCACTGTTCATGGATTTTGTGACGCTTCTACGGTGGCCTACGCAGCAGCTGTGTATTTGAGAGTAATAATGAATGATAAACAAATACACACCGGGTTGATAGCAGCAAAGGCAAGAGTCGCTCCAGTTAAACCAGTTTCTTTGCCAAGATTGGAACTTTGTGGAGCTGTAATTCTTTCTAGGCTACTTAAACAAGTTCAAGAAGCACTTAGAATATCTAACAATCAAATTTTTGCATGGACAGACTCAAAGATAGTTATGGCATGGTTAACAGGTGACCCAGCTCGTTGGAATGTTTTTGTGAGCAATCGAGTAGTTGAGATAATAGATAATATAGGGAATAAAAAATGGCATCACGTAACATCGGAAAATAATCCTGCGGATATAGCAAGCAGAGGAGAAAACTTACCTGATCTAATTAAAAATAAATTATGGTGGAATGGGCCAAAATGGCTTCATACTGATGATATTCCCTTTGCAAAGGGTAATCCAGATTCAACGGACTTAGAAAGAAAGAATACTATTATGCTAAATTTAAAAATCGAGGACACAATTAAAAATACGCTAAAATTCGAAATATTTGATTCTTTTCAGGAAATGCTACGAGTGATAGTGTATGTTTTAAGATTTTTGAATTACAAAAGGGGACAAATTACAACTGATAAAGGCATTAAGGTAATAGAAATGGAAGATGCATTAAAAAGAATAATAAAAATAGAACAAAGAAAGGATTTTGCAGAAGAAATAGAAAGGTTGAAGAATAAAAGAAATTTAAGCAAAAACAGCAAACTCCTTTCTCTGAATCCAATATTAGATGAGGCTCACATTCTCAGGGTGGGCGGTAGAATAAGACACGCGAACATACCTTTAGATTCGAAACACCCGATGATTCTTAGTTCCGAAAGCGATTTGGCCACGTTAATCATCGCAGATGCGCACAAGAAAACATTGCATGGGGGTTTGGAACTCACGTTAAACTATTTAAGAGCTCGTTTTTGGATTCTGAGGGTGAAGTCAACAGTCAAAAAATATATACATAAATGTATAATATGCGCTAAACTTAAAGCGAGTAGTAGTTGTCAACTTATGGGAGACTTACCTAAAGCACGAGTCACTCCAGCACGACCCTTCATAAATTCTGGTGTTGACTTTGCAGGTCCCTATGATATATTAATGACTAGAGCACGAGGTGTGAAAACTACAAAGGCATATATTTCTATTTTTGTATGTATGTGCACAAAGGCCATACATATAGAATTAGTAGGCGATCTGTCCTCACAATCGTTTATAGGTGCTTTCAGACGATTTGTAGCACGACGAGGCAGGTGCACAGATATTTGGAGTGATCAGGGAAGAAATTTTGTTGGAGCTAACAAGGAATTAGTAGAAGCATGGTCACAGGCTGGTCTCAATTTCAAGGACAACATAGCAGACATTCTAGCACAAGAGGGTACACAGTGGCATTTTATTCCCGCCTACAGTCCTAATTTTGGAGGTCTTTGGGAGGCGGGAGTGAAATCAATGAAATACCATCTCAAAAGAATATTAAACACAAATGTAACATTTGAAGAGATGACTACAATTTTGTGTGAAATTGAAGCTTGTTTAAATTCACGTCCACTGTGTTCAAAGGCTAGTAATGATATTGATGATGTAGATGTGCTCACACCTGGACATTTCCTAATTGGTGAAGCTCCAATTACTATCCCAACTCCAACCTTGTCAAATTTACAGACAAATTATTTATCACGATGGCAGCACACACAAAAACTAGTACAAACCTTCTGGTATCGCTGGCAGTCGGAATATTTAACTCGACAGCAACAAAGACCAAAATGGCAAACAAAACAATCTGAAATGGACATAGGAGATGTGGTTGTGATAAAAGAAGATAATTTACCACCCAGTAAATGGGCCCTTGGTCGCATTGTTGAGAAACATCCTGGAGAAGATGGTATTTGTCGAGTGTATAGCATTAAATATCGCGGTAAAATAATAAAACGTTCCGTTACTAAGTTATGCCAATTATCAATTAAATAAACAGTTAATGAATAACTTATATATAATAAGTTTGTTTATGTTTAATTGAACTTACCTTACCTATTGTATTGTTTTACATTGTAAGTTTTGTGTTAAAACCCGTTTTGGTGGGCGGCATGTTATGATACAATGTTATGATTGTAAAGTGTAATTGGGTCAGTAGCAAATAAACGATCGTCTTGAGAGAACGCATTTTTATTTCAAGCCACAAGCATCATTCAAAACCAACCTTTATTGCAATAACAGTCTGTGTCCTTTAGGCAATCGCTATATAATTCTACCGCGTCTATGATTTTTTCTGTCGTACTTTCTGAACCATCCATAACAGGTATCAAGGATGTTGCAGTTTTGATTTCAAACTTCTCCATGTTTGAAGTACATAGTTGTTTCTACGTTACCTTGAAAATCATATGATAAAATCTTATCGTAAATAATTTTTATTCTCTCCTTCAAGACTTCATAAACGTATTCAGCTAATTCTAACGAGGTTTTTCGCTCAGAAAATATACTAATAATAGTTTTATAAGATGAATATAATTCCTTAGCTCTTAATATATTATCCTTAACTTTACTTTTATATTGTAACCTTCTAGATGGGCCTAACTTCCTCAATGTAATTTGAATATCAGATAATTCATTAAAAATACTTTCTAAATCTTTTTCCATATAAAACGAAATTAAAACATACTTACATAAAAATGATTTACCTAGTAGTTTGGTCCTTACATGAATGCATTACGGCCAATATATTTTCCATGTGACATTCCGAAATACTTAGGCTGTAAGATACAAGAAACATAAAATTATGACAAAAGTAACAATTAGTACATTGGCATTGTAATATAATTATTAATTATTTTTAATCCGACACTTATAGTTCCTATTATGTCGATAGTAGATGACGCAACACAGTTCGTTGTTTTTAATACTTTTGCTCACTAAATGATTACAAAAAGAAAGCACTTAATATACGATATATGTTTTTCACTCGGGCTCACTAACACGGAATTCACTTTTTTTTTTTTTACACGGATTCGTTTCCTTCTTCACGTTCTCGCCTTCCCGACAACCGCAAACGCATTCTTCTTATAAATTGTGCTTCAATTTGTTTCTCGATCCATTTCTTTTGTCTGTCTTTCAGCTTTTTCCATATAAATATGACAATTATAATAGCGAAAATTGTCAAAGCCGTCGCTAATAATATATTATTTATCTGGATATGGGATTCGACCGCAGAATTACTTCCTTGGGATGCATTTTGTGCAATTATCACATCCTTATCTCCGGTTTTAGAATAACTTTTGCCCATTTTTTAAACGACGTACGTGACTAGTTATGGAGAATGTTCCTTGCGTTATCTCCATTTTCATTACTTCAATATTATAAATGCTCTAACTCAGAGCACTGAGGCACACAGGAATCCGCTGAATTGCATAATTCGCCCGATACGCGACACCCGGCAACTTACACCGCGGCGCTCGCGCATGGCAGGGTCGCCATGTAGAGTGCGGGTTGCGGGGGTAATGAAACACGTGTATCTTCCTCGAGTGATTTATTATAACTGAACTTATAATACACTACAGTACAAGACAAGAAGCTTATATCTAATACACTACAGATTTATAAGCTTAAGATGTTTCATTTTTATATTTTTGGTAATAATGCCGCCATAAAATAAAAATATTATGCACTAAAATTATTTTGACTTTTTAAACATAAAATTCGTAATTCGGAACACGATGAAGTGTCACAGGAATCATCATAGGTGAAAAGGACTATAGTAATAATCATTTCAATTCACAAATACCTACTATGCCGGTTGAATTATAAATACATTTTATACACAGTTACATTAAAAACTACCTAGCGACAACACCGCCATTTATATATACTAATACATTTTTTTTTGTTATTTCTGTATTCGTGAAATGTACAAAATAATAATATGTACTTATAATAAAATCTTATTTGCAGTCCAGCAGCAGCCGACCGGAGGAGATCCTGCGGCGCGAGGGCTTCACGTACGTGATACCGCGCGCGAACGACTACACGCGCATGTTCTCCGCGCCCACGCGCAGAGCTGCGCCCGCACACCCTGAGTCACCTTGCCGCGACAAGAAGCCGCGAAATGATACTTCCTCCGCTTCGCCTTCGCCCGCTTCGCCAGCTTCGCCGCAAGATCAAGATGATGTGGTGTTAAGGGAGAAGGAGGGAGATAGGAGTGGGGATAGGTTGAGCGCGTCTGACTTTTATACGGTGTCGGAGGATGTCACGCCGCAGCCGTTTAAAGGTGAGTTTACACTCGAGGAGTAACTACATAAAATTTATATGCTTTCACACTCATGCTGTTTATTTCAAACGCACACGTATATTATAATAGCTACGCGTTACGTTTAGTTTAGCCCGCGAACGAACCTGCGGGCAATATAACCTATATTACTGTAAAGTTTCATCCAAATACGTCCAGCGGATTTTTCGTGAAAGAGTAACAAACATATATCTTACATATATCCATCTATCCATACGAACTTTCGCAATTATAATATAAGTATATTGTCCTATGTGTAATATAAAAAAAATTAAAGTATGTAAATGTGTGTGGTGTGCAGGCACGTACGACGAGGACCTGGTGCTGGGCGCGCGCGTGCTGGTGTTCTCGCTGAGCGCGGCGGCGCCGAACTTCGCCACCATGGTGCTCGCCGCGCACTACATGGGCCTGCGCCCCGCCAACACGCTGCTCGTCGTGCAGCCCATGCAGCCGCCGCCCACCGCGCTGCACAATGTTAGTGCACCGCTGCTCCCTTGATACTAGATAATGAGGAAACAAAAATTATTGTCAACTCGATAATTCAGTCATAAAACAAAAGAAAATTCATAAATGAGTAATAAGCAATTTTCAAATCTACATACAATAAACTGAATACTGTTCGGCTCGTTAGTTGCTGGCAAAATAATGCTCAATTGCAGGTCCAGATTGTTTAAGGTGAAAACTAACGCAGTTTAACATATAGGCAATGTTTTTACAAAAATGAAATTACACATGCAGAAACTGATCGTCAAAAATACCAACTTGGCACATTTCGATTACAATTATTACTCAACTACTTAAAATATTTATTTATATCTCCTTTCACCTAAAATCTAATCATACATTATCGTTTCCAGTACAGCGAAGCGGCGGTAAAGGACTACAACCGCGGGCGGCACTACCTCACGGACCTCGCGCGGCGCGCCGCTGTGCCCGTGTTCGATAACGTGGACGATGCGATGGCCTGCGTTGTGGCACGCTTACGGGCTAGCGTCTAACGCATGTGTGCATAGCATCGCCTTAACTGCTGTGTTTAAGGGGAAGTTATACCAGGCGTAGTGTGCCAGCGTCCAGCGTACCAATAAACGCGCATACAGTCATCGCCTTAACTCCTGTATTTAAGGGGAAGCTACACCAGGACGTAAAATGGCAGTCTCTAGCGCACCGCTGTATGAGGCGACCTTACTGTGATCGCCTTAACCGCCCCGCTTGACGTATCGCCTTAACCACTGTAATTATTTAAGGGGTAGTTACACCGGGCGCTATGTGCAAACGTCTAGCGTATCAATGTATGAAAGTTACACCGATCGCCGCTATAATTGAAATGGAAAAGTTATTACAATGTATCGCGGTTGCGGACCAACGTCTGACAAACGTACTAAATAATATTATCGAAATGAAATATGTGACGTTCAACACTTTACATAGTAAGCAGTTCGGCAAACTTATTGCAATGCTCGTCTTATAAATGGTTTTTTGAGAACCGTGGAATATGGAGCACGCATTGCGTCGACATTCTGCCATTAATTTAAAGATTTTACCAATAAACCATTAATTGAGTTTTAAATGTTCATAACATAATATTATCTTTTCCCAGAAAATGCAGTTCACCCAATTTTTATGTTATATTAGAAGTTTATTTATCATGAAACAAATAATTGAAAAAATAACATAATATTGGTTAATTTGTTGGTAAAATCAGCTAAGTATAATAATGCGTTCGATTATCAGATACAATGTTTAAATATAAAAATATCGATATAAACATGCTCTTATTGCTGTCAAGTTAGATCTTTAATTGTTACGGAATATATGTTAAAAAAATAACTATTATAATTCCAGTACCTAAATAAAAATCGGTTTACGATTATAACGTATTTACTAAAATATGAAACTAAATTATTGTTATTCATGCATGATACTTGCATAAGCACCAAAATGCCACTACAATATCCCATTCATGCTATTATACATATAAATGAATGTGATAATTCGTATAAAAGTCATTTTATATTCAACAATAACATTGTCTAATTGCCATGTTACATTATCACAATTGCCACTGTTTATACAAAATATGGCGTTATGTTAAAATATATGAAGACAAATGCAAGAAATAACATAACTGTTTATCGTTGTCTCAATTATTTGACAGAATTTCCAAATTAGGTAACAATATTGCGATTGTACCGAAATATTTATAACACTTCTCATCACATTTTCACAAATAAGAGCCAGCGCGCACGAGCAACTTTGTCTCCGCAACTATTTTGTCTCTCCCATCAATTTGTATGGGGAGTTGCGTCGCTACGTGCGCGCACTTTCATACTAGCCCATGGGTGGGAGAGACAAAATAGTTGCGGAGACAAAAAAGTTGCGGAGACAAAGTTGCTCGTGCGCGCACTGTCTAATTCTATGTAAAATTGTGAATCTCATGCACAATAGAGCGTGCTCAGATTCGTCATAAGTCATCCATGTTAATCACAAAGTAAGTAATAAAGACATCACAAATAGTCCAGCAACAAGCGACGTAGGTCTATCGACACGTGGCAAGGAGTCTCAACTCTTATCGTATGTACTTATTTGTTACGTTAACTTTACATTTAGTGTAGTACAAACAAGTCTCTCTTTATTTCGTCACTCTCTATTGTATTATAACTAGGCACTAATCGTGAACGAGTGTGTGAGAGCCGGAATGGAAGGTATCGAGACGGTCGCGTTGAGTTTGTAATCTCTGTGATGAATATGTTTTAGTGAATTTTAATATTGAAATTTCAATGCATAAACATATTATTATGTATGTATAATTAGCGTTTTATTAAGTAGAATAATTAAGCAGCCAGAGAATGGGTCATAACGTTTTAGCTGAATTCATGACAATACGTCATAGCACAATGCAAATTTGATTTCGATTCTACATCAAGTTCGTCATTCATGCGACAGGACACCTATTTAGTATAATACTGACTGAAGAAAGTGCTATTGTTATACTTCGTAGAATGCGTAATCGTCTAGAAAATTCTCTCAAATTAGATCTTTTTCGTGTGTTGGCGTTTTAATTTACGATAAAATAATTATTACTAAACCAGTTTGTAATGCGTCTAAGAGTACAAAAATGTCTTGCTCATGTAGCAAATTTAAGAATATATTGTAATGAATATTTGATTATATTATGCAAAATTAATTGTTGTCATCTTATACTCATTTTAAGTTTTAGATATTTAAAAATCGATAAAATCTAATGCTTGCAAACTTATTTAAAAATGAGGAATATCAAGCTTGGTCTTGTTCCCTTACCTAATATAGGTAGATATAGATTAGGTAGATAAAATAAGTTATTAAACACACCTGACCCACTGTCACTAAAATATTAAACTAAATAACCGGCAAATATTATTTGCTAGTCACAGTATCCATTTACGTGTATAAGTACTTTGTCATATTGTTTTATAGTACAAAAATCTAATTTATAGAGAAAAATATTTCATATATTAATTTGTAATTATATGCCATGTACGCTTATTTTAAACTAAAAACATCACATGTAAATATAGAAATTTGTAATTACTGCTGCGTTTTATTTTCCTTTCCATTTGTAGGGACACACATATGCAATTCGCTGACCGAGCTTTTGTATATGTGTGCGTCCACATTGTTTCCCCGACGCTTTCTACATTTTATTAGAATTATTATTTAGTAGTGCTTAACGGCTAGTTTTAACAACACATATATTGTGAAGAGTAATAAAGTGATTAAAGGAAAGGCATTATTATTTGGGCAACCTTGGGGGCAGCAGCACTACTCAACATTGGTGACCCCCGACAAAGAACATCAAGAAATTCTAATACAATTAAATATTATTTTGAAGACGAAGATTTATTAGAAGAATTTAAATGTTAATATGGCGATGCATACATCTAACTTTTACGGCACCCTTTCGGCGGAATTGGCAAAAATCAACGTGCGCCTTGCAAACATCGAGCGCTCACGATCACGAGCAATACATCGGCGACCCAGAACACCGTCACGCAATCTTCGAGAGTCGTCAAGGTCATCTTCGAAGCGACGTCGTCCCGGCGGACCCGACTGGTTGTGCAGCTACCACTTCAGGTTCCGGCAGCGCGCTCACAGGTGCATCCAGCCGTGCGCGTGGAAGAGGAGCCCCAGCCCCAGCGCAGCAGCCGCCCAGCCGGAAAACTAGACAGGCAGGTGCAGACTACGGCGGAGGTCTGTACCATCACGCCGTGCAGCCGTCTCATGGTAACAGATTTAAACACTAATTTAAAATTTTTAGTAGATACCGGTGCCAATGTTTCCGTTTTGCCCGTATCTAAAAATCCATTTAAATATCATAAATTATGTCGATCAGATCTTAAATTATACGCTGCTAACGGTACAGAAATTGCAACTTATGGCATTAAATCAATTGTTTTAAACCTTAATTTAAGAAGACCGTACCGTTGGGATTTCATTTTAGCAGACGTCAAACAGCCAATATTGGGAGCTGATTTTTTAACACATCATAAATTATTAGTTGATTTGTATCGAAAAAAGTTAATTGATCAAACTACCGATTTACATGTATTAGCCTCCTTAGTTTCGTGTACGCAACAATCGCTAAATTCTGTGTGCAAAAGTCATCCGTATTACAATTTATTAAGTATGTTTCCTGACATTATTAAGCCGATGTCGTTTAAAGAAACTACATCGCATAACGTTTTACATTATATAGAGACGAGCGGCCCACCTATTCATGCTAGAGCTAGACCGTTACCCCCGGATAGATACAAAAAGGTGAAGGAAGAGTTCAGGGTTATGCAAGAATTAGGTATCTGTAGGCCTTCTAAAAGTGCTTGGGCTAGTCCGCTTCATATAGTAGTTAAAAAGAATGGCGAGTTAAGGCCGTGCGGAGATTATCGACAGCTCAACGCAATAACAAAGCCCGACAGATATCCAGTTCCGCGATTACACGACTTAACTTTTATATTGGCTAATAAGAAAATATATTCAAAAGTGGACATAAATAGAGCCTATCACTGCATAAAAGTTGCCCCATGCGATATAGAAAAAACTGCTATTATTACTCCTTTCGGACTTTTCGAATTTCCCCGTATGAGTTTTGGCCTAAGGAACGCCGCACAAACGTTTCAACGTTTTATGAACAATACCGTTTTACAAGGTCTCGATTTTTTATTTTGTTATTTAGATGACGTAATAATTGCCAGCGAAAATGAGACTTTACATCAAGAACATTTGAAGTTAGTATTCGAACGTTTCAATACATACGGCATATCTATAAACTTAAGGTGATGAATTAATTTTTCTAACATTTACGGCCCTTTTCAAACCTTCGTAATTTTTATATTATTAAAGTTGTCGTGATGAAAATTCTTGACAAGAAAGTTCAATAGTAACACAATACGTCTACCGTTTTAGAAACATGATTCCATGATATTTTCTCGATAGAAAAAAAATACAAAGTTATCATTGTTATTTTTTTTTAATCTCTGGCATCTTCAAAATAACAAACGTAAAGTTACGACTTTTTGGATATTAACTATAAAATATACAACCTATACGTCTACCGTGTTAGAATTTTGAAATATGCGATGGTTTTGAAATAAACAAGAAATACTTGAAATTAGCGCGCGACCAGCCAATATAGCGAGAGCCGCCCTGTACCTTCCTACCCCGATCGCTGCACGAGTAGGGATGTCGATTCTTTCCAAAAAAGATCGATTTTTAAATCGATTCGAATCGTTACTTGATAAATCGATTCATAAAAAAATCGAGGTCTAAAAAATCGATTTCTAAAAAATCGATTTTTTTCAAATTTGTATTTACAATGTAAATATAAATCCATTTTATGAAAAACAAGAATGGTACCATAACCCATTGACCACCGAGCGGCCCGATCGGGCCGCGACACAATAGATTTTCTATTGTGTCTATGATTCCGGGACTGAGGGAATAATAAACAATCTCTGGGATCACTTATCAGTAAAATCAGGAATTTTTTAGTTCAGGGAATTAGTTACAATTATTTTTATTACCATGTCAAAATATCAGATCACATATAAAAGAAGATATTTATTTTCTAAATGTATTTGCTACATTAAAAATTTAAGAGAATAGATAACATAGCTTATAGTTCCCAACAATTTGTCAAGTCTACAGTCTACTGGTATCCAAGCGGTTCCGCTCATCACTTGCGATGTTGCTGGCAATCGAAAAAACAGGGAACAGATGATCCTACGATACTCATAAACATCACGGCTATTGAGTGAACATGGTGATAAATAGAGTTTGTTTGTTCTTGCCAATAAAGCATGTATATATCCGTAATATCGTAGTATATTATTATTAGTCTGTGGTAATATTGTGAGTACATTCAGCTAATTCTAAATATATTTTTTTTTTACCATAAAAGAAAAAAACCGAAAGTCGATTTTCAAGGGTAAAATATCGATTCACTGAATCGATTCAGTACGACATATCGATTTAAAAAATCGATTTATTTGGTCCGAAAAATCGATTCTCCGATTAATCGATTTGAGATCGACATCCCTATGCACGAGTCATTCCCGCTACGGCCGTCACACGGGGAACTTGTGTCGCTCGCGCAATCGTAAAAAAGGGTGACAACACGATAAGACAAAATGAGACAAATGGGGACAATAAAGAAAATAAGAAGAAGAAACATAAAGGTTGGAGGAAAAAGAATGCTTACAATTGGAACAAAATAATGAAGTAAGTTGGTTTTATTTTAAATTTGATGATAATTGTATTATAGACGATGTTTGATATGTACCCCTGTTTTAAGTACATAACGAATGTGTAAGATTTTTTCATTTATAGCATAAATAATCTGTTCAGAAATCCGGAATCCAGAAGGAAAATAAACCCACTGATTGTTCACAATGTGAATCCACTCCTTCGTAAGTACCTTTATTCAGTCAAAAATGTATGTTATCAAAGCTCTACTGGTTTTATCGCATGATTCCATTTTTAGCAAAAAGCAACAAAGTTCAAAGAAATAAAAAATCATGGTGAACTTAGTGGAAGTATGGTGGACATAATATGGAACAGGAGCTCATTGGAGTAGTATTATATTTAAAAAAAATACGAAATAATTTCAAGAATTACATTTCTTAGAAGGTGGTAGATAAGTATGTTATATAAGTAATTTGATGTTGATATTTATTTCATTTATACTTACTACACCTGTGCGGGAAATTGCTTAGTAATAAAACAGGTTTAAATATTCATATTTACATAGTAATGTGAGTTTTCATTTCGAAAAATTTTGTGTAAGTATATTAAATTTGATATCCTGGGTGATCTGGAAACACAATTGGGCCCGGAAGATGGCGCTGCAGTCACTCCTCCTAATGACATGAACCGATTTGGATGAATATTTGTGTGCACATTTCATTTTTGTGGGATGATTGGTTGATTCGCTTTCACATTAGCTAATATTATGTATTTTTGTTGTTAGAAAGTAAACTTAATTTAATGTTTATAATACATTATTATTGGTATAAATAAGCCAGTGTTCGTCTCACATTGCTGTACCTGCCTACCTACCCTACCAGGGCCTAACTTTGTTCTGGCTATTTTATTTTGATTATTTGTAATGAATAATTACAATTATAATAGAGTGCAAAAAATAAATACATGCGTCAATATATTTTGTGTTTTTTTTAAACAATTTTTTTATTTAAAAAAATATCATTCCGACCGCGGCTTTGCCCGCGTGGAATTAGATTATATCGTGAATCCTGTCTTATCCCACAGAAGTGTTCAGTTCGGATAAAAAGTATCCTATGTGTAAATCCAGGCAATTAGCTATATTTTATCAAAATTGGTAATGTAGTCTTGACGTGATTAAGTAACAACTAACAAAAAAATATACAAATTAACATCCAAAGTTTCGCATCAGTTTTACTGTATTAGTGATATCTTCCACTCTTGACTTTGACTGAGAAGAATTAGGGTTTATAACTTCTTTCAGAAATATTACCTTTCATTTCTGGGCATGACGTAATATCTACGTCAGCATCAAATTCTATCTAAATCCATTCAGTAGTCCGCGTTATTGAGTACCATTTCATTTTTTCAGAGTAACAATATTTTTTGTTATTTTAAAGATTATTTATAACCTGTATTATTTTGTAATAAAGTAAACATTACGAAATAATAATAATTATTAATAATGTCTAAGTAGTTGTTAAAAAGAAGATTATTTGTTTATAAGCAAGAAAATAAAACCAATAAATCAACAATTAAATATATGTATAAGAATATTATAACTGTATGACGACTCCATACATGTTTGTCCCGAGTCGGCCAGCGGCAGCGCGGCGAGTTTGCAAGAATGACTTCGCGCACACACGCGTTCGCGATAGCGAGCTATTAGACTCCGCCCGCCAAGCAGTAGATTTTTTTTTGTGTATCGTCTTAAGCAAGTGTAGCTTCGGACAGTCGCGTATAGAATTCTTAGGTCACGAAGTGAGCGTAGATGGAATTAAACCGCTCAAAGATAAAGTCGAAGCCATAGTTAATTTTCCTAAACCCGTTACAGTATCGGATTTAAGACGATTTTTAGGAATGATTAATTTTTATAGACCACATTTACCTCATTTAGCGTCACATCAATGCGAACTTAATAAATATTTAGTGAATTCTAAGAAAAATGATAAATCGAAAATTATTTGGAACAATGTTAGTGAAAATGCTTTTGTGCAATGTAAGATAGGTTTACAGAATGCCGTCACATTGTCACATCCCCTTTTAGATGTTCCCTTAGCCTTGATGACCGACGCTTCCAATACCTGTATGGGTGCGGTATTGCAACAGCGAGTAAAAGGTAAGTGGATACCCCTAGGATATTTTTCCAAAAAATTTTCGCCTACCGAACAAAAGTATTCTACTTATGATAGGGAATTGCTAGCGATTTTTCAAGCTATAAAATATTTTAGGAAATTGTTTGAAGGCCGTCCTTTAACTATATATACAGATCATAAGCCTTTATGTCATGCATTTTCTAAAATAGGTAATGACAGTAAAGAAACGCCTAGAAGGACGCGACAATTACTTTTTATAAGTGAATTTACGGTCGACATACAGCATATTAGCGGTAAAGATAATATTGTAGCCGATACTTTATCGCGCGTAGAAACAATTGTTTGCCCGACTGTACTCGACTTCAACGAACTTGCTGACTCGCAAGCGAAAGACGAGTACTTGATTAATATGACACGAAGTGGGCATAGCGATAATAATGTAAAGTTTAAGAAAATGTATTTACCGACTTGTAAAAAAGGAGTATATTGCGAAGTTTCAAATAATATTATTAGACCTTATTTAACAGAATATTTTAGAAAAATTGCTTTCGATAGTGTTCACAATTTAAGTCATCCCGGTATACGTACGACTCGGAAGATGGTCACTAAACAATTTTTTTGGCCTAGTATGAATAAAGATATAGGGAAATGGACTAAAGCGTGTGTATCATGTCAAAGGTCGAAGATTTCGCGTCACGTTGTTTCAGATATAGGAAAATTCCCGGAAGTTTCGCGATTCGAGCATATCCATGTGGATTTAGTTGGTCCATTGCCGACATCTCCACAGGGATTTAGATATTTATTAACAATTATAGATAGATGTACGCGTTGGCCTGAAGCATTTCCCGTTAAAGAAATTACTGCAGACGTCGTTGCTAAGCATATTTATGAAGGATGGATAGTTAGATATGGTTGTCCCGTCCGTATTACTAGTGATCAAGGACGTCAATTTGAGTCGAGTCTATTTTTAAAATTAATGTCATTTTTGGGTATTCATAAAATTCGTACTACGCCTTACCATCCACAAAGTAATGGCGCGGTGGAGAGATGGCATAGGTCGTTGAAGGCAGCCCTTACGGCGAGACTGCTTAGTAGTAATAAAACGTGGATAGACGAATTACCCACTGTTATGTTAGGGTTGAGAGCAGCAATACGAACTGATAGTAATGTTAGTGCCGCAGAATTGGCCTTCGGTAAAACTTTACGTTTGCCTGGCGAGTTCTACGATAGTTCTACAAATGACTGTGACGTAAACGATCCTTATAGTTTGGTAGAAAAAATCCGTGAAACAATATCTCAGTATCGCCCGACGAGAGATAAGACGAACGCAAAGAAAATATTCGTTTATTCCGATTTACAAAGTTGTAGTCACGTTTTTGTTAGAGACGATGCAGTTCACAGGTCTCTAAAACCGCCTTATAATGGCCCTTATCTAGTGTTAGAACGTAGTTCTAAAGTTTTTAAAATACAATTTCCGGATAGAGTCGCACGCATTTCCATTGACAGGTTAAAGCCAGCCTTTATTATAAAAGATGATGTTGATGTGGAAAATAATATTGTTCCACATAACACTTCTTTATCGAAGTCGGTTCAGCATGCGCCACCCATAAGCGTAACTGGGAGCGGTCGCGTAATACGACGACCCGTGCGATTCGCGATATAGAACTTTCACACAGTATTTAGCTATTGTCTTTAGTATTATGTGTATTGTAATTGTAATTAAATTTATTATACTTGTGTGTTATATACCTTTTTTTTTAGAATGTAAGTTTATATTCGTTTACATGTAGCTTTTGCGTTTTATACATATTAACAATTGTTCAATATTTGTACAACGTTTTAAAGTAACTTAATTTGTTTTTATCGTTTCATATTGTTAATCATTTTATTTTATGTTTTACGTAAATATGATTAACATTACATTGCATTGTGCATATTTTACATTTTTGTGTGCCGATTGCGAAAGAATGAAGTAATGCGATAGTTTTGTTTTTGCGCATTGAAGATGCCTATTTAGTATTTCCTGTTTTTGTACTAGATTATTGTAAGTTATATATCGGATTACATAGGTATAAGAAATATATATTTTTTTTTTTTTTTTTTAAACACGCTGCTCAGGCATTTGACCGCCATCTCACCTGATGGTAAGCGAAGATGCGGTCTTTCAGGTTAGCATGCCTGAACAGTAAGGTAAAGCCTATTCACTTTGGCCTTGAATAGATCCAAATTATATTTATCAGGAAACACGGATGGCGGTAGGGAGTTCCACATCTTCGCGGTTTTTATTAAAAAACTGTTTTCAAAGCGCTTGGTGCGCACATGGGGAATCTCGACCACGAAGGGGTGGAAACCAGTATTTCGTCGGGAAGTCCTGTATTGGAAAGGAGAAGGTGGTATAAGGTGGTGTAGTTCCGTTCCACATTCACCGAAGTGAAGCCGGTAGAAGACTGAAAGGCAAGCAATTTTGCGTCTGTGCTCCAGAGTGTAGAGTTTGCCGCTGAGCAGACTCGGGTCAGCTATAAGTTTTTTAGCACGCCTTTCCATCGAATCCAAGGCGCTTAGATGAGTTTTTGCAGCTCCAGCCCATATATGGCTGCAATACTCCACACAAGACCGAACTTGGGCTTGGTATAATCTAAGAAGTTGGTCTGGTGTGAAGTACCGCCTTACTTTGGCCAAAATGCCGAGCTTTTTTGCAGCCAGTTGCGCCTTAGATTCGATGAACTGTCTGAAGTTGAGGTTCGACGAAACGGTGACCCCAAGCAACTGCAGACTGTCTGACACCACGATCGGCAAATCACGAAAAGTTGGAGCTAGGTGAAGTGGACTCTTTTTCGCTGTAAATAGGCACGCCTGCGTTTTCGACGCATTAAATCTCACCATATTCGCATCGCCCCATTTGGAGATATCCAGTAAAGTGCTATTCACGCGTTGAATCATGGCCTCTCTCTCAGTCGCTATAGTTTCTTTGGATGCAGCAGCATTGGATAAGTATCTTTCTACAACTGTACTGTCGTCCGCGTACCCAAAAATGTTAGGCCGAAGCATATCATTTATGTGCAGCAGGAACAGTGTTGCAGAAAGAACAGACCCCTGAGGAACACCCGCGTTAATATCCAGAGGATCAGACATGCAACCGTCAATAACTACTTGGATAGAACGCTCTCTCAGGAAGTCGGCTATCCAAGTGCAGAGATCAGGGGGAATCCCGTATGAAGGTAGCTTGTTTAGGAGGCTAGCGTGCCAGACCTTATCGAAAGCCTTCGAGATATCAAGGGAGACAGCAAGTGCCTCACCATGATTCTCTATGGCTTCTCCCCAAATATGAGTAGCGTGTACCAGGAGATCGCCAGTCGATCTATTCTTGCGGAAACCATATTGCCGGTCATTAAGAAGATCGTTGGCCTCCAGGTACGCAAGGAGCCGATTGTTCAATACACGCTCCATAATCTTGCAGAGTATGGAGGTGATTGAGATCGGGCGATAGTTAGTGGGGTCCGCACGACTGCCTTTTTTGGGAACAGGCTGCACGTTTGCAAGCTTCCAGGACTTAGGGACTTTACCTGACTCTAAAGACAACCGAAACAAGCGGGTTAAGATAGGAGACAGCTCAGGAGCGCACATTCTCAGGACTATTCCGGGGATCCCATCCGGACCACTTGCTTTATTGACGTCAAGACCACGCATAATGTTAAGAACATCTTTTTGCCTTATACGTATGCTAGGCATAACTGAGCAGCAGTGTGGTATGGAAGGTGGTGTTGTGTTCGTTGGATCAAGACGTGAATTTTGTGCGAAGAGTATAGCAAATGTGTCGGCTTTCTCTTTTGCGGTGTGAGCAAGTGATCCATCGGGTTTCAGTAGCGGTGGTAGTGAGGATCGTGAAAAGTTCGATTCAACAACTTTCGCAAGCGACCAGAATGCCTTACTACCAGCTGGATAGGATGCGAGTTTGTCTCCGATACGGCGAATATGATTGAATCTTGCCCTCTTGAGTAACCTTTTACAGTCCTTGGCAGCTTTGTTAAAGGCTTTCTTTTTTTCATGTAAATCAGAAGATTTGTGGATTCGAGCATCAGCCCAGGTTCGATATGCGGCTTCCTTACTTCTTTCAGCTTGAGCACATTCAGCGTTGAACCAGGGCCGAGCTTTGGCATCGATGATAACGTCAGAAAAGGGAATAAAAAACTCCATTCCCTGACGAATAACATCGGCGATGTTCTCCGCACAGGTCGAGGGGTCATTAGAAGAGAAACAAACCTGCCGCCAAGGATATGAGGAGAAAAAGTTACGCATCTCGTCCCAGTCTGCCAACTTATATCTCCAAACTCTTCTCCTTCCTTTGGATGTTAAGTCCGGTGGAGAATAAGTTGAAACAGATTTTATCAAGCAGTGGTCAGAGGTACCAAGTGGAGCAGCAACTTCTACCACGCAGCGGTCGGGATCAGTAGTTAGTAAGAGATCAAGGCAATTGGACGTATGGCCTTCAATATCGGGAATTCGAGTTGCTTCTTTAACAAGCTGGGAGAGGTTATAAGAGGTTGCAAAATTGAAGATCTCTCTACCAGCATGATCAGTTTTCTGGTACGGGAATAACCATTCGTTATGGCAAGCGTTAAAATCTCCCAGGAGGACGATTTGGGCACTGGGAAACCGGTGTTGGACCACATCTATCGTCTCACTTAGGTAGTCAAAGAGCCTAGTAGTCTCCACATCACCGCTGTGGGAACGGTAAACACTTGCGTATACTATTTTATCAAATTCGTATATAATATATATATAATATGTATTACGAATTAATATGTGTTTGTTTACATTGTCATTTTGTATTTAACGGTAATTGTTGTGTGTTCATTATGTCTTTTGATAAATTTTTTTTTGGAGTGTATAATTTTTTTTGAAAAAGGGGGGGAATAATGTAGGGACACACATATGCAATTCGCTGACCGAGCTTTTGTATATGTGTGCGTCCACATTGTTTCCCCGACGCTTTCTACATTTTATTAGAATTATTATTTAGTAGTGCTTAACGGCTAGTTTTAACAACACATATATTGTGAAGAGTAATAAAGTGATTAAAGGAAAGGCATTATTATTTGGGCAACCTTGGGGGCAGCAGCACTACTCAACACCATTATTCCCCAATCCCGATGAACTTATCGATTATATTGTGGCTTGAATTAAAAATCGTTATCGTTTTGTTTCTCAATTAGCTATGTCCACACCATGTCCACACTGTGCCTTTTTTCGTTCATCAAGGGCATGCGTCACAACGCAGTCAACAGCGCACGCAACGCATGCCCTTGACGCATGCGTTTTAATCAGTTGAAAGCACAGCGCGCGCTGCGAAAGACGTTTCCCGCGTCTGGTGGATTTCTGTGCCACAAAGCGTTCAACAACAAGATAAATAATTGTTTGAACGCCTTGAATAAATATGAAAGAGACATTAAATTGTCTCCAGTAGCTAAGAACCTAAGTGTTATAGCTAATTTTATTTCACTAAAGCACGTCCAAGGAGAAGCGATACCAAAATGTAAACAAACCACAGTCAAGGTCATTCGGAATAGCAGAGGTGCGTAACCTTTTTAAAGTTGCATTTAAATATATTTTTATTAAATATCCGGTAAATTGTAATAATACAAAAAAGGATAGTCTATTTTATAAATTTTATCATAATTTGAATTATTGTATAATGTAGATGTAAATTAAATAACGCGAATAATAATAATTTTCAGTCGAAATGTGAGTGTGTAATACCTCTGCCTGCCCCTTATGGAATACAAGCGTGATGATATTATGTTGTTTATGGAAATAAGAAAACAATTGTTTTAAAGAAATTATTATTTATTTAGTCAGACGCCGATTCTTCTAAGTCTGTCGTGTCAGAATCAGAGTCTGTAACACTTATAATAAATTTGTCAGTCACGTCATCTACAATATAATCAAATTTATAAAACTTCTCTTCTTCTTTTCGAACGTGCTCCACACATTTCTTCCACCGATCAGACGTGACGTTCGCTATACCTTCACCTAGGAGTGCCTTAACTTTTTCAAATTTAAATGTAGTATTATTTCTGGCTATGTGTCCTTTTACATCGGCCCAAATCAATTCAATAGGGTTTAATTCACAATGATAAGGGGGGAATCTTAGTACCTCCACCCCATAATTTTTCGCTAATTCGTCTACGACGTATAACTGATATTGATCCTTCACCATCTTTACCTTATTTAATAATTAATTTAATAATTTAATAATTCTTTGCCTCTTGATATACTTAAACTTTTAAATGTTTTATTATTTTTTGAAAAGTAGACCTTTTGAAATTTGGCAGAGTATCGTCTTCATTTATAGCTGAAAGTACTTTGTTCAGTGTAGGAAGTTCTCCTTTAATAAAGAAAGCATGTACTTTTTTGCGTATGGCTGATTTGGTAAAATCATCAATTTTGTCACTAAACGTTGGTCTAGGTTTGGTGGTGACAGGAGATGAAATTTGGCCGTGTTCTTTATAGTCCTTGAGGATTCTATATACAGATGCAACGCCGATACCTAAAATACTTGCTACTTTCCTCGCCATATCTTTTCTGTATGGGTATTCATCTTTAGGCCAAGTTTCTTTAATATATTTGTAGGTATTAATAATCATATTTTTTTCATTCACAGTAAAACTAGTCACCTAAAATTAAAAATCAAATTAAAATGATATACCTTTACACCTTACATACTTTATACACATGCATCCTAAATTTAAAAACTTTTATTATGTATTACAGTTATGATTTTATAACTTTAAGATAACATTAAAGTACACTCCCAACCAAAACTACTAAACTATTTTATATTCTTATCGATCAGCTAAAACCCAAATATTAATGCAAACGCTAAAAGGTTTCCTATACATACCTTCGGACGTTTCTTTTTTGGAGAAGTAAAATCTGTTGATTTATCTCTCGACGTACTTGGTTGTGGCTCCATCATTAACCACTCTTATAAAAACAAACAATGAACAACAACTTAACTAAAACAAGAAATTAACTAAACTTAAACAAGTTAAATAAACAACAAACAATAACAAAACTTTAACTAATAATTTGTATCACCACGAGCGCGTTCCGAAACAGAATAAATCTTTTTAAAATGGCCGGTCGAATGTTGGCGAACCGGCTTGACCAGTGAACAACCGGGAGAACGAGACATTACGGCAACTGCACAAGATGGAAAGAGATAGATATTAGTTTGTCAACGCCACAGTTGTTTTTAAGGTGAATGACTTTTCGTATCGCTTCTCGTTGGCCTTCGAGCTAGCGCGCACGAGCAACTTTGTCTCCGCAACTATAAACTATTTTGTCTCTCCCACCTATGGGCTAGTATGAAAGTGCGCGCACGTAGCGACGCAACTCCCCATACAAATTGATAGGAGAGACAAAATAGTTGCGGAGACAAAGTTGCTCGTGCGCGCTAGCTCTAAAGGTATTGCTTCACGTAACTTGGTTGACTGCTTTGTAATTATTGGTGTAACCAATTTCAAAAGTCTAAAACTAAACTCTTGGATGTGAAACGTGGCTATCTATCGTTGTCTACTTAAAGTGATGTACTTTTAGCTGCGAAGATTTTCAACTTCGGAGTATATTTTTTCGGCTACTACTAAAATTCGTAAAATAGCTCCTTTAGAAAAAGTAACTGAAAACAGAAGGAGATCCATCTACCTCTATAATTTGGATATACATAGGCTTAAATCATCGTGATTTAAAAAAAACAGTCATACATTATTTAAAAGCACTTTCCTATGAGGATACTGAAGCGCTTCTAAACTACATTTTATAATCTGTAATAGCTCAAACATACCTACCTACACACACACACACACACACACGCACACACATCTGCACACGCATCATGGAAGAGCGGGTCCTCCTGACACAGGTTTTTGTAACTTACTAGGAGGACCCAATTTTCTGTCATTGAAAAATTGTGTGTATTCAGAAATAAAATAATATATTTCTATTTTCTTTTTCATGTAGTTTTACTTATCACTTAGAGGTGTTAAAAAATAGCTGACCCGACATAGACCGACAGCTGCCTAAAGCCTTCGCGCAAATTGTCGGATAGGTTTTCGCATTGTCATAATTTTGAATTTAGGCAAATTACTTGTTTTTTTTTTTCATAAGTTCCTTCTCGTGAAAAGAAAACGAACACATCACAATCGGCCCAGTCGTTTACACCGTTTACGCGATGCCGTTCCCAAGGGAAATAGGGCCTTATTATTATACCTTTTTAGAGATTATCGGTCGGTGTATTGAAACATTTGAAAAGTTGTCTGCAACGACCACACATATTTGAAGACACAAGTCATCGTATTGCTACGCTGTAGCAACAAAGTTTAATACTGTAGCTTTAATTTTTTTTTTAATTTCTGTTTTTTCTGAAAACCACATTCCAAATAGGTCACAAGAAACTCACATTAAAAATTTACACGATTGAAATACTTTGTATTTTGGGTTTCCCAAAGGAAAAATATAAAATGTGATACTGTCAAATAATTTATTTTCATAATAATCAGTATTATTAAAATTATTACAGTAAAATTATTAATATTACTTATACCTTAACTTAAATTAAATAATTTAACATTATAAACAGTTACATTTCAATAATGTAATTAATAATTCCATATCCACAGTTACATATTACTAGATGTGCGCGAGATTTTAAACGGGTGGTAATATTTAAGACTTCCTAACACTTTAGCACGCTAATTTTAAGCTTTGTTACTAAACTTCAGATTCTATGTCTCCTATTACGTGATTTATACAACGCTTCTCAAAATTTTTGATTTACGCAACGTTATGAACGTTAAATAGCGAAATTTATAATTTAGTTAGTCGTAAGATTAGTGCGATATGAAATATCAAACTCATCACCTAGAAAATCAGAACATGGTCAACTTTTGTTTATCTTTTCTGAGTTTTTGTTCCCTTGTTATCTGTTGTCCTTTTTGTTTTAATGTTGCCAGCTCTTTGTTCTTTTCTGCTATTTGATTACTGATATTGCGGTGACCGTTTGTTCCCGCAGGATATTTGCAGAGTGTATTCCTTAATTTAATAATTTCATTCTCTATTTTTCTGCTATCTTCTTCTATTTTAAATTGTTCTATATTTAAATCTTTACTAGAAGACTGTTTAATGTCTATGGAAGTAGTTGTGGTTGGCTCGGATTTTTCAGCAACGTCGCCTAAGGTTTTGTTGAGGAAATTAAAAACGTTACGACGCTCTCTTTCTTTTTCTCTCTCGTAGGCTCGCTTATTTCTTTCTTCTTCCTTCTTTTGTAACCTTTTTAGTCTCTGTTCAACCTGAAACAAAATAAATAATTTCATTTTGAAACAAAAATAACTATTCATATTAATTACTACTTACTACAGGGACTTTGTTAGATTTTTTTCTAGTTAATGGGAAGTGTGAATGGAAAGAAAATTAGGCGGCCAAGTGGTTTTTGAAAATGCATGCTTTTACTTGATTATCAATCACACTTTAAATTAAAAAGTTTCAACTTGTGTATAAATACTATATAGATCAAGCAAATAATATAAAGGACCAATGACAATAATGTTCTTTTCAACTACGGCCTCAATTTCTTTGACAACCAATTTAGTGCGCAGCAGGTTTCATCCCATCACACAGTAAGTGTGCTGCGCGTCACTCAATCCCACACACAGCGTAAATTTTTACCGGTCGGATACCTTCTATGCACGATAACTTATTAACCCATTAAGCCCCGAACGGCCAGATCCGACAGCGACACAATAGATTTTCTATTGTGTCTGTGATTCCAGGGCCTGATGGATTAATAAACCGCAGTAGTAATTAGTAGTTACAGGTCGTGTCAAGTAAAAAGAACGCTGACGGTTAAGCTGCGCATTGGCGATTTATTGGTCTATTTGGTGTTATGAGGTGGTATAAGAATAACAAATAGGTAGTTGCGAAGCCACGACTCGAGAGCCTACTTCAAAAATAAAATAAGCAGCAAATAACTTTCGTGCTAAACTAGATACATGCCAAAACACACCCCATCACTTTCATCCAGCGTTCTTTTTACATGATTCGCGTTATAGTAATTAGTAGTTACCTTCAGCGGGTCCTGTGTACCAGCCCGCTCAGTGAGCGCGAGGCAGTGGTCGAGGCTGGAGCCGCGCGGCAGCACGCGCGCCTCAACCGGCTGCACGCGCCCCGCGCCGCCCGCGCCCAGCCCCGCGCCCGGCACGTACCCCATTGCTAGCATTAACTTCGACCCTATGCCCTAGAATATAGAGATTATATTGCATTGTGTTGATTGATGCCTTTTTGAGTTAACTTTATTGAGGAAGGAGAAAAATTTTGCAACATTTTGATCATTCTATTCTCTAATTAATATTTTCTAATGATTAACGAATAACATAGAAAACTGAAAGAAAATGTAAAACCAATAAAATTATAATGTGTTTATAGAAAAGTTCATTTCATTATTTGCGACGTACGTAACTATAGTCCATTCCACCTAAGATGATTTCTGTGACACATGGATTTTTGACACGTGTAGAGATGTCTTTACTGAAATCATATCAATTGTTTTCGATAATCGATAATATTTTATATGGAAATTAAATCGATTTGAATAAAGTACCAAAATTAGTTTTTTCGGCATTTCGCCAACCATTAACTAAGGAAACTTAGCAAACAACAGCAACAAAAAGTCAACAATAACAATTAGTAACAATAACAGAATACCACGTAAAGTATCATTATAAAAATGCAACTTATATACAAGGCTGACGCACTCGTACAGACGATTGACTCGATTGACAAACGATCACAAGATGGGCGCCGATTATATGATTTTCCAACTCTATGATTTTTCAACGATCCATTTCATGTACACAAATTGCGTAGGTATTATATTTTTGTGTTATTTTATATTATTTTTCATTATATTAAACCAAACAATACTGTTTTCGATTTTATTTATTTATTTTATTTATTTATTTTTACACTTTATTGTACAATACCAGTAATAAAAAACATAATATATAATTTAACATAGAGAACATGAATATGGTAAGTGCACAATTGGCGGCCTTATTGCTTAAAGCAATCTCTTCCAGGCAACCGTAAAAATAAAGGACATGTACGATGCTGGTTAAACGCGAAGGCGCAATCAAAAAGAAAAAAAAAGAATAAATAAAATCAAGGATAAGAAAACAAAATCAAAAACTATCGAAAATATTATATAAATAACAATGTATACAAAACTCAATAATATCAATATTACATACATACTACATCAATACTTAAAAAAAAATAATAAATACAATTATATATAAGATATATATCTTATATATATATAAGATACATAAATATGCCAATAAATAAAATATAATATACTATACATAATATTAAACATTGTATATACAATACAAATACAAAATCATATAAATACATACATATACATAAGATAAAAAAGGTAACTAAATAGTGGAAAAAAAGTGCTCTTTGACAAGCGATTTATAAGTTTAAGATGTTTTATTTTTATATTTTTGGCAATAATTCCGCCATAAAATAAAAATATTATGCACTAAAATTATTTTGGCGTTTTAAACATAAAATACGTAATTCGGAACACGATGAAGTGTCACAGGAATCATCATAGGTGAAAAGGACTATAGTAATGTAACCATACGACTCTGTACTCGATACTTACGATAAATCGATTCAACTTTAAGAGCATATTTTGATCGATCGATCGATTGAGTGCATTGGATTAAAGTTCTGACTAGAAAAATTAAACTTTAACTAGTAATTTTTATTTTATTTATTACTAGGAAAATACATTTGTTCCCAACGAGTAACACCCTCAAATGTCACACTGTTACTCGATGGGATTTTTTTCTGAAAAAATTCCCAACCGGTCACACTACCAGTCACACTGTTACTCGATGGGAATTTCTTCAGAAAAAAATCCCAACCAGTCACACTGTTACTCGATGGGAACACACTGTTGAACTTAATGAAAATAAGAATTAAATCGGTTTTTTAAATTTTTATTAAAATCAACAAAATAACAACATTGGTAAATACAGTTACTTAATTACGGACGTTACACGTTAACATTCGTCATATTGCTAGTAATTCTCATTTTAATGTTTTAGTCATAGTAACAATATCTAAACACAATCGGCCTTATATAATATAACAGAGTAAATCATCACATTTTTATAATAATTAACAGTCCTTATTTCTAATATTAATTTGAATCTTTAAAGAAGAATTTTCTAAATATAATCAGCCTTATGTTTGTACCTATATGTATGTATCACAGTAAATCACCACATTTTACAATAAGTATCAGTTCTTAATTCTAGTGTCGTAAAATCTCCAAAGCATGGCCAACTGAAATAAGACCTTGTGTTAATTCCAGCTGCACTTCCTGAATAAACTCGTCTCTTGATATAGATTTCTTACCCATATTTCATACCATTTTGCGTCCCTCTCCCCCACTTACGACACGTGGCCGCCGCCGCCGGGGCCGCGGGAAGAGGGATGCAAAAGTATTTTTACATTAAATGTGCATGGAAAATAACCGCCATTACACACTCGCGATAACTGATGTTGCCGGCTTATCATAACTTTATTTTGCTATATACATAATTTTAATTGTCACAACATACTTATGGCTAATTATATGTATTTGGAAAATTGTTTAAAGTTCAAATTAACATTAGAAATTAGAACTGATAATTGTTGTAAAATGTGATGACTTACTCTGATATATTATATAAAGCTGATTGTATTTAGGTACCTCCCCCCCCTTATTACGTGGGACTTAAATATAGATGGCGAGATGTGGGTGTAATATTACACCTCTGCCTACCCCTTCGGGGATACAGGCGTGAGACTATGTATGTATGTATGTATTTAGGTATTGTAATTTTATTTAATTATTTAAGAATAAAACGTTCAAAGGAGAATCACCAACAATATGACGAATAAATGTTTTTAAAGTAAAAACCGATTTAATTCTTCTTTTCATTAACTACTGTAATATTGTGACTGGTTGGGAAATTACTAATAAGAAGTTCCCATCGAGTAACAGTGTGACTGGTTGGGAAATTAGTAATAAAAAGTTCCCATCGAGTAACAGTGTGACTGGTTGGGAATTTTTTCTTAAAAACATTCCCATCGAGTAACAGTGTGACATTTGAGGGTGTTACTCGTTGGGAACAAATGGGAAAATATTACTTTATTTAATTTAATTAAAAAATAGGTTGTCTCCATATTATATCAATTTTTAAAAGTATATCCAGTTAAATAAATGTTTTGCAAGTAAAAGTAACAGTTATTATTTCCTGTTCTTATGATTTATTAACAATTAATAAATAAAAATAATACATACTCACTCTAGTATGTTTCTCCCACTCTCCCATAGCGGGAGCGTTGTTCTGCAGACTCTTATCGAGAATCAACGCTTGTTCTGTTTCTGGTCGAGCAATTTTCATTTCTGGGTACTCTGTATCACTTATACTATCATCTGAGTCACTTCTATCGTCATCATCGTCTAAAACAATGTGAGGTTCTTTATTTAATACCATTATATATTTATTAAATTATATTACAATTTCTAATGCTGTTCAATTTTTTTCCCTAAAACCTGAGAACCACTGTTACAATTTAACTGATTTTTGTTTGAAATTTTGATGTAGTCTTGACTACTTGTCTTGAAAAGTTTAACCAGTGAAAAGTATAAAAATTGTGTGCGGAAAAAACGGTTTCCAAAAAAAAATTATTAATCTCATCTACTTAAAAAAAAATGTTGTGTGGTTTTATGAAACCACAGTAAAAGTGAAACTGTTCGAACGGTTCCGAACACTGCTTTGTGTAGCGCATGTCGCGTGACGGTCGGCTGCCGCGATACACGCGACATGCGCTACACAGACCAAAAAGTTTGAGACGATGTAATAAAAGTTTCACTTTAAAATATAAATGTGGAAAAAGTAAATACTGACTGTTTAAAGGAAACAGCTCTTCAAAGTGCACATGATATTCTTCAACCGCTGCCTTTCTCTTTTCTCCCGTTTTCGCTCCTTGCTCTAACTTTGCGACACACAATCTGTTCTCTAGATCGACACTGGTTACTACAGCTCTATGCCATAAGTGATATTTTTCTGTGGACTTCTTTGCTACACTCACATCCTGAAATATAAAAATAACATGTCTTTAAAATAAAATAATATCATAACTGAAATACTGCTTAGTTTATATGCTGAGTTTATAAAAGTTAGATAGCCCATTTATCAAGCAAGGCTATGCAATAAAAATGTTCAATTCCATGATAGTTCTATTTCTAAGAGCAAATATTTTTTTAACATTGTCAGAGTCGATTTTAAGAATAAAATAACAAACTTATTTTTTATTTATTTTTTAGTCGTGCTGTGGTTGTTCGATTCCCGGACGAAGCAAGAAATTTTTCCAAAATATTTGAATGCAGTTCTATTTCTTTTTAAAAATTAAGGAATGTTTCCTTTCAGCAAGCTTAACTAATTTCAGTATTTAAAGTACTTTTTCTCTAGGGCCCATCAAAAATTTCCAAACTGTATATTAAAAATTACATAACAGCTTACAGCATTACTATTACAGTACAGTATTAACTGTAGATACAAATAGCAAACATTTGTTCATTACATACCTCATCATCAGGTGCTTTAAGCTTCAATAATATTCTACTTCCTGCTTTGAGTGTGTCATATTTGGGTTCTATAGCTTCTTTTAACTCTGACAATTGTGCTATGGCACCATGGGAGTATCTGAAATATAATAATCATGTTTTATATAATATTAAGAAATACTAAGAGATTTATTATGATTATTAATACAAAATATTGTTAATTAATAATTACATTAATTGATATGTACACTAAACTCACCTACATTTTTCATCGTCAAATTTGCATTCACCACTTAAATAATATGGACATGGCAACATCTCTGTATGAGTGGGGTGTGTAAATAAAACTCGTACCTAGAAATATTTGTCTTATTTTAAATAAAATTAAGCCTTAACAGTATGAAAATATGTGCGATTTTTGGTAGTTTGATGTGCTAAAAATGTCATGAAACCAACATTTTTGATAGTTTTGTAATTTCCAGAAAAATAAATTATCCAAATTTAGAAGAAAATTCACCTTATGATTATTTATTATTTTTAAAACATGTACTTTCTGGATAAAATGATAAAATCAACATACCTGTAAGTCACTAAATTGATCTTCATCTTGCCGAGGCAACACAGCACTGACCATTGCGTTGTGTAGACTTGGTTGTCCTCCCCACGAGTGAGTGTGGTATACAGCACACTTCATACCAAGTAGAGTGGCTAACTCATCCTGAAATTATATATCTTTATAATACTTACAAGTTTACAACATTGTTTGAACTTATAATTAACTAGCTTTCCACCCGCGGCTTCGCCCGCGCAGTCAAAGAAAAACCCGCGTAGTTCCCGTTCCCGGGGGATTTCCGGGATAAAACTTATCCTATGTCCCGGGGTAAAAAGTAGCCTATTTCCTTTCTCGGGTATCAAAATATCCCTATACGAAATTTCATAAAAATTGGTTCAGTAGTTAAGGCGTGATTAAGTAACAGACAGACAGTTACTTTTGCATTTATAATATTAGTATGGATAGCAAAACAAAAAACAGCTGATAGAATCTGTATGAAATTTGATAGTTAGTTAGGCTAGATACCACTTATATGATGCTGTGGATTCCAGCTAGGTAGTACAATAAATAGTTAGGAAATCTTCAAATGAATATTTCAATATCAGATAAGATAGAGAGAATGCACATAATGCCATATTAAGCCTGATAAATTTAAGTTTGTATAACTTATTTTCGCAACTAAGTTAAACACTAAATAATAATTAACATTATTTACCTCAATATCACTATCATCATTTTGGCTGTTTTCTGCTGATTTTTCAGTTGTGTCTTGACTTTTGTCTTTTTCATAAGCTCCACTCTGTGCCATTTCTTGCTGTTAAATTAATAATGAGACAAAAACAAATGTATTATTCACAGAAAATTTTAAATTCAATTTATTAATAGTTTAATTATGTTAAAACTTAAATACCATAAATAGTGCGTATTCATTGTCCAATTCATTCTGGCTTTCATCATTTTTTGGTTGTAAAGAATTCTCTTCAGCTTCCTGTTGACGTTGAGCATTCAAACTTTCTTCTGTTAAATCAATTAGCTGCTGTAATTCTGACTGTAATTCTAATAAAGAAGAACGCTCCTCTGAATTATTGTTTGTTTCCAGGCTTTGCTTTACAATGAGTAACTAAAATATACAGTTTTAATATCATTAAGTTTATTATTATTAATACCATATAAAATTTATATTCTGGTAAAAATTAGATTCATATTTTATTACCAATATAAAATTATATTTATTGGTTTTGCAATACACTTACTTGATTTCTGTATTGGTTAATTGAATCAGCCAAATTATCCATGATTATAATATTTTGTTACTACAAACACATGAGTTGCTCGACAAAATTAAATTTATTCCTTTTTTAACTCTCATATACATTACCTAAATTTGGAAATTAACTTTATCACCTCGTATGAGTTTGATTATAAAAACTAAAAAGTTCACGATGTACACAGTTCATAATTATTGTTTTATTATAGAAATGTTTGAGACATTTTACATTTGACAAGGGTTGATTTGTGTGACAGGCGACAGCGATACAACGGTGTATGACACAATGACATTTTAAATGTTTCCAGGTAATGGTTTCCCTTCAAAACGTATAAATCTTTCGCCTTTTATATAAATCTGTACTATGTAGTTCGTAATATTTTTATTAATTTTTTTTCCTGAGAAATTTTAAAACAATATTATATTTACATGTTTTGATTATTAAAAATTTATAGCTAAACTAGCTGCCCTAGCAGACGTAGCTCTCTAGAGTTGTGCCCTAAAGCACAGCCAAAAGGTGGCCTAAAGTACCTATACTCTGTAATATGTTCCCTCTATAAACTATACATATACATATATTATGTGCTGTAAGTAACTGAAAAATAATTTATTCTCGCACACTTCAGCTCAAACAAGCCTAAACCGTGCTAAAGTATTGTGGTGAAACCAGCACATTATAGTATTTAAAATATTATGTACTAGCTTCTGCCCTTGATGTTGTCAGAGACTGTGAAGGCGAAATAAAAACTCTCCGAGGGAGAGGACTCCCATTTTAGCAACATAATCAATCTGTGCGTTTAAAGTTTTGTAGAAATGGTGGTTAGGGTGACCATGAATTTTGTTTGACTTTGCACCATCTTAATAATAATTATCTATCGGTGAAAATATTTAAATTTATGACTTAACTTAAACGCGAAATCCTTATATTATTCGGCTATGAATGAAAATTATAATTTGTTTCCATATATTTAATGTTCAATAACATACAATATGTTTGAGTTTATTTTTATATACATTAAATTAGATAGCGTATCATAAATATAATATGTACTGGAATGGTATCTATCAAGAAATTCGTCTCTTATTTTGTTGAGCCTTGGTCACCTAGTTAAAAAGAGACAAGTCGGAACGAAGAACTCGGACCGGTTTTTGCGGCATGGTGCACAGCACATGGTAACACAGTACCAATACTATAAATGTGAACAAAATTAATTGTAGGCAAAGAGTATAATTGACAATTGTAGGTACATAATAAATAAGGGCATGCCCGCATATTATTAATATTAATAATGTATAATGCAAAATACTATTTAAAGATTACAGTCCAATTTTATTGCTTTAATATACAGATAACAATCATGACAAATATTAATAGAGTTGAGTACATACACCGTATTCTAATGACAATTATTATCATTTAAGGATTCCAGTGTTGAATTTTTAATAACTGTTCCAACAATGGTTTTTACTGTTGCACCTGCATAATTCTCATCATCATTAAAATTCATAGAAATTGTTTGATATGTGTTGTTCATTAATTTCTTTATTTTATTATTCATATCATTTTTATTATGATTTTCCATTAAGACTTGAATATTAGTATCCATTTTGGTAATGAGCTCGTTTTTGTCAGTAATATCTTTTTTTAGTTCATTTATTTCATTTAATAGGAAACTTTCAAATGTTTTATAATTTTCTGATATAGTGGCATGTGATTCAGTTATGATTTGGAGTTTATTTTTAAGATCGTCAATTTCCTTGTCTTTTTCTTGGCACAAAAGTTGTAAATTGTCATTTCCTTTACCATCTTCCGAATTGGGAATACTTGTTTCATTAGGACTTGCTAATATTAAACTACAATCAAATCCTTTAGATTTAATGAAATTTTCATAAATCATAATTTTACTTTCATATTCTTTTATAAGTTTCTCTACAATATTCATTGGTTGCTTTGATGTAGATTGCGTTTTTTCTAATTCTGAGGCTTTGTTCAATGTCAATAGTTCTAATTTATCAGACAATCGATTGACATTGATACGCAACTCTGTATTGCTTATTCTTTGCTCTGATATGAAACTGTGCATATCATAAGAATTCAAATCTGAATATTGAGCATTACTAGGTCCTTTAAGATCAGTATTTTTTATAAGAGCAAGTTCTTGTTTCAGTGGCAAAATACTGGAAGAATTTTCAATCAATGGCCTTGCAGGAGGGTGAGGCTTATTTGATTCCAAATGATTGTTTGTTGAATGTGAATTTTTCTCTGTGGATCGCTTTGCTGTATTTTTGGTGAGTTTATGTCTAGAAAAGTTCAGATTGTTTTCATCATCATGTTCATCAGTTGAATCTGTAGATTGAACTGTTACATTATTTAGTTGAGGCAATACTGACTGGCCCATGTTAGCCATTCTTTTCAAGATAGAATCTTTACTATTTGACAAATCTCCATCACTTCCTACATTTTTTTTAGAAGTCACTGTGTCATTTAAAACTTCCTCTACATTTTCATCGGTGGAATGTTTTATATTTACATTAATATTTTGAAGGCACTCCACAATATTTGCTATTTTTGCAGCTGGAGCACAAATTAGCCAATACTTTTTAAAATTATCATAATATGATATACTGACATCTTTTTTTACATTGACAATGAATGTAGAATTGATGGTTGCAAGGGAAAGTGTACGCTTTTCAGAGGTATAAATAAACAAATGATGGGTATTATCTGTTGCTGATTTAATTATTGCAAAACCCAAATTCTCATGTAGATTATATGTTCCATTTGTCCTGCAAGAAGAGAGAGATAATATATTATAATTACTAGAAAGTATATTTTAAAACATATATTTTAAGATATTCTGATTGAACAGAAATAGAAACCATGATAAACACAATTTATGTCCATAAAGCAGTTGGGCAATCTATGATGATAATATCATCATTAAAATATTATCAAATAAATGTAGTGCATAAGAATTTTCTATTAATCACTGAAAAAGCTACAAAACATACAAACATGAACTAGAAATAAAATTGTAGTTGTTACATATAAATAAATTCACGTGAGTACCATTCATATCCTGAAATGGCAGTTGCAAAAATGCAGTTGGTGACTGAGGCACTTTTAGGTTTATCTGATGGTGGTTCCTGCAGGGGCTGTGCTGGTGTTTGTGGAACATACTTTAATGAAGTGTTTTCCTTGTCCGGTTCAATTTGATTCGCATTGAATATCGAAGCCAACGAAGTTCTTAAATAAAAAGTAAAATATAAAAAAAGCTGAATGAGTAACAATTAAAGTTTGCTATCAAGTTTTATATACCCTGGTGCAGGTGTGAAAAGATCGACGTCAACTTCATCTGTTTCCAACATTTTATGCACAAATGTGGTAAGATACTTCTAAAAAGAGAAATTATGGGAATTCTATATTGCGTTCACAATTCTTTAGTTATTTTAACTATTGATACTTAATTGTTCTTTTTAACTATTATTTATTAGTTTTCACTTGCCACTTTTTCTCTATTTCTAAGTTTAAAACGATTCTAATTTAATTATTTGTATACATATACAAAATACGGAGCACTCAAAATTGATCAAAATATTTATGAAATATTATAATCCTGCAACACGGCACATAATAATCCGTTATCCGTCAAATATCAAATGTCAATGATGAAGTCAATGACCTGGGAAATCATGACAATTTAAAAATTAAATATTTTGTTACCATTAAAGAAAAAATGTTACTAAAATCTAAAAATGGACTCCGTAAATGTGTGCAAATTAATTATAGAACTTGGTTTATGGTTTAATACCACCATAACAGAGATTCGAACGATTAATTCGTCAGTTTCATGTTGGTTTAATACTTATGGTTTCATGTCTCATTATCTTAGCTCATTACTGTGAACATGGAACTATATATACTACGTATGACTATAGTTCCATGACTGTGAATGTTATTTGTTAAATAAAATGACAATTGACAGCACACTTGACAACTGACATTTCTGACTGTGATTTCTGATTTCACACTACGAAGAAGTGTGGTGCTGTGTTCAATAAAATTTTTGAAATAAAATTTACAATCATCCATATTCCATTTCTGTAACGCTTTTCACATATTTGCCTTCACAATCAAGAGTTCAGTTTTCTGTGATAATTTATGTAAGCAAAAACCTTTTAAGGAACCTATAATGCCTGACACATTCACGTGTATCACTTGCCAGGTGCTGTTCAAGTCTGCAGATTTGCAGCGTGAACATTATAAACTAGACTGGCACAGGTACAATTTGAAGAGAAAAGTCGCAGGTATTCCCCCAGTGACATTGGACGAGTTTGAATTGAGGGCAAAAGAACATAGGGAACAAGTTCAAAATGAGAATTGCGACGAATCCGTTTATTGTAAATGTTGCTCAAAATTGTTCAATACGAAAAATGCGTACAATAATCACTTGAACAGCAAGAAACACAAACAAGCTGAACAGAATTATGTGCCCAATGAAAAACCAATTCAAAAGAAGGAAGAAGAGAGCCAATCTGATTCAAATAGTTTCGAAAAAATTGAAGCTGATAAGCTCTTACAACGAGAAAAATTTGTTGTTGTTAAAGATGTTGTAGGGTCTGATGATGATGACATCGAAACAGACTCAGAAATTGAAGAGGTGAAATGAAATTAGATTATTTATAGTCAATTCTATAAATTATATATGTGATAATTCTAATAATTATTTACCTTTACAGCTTGATTCTGATGAGTGGGAAGAATGTAGAATCCAAGGCAGTGACTCACTTATAAAACCCCGTGACTGTTTGTTCTGTGGTCATCACAGTAAAAATATGGTCAAAAATCTGAAGCACATGTCAATAACCCACTCCTTCTTTATACCAGATGTTGAATATTGCACTGACATAAAAGGGCTGCTCTTGTATCTTGGAGAAAAAGTAAGTGGTTAATGCTATAGAATTTACCAATGAAATATACTTACTTACTCTCAAAAATATATTTCCATTTGGCAAAATACAATCAATTGGCATAATTCTTAAGAATTTATTGTGATTTGTGAATAATTTCCAGATTTCTCAAGGATTCATGTGCTTATGGTGCAATGATGCCGGCAAAACATTCTACTCAATGGAGGCCGCTCAGGCGCACATGCTTGACAAGGGACATTGTAAAATGTTACATGAGGGCATTGCTTTAGCTGAATATTCTGATTATTATGACTATAGGTAAATACATCAATATTTATATCAAATTTGTTATAATTGTTGTATATAAAAGACTTAATAAAATCTGTAAAGATAATATTTATACTGTATATTGGAATAAGTAACAACTGTGTTGATATTTTTGTGATGATACAACATTATTACACAATATTTATTAAAGTTGCACTTAATTGTATTATACAACTTAAATTGTTTATTAATAACATTCAGAGAGAGAAATCTGTGTATAAATTATTATATCAGCTTAATTTGCACCTTGTAATATCACAAACTAGATTTACGCCCGCGGCTTCGCCCGCGTTTTCAAAGGAATCCCGCGTTTTCGTGGGATTTCCGGGATAAAACCTATCCTATGTGTAAATCCAAGTTATCCTCTATAGGTGTGCTAAATTTCATTGTAATCGGGTAAATCAGTAGTACATATAGATTGAAAATTACTATACAATTAAGGTAATGGGGTGTGCAATATGCAGTATGAAATAAAATATCACTGTCTAAACTGACACACAATTTCCACAGTGCGTCCTACCCTGATCATGAAGAAGGCGATGAAGACATGGAAGTTGATGAGCCAGCAGCAGATCCAACCATGCTGGATGGTGATAATTTCCAACTGGTGTTGCCTTCTGGGGTTGTTATAGGACATAGGTCCTTGTTGAGGTAATTGTATTTATTTTTTCTTGCTAATCATACAGTCCATGCTCCATGTATTATTTTTGAAACTAGCTTATCGGTCCTCTTCACAATGGGCAGCGTTGGACGAGTAGAGGCAATCACAATAGTGTAGAGGGCCTTAACCCATTGACCACCGAGCGCCCCGATCGGGGCGCGACACAATAGATTATCTATTGTGTCTGTGATTCCGGGGACTGATGGATTAATGTCTATGATTGGCCGTCATTGTGGATGTTTTTTCATAATCACCGTAATAGCGGCAAACATCGACGATCATTTATTGGGCCAACGCTGCCCATTGTGAAGAGGGCCCATTATGTCTGGATTATTTTGTTTTTTCAATGCAAATTTTAGCAAATTAAATTATTTTTAGCCATTTTCATGGAAAATGTTTTGAAATAAACTGTATAAAAGAAAGAGGTTGTGTGTATATAAATTTTTCAAAATATATTTTTTTATCAATTTAGGTACTATAAACAAAACCTGCCTGAGACCAGCCAAGTTGTGGTGAAGAAGTCACAACGAAAACTGCATCATTTGTTGGGTGTTTACCGCGCGTTGGGATGGGCGCCTAAAGAACAGGCTGCCGCTGCTAAGTATGTGTTTTCTTCATAGTCAATGGTTAATTTTAACTTACTGTTTAGGATTATCAACTGAGAAATAATATCTATTGAGAATCATGAAAAAAGTCTTGAAATATGCATAATAGGTTTATTTATCCTAAACTCATGAAAGAAAGCAAAACAAATGTAATAAGCATATTTTAAATAAATTTTAATACTTGAGTCTAGCATGGTTTGCTTGAAATACAATATAAAATTATATTGTACATGTAACAACATAACTAATTAGATCTTTATTTTTCTGTTTTGTCCTGCCTATGAATTATGTGTTGTTTACTTTCTTTATCAGCTTTTTATAAATGTTATTATTTTTGCCGAAGGAAAGTTTTATATTATGCCGTCAACAAAGATAGTATAATTATTCATTCAACATTCATTTCTGTCACGCTTTTATAACTAAAATTAAGTGTGTATTAATTTCATCATACAAATATTAGTTCTTACAATCAGAGGCGGCTCGCGACAAAATTGTATGGGTGTTCACTTGAAATAAAACAACGAAAATACAATAGCGTTAGCGGGATAATTTATTACAAAAAAAAATGAGCACCACATTTTATAAATGTCTATAACACTAAAAATTACAAAGTACAGGCTATTTCAAAACGAATTCAATGATTATCAATAATTAGTAAATCATCGAATTTGCATTCGCGAGCGTAGGTATCTATAGTGTTTGTTTATAATATAGGAGTGGCAACGTCGATCGCAATTGCTGCTGTCATGCGATGCGGCAACGTTGCGTGAGAGCGGCCGCGGCCGCGGCGCTCCAAAAATGGCTATTTTTCCATAGTAAATCTTTTGTTTTACGCGCAGGACTGTGGCGAAATTTCTCTTTCACTCTTATTGGATTTCTTATTTAGACAATGTACTGAATGTTGTTTCATAGGAGCGCAATCGAGAGCGCTCCGTAAGCTCCGTTTCGCGCGTTATTTATGAAATGAACAAGTGTATGTAATGAATAATGATGTATGTATAATTTTATTTGTAATGTGTAAAGTTACTTATTTTATTGATATTAGCACAGACTAATAATAATATACTACGTATACAAATATTAGTATTGGAGTTTTTTACGATAGATTTTAAATAATGAGCAGGTATAACTTTATTATAATTATTTATGGGAGTTCACTGCACCAGCGCTCCTGAGGACGAGCCGCCGCTGCTTACAATGCTGAAAAATCTACCGATTTTTTGTTGTATTGTGTAAACAGTATGATTAGAGTAGATACTAAATACCTTTAGAATAAGTCTATAATGATGTTTGTTCTATCTTTACAGAAAAGCTCGTGACATTCATTTCATGAAGAGGGTGCAGGCCAAGTGGCAAATGAAGATGTCTATGAAGAATAACAAGTTCCAAAAACATTACCGACCTCAAGTTAACTTCTAGAGAAATCTAGAAAAGTTCCTTGTAGTTTATCACTATACTATATATACACGTCATTTCACAGTCGTCATCCTTATCAAAGAGAAGGATTTATGACTTTTTTTTAAAGCAAACCAAGAAGCTTATATCTTATACACTGGAGATTTCGGTATGAACATTTGACGTGTAACAAGAAAATTGTTGTGTTCTATCACTTTCACACCTAACTTGGTATTGCCACTGTTAATACGAAGTTTTCCCAAGGCTACTATGTATGCTGTAATATTCTGTGCAAAAGGTTAGTTTTTGTACATGAGTTTGTTGATAAATTGCCAACAACGTCATTCAGAAGCATTGTTGGATGAGACAATTATTATTTATGCTAAATAAAATAAGTATCTGAACCAATTATTAAAAAGCGATATTCCCTGATTATGGGTAGTAAAAATAATAAAATTGTAGCAACTCTCACTTTGACAATATGACATAAGTGTCAAAAAAATTGCGTCGCTTCGAATATTTAAGTTAATATTGTTGCGTATTTAATAAATATTTTCCGAATATTAATAATGTATTGCATTGTGAAAAATTGCAGAAGTTTTTGGACACCAAATTCTGGCCTATAATTTCACAGGCAAGTGTATATTTACGTTATTTACAATATTCCTCAATACTCATGCATTTACCTGTTTAGAATCATTTTAATGGCAAAAATCGTCAAATTTATCATCATTTTACTAAGCAATCATGTTAAATAAGTTCTTTTCCTAATACTTTCATCATTTTTCAACAAGTTTTCAACAAACAAATTTAACAAGTAAGGTAACCATGATGATTGGTTTTTACGGATAGCTACGATGATATATTGCTAAACAATATTATGATGAACATTTAGAACACCATTTTAAAATTTTTTATACTAGTAATGAAACAACACACGACATCGGTATTGCACTCACATATTGTGGTTTGTTCTTTTTTACATTGAAATTTATACTTTTTTTTTAAATATTAGGTTATAATATTTTTTTGTTTTACGTATTTCAGCTTTCCAAAAATGAAATAAAAAGAAATAAATGGCTGTCCATAGTGCCTATCGAGGGTAAAATTTATCAACATGCCAGAATATGCAGTTTGCATTTTAAGCCTGAGGATTACGGTCCAATAAAAAAATACCTTTTAAAAAGTGCTATACCTTTTTATTTACCACATTCTTGTTACTGCGTCTCAACTGATAAAGTAATTTTAATTATATTATAATTAACCACCATGAAACCATTAGTAACCGTAAGTACAGCTCCTGAAAGACATACGAATTTCTGAGAACTGTAATAACTAATATCGTTACCACACATCAACACTAGCGATGCAACTCTCCCTTTGGAATATTGAAAAGTTTCAGACTGAAGCTTGAGTAACCAAAACGATGTTTTAATGTATGTAGCACTCATTTTAATTAAAAAATCGTAGTATGAGATCAAAAGTTATCAAGCGTTATTTAAAACTATCATTCTCTACCAATTAAAATGGTATGTACCTATAAAGATGATAATTATTCATGTAAGTTGACCAGTAATATTATAATATAAATACTGTTAAAAATATATGTCGTTATTATTTATAGACAATGATTTTTAGTTTTTTTTTATTTCGAAAAATCCTGAATATACAAACCAGTGTGGTCACCCACAGAAAGAGACAAAAAACAACACTGACGTCATTCAAGGTTATATTTTCTTGTGACAAGTTAATGGTCATAGTGCAATCTCCAGTGTATTAGATATAAGCTTCTTGAAGCAAACAGATAACTTCAAAAAAAATCAATGGTTTTAACAAATGTTACATTATTCATTTATTTTTTACGACCTACATAAATTTTAAAGAATACAGAATTAATGGTAGATGGTGCAGAGCATTGTTTTCTCTTCTGGGTCAAACATCCTTGTGAATGTCTTGTTTAATTAGTTTTATTTTTTCATTTTTATTAGTTTAAATTGGATCAATATATAAATTTTCATTATTTTTTTTTTGGTGCTTATGAGTGGCATTATTCTCTCAAGTAGTTACCTCTGTAATAAAGATATTTAAATGTTCTCTGTGTGGTGTCAATAGACAAATCGTTAAGGAAAAATATCTTGCACATGCAAAAGTTTTGCATGTGCAAGATATTTTGCATTTTATTTATAAAGAAACAAAGGTGCCATCGATTTACAAATGTAAATCGATGGCACCTTTGTTTCTTTTACTCTTGGGTTGACCCAATTATTACCCAATAATTGGAATGTGAAAAAGACAGAAAACGGAGAATATGTCAAATTATTATTAATATGATATTAAGCTGTCTACAATCTACATGTGTTTATTTTAAACATTTCCAATGCATTATACAGCCGCATCGCGGCGAATATATTTATAGTGTAACAGTTACACAAAAGCAATGAATTCCATGTAACTACAACAACACATGTAAAAAGCAATAAAGATTTACAATGAAATTTTGTTTTATTTATTCAATGCAACCGGTGATTTTTTAAGCTTCACGTATCTATACTTCTTGTGGTAGAAAGAATCATTAGAATTACTTGCTCCATTTAAAGTCCATGGTATTTTGACTGGTTTGGGGTCAATTGTAAGGCTTATTTTATACAGAGGAAACGGGTTTATCTTTCCTTTAAATAAGTTGGTTATTGTTTTGGATAGACCTTCATTAATTATGTATTTTGATTCGATATTTGGTATATTCGCAAAATATTTTTCGGCCATTTTGATTTCGTCTTCTCCATTATCGCTGATAGGTTTGAGCGAGTGACTGGTGTTGAACAGGGAACAAAATATCTGTAATCATTACCTACTTATATTATGGTGATTATATTTATTTTCTTTTAGGATCAATGAACAGTAATAGATTTTATTCATAGGTAGTAGTAGTAGGTAAACTTTTTTTGGCCTTGGCCTTTCTGTCGGTAGTGATGGCAACTTGATACTAACAAAAAGATGTTATTTTATGAAAAGCCTTAACAACATCAAGATAACAACAAGAACAGGGACAAAAAAGAACTTAGTTTTTAACCCGTGGGAATTGTGAATACACCTTAATTAAATGTAAATAAGGTTGATTTTACTTTAACATTCATTTTTCTTATGGTAAGGATTATTAATTATTCAGTTGTTTTTATTAATCGAGTAAGGAATTATTTCTTCCTTAAAAATATTTGAGCTTGATTATAAAGCCAAAATTTAGGTCGTTGATACTTTTGATTTTCTAAGCAACTTATGGTTTATTATTTCAATTGCTTAGTTTAATTTAAATAATTAGTATGTAGTAATAAGTAGGTAGGTATAGACTTGAAAATGAAGTCAAAAGAGAGCTAAATATTTTAAGACATAACCAGAAGGAAAACATGTAGATGTTACTCAATACTTACAAATAAAACTAAATATTTAACACTATCCATTTCTTCAATAGTGCTTTGTATCAATCTTTATCATAAGATATTTTTGCTCTTAGATTTTTGCTTATCTCAATCCTAAATGCGATATTTTCCGCCAATTGGCTTTCTGCCTCGTGCACAGAGTTTACGAAGAAACATGTTCAAATTAAATATTTGTTCAAATTTAATTTATTTCTTCCATTCATTTACCACCATGTGATAGATTGCGAAACACGGCAAGCTTTAAAAGTGAATAAAATTAATTAAAGAGAAGATTCTGTTATACCTTTTAATTTAAAATAGATAATGATTGTTGCGTGTATGGATAATCATGTCATTGTATTGAAAGAATAATTATAGCCAGTTCACCTTATAGATAGAGTCACCGCCCATGGAATATATTGAAATTTAAAATTAAATAATAAGTGGAGTAAGTAGGTATATTTCTTAAAAAGATACAATCACGTTATCTTAACAATATAGACTAATTTAAGTACAAACAATATATGCAGCATATAATCACAGCCCTTTAAAGTGAAACAAATAAGAATGTGAATTAAGACTTATTGTGATGCGTTTGCACGGGCAAGTCAGAAATGCCTCGCGGGGTCGTGCCGCGCCTTGAAAATCCGAGCGCCGCCTTTAAAATGCATAGCCCTGCTTCAATTGTCCTTTTTCTATCGGAGTCATTTCCTATCGCCGGATTTATTTCCACGAGGTCTAGTGCTCTCAAACGGCCCGTCGAATGAATAATTTCCATGAGTTTTATTCCTTCACGTAGAGTTAATCCTCCTCTCACTGCAAAATACAGATAGTATTTTAGAATTTAGATATAAGCGTCATGATTTTTTAAATAAGTGAAACAATAAAGAATATAAGCCTGTAAATTTATTTCATACTTTCAACTGTGCGGTATTTATTTACCTTTGATAAAATCTTTATTTGTTCTCTCATGAAGTTCATGAAATGGGACTTAGCAGGAAGAGAATTAATTTTTCTATTAAAAATCATATAAATAAAGTAAGAAATAAGTAAAAAAAAGTTACCTGGTGTTCCAGTACTCGGTGCTTCCAACGCGTCCAAGGAATCGATATCAAAGCTCACGTGAATAGGCTTTTCTTTTCCAGGATCCAATACGTGTAGAATATGGTTTATTGATGTTTCAATACCATGACTGAAAATCGTTAAATAATTATTTTATAAGTTATTCCGACAGGTAAAAATAGTAAAATCAGGAAACAGGAGCGTGTCTAGTGTACCTACTTACTCTTCGATATCTTCCATGGCAAATGTGGGCACTTTGAATTTCTCTATAGCCAACCTTTCATAGTGGTCTACAGATCTAAGTCCGATGTAACCAAGGTTCTTTATGGAAAATCTAGAACATTAAAGTGTTTTTAATTACTATCAAATTGTCAGTGAAATATATTTGCTTCTCTCCGTACAAAATTTCTAATCTAGCTACTAATTTTTCATAAGCTACGTTGGAACTTAAGTTTGTTTGCCTGAAGCACCTACTGTACTGATTTGGAGAAATGTTTGATCATAGACATAAATAATTTTAGATACATATAAATACATAGATGATTAAGAATAACAAACATAAAACCAATTGGAAAGTTTCGTTTGTCATGAAAAAGAAAATGAGAATATGAAAAAGGGAATTTCACGCGCTTTGTTGTCGCGCGTTAAAGTTGCTAATTAAGAAAAGGTGAATAAGTAACCGTAAACTTGAATTTTGAAGTAAGATAGTAACTGGTGGACGCATACCAAATACTAATAGCCATAAAGCACATTAAGGTTACAAAAAACTGTCTAAAATATACTTAAACAAAATATGCATTAAATCCAAATTCATTGTGTAAAGGAAAATATTTATATTACTTGGGAACTTGCCAGTCCATAGTAGGGAGATAAGGCCAGTAATCCGATAGCTCTTTCACGAGGAGTGCGACGGGCATGCCGTGCACCGAGCCCGACTCGGAAGTTTTGTTTGTGTTGATGTCCGCGTGGGCGTCCACCCAGATGAGGATCATGTCTTCGTTCACATTGTAATGCCCGTCTACTGTGCCTGATGTAATGGAAATCATTTTTAGTTATTATTTTGAAATTGAAAAAATAAATTAAAAATATTGTTATAAATCTAACTAGAAGGTTTTTACATCTTAATAAATCCATAAATGTCTAAATGACTGCGCAAATTGAAATCTAGTAAAAGGTTTCTTCCAAAATAGGTACCTAATTCGTTTGTATTGATCATTGAGTTTTCTATTTTGATTACTTTTAGCTAGGTAACAGTCAATTTTCAACATCACCAGCAAAGTAGGGTTACAAGAGGTTACAAAGGTATTAAAGTAAGTACCTACATATAATGAATTGAGCACTCAGATAACTCCAACAAAGGGTTACAAATAGGTACAAAAATAGTAACCTGTTCGGGGTTCAAAGCTTCCATTAATTTGAGTGACTTTTGGCTAGACCTGTATCTGACAGAATTTAATAAATTGGTGTTTTCCACTTATGAATTAAGAGTCCTTACTTGCATTGCATCTCTTGTGGTATATTCTATAATAGAGTTAATTATGTTACATTTTTATAATATAGTCAGACAAGATTTATAAAGCTGTAGTGTAACGATGTAATATTATAATATGAATGGTTCATAAGATGTGGATGAGTCAGCTGTTACGAAATGCGAGTCAGCTACTTCGGTAATGGAATGTCAGCTTGAATAGCAGGTTGACATGTCTTGCTGGCTACGTCATTACATCGTTTACTTATCGATGTGTCACATGCCTTTTAACTTTTAAGTATAATTAAAGAGCAACTCATGAGAAATAGACATAAAACAAAGACAAAGCTAGGCTTTTAGTTGCGATTAATTGAATGATAATAGTTAGGTTCTTTATAAGTAAATACAAAGCAAAGTTTTCAGAATTCTCTTTTTAATTTTCAATGTAGGTACTTACGAATATAAAAAATTACGTTATGAAAATAAATCATGCTTTTATTGGTTTTCCAAACTTATTATGTGTTTGAAAAAGTAAATAATTAATCATCCAAGTATTTTTCTCTTAATTAATAAATCGTACAAAGAAACCAAAGCTTCTCCTTAGAATAAAGCTTAGCCGTAAGCTGAAGATTTCTTATATTGATATATTTAGAAAAGAAATATATTAACGTCTCTATTATGAGAATTAATATTATATTCTTCGCCTGATGAGAGATTTTGATATAATAAGAAAATAGTATCTATTGAAATGACATCGCCTAGAGCTAGAGGCTCGTTTGCTATATTAAGTATATCTTCCTAATGATTTGTAGGCGGGTGTTTGTGAAGTACGATTGCTATACTTTTATAATAAGAGTAGCATATCAGCATATGTTTCTGTTTAAATTGTTGTAAATTATTTTAACTTTTCCTAAACTCGTGATAGTAGTTCATGGATATATTGATATAAGCATTAAGTACAATGAATAATGATGATTACATCTTAGTGCTTCAAGTATTTCCAAATATATGTTCGTCTGAACAACGAACATACCATCATTTAAATATTTACCTACCTACTCCAATGGAATGGTCTCCTCCTATTGTAACAGCAAGTCTTCCATCCCGTAGCACTTGAGACACCTTCTTCGAAACATTATGATTGCAGGCAGAAACAAGAGGTAGAGACACCATGTTATCTACGTTCACATCTTCATGACTTGCCGGTATATCAATGTCTCCGTAGTCTTTGATGTTAAGGCCATCTAATGAAAAGGTTTTGGTAAAATAAAATCTATAAGGCATTGAAAGCAACAATGAAACAATAGGAATTAAAATAATTATATCTACTAAAATATAAGTATGTATGTTATTCTCATGGGAATTTCGAAAGCTTTTAATTTTATGGTTAACAGGATCATTACAAGTTCTATGGTTCTTCTAATAAGTAATTGCACAATGGACGTTGAATAGTTTAAGTTTTGTTAAAATAACTTGTTACAAAATCAAAGCTAAACAATGATATTTCTGCTTTAAAAAATAATAAAGATTTTATTAAAATATAAGAGAATATTATTTATAGATCATTATTATACGAGAAGGTATCTTTTTAAACATATAAAAATAGCAATTAAATGTAAAACCAATATATCGTTAAGTGATTCTCCTTACCGATTTCTTTTAATTCACTAATCAACCCTGACGACCGCATAGCCGCTGGAGCCACACTCACTCCATACTTTTTCTGTCCCTTCTCAAATGGCACTCCAATTATACCAACTTGCTTTAAAGGTTCCCACTTTTTAATTTGAGACATTTTTCTTACGAAATCCTTAAGGACATTCATATTTACGAGTTTTAATATTTAGAAGAGACTTGTACAGTGAGAGCGAAATACAAACTTATCAAAAGCAAATGTTATTGTGCGTGTTATCTCCGAGCAAGTCAAAGATCATTTTTTATTAAAGCTTGACGAATGTGCTACGTTTAATATTGAGTGTATTTTAAAACAAAAAATTAGTTATTCATAATTTCTTACCTTGTTTAGAAATTATTATTGGAACAGTTCACCTAACAATGTAAAAAATCAACTAACTGTTGTGAATGATGTTATTTGCTTTCAGGTATTAATTTTTTTTCAATGGCTATTGAAATTCACACTCTGATAATTTAAAACTCACTTCAGAACTCGCATTTATTATCATAAAGCATTGCTCATTTTCATTTGTATATTGGTGAAAAATGTATCATTTAACACGTTTCTGATTTTATGAGTTTTTCACGACATTTTTTATCATGCTTGGATGTAGGCGTAGGTAATCAACTTTTACGTTATTAATTTAATGGAAATCAAGAATGGCATAGAAGAAAAAAGTAATAAAATATATTAAATGATGTATTTAATAACACAATATAAAATAAAATTATAAATAGACTGTTTGTTAATGCTTGTCGCTTTACTACGAGGTACTTTGTCACGATGTTGGCCTATTTCCAATTGTGTTTTTGTGATCCACGTCATATACGGTGTTATAACTGTAAAAATATTATAATCAACGTCTTCTTTCAAACTCAGGGACCCTACAGGACACGCTGTAATTCCAACAACTTCGTGTCCATAGAAAATGGGCGCACCCTCACCGAATGGCAATTCGTATGTTATTTCACTTGAGTATTCTGTACCACAAATGCAGTAATACCACTTGGGATTCGAACAAGCTACTTGCTTATATTCCTGAATTTGCAGGATAGCCAAGTCAGAATTTTTCAATTGCCCGTACCCAGTTACTGATAGTATCTTATTTTTCAATTCGGACTCAAAGTAGTTTCCCAAAATGGCACTTTCAGTAAATTGTAAAAGTATTGCTCTGACAGTAAATGCAATTGCAAGGTTACTGTGCATCCGTGTAATGTTTTGATTTAATTCATTTACTTCGTACATATAATCTTCGTGAGCTCTTGTGAATGCGATTTCGAAAATATTATTCCTGTTTGTCATTTTCCCGAGTACTGCACTGTTAACTGCGACAAACGTTGGTTCGGGGAAGACACAACGACCTGATGTTAATATTGCACGTTCGCTTATAATTACTCCTGTACACGTGTAATTTTTTGTATTACTCAATAAAGCCACAATGTAAGGATGTTCTTCAGCTAATATTTCTATTATTCTCCAGTCTCTAAAATTTGTGTAGGTCATTCCCATGGATTTACGGGATAAATATATAAGGAATAGTATATAATATGCTATAGAACTACATACTAAATTCATAGCAACGCGCTTACATTGGGAATTTGTTACCAAATATTTGATTTGAAATAATCATATCAATGTCAATATTGACTCATCTCTTTTACAGCGCATAACACTCAATGTATCAAATATAGACTAAATAAAATGAACAATATTGTAAATATTAATTTTACTTAACGAAATTAAAAGCTAATGTTTATATTTGAAGCAATGTATGTAGATTGACAAAACAAAGATATATTATGTTTAATAAGTGATAGTTGCATGGCTGTATGATGAAGGCGCTGTGCTCTATCAGTCCGATCGTGACCAACAGGCCTTTAGACCTTGTTGTTGACCCAAACAAGAGCACTGAAAAGCGTTAGTAATTTAACATTTGCATGAAAAGCTATAATACCAAGGAGTTCTTAACCTTAAAACGGAAGAGCGATTTTATCATCAAAAGGTTTTCAGTTTCTTCAAATGCACAAGAAGTCTTGTAAAATTTCATAGGTTCGCATAAAATTTAATTGGTTTGACTAGATGATCATTTATATAGATAGCATTTGTGAACTCTATAAATCATGGCCGCATAAGTTTTAAAAGATAAATTATAATGAACACAAGATCTCTACATATATTTATTTTTAATAACACACTTAATTAAAAACTAACACTTAATTTTGTTTTCTCACAGCATTTATGTATTGCGAGAACACAAATTTAAGTGATTAACAAATTAAGTGTTAAACAAAACTGAAACACCTCTTTAAATGAAAAAGCTAATTAAAACAAATCCAATCCCTCCAAATCGGTATAATATGACATGTTTAAAGATTTGTGGTTGTACAAAATGGTCGTCACGAAGAGCTTTCATTTGAATGGGTCGTCAGATAATAAGTTACGAGGGTAGGCCGGCAACCGGATGATAAAATTGCAACCTTATTCAGGGCTAACGCTATCGATTCCACGCTGATCTCCTATTCATACAATGATCCGATACTTCCGTGCGTCACGTAAATAATTTCTATTGTGCTTTTATTAGGTTAATCTCTTGCGTGAATCTTTGGAATATAATAGTGTAGGTATTCGAAAAGATTCCTTGTGATTTAGGTCAGTATCTTAAATTTCGCTGTGCGTCATAAAATGTATGGTGTTGATTTTTTAACGAGATCTGTATTGATACAAGGAAATCTTTTAATTTAATGAAATTGTAGCGCCTCTGATTTAATCGTTTAAAATTTTGTAAAGAGAGCAACTTAAATTGTATAATGTTCATACATTGTATACTGTACAATTTAAGGTACATATTATATGTAATATCTGTATTTGTATGGGAAGCCAGAAGAAGTTATTTATAGTTTAAAGTAAAAAGTTAAATGAGCACATATGCGATGCGGAATACACAAGTATACATTGAGGAGAAGTTAGCGACTGTGTGTAACTTTCCTTTTAGTACCAATTGTGGTACCAATGAAAAGTGTAGTTTGTACCGTGGGCACTTATTGTATCACAGTTTGTGTTGTAGTGTACTCGCCGTGCTGTTCAGCTGTTAGAGAACGTTTTGTATGGTTGAAATTTGAATTTTCTTTAAAGCTACTTGACCCATTTTCGTGGTGTAGTCTGGCCGAGATTTGGGCCTAATTTTGGATTGTACGAATCCAATGGTAAAAAAAAAAATTCTCTTATTTCTTGTTTGGCTGGATTTGAATTTAATTCTTTAATTCAGATTTAAAACTAATGTACCTATACTTTAGTTAGGTTTACATTTGATACCTACTGCAAAAATGATCATAGAATGAATGGAAATATTATAATATTAACGTTTCTACTCAGTGTGTTTTTACTAATTTAAAATATTGGTTCCGACAGTAAAATCCTAGTCATTAATTTTCGCTTTGTGGTCTTAAACTTCGCAGGTACTAAGAGAAGCCCCTAGAGTGATATTAAGGACTATCTCGAGTGCGGTGCGGTTTTAAAGATACAACTTTACTCCTACTTTAATGTTTTCTTGTAATTAGAATTAATGTCTAGCATCTTTTAGTAGAGTACTTAAAATATGTTGCGAAAACTTCGTATGGAAGAGAATAATGTACAATAGCACAATTTTAATATATTATCATATTATAATGTAATCCTTACTATAATATAATATTATAAATGCGAAAGTAACTCTGTCTGTCTGTCTGTTACTCAATCACGCCTAAACTACTGAACCAATTTGCATGAAATTTGGTATGGAGATATTTTGATACCCGAGAAAGGACATAGGCTACCTTTTATTGCGAAATATGTACCACGGGCGAAGCCGGGGCGGACCACTAGTGTTAGATATAAAAAATCTCACAGAATAGCCTATGATCTAGTCATGTATACCGCATTTGATTACGTGTAGCTAATAATAAGCATAAAATACCCTCTTACATTTCGCAGAAAATCTTTTGTATATTCACAAAAGTTTAATTACGTCTTGCGAAATTAAAATTAAATTCCACATTTTAATATTCGTATTCATGAGTGTGAAAATTGTCAAAGTCAATGTTCACTCGGAGTTTTGATATTAATAATGAATCATACGACATATTTCAACGAGGGCTGTTGTGAAGCTTTTCAGTTGAGGTTCTGCAAACGCTGTAGGCAATGAGTGAGTGGCGAGGGCTCTCACCGCACTTACAAGAAGTTATACAGTTGTTTAACATCGTAATTAAGCGATACCAAATGCCATATGAATGTTGATTTCAAGATTGTTTATAGGGAATTTTACTTATTATCTTAAGTAATGCTTATAACGGAAATAATAACCTTTTAGTCTAGCTTTCCATTCTTATCAGTATCGTGCGACGAAAAATAGCACCTTCTTTACATTTAATTCACGCTGAACCATTGTTCCATCGACTTTATTAAAAATTCATAGGCCATTAGCGATTTACACATGAAACAAAACAGATAAAAAAATATTTTGGGAATAAATTGAGCTTAACGTTAAAAGGAAAATCCCATTAATAATTTTGTGTCGTTTTGCAATTTCAGAATTATAACTAATAATGTAATAATATTTATACACGATATTATACAGTAGATACTTTGTACACAAATTCATTTTATACTTTCTATGTAAATCGCGCAGTTTCCTATTTTCCTATAAATCTTAGTGTAGCCTGAATAGCTTCGGAGGATGTCTATCGTTGAGAGCGGATTTATAGCACATCATTTGAAATTTATTTTATGGCTTTATTGCTTCAAAGTAACGTCAGTTTGAATCAAATGCAAGTTTTAAATTTAATTCTTTTGAAATCTACGCTTGGAAAATATGTCGTGGTCTGGCAGGGCACAGAAGGCTAAGCACTAATTTGCACGGAAAGAAAAATTGTAACCAGATTTGAAACGATGGGCAAACTGGTTAAATGAAAATAACCAGTTTGCCCATGGTCGAGCATAGGATACTCTTTTTTACGAATATCAATCCCCCGAGAGTTGAAATAGGGGTTATAAGTAGTGATGCAACGAATACTACTTTTACGAATACGAATACGAATATCAAACCTACTATTCGGCGAATACGAATACGAATACGAATATCTCGCCTTGGTATAAAAGACTTATTTATTTAATGAATGTTTACTCTTCTAATTATTAAAATTTACAATAGGCAAGTTTTTATTTAAAAAACATAAAATTCGTAGATTTTCTGGTTTTAGGCGTTTTTTTTTCAGTCTGGATGTTTCCAGCCGTTGAAAAAAGTCTTTCCGAAGCAACTGTACATGGCTTCAGTGAAAAATATTTTTGGGCGATTTTTTTTGACTTGGAAAATGGACATCTTCTCGCCAAAAGGCCAGTGGATCAGCAGTCTCTGCACACGTCATATTTTTACGCGCGATTTTTAAATCTGTAGTAAATAGAGTTGCGTACAAAAATATTCGTTTTTAAATATTCGTATATTCGCCGAATACGAATATTCGGTAAATGTCTACTATTCGGCGAATACGAATATTCGTATTCGTATTCGTTGCATCACTAGTTATAAGTTTTTGGCCGTGGTTTCGGAAGCGGGTAAAATGGTATCGCACTGCTGGTATAAATACATATTATGTACATAAAACATGTATAGTGTATACTGCTGCTTATTATTACTGAAACAATAACACATATCTATAGTCAAGTACATATTTTTAAATTAGTGAGATCAGTTAATTTAGAACTCAGAACTCAGAATTTAGAACTTATTTTATTGAAAATTACGTAACAAACTTATAGGTAGGTAATACCTAAAAGTTTCGTTCTCTTTAAACCTTGTTTCATTGTTATTACATTTTTATATTTCATTGTTATGGTTCGTTGCGTCAATTATTATTAGAGTTATAAAATATATATTTAATAGAGCTTTTAAAGTTATCTCTTTAAATCTCGTTTGTAGTCTCGTTAGTTCAAGTAATAATGCCTCTTTACAATATAACTATAGATTATTCTCTCATTCACGTCTTCCTTTTATTGTCGTTTCAGTTTATAGTTGTTGAATTTGTAAAGATTGTGTAAATGTTTGACTCAAACTGATTGAAAGCCCCGGAAGATCGTTAGGACACAAATGTCTGCATAAAAGAAATTCTTAGTTGAGGTATTTTGTGTCATAGCCATTTTATGTTCCTACTATTGATTGATTCGTTAAAATAAATACCTATACAAGCTTTTTGAACTATTTTATGTATATCATAGTAACTGATTAATTACCTGCATAACTTTTTTCATTATGGAGGCCTGCCGTTACATAATTCTTGCCATTTAATACAATATCTGTATAATTGAACGTGTTTTCAAATAAATTTTGATCACCATACAACACAGGTGAAGCTTCCACATTTATATTTGAGCATCGCTCGCCACTCAACATCTCTATATAAAATTTATACGAGTAAAGTTATTCAGGTTCGGTCAGTAATTGAATTCCGCTAACAATACAGCGCCGTGCAAATTAAAGGGTGCTCATGGCTCCAGCTTAGAGAATCTGCATCGTAATAAAGATATCGTTGAAACGGACTCCGCTGCAGGTGAGAAAAAGCAGTGAAATTCTGAAGCAAACGAATGAACGTGAATTATGTAAATTCAAGATAGCTAAGTCAAAAACTCTCGTGGCTTATTCGAAAAGATTGCGAATCGGAATATTTGAATAGTTTTTTATTCGTCTTGTTGAAACGACTACGACGATCTAGACTTTAAAATAGAAAATTATTGAATTTTAATATGAAATTGTTTTAATTTGAAGCTTCCTTTTATTTGATCTGCTCTTTTATTATCCTTATATCGTTGTTTTCATGTTTCTCAATTAAATGTAGAGCTTTGAATGCAAAGTTAATAAAATTGTTTACAATGTTTTGTTGGATTTCAATGCTTATGACATAAAAACAACATTTACGGTACACAGTAAAGATGAAGGCAATAAAGATAAAAACAAGATAAAGGGTAACGGGTATGAAGGCGTACAGCAATAGTTACGATTATACATCAAATATTGTATTATATTTTATTAGCCATATACGTAAAAGATAGGCTTTCCCAGTGATCGTTTTGTCAAACGCCGAAAAGTATTAGCTCCTTACGCGAAACGATAAGCTCAGAAAGCTTTCACATTTATCCTCGCTCCTAGCGGCTTATGTCAAGTCTACGGCCAGAGGACTCTAGTAAGCCCTGAAAATTACTTTTAATTATTACACGGACAGTTTTTACAAAGAATATTTTACAGATTCAACGCCGACTTCTTCAAATTTTAAAATTACAAAAAGTTTACCATAAAGGAGTGAAAAATCTAAATTCCTTTTCCCATAAGCTTTAACGGTAAATTTAATTTGGATTCAATCACATTAAAGTATTGCAATGTTTTTTTAAATGGTCGGAATAAATTAGGTAAGTCCAGTTCATTATAATAGGCTAATAAGCATTTCTAATGAGCGAATATGAAATAACTAGATACCTAAAGTGTAGATAAAACATAAAAACATTAATTTGTTTGAATTGTGGTAGTACAGAGTTCACATTTTTTATAATATAGAAACGAAAATCTTTACCTTTATAGTTATTTGTCTATCTATGAGTATATTTTCACATTCCATATTCGCTAAGAAATAACAAATTTTATGGTACATTTACATCTATGACCAAGAGGACCTCTTCAATGCACAAATAGTTTTCGCTCTCTAACGTGAGTAGGTATCAAACAATATCGTTACAGTAGGTAAACTCACACTAAGCAGTAAGCACACTCACGGCATAAGAATATTTACACTCTCATCTACAACTGTGTTAGCGACTTTAAAGGAAATTGTGGTTTCTGGTGGATAACGGAACACCACATGGGCTTGGAAGTTAGCTTTATCTCGTGATTATGGGATACAGAAAAGTTTCTGGAAACGTGGTTTATTTATTTAGTATTCCTTTACAATATTTACATACGTTTACATAATATGTATATTTAGTAATGAAAATCTACATAAAGTTTACTTTTGTTGGTTCATTTTTAATTGGTTATTAGAGCATACTCGAGGTACAAAAAATTAAAGCGTAGACGAACTAGTTGAAACAATGTGTGCTCTATGCTGTTTGGACTAGTTTTGAAACTATGGTTTCTGATTTTTGTGCCAATTAAACTTTTTTTTATATTTTGATAAGTATAAAGAAGTTCTTACTACTTAGTTTTATCCCACTTTATACATTCACCGTGTTCGCATTCGCTCAATGATTAATATCATCAATATTCAACACACCCACAGGCAGAACAACACAAAGGTTCGTATTCGGTTTAACATGCTAACCCGAATTTGGTTCTCATCATCTCTAATCCTCCTATAAGCGTTCCTTTCCAAATGTAGTACATAAACAAACTAGGGATCCGGCGGGATAAACGAGCGATACTTACTTTCAGATACGGACGTGACCTAATCCCGCAAAGCTGGTTGAACGCTAGCACGGAATAATCCGAGAGTCAGGTGAGGCCTTCGGCTTGAGGATTTAAGCCAGAAACTTCGTTGAATATGCCGATGAGGTTCATTACTAAGATTGCTTTCTTTGAAAAAGATTTCGCGGAAGTGAATAAAATAAGTTTGTTCGCTGTGTCAAATTGATTAAGATGGAGATTAAGTTTTTTGCAATATATTCTAGGGATCTGAGCATTAGTTAATTAAAATGAATTATTAATTTTATATTTGAATAAATGCAATTTAGATTGCATGAGTCCTACATATTCAATTCGAGGCTAAAGTAAACTCTGATATATTGAAAATAAAAATGCTTTACAAACATTGCGTTACCATGTACTTTTACAAAAGACTTATTGTTTACAATGAATAATAACAAGTATTTTAAAGTAATACTCTACTATCACTGTACAAAAAATACGTGCATTTTTTGGTAAAAAGTTGTACGTAAACTATTACTCAAAGTTCGTTTCAATAACACCTTACGTAAGCTAAAAACTTTCCGGAGCACAATTTTCATACGTGCATGTAGTTTAATGTTCGTGGAGCAAGTTTAGAAGATTATAAAGTTATTTTAATGGTATAGGAAGCAGGTGTAACAAGCGCTCACTTTACGAACTTATCCGCAGATAAATGTTGAGCCAGAAAATTATAGAGGTTACCTTATTATAATGATTGTGAAAAACTTTGTAATATTATGCAAGAGCTTTTTTTATGAGGTGACGATCTGCGTGGTTTGGAAATTTTAGCCGTCTTTGTACTTTGTACAATGGTTGACGTAAAAATAATCCTAAAATTAATAACACACATTACATAATTTTAAACATATTCTCTGCGCTATATAAATATATTTAATTTAATATTAAATAATAAATATGATTTTAATTAGTACGGTAGAGTTTAATTAAATTATATTAGATTTATGATTTCGTTTTCCCATTTATAATTAATATAATTTAGTTGAAGGACATATGAAACAATTCCGTCACATTCAATTTCTAACAAATTAAATCAGAAAATTAATTAATTTCTCATTCCATTGTTGCAATACCTTTTGATGTTTATTGAGTCACATCAAAGGAATTTCGAATTTCTAATTACTTAAAATGTTATAAGTACCTACATTTATTGAATAGGTATGTATTGATTTATTTAGGTATGTACTCGTTGTTGTACGTATGTACATATTATAGTACAGACCAAAAAAGCTCTACACACTACATATTCTTCATAAAATATCATAGATCAAAAGAATTCTATTAATCCCCATTATTTTACGAATAAATCGTTTGAAAGAAAAATAAGTTTTCTCATTAAACTCTTTGTAATAACAACCTTTAGCAAAACCTTGTAAAAGTTTTTAGTTTCAAATAAATCACTGTAATAACCGAAAGTTTCAATCCATGATAACACAGCTTATTCCTTTTAACATTTATTATAGTTCCTTGATGAATAATTTATAGCCAATTCTCTTATAAAAGAGGATTCTTGCGCAAATCGCATTATTTGATAAAGCTATTTCTCTATAATGGCTGGAAGTAATTTAAATAATAACGCAGCTATAAGTGAAATAAATAAAACGTTGAAATTATGCGATTTCTGTACAAAAAATATTGGCCTATCTTTTTTAAATGGGTCTAATAAAAATTTATTTGGTAAGGTGTGGAGGAACGCTTGGTTTTCATTTTCAGCGATGGTTTTGTTTTTGATGGTTGCTGGAGAAATAAATTATGTACTTGAAAAATTGATAAAATCATCTTCTGTGGTAGAGTTTGTATCGGGAGTACATATAGCAGGCTACGACACTATGAGTAAGTATGGACTTAGAGCTCTATGAAATGTAAAAAATGAAATATAGGTTATTGATATCAAACAGATGACATCCAGGACCTTCGCGTTTAATAATTATTTTAATTAACTCATTTAATTAGCTCATAATGATGTCAGTTGTGAAAGTATTTTTAAAAGCAGTCTATCCATTGTTTTGATTAAATTTATGCAGATAATGCCATGATAATTTATCATAAACAATGTTTTTATTTTACCTTTGTGAAAATAAAGTTAAATATTTATAAAATATAGAATGAAATAAATTCTTAATTCCCTCTCTTTTAAAGTGAAATTGCAAAAGGGATTCCCTTGTTTGAAATAAACTTTTTCTGACTGCCGCTTGCCGTCCAACTTTTATTTAAATTGCAATTTTATTGCTTTTCAGGTTTTGGCAAATTGTTGACGATCTGGTACAAAAAGGAAGCTTTCGAACACCTTTTGATTGAACTGGCCGATATCTGGCCGATGTCCGCACACGATAAAGAGGCTACTGAAATAAAACGTAAAAAAATTTCGCGGCTACGAAGTGGCCAGTTTTGTAAGTTCCACCTTAAAATTGCATATCAATTCCACTTTTTTTCACGTGAGATCCAGAAAACGTTATTCAAAAAGGTATTGGAAAACAACGTTGTTTTGGCGGGTAATACGAGTAACCGCAGTGCCGCGGCCGTTGGGTTTTCGATGTTTTGCGAATCGGACAGCGCAGGATACAATCAACAATGTTTTGTTTCTCTTAGATAGCTGTTGCAATATTTACAAGATAAAAACGGTACACAGAAGGAGCTGGGAATTTAACACTCATAGGGTGGTAGTGAAGATAGCTCTAAATAAATTTGAATCGACAGTCTTTAAAAAAAAAATAACCTTCATTATAATTATTGTCAAGTTTTATATTTATCACGTATTGCAGTGTATGCCTTTTGGAACATACTGGGATTATGGCTGTACAATCTGACACCAATTGCTGTCTATCTTTACCGCAAAATTAAAGGAATGCCAGCTTATTTGGATTATATATGGCATTTGTCTTATCCCTTTGATAAAACTAAACCCGTATATCACGAGATTGTCTTCGTCTTTGAGTTGTATGGAGGTAAATTGTGATGTTCAATTAGTTTGAAATACATCTTGATATCTATGAAGTAATCTTATGAAATGGATAAGGAAAATGCGGGTATAAGTTTATATGTAATTTAATTTCAGGAGTTGTTTCCGTCTGGTCAATGCTTGGGTCGGATATATTATTTATGACTATGTCCAGTCATATTAGTATGCTTTTGCAATTACTACAATTGAAAATACGCCGGTTGTCGTTCCAGAACAATAGCGTGACGGAGAAGAGTAATGCAGGACATTACCAAGATATTGTCGCTGTTGTTAAAATACATCAAAAGCTTATAAAGTAGGAATTAAACTAAGTAAAATATGTTATTATAATAATATACACTTTAAACTCTCTTCTCCTCTCACTAAGATGAAAGAACTCAATATTTATTTTGATATATATGTATGTGCGAAAAGCATTCCAAATCTTGTCAGTAATTTTACATACCCTAGTTAATATATTATTATAATATACTATCTACATTCATTTCATAATATAGGGACATTTCATTTAACAACAACATTGTTCTAGATACGTAAACATTAGTTTTCGGTTCAATGCTCCGACAATTATTTTCCATCGTTCTATGAATCCATTCGAGTTTAATTAGATTCCAAAGTAAATAACTTGAAAACAAATTAACATCAAATAGCGTTTAAGCCTAAAATTATTTTTGATAATAACTACAATTATTAAAAATAATTATTGTAAATGTCAAGAGCTTCTAGAATTATTATAGTAAGTGACGGTTTATTTGGAAAATCAGTTTTCTTCCCATTGTCATCTGATACCTAAGGGTATTAGAATTAGAATGGAATATTATGATATTTCAGCTCGAAAGCTTGTGCCTCCATTACAATACTGTTCATTTCTACCTTTATTTATAAAAATAAGGTACAGTCAATAGAGTGCGTCACACTGAAAAGTGCCTTTTGCATTATAATTATAATCACATCTCTATATTAGGTCAGTAATATCTTTACTTACATAAAAACACGATAAATAGCGGCAATAATCAATATATCTATTATTGCAAAACTTGAGTCAATGGTATCTAATTACGCTACGTGACTATACATAATATATAAAATAATTTTTAATTTATCTGGTTACTGTTGTTCAATACGCGCGAAATTTAAGACATTGAGACAAATAAACTTTAGCAACATTTTTGCAAGTAGGTCTCAGAGAGTCTTGAAAGTGTTTATGTCTTACAATATTAAACTAGTCCTTATTTTGTTTTAGGTACGGAAATGATTTAGAAGAAGCGTTCTCGTTGGTTAATTTAATTAACGTTCTTTTGAGCTCCGTCAATATTTGCTGCGTTGTTTTTAATATCGTACGTACAAACATTTTTATTCATGAAGCATTTGCTCAATAATTTAATTAGAGCCTTGCCCGTTCCTCTGTGTGAGTGTTTTGAAGCTCAGAGAATATTTATATTTCATAAGGGTGCTATGATTTTATGGGCTTTATGATCTAAGTGGTTGTTTTCTTTCTCATTATATTTCGAGCTGTTTTTCTTTCGGTGGGCAAAAATTTTGTTTTCTTTATTATAAGCATTTCAAATAAGAAATTTCTAACTACGTTACGTCATAAATTCATAATGTTGGGATATTATCCATGCGGACACGAGCATATAATATACATAGTGCTCTTTAAATTTATATTAGTTACATTACTATTCCATAATATGTATGTAATTTATTTATGTAGCTTTATGTTGCAGTTACTAGATCCATGGATGGCAATGAGTAACAAGTTCTTTTTGGGCGCAGCATTGACCCAAGTTGGCATTCTCTGCTGGTATGCAGATGATATTTGTACCTCTGTAAGTCGTGACTTTTTTCTGCCGACTCTATTCGATTTAGTATCTAATTAGCTAGATAATAATAAAAATATTGTTTGATATTCTTCTACCTTCTAGTTTTAATTATACAAATCAGGATTTTTTACATTAGGTAATTTACTACAAAAAATTATCGAATAAATTTCAACGGTTACCTTAAACATATAGATTTGAAAAAGCATTTTCAAGCTTATATAAGAGAAATAAATCCACGAGCAAGGTTACAGATAATTAAAATAATAAATACACCAAGTTCCTCTCGTAGTGTCACAGAGCAACTTTAAAAGTAATGAATAAATAAATGGTAAACAGATGTCTACACATGAAAATTATAAATTGAACTACTTATAATTAATAATGGTTTGTTAATATTGAGCACAGAAAATTTGTTTTTCATTTTTTTTTCTTTTTACTTCTTGTACACCACATACATTATAAACCATCATTAGACATGGGTTTATGAAATAAACAGTTTATTATTACACTTCCAAGGAGTAAGTAAGTATATAAGTAACATACACTCGAGTCGTTGTTGTAAGTCTAAATCTCATCAGCTGTCAAGTCCTAAACTTTACAAAGTGCTACTGACCATGTAAGCTGAACAACTTGACAACTTAAGTTAAATATGCCAAGTCATATCAAGCTACGATTGCTACTTTGATGACTATTATCTAAATGCATTTTAATGTAAATTCAAGTTGCTTATAAGATTCGTATTAAATTTCAGTGGGTCTTTTTTAGTTTTCTTGCTTTTGTTAGATGACAACCATTCATTCGTGTTTAAGAATTATCATACAATGCCATCAAAAAAAAAGAATAACTTTTTTTAAGTTTGTAGCTAATTAATTTCACCATAAAGCTCTATGCATGCATATTTGTGAAAAGTCATTTTTGACAAATCCAGCCAAAAGGTTTTTTTATAAATTCGAGGTTCTACAAATTCCAATTCCAATGTAATTATGTAGTTTACGTACAATTATACATTGGGTTATTTTACAGAGACCCAACGTAAACATACGCCTAGTGCCTACGTTTTATAATTATTTATTCTACTATATATAGCTGGCGGAGGCGTATTAAGAGTGTAAGATATATATCATAAGATAAATGGTCTGGCGCTATTGTAACCGTTTATTCTCTTATTCTCAGAGCGCAGGTGTAGCCGATGCTGTGTATGAGAGTGGATGGTACAACAGTGACATTCGGTGCCGCCAAGCTTTACTTATATTAATACAAAGGTATTAAAGTTTTGTATTGTTGGTAGTAGTCGGAACACGTACGGAAACAGCGATAATTTTCGTATGGGTATGAGTTGAATGTGTATGTGGGTTGACATCCATTTTGGCAATTACTTCTGAAGATTTTATGGCTTATTGACATTAAATTAAATTAAGTAGATAATTATATTTCACGCACAAAACGCGAAAAGAAATGCATGCATATTATATATCTATTAACATAGTTTTATGTGAGACCTTAACAAATTAATAACATGCCATAAGCATAGTTTAAGCAAGAAAGATAAAGTTGTAATAAGGTAGTAAGGCGGTATGCTAACGACCATCCGTTAAGACTCTTCATTAGAATGAGCTATAATAATTGGCGGTGCTTCTAATCCTTAAAACGTGATTTGCTCACTTAATAACATGAATATTATTAAATTCCAAGTTACGTAATAATTTTACAGTTTCAATGCCTTATTGTAAATTATTTTATGAATAATATATTATGGATTAAAATAAAGCATTGAATTTTATTTCACAGGTCTCAAAAGCCGTTATATTTCACCGCAATGAAATTCAGTTCGATTACTATGAAGACGTACAGTTCTGTTAGTCTCTTTTCATCTTAATAAAAAAACGAGCGCGTCATTTTCCTTTAAGCGGGCCTATTTCACTCGCAATACTGAGAAATGAATGCAGATAGTGCGGTATACATTTAGTATACCCATTTCTAAAGTATTTTGTCCGTAAACATGCGCTAACGAACAATAAGCGTATTGTGCCCGCTCACGGCAGAGAGACTATTTGATGAAGTTTTTAATGCAAGGAGGAGTGCATTGCGAAATTGTTAACAAAACAGCGGACTTTTCTGTCGTTGTATTTGCTACGGCACGCCTACGAATATAATGCTTTTTCAATACAATATCTACATTTTCTTAATTAGATGTTAGAAGTTGAATGAATATAACATTGAAAGACCAATTTATATCTCAAAACCAGATAACTATATTATTTCATTTGTTGCAGATTCTCACTACTTCATATTCTTATTTCGCGTTGCTGTACACTGTTTATCGAAGTAATTGAAACATGGACGGTGTATCCATTTATTTGGACATTCGTTTTATTGTGAAAGTAATTATTGCACACAAAATTGGAAACTTTTGTCACATATTAAATTGTTCTAGCAGCAGCGAATTGTACCTATTATTGCATACACAACTGATTTAACCCCAACCTGCGCTTAGTTTTGAACTCTTCCCTGAATAATGAACAGGGGAACATTTATCAAGCAAACATTTGCCGTACATTGTTTAATTATGTATGCAATGTACCTACAAAAAAGGTCATTGTTGGCTTAAACAATATTACGCGTTGAGCGCGACCCATGCGCTATCTAAAACATTATAGGTACACGTTTTTGTTACATAAGGCAATTAACGTGATTAATGTAAAGTACGCATGTATTTGTGCTTATGTAGATAAGTGATTTACAGGAATTGAAATGTTTTGTGAATTGTTGAAAACAATCCTACTACTGTTATAAACACAAAGCATAGTGTGGATGTTTAATTTACTTTTATACAAATCGCCTGATCTGATCAAGATGAAATTTAACACAAATTTGTCATCTTACGTATTACAGGGTAATTTCATTCACTAATTTGTAGAGCCACGGGTCAAAGCTCTGATATATGTATATTAAAAATCAACCCCGTGTTGTAAAAGGCATTTTTTTGCGCCGAGTGCGAGCTTTAATTACCTGCAATTTTGCCGTAATTTTTAATAAACAGTTTTAATAAAATGGGGAGCTTTTTGATTCTGCTATCTTCATACCTGCTTTTGCTTTTACAACAAATAAAAATGGTCAGTTTTATTACAGACAAGTTTTGCGCCATGTGCGCCTTAAGATCTACAATATCATTTGCGGACGGGTTATGTAGTAATTTATGGTACTACAATGCTGTCTAAAGTTTGACTGTAAATCTTTACTCACACACTGTATGTGTTGGCAATCTGTAACGGGAAACGGACAGGATTATAACAGAAAGGAAAATAATGATGTGTAATCTTATCATTAAAAAAATAATTAAAATTGTTAGCATGATTTTTCGTACATTAACGAAATTCCCTACTAATATAAATATATTCGCACAAAAATATGCTTTCTGTAGAATATCTACAGGTAAATTCTATTAACATTTAACCCCAGCTATTTTCGCTACAGCTAGACTCTAGAGGAAAGAGCGGGAAAATGCGATAAGCAAACAATATGCAATTATTGTTATTTCTAGCGATAACAGACCAAATGGCTTTTGCCTTTTAAATTTTTGTTTCTTCGGATAAGGAGACTAAATGTGGTTGTGATAATACTATCTATTTGAATATTATATACAGTCTCATTAAAAAGTTGGTTCGGCCTAATAAGCGTGATCAAAATGTTCTTAAAATATAAGTGATTTATATTAACCAATCTAAATTCTAAATCATTGTCAGCAACTCTATCATCTACGGAACGAGGGAGTAATAATATATATGTTATGGACCAAGTGATAAATTGGGCAGTATACATAATGCACGGTCATTATGAAAAATGCCCAATATGAGAGTGCAATTTGATAATAATTATTAAAATAATCAAATTGACCGGGCATTATACATATTGCCCATCACCTTTTGGGCAGCTGAGTAAAACAAACATATATAATTACATTTTTTTTTAATGTTATTGTCATTTAGCTTAAAATAAACTCAATATTAAAACACTTAACCCATTGACCACCGAGCGGCCCGATCGGGCCGAGACACAATAGATTTTCTATTGTGTCTGTGATCCGAGGACTGACGGATTAAACAATCAGGCTCATTATTTGGATTAATTACCAAGGACTTCTACCTTAAAAATCCACTAGTTTTTGCATTTAAAACTTAAGGAAAGTCATATTAAAAATATAACATAAAATATAATTAAATTTAAAACAAAAATTTCACAACGTACCTTTGTTTTATAGAAATGACTTATAGTTCAGGATCCCTCGCCCATTTTTGCAAGTGATTACTATCAAGCTAATTTTCCGTGAGTAGCTTTATTTTGATGAGACGATCAATAATTTCCTGTACGAAACTCTCGATTGTGGTAGCTAACAGAGGTAACAAGGATAAAATTTTTTGATTTGATGGTTCTCAAATATTAGAACACTGTGTTGTGTGTGTTGTTCTAACAAATATTTATTAGAACAACTGCCACTGTGATGGCATTTTGAGGTACACAACTTTTTGGCTTTGCGACAACTTTTCAAGCTTTATTATCAAATTGCCCAATTGTCATGTAGCATTATAATAATGACCGTGCAATGTGATAAAAAATAAAGTTAAGATAGTAATTAATCACTTAGCCCAATAAAGCTAGACATTATTCATAATGCTCGTGCATTATAAATAATGCCCGCATTAATCACCTGGTCCATAACATATATAACAGGATCAAACAAATCAAAAGTCCAATTAAATAAGTCGACACATTCCGTTCATGTTTATAGGTATCGATTTCAATTTAAACTGATAAATGGCAAACAGGATTAATATTCAAAATTAACCACAAACATTTGTACCAATATAATATACGCTTCAGCAATAATGTCATCAAAATGAAACACAATTACGGTCTATGATGCTCATTCTGCAGTGTGGTTAACCAAACACACAGCCGTGGGAAATTAGATTAATTAGTTTTCAGTAATACCTGTCGGCTGTCACAGGACGCACGCATCCAATCTCGCAAGCAAACAAGCTTTTGGGATATAGCCAGGCTATTTCCTGGCCACTAATGTCGCAGCCTGTTTGCTGAACTAACACCTGAGCTAACCTTAATTGAGCTAACGTAGTATTCAATATGTGAAATAAATTCTTGTTAAAATTTTTGTTTAGTTATACAATTGGTTTTAGTCTTTTGAACCGTTTTCTATTAGCCTAGCAAATAAGAAAAAAATATAGAGTGCACAAATCTTTTACAGTCTATTTAGAACATAAAAGTTAGAGATTATTTATTCGAGTTATCTTGAAGGGTAAAATTAAGAATATTTAGCTGATTATGAAGTGAATTCATCAGCTTTATGTACATTTGTAAATTTTCAAAAATATTTTGCGATTTCAAAGCTTTAAGCTTCAAAAGATATACTAAACTCACGGCTTTATGCATCCAGGTAGGGTCAAACCACAACACGTTTTCTAAAGAGGAAGAAAAACACGAAAATAAAAACCGACAAAGTTTAATTAAAATTTTTACCATAAAGTACGAACATTAAAACGTTATTCGGGCTTCGTATCGTACCTTGAAACTGGTTTCATAAAAATTGTTTCATTATTCTTTAAAAATTAATTACGGCGAGAAATGAAAAGGAATAATATTTCTATTACAACGATTTACACTTTTGTTTTAAAATGTAAGCATCTACAATTTTCGTTTAATGTGTTGCATTAACTGGTAGATTAATGGTATTACTAACTTACGATGTGTTTTAGTTTATTATACAATAGTCAAAGAGGATTGTGAAGAATTATTGTGCTCGAATTTGTATGACCCTGTATGCGGCGAAGCGGTGGCGCTTGATGGTGCGGTTGTAATTAAGAGAATCCATAATGTGTGCTACCTGAACAAAATTAAATGTAGATTCAAATATGCAGGTAAATTACTATTTAAACAAATATTTTCATAAAAAGTTTAAACTGAAGGCATTGTTCATTTTGCTTAAACTCTAGTTTTATGCTCTGTATGATTTTGTTACGTATTTCTTTCTGTCCAAGAATATTTCTGCTCTATTTTTCTATTTAAAAATATATGTTCTAAATCTTAAAAGCGTTGCATTATACAAAAACAAACCAGCAACGTAATCAAATGCTTTTATAAAATATATCTACTGCATATTTTATAAAAGCATTTGCTGAAGCTTTTATACTGTCGCGTCCGTCTTGATATTTTTATTACAAAAACACTCTACAAAGTTGTGGCCTAATTAACGCAGATCTAAAGTACCACAACTAACTTTTTACAACTGCACTGAACACTACGTTAGTTATTGCATTTTTGCTTTATATTATACTTTCTTAATGGCACTAAGTAATTTCTCTTCCGCACGTATTTGTGGAATAAAACTGTGTTGTTTGCATTATACATATATTAAACTGACAAAACATAAATATATTTTTATTATGCATGTTTGATGTTGATTCTTATTGAGTCGTAAATATTTTAAAGAAGAATAACGCTAAACCGTATTAATGGTATTTTCGTTTTGTCTGTTAATTGGGGGACTCTCAATGTCGTGTCCGAAATTTTTTCCTTCATATCCATTTCCTTTGATCCGTTTGAGGTTATTTTCTAGCACATCTACTTAGACTCTTATATATAGGTCGTATGTCATCAAGTATCAACAACTTTGTATCCCATTTCAAGAGCATGGCAAAAAATCGAATATAATAATCTATGTTTGTATGTCCTTTTTATGGCACAATATGAACCGTAAACATTTTAACGAATTTAAGCTTGGGATTGGACGATTGGTCTAAATCGTGAATGACATTGGGTGTTTTTCGTATGAATTAATTTTTAAAACCTTTCGATAACGAAATGTTTTAAAAATGTGCTTTTTTCAATGAAAAAAGGGCATTCTTTAATCATAATATAAACAGTAATTTAAACAACCCAAAAGCATTATGGAAAAATCTAAAGAGATCTGTTCTACCTAACTTTAAATCTAACACATCACTACCACATACTTTTAATGACCCCGATAAAATAAATACTCATTTTCTCAATATTCCAGGAGATAACAAAGCAGATACAAATACAGTTCTCCATTTTAATTCAAAAAAATTTTCAAACGCTATATTTTCGTTTACATCTGTTAGTGAAGACAGCATAGCTAAAATTATTTTATCAATTGATTCTAATGCAATGGGGTCTGACGAAATTAATAGAGATATGATCATATTGACATTACCTCATTCATTAAAATTTATAACCAATTTAATCAACAGATCGCTTGCTTCAGGTGTCTTTCCCTCTCTTTGGAAAAATGCTTTAATTCATCCCCTCCCCAAGGTTAACAATTGTTCAGATTTAAAGGACCTACGTCCGACTAGTATTTTGCCCTACCTGTCGAAAATACTAGAGAAAGTAGTTCAAAAGCAGCTTGTGCATTACTGTGAATCCAATAACATATTTCCATCTCTACAATCAGGGTTCAGGGCTAAACATGGGACCTCAACAGCTCTCTTTGATGTTATTGATAAAATTCTTGCATCTCAAGATAAAGGATTTGGAACTGTCCTAACTCTTTTGGACTTCTCTCGTGCTTTCGACAGTATTAACATCTCCCTCCTTTTAGCTAAGCTATCGTACTACGGATTTGACTCGAATACTGTTGACTGGTTTAAAAGCTATTTGGAAAATCGTACTCAACAAGTTCTTTTACGTAATCCTAATGGCAACAATATACTTTCAAAATCTATGAAAGTTACCAGAGGAGTACCTCAAGGTAGTATTTTAGGGCCTATCCTGTTTATATTGTACACAGCAGACATTACACACTCAATTAAACATTGTCAATTTCACTTATATGCCGATGACCTTCAACTTCTCATTCCTATCAGCAGGGACAATTTTGATGAGACTATCTCGAAACTTATTTCGGATTTAAATAATATTTCATGTTGGTCTAATAATAACTCTTTAGTGTTAAATCCGATAAAATCTAAATTCATGATCGTTGGTTCCAAAAATCAGGTCAATTGTTTATCACAGTTAAAACCTAAAATTTGTATCGATAACTTACCTCTCGAATGTGTCAATCAGATGCGCAACCTCGGTATTGAAATGGATAATAATTTGAAATTTGAAGCCCATGTCTTAAACGTTACTCGAAATTGCTTTTATCGTATTAAAGTTTTATATAAAATTCGTAATTTCTTATGTGAAGATATGCGCATACGTTTATGTGAGTCTCTGGTCTTGTCCAAATTAAACTATGCTCTGGCAGTTTACGGTCCTTGTTTGCTTCAAAGAACACAACGTCTTCTACAGAGAGTGCAAAATGCTTGTGCAAGATATTGCTTTCAGATCCCTCCAAGAACACACATTTCACCATACTTAAACACGCATAACCTACTTAACATGAAAAACCGGCAACAGCTTTACTTTGCTAGTCTCCTTTTTGACGTATTAAAATTTAAACAACCTTCTTACTTGTATGATAAACTTATATGGCGGACCTCCAAAGCTTCAAGTGAATGTAGGTCATGCACAAATATATTTTCTGTTCCTAAATACAAAACGGCTGCCTTTAGAGGAAGTTTTAGATTTCTTGCTACGAAGTGCTGGAATGATATCCCGCCTCCCATTCGAAATTCTCAATCAAGGGACACTTTTAAAAAGAAATTGAAAGCTTATTTTCTTATTATCCAGAAACAGTCTACATAAGTAATCTACCTTTTGTCATTATTAGCATTTTTTTTTTGTTCTTAATAATCATCTAGTTAATGCTATAATCTATTGGCCATTTAATGAACATCTATCCCTAATTTAACTATTTTATATATATAATTTTTTGTGTTGTGTTGAAATAGATATCTTTAACTTCTTCTACTTGGTGCTAGCAGTATTAATTCATAAATTCTACACTCTTTCATTTTAATTCTACACATTTTATTTGCTGATCTCGTTTTCCTCTCAACTCACTTAGCCGATTTTCCTCTCTGATTGGCAAACTATGTCCATACTTATTTTTGACATCAAAACTTTCATACTTTAATATAATATATTTTATACCATAATTTTAGTCCGTAATCCCTACATTAGAATTATACTCTTTACAGTCACTCGACTCTTTATTTATTATGGTGCTGACAGAATAACAGCGTTACAGCCTCAGCTGTAACATTTATGCTGAGTCAGTATTCCCTTTCCCTGAGGTGATACAGATATAATATAATATTATTACGTCTACATGTAATGTTATACTTACTTTTTAGGGTTCCGTAGCCAAAATGGCAAAAACGGAACCCTTATAGTTTCGTCATGTCCGTCTGTCCGTCTGTCCGTCTGTCCGTCTGTCACAGCCGATTTACTCGGAAACTATAAGTACTACAGTGATGAAATTTGATGGGAATATGTGTTGTATGAACCGCTACAAAAATATGACACTAAATAGTAAAAAAAAGAATTGGGGGTGGGGCCCCCCATACATGTAACTGAGGGATGAAATTTTTTTTTTCGATGTACATACCCGTGTGGGGTATCAATGGAAAGGTCTTTTAAAATGATATAAAGTTTTCTAAAAAACATTTTTCTTAAAGTGAACGGTTTTTGAGATATCAGCTCTCAAAGTCGTAAAAAGTATGTCCCCCCCCCTCTATTTTTATAACTACGGGGTATAAAATTCTAAAAAAAATAGAGGTGATGCATGCTAATTAACTCTTTCAACGATTTTTGGTTTGATCAAAGTATCTCTTATAGTTTTTGAGATAGGTTGATTTAACTGTAATTTATTATATTTGCTGCTACGGAACCCTTTGTGCGCGAGCCCGACTCGCACTTGGCCGGTTTTATTTTTAGTTATAAGTGTTGTCTGTAATTTAATGTACTGTATCATTTTTTGGGAATAAATGTTTTTCTATTCTATTCTATTCTATTCTATTCTAAATAAAATGGGGGCTTAAAAGGTAATCAATGACAATGAAAATTTCAAGCTTAAAAAAATTCACGCTGTTACGGTTTTATCACACATTATTATTTGTTACCTTCTTTATTATTAGGCACCTTTGTTTTACCATGAAAATTTAAAAAAATACAAAGTATCACGACGAACTGACATCTTTGTACCTACAATTTGATTTCAGACGTAGAACAGATTCCCAATTATCTCTGTGGCATACGCGAGGACAGGGACTCGCTAACCAATCGTCGTGTCAACGACTTCAGCATAGTCGGAGCGCATCAGGCCTGCAACCACACATGTCCAACATACTGCCTGGACACGTACGAACCAGCCTGTGCACAGATCTGGTCAGCTGACATGCAGACGTACACTTACCGGCCTATGATCAATCATTGTCACATTGATTTGTTCTCGTGTGTTGTGGGAGTTAGTGAGTAATTACTAAATTATGATTTACTAGCCGCTACGCCCGCGTGGTCAGAGGAAATTCTCGTGGGGATGAAAAGTTTCACTGCTGTAAAAAGGAGCCGTATATCTATTCTTTAGCCTCCTAATTATATCTTTGTAGTCGCGATGTGAAGCAAAAGCAAACAACCACACAGCACACTGTCGTTATTATAAGGAGATATTCATATATTTGTAAGGGGATGTTAGTACATATTATATGGGAAATAGCACTGCCTTAATAAGGAACTGTTTACAAAATTTTCTTTTAGTCCATAACAACTTACACAATAATGCGGTCACAGCCTTACTTTACATCACAATTATTTTGCACAAAATGAAAACGCTTACAAATTGTAATAGGTATTTTTCAACATAACAATTATAAAAAATGCTCTTTCTGAAAACGCGGAACTCTACGTGAGTACATACTGTATAACGGCATGGATGATATTGCATGTCTGTTGTTAAAATTTATTAAAATAAATATTAAAATTTGAATGAACATGAACAGGAGAGCAGAACAAAGAGTAAATTGTATATTTTATTTTATTGTTACAATCTTTTTACAACGCATTGTTGAATATTGAAATCCAGAAATTTACATGATTGTTATGTTCCTTTTTTTTCTGGTACTTGAAATACGTAGTTAAATTTTGTTGTTATTTCAGACGTAACAATACAGCCATTAATTGGGAAATGCTACAAAAATCCAACGGCCCTGATGTTCATGTTCCACATTGCGTCGTTGAAAACCCTGAAGTTATTGGATGAGCCGCCCGCAGTTGCTCATAACAAGCTCGCCCCACCGGCTACACCTAAACGAAGATCAGGAGCCAATATTATAGAAGAAACAGAGTATAGGGAGTTTATTAACCTTCTAACGAAGCGAAAATAAATTTTATTTCTTTCAAATATATGTAATTAAATAAATATTTTATCTTTCAGCTCAATTTTGTGTTTTTTTGCTGTTTGTTATATATTTTTAAAATATTTCCATTATAAAGGCTTATAAATACGACTTTCGACTAGAAGTTAGTTAGAATACTTTATTTTATTTACATTGTCAGCATTAAAAACTACGAGTATTAAATTTTGTTCTTTCTGAAAATTTTCTCTCGTCTAAAAATATCTCAAATAAATTGCCGACATCACTGGATTTTTAAATGAAATCTATCAAAATAATTGAATCGCTTTAATTTGATGAGAAATTGCAGCATTAGAACTATCTAGAATTCTGAAACCGCCATAACAGTCGAGTGCCTTTCATAATCTTAATCGGCAATCTGGAGACTTAATTAAATTTTCCCACCGCATTTAGACAATATTATAAAAAATGAGTTCTTTTTATAACCTCGCTAAGCTATCTGAGAAGATTAAACCCTAATGTAATCTGCTGGTGAGGCGAAATTTATAGTTTTTTTTTTCTATTTTATGATTTCATATAAAGCTAATTAAACGTTAAAATATGTTATCCTTCATAAAATATCATTTTAACTTCGTACAACATTTTTCCTGAATAATCTAAAAGGAAAAAGCGCACACAACATATTAAATATTATATAAGAGTATTTCAGTAAGGGAAATAAAAGAGAGGAAAAAAATTACATTTCAACATCATTTCAACTCTAATTTACTAGCATAAAATACTCAACAATTTCCTCTATATAAAATAAGTGAAGATTCTGATTTTCAATTAAATTTAACGCGAATTTATAAAATTATTATAAAACATCATTAAATTATATTCGCAATTAAACTTTGCATATTTAATAGTGTTTTGAGATTCAAGAAAGTTAGCGGGAGGTAGAGTTTGAAGAGATAGCCCGCATTATGAGAGGAAAGCTGAAACTCAAGTAAAAACTTAAAAGCTACTCGACACTTCTTAAATCTATTTTAGTTCGCACTTCTACAAGAAACTTGAATATTCTGTAAACTAACCAAATGTTGACAAAAAGTTAGAATTCTTGAGGGAATGCTTAATTTTAAAATATTTATTGCATAAAAAAATACTCCATATACTTAATTATGTTCATTCGAAAAGTAAGAACGATCAATTAAATAACAAATATTTAAAATTTAAATTTGCTAAAACCAAGTATTATTACCAGTTATGTAATATCGACAATAAAGTATAAACTTAACGTTCCTTACTTCAAAGATATACTAAGATAGTATGTAATAAACGTAACATAAAATTTATTTTGTACTTTTCGATTGAACAATAAAAAAGAAAAACAGAATAAGCAAAAACAAAGGGTACTCGATGCTAGTTGTAAATCACTGGTGATTTATAGTTTATACAGCTCAATACGTGGTACAAAACGGAAATGAATAACGTGAGTAATGTAAGCGAGGAAACCCGTAAATTAGATAACTTGCTTTCATATTTATGTAGTCAATATTGAGTTTTACTTTTGTGTGTGGATAAATATTTTAGTTTTTATAAAGGACTTGCTACTCGTCTCGGCTCCACGCGGAGGCCGGATATGTAGATATGCTTGTTTTTTCCATTTTTTAATAATTCCTATCCTAATCCAAGTATTTTTATTGCCTCTACCAAAAACCGAACCTACCTATACCTTTCGTGAAACCTACCACCTACATTGACACTCAAGATAATATTGCCTTAAAAAGGAAATTTCAGCGAAGCTAATTTTACGTTTATTGAACGCTACAGCTTTGATAAGTGGGGAAAGTTTTACTTATTATCTCGGTTAAAGCGGGGACAAAGTTTAAAATTGGTTCAACAATACCTATGGTATAATTTAAACTTATGAATTGTTCCGTTAAGATAACTATTTAAGTTAACTAAAGAAGCTTAATGCTGATATTCATATTGTTTCGCACGTAAAATTTAGTTAAGATACATTGAATCGTACCGTAATTTATGTTTGATATATTTCCAAAACAAGCTAACAAGGAGCTTTCGTCCCTTAGTTATAACTTTGGTGTTTTTCTCCTATATTACAATCCGTGTCGGTCGTGATTGCAAAAATTTTGTTTGTATTCAGCGGTCCCGAGTTATTTAACTAGTCTACAAACAAGTTTACTGCCCTCGAGGCGTAGACGGACTCCGAGTCGGAAATGAACTGGCGAAAGATTCAACTTTCGTATCTCTTTTCATGACATCCTCGACGTGTCCTCATTTCCCTTACGATTAAATCTCTGTAGAGTAATAGACTGTAACTGTTTTAAAAGAGTTTAAATCTGTGACAGATCTCTGCTAGTTGAGGACACTTCAATCTTTCAAAGTCTATTTGCTCGCTGTTGAATTTTCAACTTTGAAATTTAATGGAAAACTTCGCTCTACGTACCTACTCTCGTCACTGAGGCGTATAGTACGTATAGAATGGGCATTTCACAGTTATCTGGAGTTGTGTACAGGATGAAAAGTTTTATGATTGAAATAGACGTAATAAGGTAAGTTCAACTATTTAGGATTGTTGTTTTTATTCAATATAGAAAATTACTTTAAAGTTTGATTACAGGTATTTAATATCAATTTTACCACTGTTTTTTCGAACTTTTGAAGCTGAAATCCTAACCTTTACTTAATGAAATGTATCATGTTTACTTTCATATAACTTTACCATTCACCTTAGATAAAATTCAATTACTAAAGTATGTAACTCCGCCCGATCTTATTACCTTATCTATAATCCATTAGGCCCCTTAATATCGTCTGGTGTTAATAGTCGATAAGCTAATAACTATGCCTTCATCGTTGACATTTACAGCAGCCAATTTCGAGTGGATAATTAAAACGTTCGTCGAGGGTCAGGCGCGACACCGCACGCCGGGACTGAACAACATTTCCGCTTCGATAAAACCACGCTTTCCCTGAAATACCCCCGGTTAACTGCACTTGATGTTGCTGTACGTATAAATAATGGAATCAATGTCCGTTTATCCTTTTAAATTTAAAGCTTAATGCCGGCAGTGATGTGTTGTTCGCAAATTAATGATGGATCAACTTTCGCCATTTATTGTTTTCATCTGTACGACGTGATGGATATTCACGAGCCTCTTTAATCTTTATAAATATCGAACTGTGAAATGATGAAAGCTTTCATTAATTTTTGTGTTTTATACATATATCATATTAATTATAGGTACAATTTTAAATATGAAAATACGTGATATAGCAAATATTGAGTCACTTAATATTTTAAAGTACATATAATTTGCTCAGCTTTAATATAAATTATACAACACATGTGTAGGCGCTAGTGCATTTAAGTAAGGTGACCTAATTTAGTCTCATCGCAGCAAAATTGCCTCCTACGGCTATTAACAGTTCGTTAGTGCTCCAAATTGTAATTTAACTAAGTCCGCTATATTAGTTTTAAACGCTAATTTATTTCAGTTTGAAAATGTTGAAAAAAAATACAAACTATTCTCAAACAAAAATAAATTAGCGACAAATTAACAAATAAGACATACAACATACAAAGTCATAAAACATTAATGGTTAAATGTTTTATTATTTATTGCAGAAACTGAAATCTATCCGCTGTATATTTTATAAAATATCAACTTTTTATACTTTGGTGACTTTATTTTTCTCACAATTTCGTCTGTCTAATCATAAAATCGCTTTGCCAATATTTATGGATGAACTAAAAACTTAATTAAAGTTCGGTAAAGTATGAACTTTTTTGAAGAATCGTCTGAATAGTAAATTAAATAAGGTTGTTAAAAAACCTATATACATGTAGTTGTATAACATCTAAATCAAAACATTTTGTAAACCGATACACGGATTTTACATGTATCATCCCAAATGAAACCTAATTTCAAGAGATAATACGCGCATAAAAATTACAGCCTTTCCCAACGATCGCGGAAATAAAATTTGTGATTATGTCGCTCAGAATCTCGTGAAAGAGTGTCATGGCTCTCGCGATATTAAAATTTAATATCCGTCGAGTAACAGCTCAAATCTTAATACGTCATCATATTGCTATACGAGGCACTCTCGACACTGATTACTGTGTGAATAAAGTTAAAGTTATTGTTGTGATTTATTTTATGTAACGTGTTTAATTTTCCGTTTTTATGGCAATTGACATAATCTTTATTAAGAAGGTCGAGTTAAGTATTTATTGATTATGTATCTAAAGTTTGTCTTCAAGAGTATTTAGAAAAAAATAGATTTTCACAGATAAACGTAACAATTTATAAATCTAATTAGTACTTACCTAGTAGGTTCTAATAATGCAGAACAATACGGTTATAATAATGCAGAACAATAGTTTCATTTCTTATTGTTGCCATAGAAACTTTGTTAAATTGTGTACATGTCCTTTAACCCATTGAGCCCCAAGCGGCCCGATCGGTCCCAGACACAATAGATTTTCTATTGTGTCTGTGGTTCCGGAGCCTGAGTTGAATGTTAAATTGATTGTTTTCCAATTTAATCTATAATTAGGTAACATAATGACGAATGTTGTGTAACATAATAATGGCTTGATTTGACCTTAAATTAGATATTACTATAATGTTGTCGTTCTCGAGTAGATACTTAAACAAAATTGCCTATGAGTCGACTTTCTGAAGAATGCTTGTACCTGTCGGTTGTAAGGGCTCTTGGCCGAGAAAGGTTTTGACGTAGATTGCTACCTGAGAGTACCTCTAGTGGTGACGTGAAAATGTGGTGCTGCCTATGTAAACATACTCGACGATCGGGTGTTTAATATGTTTGTATTTCGATAATGCTATGCATTTAGGACCCTTTCATCCACAGCTTAGTCTCTACATCCTAGCCCTTCTATATCTAGATGGGTTATTAGGCGATATTTATTGTTTAATAAAAATAACAAGAGGTAAAGGGAATAATTAAGTAAGTATATAAATCCTTATAGAAGAGAGATTCCAGATTTAGACGCATGTCTTAAAATTTTCCTGTTCTAGGGCTGTAAATTTCGCCATTCATTATGAGAACGGCCACTGCTTTCTGACATATAGCCAATTTGTAAATTGTACGCCAGATGCGCTTGCAAAACCCATGCATTCGAATATCCTTTGGGCATTGAGATGATAGTGCACGAACAATGAGTGGACGAGCTTTCGAATAATGTTATCTTCTGCGCTAGCGAGTGTCCTTTGAGATTGACAGTGCTAGCCGAAATTCAGTAAGGATTAGATACTAGAAAGTGAAAGAAATCTTCACTTCTGCTATTATTTGTCCTTTACCTTTGGCAATTTTTAATTATTTATAGATACTTAATGCCATTAGGTTTATTAATAGCGAAATAAGAACCAGTTTCGTATAAATAAATAGATACACTAACAATTAATACCTACATGAATAATTCCTAGATACATAGGACAATAATTCATAGCCTATGCAGCGTTAGTAATTTGGTGCAGCACAAATCCCCTGTTCTCTAATTCCAAATACGAGAACGGCTTCCACCTATCGGAAACATGAAGATCTATTTGTTATCCCATAGAAGCAATATTGGGGATTGTTTATTTGATGCACAGTTTATATTAGCAGCAAAGAGTAAAGACTCAACTTCTTCCCTAGACAATTGTATACCGAATTATGATAACCCAACCAATACTAAAATTGTACTCGACTAAAATTGTATTGTCGAATTGAGGGGATTTTGAGTTTGTTTTGAGAGTGACCTATTTAAGCCATTGTCAAATTTTAAGGGGAGTAAAATAATGATAAGAAATATCTGGGAAGCGCCCGGCGAGATTTAACGCGAAGTGCATGAGAAATGCTACCAAATAAAAATTAAATTTAATATTATTTCAACGGTCATAATAATCCAAGCATGTCTTTCGGTTTCCTATTATTACAGTAACGTAAATCATATAAGACTTCAAATACTAAATAAAAGGGTTACGTATGAATGTTGTGCGATTTAGATTTGCGCTTGACTGAATTTCTGGGGTGCGTCGGGGTTACCCTTTATCGGTGGCATTTTTACAGCTCGCTGGAGAGACTGAAAAGTGTCCATTGCAAACCTAGATTTTCCTAAAATAGAGATACGTACGGAGTATGAATGAATATAAATGAATCAAATTAGAGAGCAGTCTTTTTAAATACGAAACGGATTGGAGCAAACAAAATTTTTTATTACAAAATGTGTCGATATTAGATATACTGTAAGGTTTAAAATTAAGGCCCATTGTTTTATTGAGAAAGTGCAGTTAAATCATAATATTTTGAAATCAATCCCAGTGTATCGATTATCCACCCTCTAAAATTGTCTAACTTACCTACTTAATTATCACATGAATATGCATACATATTGATAAAAAAAATCACACGACGCTAAAATTGCTCTTTTTAAAATTAAAATTCTTAAATAAGAACTGTTTCACGCAGCAAATCCACGTAACGAAGGAGCACTTAGCAGTTAATTTCAATTGTTCTCCGTTAAGAAACATTGTAGTGTAATTAGGTTAAGCAGCAGCAGCGGTGAGGTGATCAATCGTCTGCAAAGAGTTTGGGTTTGAGCGCACATTGACTTACGAGAGACCTAGAAAGTGTTATATATGGCATATAAATCTAGTTTTATTGTTGTCTACTTATTTTTCATAGCCGTTAAAGTTAAATACTTGTGTAAAGTACCTCATTGTCATATAATTTGATGATGTAAAATGCTCAATAATGAATAAATGTTTAAATTTGAATTAGCGCTGGTTTTAGTTTTTAGTTAGAGAATGTAGTTGTGTTTGAGTTTGGCTCAAGAGTGAGTGAGAGTTCTTTAATAATTAAATATTACGGTTAACAGGAATCATTCCTTCGATACCGCAGTAATTGCTATCTACATACTAATAAGTTGCCAGAGGCGATCGACGGGGTAGAATATTTATATTTATACTCTGTCCATTATATTATTTGCTTTTTGACAGCTTCACGCCTATGTATAATTGTATTGTCTATGTTAAAATGTCATACAAATAATTATCGTACTTCATGGACAGGTCCCGCCCACTTAGTGATGCCTACACAGAATTATTCAATGATGGGTCGATAGATTAAAATAATCGATAGAAATACTCTGTAATATATATCCGATACAGAAAAACTCTTCTATTATGTTATTATATAATTTAAACGTAAAGACAACCAAATTGTAAGATAGAAACCAATAAATAATAAAATATTAGTTTAGTTTAGTTTTAACATACAATGCATAGATATGTGGTCTTATTATTACATATCTTATTAGTACGTTTACGTTGTAATTATTATTTACGTACCTGATTCGATTTATGATAATAATTTGAATTTATAATTGAAATGGTATCACAATCGATAATCTTTTGAACATCACTTCTGGTATCACCCGTCGAGCTGTCAAAAAGCAATTCTTATAGTGGACAGACTATAGCGTGTATTGTTATATTAAGTAATTTATCGGCTCGTTTTTATATTACTTTGTTGTCATTATCACAGCGTAATTTTTCTAACGTAACTCAGAAAACTGTATAATATTCATTAAACATTAATGATAAAACAGTGCATATATTTTCAATAATGCAGACGGTTCAAAAGGAAAATCACATATTAACTAAGTAGATACTGGAAAAACTGGTTGTTTGTAACAAAGTTGCCGGCAACTGTCAGTCGTCGGTGTTCAACAATGTTTCCACATTTATTCGCCGGAGCATTTAATAAATACATGCAGGTTGCATCGCAGTTATCATTTTGCATGTTAATTATCATGTTTACATTAATTGATGTACATGTACTGTGCCGTTTAACTCATTTAACGAAATCATTTTCAAAGCTTTTCACTCAAAATGATCAAAATTTTCATCGTGTGTTCCTTTTTTGTTTCTATTAAAAATATATGAATAAAATTATGAAACAACGAGATCTAGATCTCGTTTTAATCACCCTTAGAAGTTCAGCTTCAATAAACTTCGTTCATGCAAATTAAGTATCTAATATTAATAAATTTTAATCGAATACAAGCTAGAATTTTAATAAATGTTAATATTGTTATATTGAAACAGTTATTATAGGAATGATTAAAATTAATACTTGAGTAAATAGACTTAATACAATTTACTTTCTAATTAATAATCATTAAATTATGAAGTGGAATAACAAGTACTTCATTAATGTCAAATGTAAGGTGCGATCAGTAGATTATTTTATATTGTAAGTACAACTCGTAAGGCCCGATATTCTCCCGTTGGAGAAATCAAATAACAAAATTGCGTTTGGAAAATTATTATCGAACAGGAGCGGATGCAAAAGTAATGTCTTGCTCAATATTCGATGATCATAATATCAAGCACTCAGATTCCGTCAAGAGGTTACGTGAAGCGAACAATAATTCCCTTTTCCAGTTAATGCTCGGGCGGATCGCGGGAGGCTCACGATAGGAATTCGCGGGCAAACGTAAAATGGAAATTCTCGATATCTACATATTTTTCCGTTGGTTTGTTTCTCTTCCGCGGGTTCAATAAAACTCGGCGGAATCTACGCCTCTGTCTGACATTTACATGCTGAAATTGATTCTATTTTGATGTTTTCGTTTCGACGTTGTTTACGTGAAGGGTACGGCTTTAATTACATCGCTTTCAAAGAGGCTATAATAGACTCAAGATAAAATATTTACTCAAATATTGCCTGAAGATAATTTCGCCGTTAATTGTATTCGAGCCGACGTTTAAAATGTAGATTGATTTTCATACCTCGTTTTATGTAGGCTTGTTTATTCTTATCTGTGGGAAGTAATCTATAGTCAATATTTATCAACAAGGAATATTGAAGCGTAGAAGATGGAAATACGGTGCGCATATGAATGCACAAATACGGCTTGCCTTCCGTGAGAACCATTCCAGTTTCTTGGAATTTATTACTCTCAGGAAGCACTCCTAATATATTTAGGGAATTACTTGTGTTTCATATTCTTTTGTTGTTCGTTTATTGTATACCCATAGTGATTGGATGTAGAAAGGTTACTAGAAACTGGGTTAAAACTTTTCATTATGTTTCAAGCCTTTTAACATCTACGGAAGTTTGCGATTATGAAGCAAAAAATATAATGTTAATTTTTTGGTTTCATTCGGTTCTAGCAGTAGGTAATTACAAAATATGTTAAATAGAAGAGAATTAACAGTTCCTTCAGTATCTCAATATGTTTCGGTAAAATAAAATGTCTGTAGGTAAGTAAAATCCCCACTTACCATATATTAAGTATTTACGTTTAGCGGAGTTCCTCTTGGGATTCCTGTATTCGCATCGGTAAACTATTTTTTTTATTTTCCTCCAATAAGCGATATAAATCCTCCAATAATTTTTATTTTCAGACAATGACTTGGCTGAGTTCTTCGGTTTTATTTAATTATCTATTATAAACAAATTTGCATACGCCTTTTGGCTTTTTTTTTCAGGCTATGAACTTTCGACTTAAGACTAAATGATCTTAAAAATCTCGTTTTGTTTGAAAGTACATTGAATCTTTCATTCGATGACGATAAATTATAATTTTCAATGCTATTTCATTGAACATTTCTGTCCTCATTATTAATCCTTTATCTACTCGGGACCGTTGTCACCCACTTTCACTGTTAGAATGTCAATAGACAAAATAATTGATCATTACCAAATATATCTATACTAATAAAGTACTAATATTATAAAGCTAAAGAGTTTGTTTGCATGAACATTTAACGCGCTAATCTCAGGAACCACGGATCGAATTTGAAAAATTATTTCAGTGCTAGATAGTCTATTTATAGAGGAAAGCTATTGGCTATAATATATCATCACGCTAAGACCAGTGGTAGAGCAATGAGGGTGAACTAGGCACAGCTATTACAGTATATACGGCTAACTTTATCATTACACAATAAACATACAATCTCAACGAAGTCATATTTAACCAAAGTTAAATTACAATATTCACGAAGTAAACAAACATTTAGCGGTCGGAATTACAGAAATAGATGTTGGCATTTGTCCAGGACTTACCAAGGTATCGACTATGGAGGATATATTTATTGTTATTGCAAAAACTTTAATGTGATTTAAGTGCTCCATGAACTTGGTTTGTTTTATTGATTTATTTGATATTTAAATCAATAGTTCAGGATCCATCGCCCATATTTGCAAGTGATTACTATCAAGCTAATTTTCCGTGAATAGCTTTATTTTAATGAGACGCCCAATAATTTCCTATACGAAACTCTCGATTGTGGTAGCTAACAGAGGTAACAAGGATACAATTTTTTGATTTGATGGTTTTCAAATATTTATTACTAACTGAATTTATTTTTTTGTTCAATCTCAAGATAATTATCTAAATTATTCGAAAAAATATTTGTCCTACAAAATCTATGGTTTGATCAAAGAGTCCCCTCTTTCCAATGTGTATCGATACGAGGTCATCATAAATGATTACTAACCAGCTAATTTTTTTGTTTTCACTTTGTTAATATTTATATAATTCAACAGACATATTGTCCTACAAATTGCGTAATAAATATTTGAGAACCATCAAATCAAAAAATTTTATCCTTGTTACCTCTGTTAGCTACCACAATCGAGAGTTTCGTATAGGAAATTATTGGTCGTCTCATCAAAATAAAGCTACTTACGAGTTACGGCAAATTAGCTTGATAGTAATCACTTGCAAAAATGGGCGATGGATCCTGAACTACAAGGAATGAAGCGAATGTAAATATGACAACTCAAACATTAAATATTCACTTATAATACCACAAGAGCTTCAAAATTATCGGGTATTTTCCGATAGGTTCGTTGCAAACAAATGAAGGAGTCAAGTTTTTAGTCAAGGTTAAAAAATCACGAGCGCGAAGCGCGAGTGATTTTTCCTGTAAAACTTGACGACTTTATTTGTTTGCAGGGAACCTTGAGGGAAATGCCAGATAATTTTGAAGCTCGTGTGGTATTCGGGAGATTATTTTTCCATCCCAAATGTCGGCCAATAATTTCACAATTGAATTCAACCTGTCAGTTTGACGTCAACGACCAGAGAAAATTTTCAAAAAATTATCAGTATAATACCATGTAGGTTGTACCACGTGACGTCGAATGGTGCAATTCTATTGGTCGATATTTGGGTCGGAAAAATAATCAGACAAAATATGACAATAACATATTATATTATATACTACTTATAAATTTTTGTACACACATTGCATATCCAATATAATATAGAGGAGAATTGTGAGGAGAATCGATTTATCTATTTTTCTTCGATCTTATTTGACCATTGAAAAATGCGCATGTACGATGTGAATTGATTTTCCGTAAGAGGCTAATATCACGTGTTCTTGCGTGTAAGGAAGTTTTTATGACTGTATAGTTGGATTAAAGTTCTCTGCGTACATCTAAAGAATCCGTTCATTTCTGTTGTGTTCAAGTGATTAGATTAATCTAAAGTTTGAATTCTATCCATAGTACAATTTTTCGAGACTTGCTCTATTTTGTTAATTTTCCAAATGAACTAGTGCGAATCTTAACCGGACCTATGCTTGCAATTGAAATCAAAGAATATGAATATAAAGGCTTCCCAAATTGACGTTTGGAGTGTCAGTGTAGCTCTCAGTTATTTATGCTTTTAAAAATAGTTTACTTACGTAAATATACTCTAAATGTGCACAGTTTTATAAATCACTAAAACACGCGTATACCACAGTGATATTGTATCAACGTACTAAGTTTTTAGTGCCAAGTGAAAGATTACAGCTGACGATCAGCTGTTAGCCGTACTGGACACAGGTACCCTCACAACTAAAAAGTGAAAATACAACGTTACTTTTCATACGTGAATCCTTTGTTATATAAAGGCAAAGTAAAACTGTACCTAACAATTATATATTGCCCCTGTAATTTTCTGTGTGAAGTTTTGTAAAAAATAAAGAATAGAACAAACTTAAATATTTTAATCGCTTAATATAAGCTTACAAATTTTAACTTCAGTGCCATCTCGCGGCAACCCTAAGACTTACCAGGAAATTATCAATAATTAGAATTATGGCCAACAAGTGTTCCTCTTGTGGTAAATTCTACGCTGCAACAGATGGCGCTAAATGTATGAAATGCAATACAGTATATCATAGGCAGTGTCATAATATAAGTCCGCATACAAAACCTAACTCTAACTGGCAATGCAAAACATGTCTTCAAAAAGTATCTAAAGTGCAGACACAATATGATACTGATAGCGATGTATTTTTGGATGTGTGCAGCACCGAATCGGGAAACAATACACCCACACTCACGCGCGAGATTCAACTTCTGCGTACAGAACTATCCGCATTTCGGGAGGAAATGAGCCGCCTTTCTAAAGTGGTTGGCGAATTTAGCTCGCGGCTGGACGGAGTGGAGGAGAGGGTGAGAGTGTTGGAGCATTGCAATACGGTGCAAAAAGACATGGCTGAGGAAGTAAACCATTTGAAACAACAATTGAATGAAAATGAACAGATCTCTTAAACGACCTAGAAATATCGGGTGTTCCCGAAATTGCTGGTGAAAACCCTCTGCACACTGTCACTACACTTGCGCAAAAGCTGGGTGTGAAACTCGATGAAAGAGATGTTATGTGTGCTTACCGTGTAGGCGTGAAACGCGCATCTAGCATGCAGGACAGCGCCTCAGGCACTAGCGCTTCGGCCGCGCGCCCGCGCCCTATTGTGATGCGTCTCGTGCGCCGCACTGTGCGCGATCAGCTGCTGCAGTCGGCCCGCGTGAGGCGCGGGGCCGATACGTCAGGCATGGATATACCGGAACAGCCGCGCAGATTTTACGTTAACGAACGTCTTACGCCATTAAACCGACGCCTATCTTATCTTGTAAGAGAGGAAGCGACTGCTAAAAAATGGCGTTTTGTTTGGACCCGCGGTGGTCGTATATATGCCAGACGTGATGCTAAGTCATCTTCGCATTGGATACGCTCAGAAACAGACTTGCGTCAGGTTTTTGGTTGATGAACCTTTTAGAAATTACTATTGAATACTCAAAATTTATTATAAAACTTAAACATATATCGTACTCACTCTTTATGCAAGATATCATCTCAAATTTATTAAAACTATTACACTTTTTTCTTAAACTTTTTATATTAACCTGTATATTACATTGTTCGTTTTTAAATTGTCCTTGTAAAATAATGGAAGATAGCAATATTATGGATGTTACATTTCTTACCGTGAAACCTTTATATTATGTCTGTTTATTGTTATATGAAATTTGTATAAAATGCTCTTTCTTAATTGTATTGTGTATTGTCATGATAATTATGATAATTTTACCTGTACTGCTAATTTTGAAAAATATGTTATTGTGTTACGTTCAGCATGTATTGTGTGTGGTTCTGTGGATAGATTTTTATAGTATGCAAAATATCTTTACAACTTATTCAATTATAATCAATTTACAACCAATTATTTACACTATTTATTATCATCATATTATAGCTATATTTTATTATAAATTTTTTAATATATTATATGTATTTGTTTACTTTTTGTTATATAAACAACTTATTTATTGTATTTATTTTATTGGAATATATAGATATAGAATATTTATGTTATCAGTAAAATGATTGAGAATAAATATTTAAAATTTGGCTTGCTTAACCCGGGTTCGTTGGGAACTAAACACGATGAGCTAATTGCAGCGATGGAACGTCACGCCGTGGACATTTTGGCTCTCAACGAAACCTGGTTGCGAGAGGGAGAAGAGGGACGTGCTCCTCGCATACCCGGCTATCGCCTCAAGCATATCCCGCGCCCACCCAGTATTCGTAATCGAGGTGGTGGAGTTGGCTTTTATGTGGTACGGGGGTTGTCGATCAGCATATTATCATGTCCTCCTCACCCTCTTGTAGAACAAATGTGGCTTAAATTAAATATTCGAGGTAAGACTATCGCTGTAGGTACCGCGTATCGACCACCTTGGCTGGACTGTGATGTCTTCTTAGATGCAGTTTCGGACTCAGTCAGCACATTTCTATGGTGTGACTACATAATTCTATTAGGAGACTTCAATATTAATTTAAAACAAAACACAGTAAATACTCATAAGTTCAAACAATTTATACAAGCCACGAATCTGAACCAGATCGTATCTGAGGCAACTCATTTCGTCAACGATAGTGAAACGTTAATAGACTTAATTTGTACAAACGCTCCCATTTCACACATTCAAGTGGATCATGTAGAATCGCTTAGCAGCCACGCGTTTATAGCTTGCGCTATGAATATCCGAAAACCTAAATTTGTGCCAAGATGGATTACCTACAGGCCAATTAAGGAAATAAATCTGGATGACTTCAATGATTGCTTATCAGGTATGAATTTAGATTTTTTATTTAATTTAGAAGATGTAAACGAAATAGTTCTTTATTTAACAAATTTATTAATAATTCTCTTTGATAACTACGCACCACTAAAATCAGTAAAAATTAAAGAAAAAAATCACCCATGGATCACTTATAATATTAAACTCATGATGGCGCGTCGAAATGAGGCTCAGGCTAAGGCGAAAACTGATGCTTGTCATAAATCTTATTATAGTGAGCTCAAAAAGTATGTAAGATTAGCAATATTACGAGAAAAGGATGCCTATTTCAATAAATATGTTAACGCGAATATCGATAAACCTAAAATATTATGGAAACACATTAAGAATCAAGTGAATATCAAACCTGAAAAAGACATGGTGTTGCCCGCTCATATTAGCAATCCGGATACCATTAACAGTTATTTCGCCAACATACCAGGCAACAATAATATACCGCCAGACATACTTGCCTATTTTGAAACAGAGCGTTTTAGTCATGAAGTGTTTGATTTCCAAGTCATCTGTGAATCCGATATTGTAAAAGCACTTAAAGTTCTGGACTCAAACGCCACGGGAGTCGATGGTTTGTCTTTAGACATGATCAGGCTCGCTCAATCACCTATATTGCCCGCCTTGACTCATTTGGTGAATATGTCTTTCAATACCAATATCTTTCCAGACCTTTGGCAGGAGGCTATAGTCCGGCCGATAAAAAAGGTAGCTAATCCACAGGAATTCAAAGACCTCCGCCCAATTAGTATCTTGCCTTGTTTTTCAAAGATAATCGAAAAAATTGTCCACTCTCAACTTTCCTATTTCTTTGAATCTAATAATATTCTTCCCCACCGACAATCCGGCTTCAGAAAAGGTAGGAGTACTACAACCGCACTATTGGACGTTGTGGACAATGTTTTAGATGCACAGGATGGTGGTAAGTGCAGTATCTTGGTCTTGTTGGATTATTCTAGGGCATTTGACACAATAAATATCGATCTCCTTCTGGCCAAGCTAGCTTACTATGGATTGAGTGACCAGGCTGTTCATTGGTTCAGGAGTTATCTCGGTAATCGCAGACAATGTGTGGCGGTGGAAGACGACCTTGGTAACACGTGTTATTCGCAACCTATAGCTCTTAAGAGAGGAATCCCTCAAGGTACAATATTGGGCCCTTTACTTTTTATTATTTATACTGCTGATATAATCAAAAGCATAGAACATTGCAAATACCACCTTTACGCTGACGACATCCAACTGTACATTTCATTTGCACCTAATGAAACGCAAACAGCGATCGAGCAATTAAACGCAGATCTCGCACGAATAGCTGCATGGTCAGAACGAAATGCTCTTAGTTTAAATCCAACTAAAACTAAATTCATGGTGCTGGGATCTCCATATACCATAAAAATTATTGAGAAATCAATTCTTCCAATTCGCGTAAAAGGAGAGACAATAGAGCGGGTACGAGAGGCCCGTAATCTTGGTATTGTCTTCGATGAGTCACTACGGTTTGAGAGACACGTCAACCAAACAATTTCTAATTGCTACTACCGTCTTAAAGTTCTGTACCGTATAAGAAACCACCTATCAACGAAGCTAAGAATTAGACTGTGTGACTCATTGGTATTGTCCAAGTTTAATTATGGTGACGCAATGTATGGTGATCGAATCCTGGGACGCTCAAAAAAAGCAATACAAAGGGTTCAAAATGCATGCGCTCGCTTTTGCTGGGATGTACCTCCCCGATCGCATATAACACCTTACCTGAATAATGCGAGGATTTTAAACATGGAGAACCGTCGAAGATTACATTTTGCCGTTTTGCTGTTTGCAGTTATACGGTCAAATGTACCCGCTTACCTCTATGAAAAACTATCATGGTTGGGGAATTCTGACACTGTGTACAGAACCAGGGCGTCACTGACTAGGTTAGCTATGCCTCGACACCATACCATGGCTTTCCGGGGTGCTTTTCGGTACCGAGCAACGAAGTGTTGGAATGATTTGCCTCCACCATTGCGTAATAAATGCAGTGTACTAAGCTTCCGTAATGAATTTAAGAAATCCATTCTACATCGGCAAAACAATCAACATTAGTTGCTTGGCTCGTTAGCGTATGGTTATTTTTCTAATTTTATACTGCTATTTTCTGTTATCCTTAGGTATATAAATATTTAACTTATTTATTAATAAATCATATTATTATTATTTCTTTTGATGAATCTTGTTTTGTTTTGATATTTATGTAGTGTATATATGTGTATAGGTATCTATTTTAATTTATTCATATTTTTAATTTTCTGCCACTATAGGCGTCATTTGGGAACATGGGAACCACTGAAAATCAGTGCTGCAGCTCTTAAGCCGCAGAATTCCTGAGTGGGGTCCCTGTTCAGCACACAGGATCACACCTTATTAATATGTATTTCTGTTTTATATCGTAATTTCAATGTGTTTTTCTATTTAATTTCTGTTTTATTTTTATTTGTCTTTATGTGTGTGTTGAATTAAATGTCTTTTCTTTCTTTCTTTCTTTCTAAAGCCTATTATAATGACGTAACAAGCCTTATTGTCGTTTACGAACATTTATAAACTCAATACATTTTAGAGATTTATATTTTCAATCTCCACTACTTTGGCCTGAGCGCCGCAGTCACTCACTCTAATGGGGTAATAACTACTCTTGAACGTAGCAATTTGTACTATATTTTTTGTCACTAAACCTTTTCCTGTTTATCTCTTTTGTAGGATGAATAAATGGCATTGGCTTATAACATTAACATGTTACACAACCTTGGAGTTCATGAAGTGAAATGACCTACATAGAGTCGCTCTCTTTTCTTATATGTACATATATTGCATTTTCATAAACTTCTATCTTTCTCCGGTTTTTTTTAAATGTCAATATTTATGTCTATTCTAAATTTGTACATGGTCCTAATAAAACGATTTAAACAGATAATTATGTAGCAATCAGCTGCGTACACAAAATATTTGCTGGATCGAAAACCGCGACACAATCTGCTTATGAAATTAATTTTAATCGGTGTAAATATGTCAAAGTAAACCAAATACAAACAGCGCATTTGTGGCTTCAAATGTGCTCATTTTTGTTTATAAGTTTGACAAATATAATTTCATTAAAATAAAATTAGTTGCGGAAAAAGTTAACTTGTTTCATATTTTTAGTCGTATTTAATTTAAGTGATTATAAAGCAAACTTGATAAATCCAAAATCAACCATAATAGGGCGCTCCGAGAACAAGCTTAATTCTTTTCACTGACCTTTAAAGGGCAATACACAAGTTAGTAAGTAGGTACTTAAAAAATAAGATATTTTTATCCTATATTACGAAGGAATATTGAAGATATTTTCAAGAGTTTTAGGCTGACCATTGTTTCGAGCGTCGATTGTTACTTACCCCAAGGCCGAAATCGATAACATTTAACGAGCCATTTTCGTTGAAGAGGTATTTTTCCAGGGCGTCAAGCCACTTGACACGCTCTAGCGATAGTCGTCCAGCAAAACCATCGGAATCGCGCACTCCACTCGAGTGGCCAGCTATGCAAATTATTCGCTCAGCCACATACAGTTGTTTCTTTTTGAATTGTAGTACAGCATTGTTATAGTGAAGTACTACTAGAAGATTCTATCCACGTTTTCAAGATCACTCTGGTTATGTTTCTTAATGCTGCAATGCCAATATTTGCTTGTCTTTTTACTATCAAATTAATATTATATTAGAAGAAATAAATCTATGGTTCTATTATTTATTTATGAAAACGAGGGCACTACTGGTGGATCGTCGGATTGTTTATTTTTTTTATCTGAACGGATAAGGATAGTATTGATTATATGATTATGAATTATGATTAAATAAATGTTTAGGGAGAGCGTGAAACGGTATACGGTGCCGATCGAATCATACGAAACTCAGTGGAACTGACGCCCACGACGATTTCACGCCCATTTTCTGTGGGTGATTATAAATTCGTGAGTTGACCGAGAGATCTACCTTTTTATTCATTAATGTTACGTTTTTTACGTACAGTAAGTATAAGGTAATTATTAGAAGATTAATAAGAGATTATGGAGATCATAGAAATTATTAATAATGAGGATAAAAATAAAATTGATTAAAAATGTTATCGCGAATACTGCAATATATCTATATACCTACCTAATTCTCATAATCTCTTCATAGCAGCTGGGGATATAATTTTTATAAAATACTAGCTTTCCGCCTGCGGCTTCGCCCGCGTTTTCAAAGAAAAGCCGCATAGTTCCCGTTCCCGTGGGATTTCCGGGATAAAATCTAGCCTATGTTACTCGTGGATAATGTAGCTTTCGAATGGTGAAAGAATTTTTAAAATCGGTCCAGTAGTTTATGAGCCTATTCATTACAATCAAACAAACAAACAAACAAAGTTTTCCTCTTTATAATATTAGTGTAGATAATAATAACAACATCACAAGGAATTAGTGATACGTGTGGATTAAACATAATATATTCTATATGTTTAGTTTTAATAAGTTTGAATAATATTATTTTTTTATTTTAAATATAAAAAATTGTAAACATTTATGTAGTATTAACGTAGTTAGCCCTAGTCAAAAATATAGCCATCCTTTATAGCTTATGTATGTACCAACATGTTACTGGAATAGGTATTGATTTCGACTATAAATTTAAATTACATTTTTTAATTAAATAATAAAAGAATGGAAATAAACAGACATTAAGAAAGATAGTAAGGATTTCACTTTAAAAACAAATAATATGTTAAAAAAATCAAATCTGTTCTCTTCATAATTATAAGTTCAAATAATAATTTTAGCAAAAAGCGTTGATAACAAAGACATAATAACCTTTATATGACAGTTTATAAGCCGCATTCATGACCCAAAACAAAGAAAGAGAAGTTATAATTGGCTTTTAAACTTGTTAATCGTATCAAAACACATACGAACTTGAGCTGAGTATAATGGCTTTTTAGACGACATACCTCAAAGAAAACAAGAAATTGTTTACGTTCCTACTTATTTATGAATAGGTACAACATTACGTAAAATAACATGATTATACGTAGGTAATACGTAGTTATGGCCCAGGGCGTTATTGATACAAGGTTCCCAGGAAATCCCTATTACTTAAATTATTTTTCTGCGGTCGTCTTAGAAAAGCTTTTGTATAAAACTTGTGTTTACAAGTAAGTTCGGCAGACTCGCAAATAGTTTTGTCCCAACTTACATCTTAAACAACCCTTCCCCTATATTTTTCCCCCGATGGCAGTTATTTATGTCCTTTTATTCGTGTTCACCTTACATGAAGAAACATGAGTTGAATAAGATATTTTTTTATCCTCAATAACATATAAGTTTATATGTGTGTAGGTATTTTATTTATATTGGAACAATACATATGAATATAATATATCACATATTTATACTAAGAAACCTTCTTTTACTTCCGACTGACCGGTTGGCTTGGTTGGTAGTGGCCCTGCCTTCAAAGCTAGAGGTCGTGGGTTCGATCCCCACCCGGGGCAAATATTTGTGTGATGAACATAGATGTTTGCTCTGTGTCTGGGTGTTAACACGTTAGCTGCGAAACAGGGCTTGAAACACCCTGTCCGTGTCTCGTCGTTATAGCGGTAGGAAAAAACTTAAACTTCTCTGTCGTGCGGGAGGCATAACTGCCATCTGGTTCAGTGTAGGAAAGTGATATCTATATATCTGAGATGTGCTATTGATTCCTAGTTCAATGGTATACCGACCTTAATACCGGGTTTCTTAGACCTCGTGCCGCACTGAACTAATAAAAATTCTAACACAGTGCGGAACGAGGTTGCGAACACCTCGTACCCCGCGAACCTCGTACCGCACCCTAAGCTAGCTTCACGCGGTTAGTGTTGTGCAACACATTCGAGACTGAGCACGCGACGTATTACGACTGCTGCCGATTATGTCGAAACGTTGCCGAAAAAAGTTAATCAAGGAGGAAGATGAAGAAAAACCGGGTGGTGAAACTCTAAAATCTGAAATCTGAAAAAATATTATTGCTTGGCCTGTTTTAATGAAAAACATCCATAAGTTTGATAAATAAATACAATTAAATAAAGTCGATATTTCTTTTCCCATCACTAAATTATATGAAAAACTGCTATCGTTCAGTGCGGTATGGGGTACATCAGACCCCACATTTTATTTTACCCATAGAATCTAAACTAACTAATCTAACCACGGGCGACGGTAGATTTAGGTTAATGAACTCATTGTTAATAATAATCACGACAAAAGCCGCACACTTTGTCTTATTTGGCGCCAAAAAAAGGATTTTGATCTCCTACGGGCGGTGGGGTTTAATATGCCTCGTGCCGCCACAATGTCTGGTATAGGACAAGGTTTAAAACGACCCGTAACGCAGTAATGGAAAGTACAGATATATCTGTGCCGCAGTCAACGTGTTAATTATCTATATAAGTATTTATTTAAAATTATATATGTATGTTTATCAGCCATCTGGTTTCCATAACACAAGCGAAAGCTTAATATGGGATCAGATCGTGCCGTGTGTGAAAATTGTCCCGAAATATTTATTTAAATATTTTTATTTAAATAAACTTTAAGAAAAAAAATATTTCAATGCTAGAAACTTTTCGAAAGAGAATATCAATTAATAAGCTTATTTTCTTTCCTACCGACATCTTTATAAGTTATGTTATTATAATTACATCGAGAAATGTTCAATTACTTAAATAAATTAATAAATAAATAATGGAATTTCTTTCCATTCGGCCCTTTGTTATTCAAAATCGGCGTAGGCGTAAGAAAATTTAATAATCCTCTCGTCTTTCAATGTATAATTGAATAATCGAAATGGTCGAATATAAAGTGGAGAATTTAATTAAGCACTCTGAGTGGCCATTAAGGTAATGACTGCTATATTTCAGGTTAGGGTCAGATTTACTATTATGAGTGTGATACTTTATAATTAATAGACTATCTGGTTGCTATCGCCGCGGCATCGATAACCTTTAATAGATGAAGGTTCTGTGTCTTCCAAATGATCGATTTGATCCCTTGCTGTTTTGATCCTGGGAAATGGGAGTGCAGAATATTCAACCCACAATGTATCCTTCAGTAAACCATTCATTTTATTTTACTCGGTAACATGAATAATGTGGATATGTGGGATTGAACAATAATTTCACCCCTGTACTGTTTACGTACTTACTGTCTGTTAGAAATATTTTTTGCGAATCGAAAAATATTTATCAATACTAAAATATTATAAAGCTGAAGAGTTTGTTTGTTTGTTTGAACGCGCTAATCTCAGAAACTACATTTCTGATATGAAAAATTATTTCGGCGTTAGATAGCCCATTTATCGAGGAAGGCTATAGGCTATATAATATCACGTCAAGACCAACAGGAGCGGAGTGAAACCGCGGGGCGCAGCTAGTAATTAATAATTAGGTTACTCGACCATTTAAGATATTTACGAAGTTTAACATGTCTGAATCAGAATGGGTCTAATCACTGCGTTAAATTGTTATATTCAATTTGAGCTTATTAATTATTAAATTCAGGAAATGAGAATAATTTGTTCGATTTGTTTGGAATTTCTTCAATTTCTCGAATTATTTGCTTAGGTTCAATGTCAATATTGCTAAAGATATATATCTGGATAAATGGAGGGTGGAGAATAGAATTTCTAACATTGCGGACTGCGGTTCCCAGTATTGTTTCGAGTTTGCATTTTCCTTTGGAACACTACGACATTTTTAAATATTAAGTTGGCACAAGAGGCTCTCAGTTCAAGCGTCTGCTTATTCGGCACAGTGAAAAGGTTTCATAGATTTTTTTTGCTTTTTATCACAGCTAACAGCTCGCGTTTTTATATTGAACTAGGAGTTTCCGGAAAATCGTTTTAAGTTTTATTCTGTTTTTTACAATAAAGAGCCAGAAATCTTTGTGTAAAATTTTTGTCGTACTAAACGTAGGCTGGGTTTATTATGATTTATTCCATATGCGAGACTGCAGTTTTAAAAATTTAAAAAAATATAAGTGTTGAACAATTTTTTATATTGAAAAGGAAGACTTCGGTAAAATGTAAAAAACGTACATGAAAATTTCTTCAAATGTGAAAAAATACATTACAGTGTCGTAATGTACAAATGGTTTTTTGTTTTCAGTGATAGGTACTTAATTTACTAGATGATCCACAAAGTCTAATAGAAACCATTATTACGAACCAAAAATGCTAATTCAGGAAAATACGAACATCATTTTAAATTATATTTTTCAAAGAAATGACCGACTCGTACAATAATAATTCTGAAAATATATTTTCTACGAAGTCCTAATTACTATGTAACAAAATTGTTCACGACTAAGTTCTAATTTTTTTTTTCACTTTCTCATTTACAATTCAACGAAATGACCGAGGTTACTTCAATTAAAATTAAATACTTATGAGTACGATAAAAATACTGAAATCTGTATATTTTCTACGTCGTGTCAGCCGTGGGACGTCCACTGCTGGACAAAGGCCTCCCTCAGGGTTTTCCACCACGACCGGTCACCGGCGGCCTGCATCCAGCGGCTCCCTGCCACTCGGACCAGGTCGTCTGTCCATCTTGTGGGTGGACGTCCCACGCTCCGTCGTCCAGTACGTGGTCTCCATTCGAGAACCTTTCTGCCCCAACGGCCATCGGTTCTGCGGGCTATGTGCCCAGCCCATTGCCACTTCAGCGTGCTAATCCGGCGAGCTATGTCGGTGACACCGGTTCTCCTACGGATCTCCTCATTTCTGATTCGATCTCGTAGGGAAACTCCGAGCATAGCCCTTTCCATAGCACGTTGAGCGACGCTGAGTTTGTGCACAAGGCCCAGGGTTAGAGACCACGTTTCTGTACCGTATGTCATCACCGGCAACACACATTGCTCGAAGACTTTGGTCTTCAGGCACTGAGGGATTTTGGACGAAAAGATGTTATGTAACTTCCCGAACGCTGCCCATCCGAGTCGGATTCGACGATTGACCTCTTTCCCGAAGTTGGACCTGCCTAATTGGACGGTTTGTCCGAGGTAGACATATTCGTCAACAACTTCGAGAATAGAGTTTCCAACAGAGACCGGAGTGGGCACAACATGGACATTTGACATGATTTTCGTCTTGTCCATGTTCATGCTAAGGCCCACTTGTTGTGAAACTCTGTAGAGGTCATCGAGCATTGTATTAAGGTCTTCCAGGGATTCTGCCATGACTACGATGTCGTCGGCAAATCGAAGATGAGAGCTGTACTCGCCATTGATATTGATGCCAAGTCCTTTCCATTCTAGGAGTTTAAAGGCATCTTCCAAAGCAGCGGTAAAAAGTTTTGGTGATATCACGTCTCCTTGTCTGACACCGCGCTGCAAAGGAATCGCCCCTGTACACTGTTCTTGTACTCGGACTGACATGGTGGCGTGTTCGTACAAACTTCTCAATACTTCGATATACCGATAGTCAATGCGGCACCGCTGGAGAGACCTTAATACGGCCCAGGTCTCGATCGAATCGAAGGCTTTTTCATAGTCCACAAACGCTAAGCATAATGGCAAATTATACTCCTCGGTCTTCTGTATAATTTGCCGCAGCGTATGGATGTGGTCTATGGTGCTAAAGCCTTTACGGAAACCGGCTTGTTCGGGAGGCTGGAAGTCATCAAACCTGCGTTCGAGACGATTCGTGATAACCCTTGAAAACAGCTTATAAACATGACTCAGAAGTGATATCGGTCTGTAGTTCTTCAGTAGGGTCTTGTCACCCTTCTTGAAGAACAGAACGACCACACTCCTGCTCCATGCTTCAGGCGTTGTGCCCTCGAGTAGAACGGAATTAAATAGCCTCTGGAGCATTCTGAGGATTGGTTTTCCACCCGCTCTCAGAAGCTCAGAGGTGATTCCATCCTCACCCGGCGCCTTGTTGTTCTTAAGCTGTTTCAGAGCTATCCTAATCTCGTACAGGCTGATGTCCGGGATATCTTCGGTGAAATGTCGGGTTAGTCGGGCTCTTGGGTCTTTCGCCGGACCAGAAACAGGCTTGGCAACTGAGGTGTAAAGCTGCCGGTAGAATCTCTCGACCTCTCCCAAAACCTCTGACTTGGCCGACACCACTACGCCACGATCTGTCTTCAGCTTCGTCAGCTGGCTCTGCCCAATAGACATATCTCTTGCAAACACTTTCGAGCCTTGGTTTCGCTTAATCGCTTCCTCAATACTTGCAGTATTAAAGGAGCGTATGTCGTGTCGCAGAGATTTCGATATCTGTCTATTGAGCTGCCTATATGACTTAGCATCTTCAGATGTGCGCAGTGGCATAGAGCGCCGGTCTGCCATAAGTTTGAGAGTTTGGTCTGAGAGTTTTTGCGGATTTGTTTTACGCCGGGTCTTAAAGTGGGACCCAACCGCGCGGATAGTTTCTACCAGCCTGTTATTTAGATCGTCCACAGAAACGCTACTGTCGAGGCAAGCGAAGCGATTTTGGAGTTCGAGTTGAAAGCTCTCGGGGTTTTGGATTTGCGCATGAGAAGGACGGAGCGTAGACTTCATCAGACGTGATCTTTCACGTTTGACATTAATATTCAAGATGCCTCGTACCATTCGGTGATCGCTTCCGGTTTTCACCCTATGGATCACGGAGACATCTTTGAATATTTGCCTTTTCGTGGTCATAATGAAGTCTATCTCATTTTTTGTCTTCCCGTCGGGGCTGAGCCAGGTCCACTTCCTGTGGGTCGGTTTCTGGAAGAAGGAGTTCATCATAAAAAGACCTTCCTTCTCCAGAAAGTCAGCTAGTCTCTGGCCCCTTGGGTTGCGCTGCCCAAATCCAAATTGCCCCACTCTCAACTCATCATCGCCTCTCTTACCCAGCTTTGCGTTGAAATCTCCCATCACAACATTGAAGTGGGTTTTCGAGGTATGTATGGCTCTACTTACGTCCTCATACATAACTTCCACTTCTTCATCGGAGTGAGCCGAGGTCGGTGCGTAAACCTGTATGACCTTCAACGAATATCTTTGAGATATTCTGAGTATAAGGCACGCTACCCTGCTCGACACACTCTCAATGCTTACGATGTTGTTGACGAGAGATTTGTGAACGATAAACCCGATTCCACCTTGGGACTGTTGGTCGCCCTCCCGGTAGAAGAACAAATTACCAGACGTCAACGTTATCGTGTCCTCCCCCTGTCTTCGGACTTCAGATAACCCTATGACATCCCATCGTAATTTGCTCAGTTCCTCTTCCAGCTCAACAATCTTTTCATCCGTCCTCAAAGTGCGTGCATTATATGTTACCAGGGCCAGGGGTCGTCGGGAGTGGTAGCCGGATCTCATCCGGTGATTCTTAGCACCCCTTGCCCCGCCGTTACCATGGCCGCTACCGTAGCCAGGAATAGCGGGGCTGCCGGGTACTAGGGGCCTGGTTGAGGGTGTACTCATCATGAGGGGTATGATGCCATACTCGCCACGCTTGGCAGGCGGGTTGGCGAGCGCAGTGGATATTAATGTCTAGTTAAGTCGCGGAACGCTGCTGCCCGTCCCGGTTAGGTATCCCTTAGTCGCCTCTTACGACACCCACGGGTAGAGATGGGGAGGTGCTATTCTTAAACCGGCACCACACGGTCACGGTATATTTTCTACGAAGGCCTAATTATTATATACCACAATTATTCACGAACTATTATATTCTAATGTTTTGGCTTGCTATTTACAATCAAAATTCTCGAATTTAAACTCAATCACTTCTTGTAAAATACATCTCAGCTGAATATTATACATCTATTGCATAATAACGCCTTCCATTGCCCTGCGGCAGGCGGCAGGGAAGGTTCTGTCAGAAGCAAGCGGGCCATTTTATCTTAAACATTTGCTCTGCTAATTTACTGCTCCCCTTCCTAATTGGTAAATACTTGATGCCAAAGGATTTATATCATTACGCTCACTGCTTTCCGGGTCTGTTTTTAATCGAAGCTTTATTTATTAACGCCCTTTGAGTATCGATCATGAATTTAATTGAAGTTCTTTGATTGAGTCGTGATTTTCAATTATTCGCTCTTGATATGTTCATGACAGGCTTATTTTAAAGTACATATTTTTACTTTGGTTCGGTAATCGTGGATTGTTGTCTATTTGTAACTTGGTTTAATACAAGCGGTTTGACATTGACTTTACTCACAAATCGAGTTATGGGGTTATCTAAATATGAGTGATCAACTTTAAATTAATAACTACTTACCGCAAAGTAATGTCAAATATATACCATAAACATTCATAGAAAACAAAATCTTATCTTTAATTAGATACCTATATTATTTTTATGTTCGAAAGTTCAAATTAAATTAAATTCGTCCATGGAACGGAATAAACAATAGAAGCTCTCTATGGTTATATAAATTTAGCGGCAAGCTTTACAGAGGACCCCCAATAAATTCGTCACGGGGCTTATAGATACTCTCAATTTAGTACACGGTTAGGAAAATTTATGGCGAACGTATTGTCGTCTAATTTGGTGATTGAAATCAAACTGAAATCTTCGTAATGTGGCTATAAATCACAGTGTTGTATTGAAGAAAATAAAAACCATATTATGTAAATTAAATTACTATACATAAATGAATCTTATTCAACTTCTATCAGCGGATCAAAGGCCGTTTACGAAATATATTTTGTCAAAATCTATTCTATTCATACGAAACTTAAGCCGCAAAAAGGGATAGTCCTTTATCACGAGGTCATCCAGGTATTGAACGGGAGAAAGAGTAAAATACCTTATTCTTACCCTAATGCCATTATAAATTTACCTACGTAAGGGTAGCGGAAATTTGGTTTTTGGAGACTTCACGCGTGCGTATCAAGTTGAGAAATTATTGCGGTGTCGTTAGTGGATGGTATTTATTTTGGAAGGCGTGGATATTATTCGGGGTGAGGGGGTGCGGTACGAGCTGATTTATGACTCGACATTAGCTTTGGAGGTCGTGAGTTAGTGGCGATTGATGCCTATACTTTACCTTTTCCGAAAACTATGAAGGTTCATGCATAATTTCGTAAAGTGTATTAGATATGTTTGTTGTCCTAAAATATGAATAAATAATAATGTCTACATGTAAATTGAACCTTTGTTGATCGAATTTTTGGTGAAAACTTTTTGTTATATCAACTTCTGTAATTATAGAGATGTCCATAATAAGACCTGTATTTAGTTCTTATAAACGCAGTGCATATTCGAGTTTTATTTGATTAAATATATGTAAATAAGTATTAGATATACATTTCTATAATTTAGAACAATTTGATGGAATGGCGAGTAAATAAATATTTTAATCTAGTCGTAAAACACTCAGCATCGAGCATGATTTATAAGTGTAAAATGTGTCTTTTTTTATGCTGGACATTTATCATGGCAACAATCCATACTAATATTATAAATGCGAAAGTAACTCTGTCTGTCTGTCTGTTACTCAATCACGCCTAAACTACTGAACCAATTTGCATGAAATTTGGTATGGAGATATTTTGATACCCGAGAAAGGACATAGGCTACCTTTTATTGCGAAATATGTACCACGGGCGAAGCCGGGGCGGACCTCTAGTTCTAAATATAATAATCGTCCGTACAATTTAAGATCTTATCTTCCTAATATACTAACGTTTCTCCCATTCAAATGTAAATGGAAACTTTACAAGGTGTTAGTAATTTACAGCGTTCAAAGGACGATTCGTGAATAGCCGACTTGATTAGAATGGACCTCATTAATCTTATATATAAAATGAATCGCAAAATGTGTTGGTAAGCGCATAACTCGAGAACGGCTGAACCGATTCCGATAATTCTTTTTTTATTATATTCCTTGAAGTACGAGGATGGTTGTTACGTAGAGAAAACGTAAACATGTACCACGGGCGAAGCCGGGGCGGACCGCTAGTATTCAATAAAATAAAACGTTGTTACGTCTCCACGAAATACATAGAGCTTCGGTAAATTTAACTCTGAAGCTACTAGTGTGAAATAAAAGTGAAATTCAAACTGGCGGGTAATAAAGTGAATTTTAACTGCGAATGAACTAGCACTTCATTTTATCATTTTAACTACACTACAATTTTGCTGACGCTAATGAAAAACTGGCTTTAAAGAAACATTTGATACGACGATTAATTGGGCCTCAACTCTCAAGTTTCCTATTATTACCTAAGTTCAATATTGAGAAATGTTTCTTCAAATAATAATTGTTTATATAGCTCCTGTATATTTGCTTTTCTAGAAAATTTTATTTGATTTATACGTTGATTTATCAGATTTGATTGATATTTATTAGCTGGTACACTCTATGTGAGTGTGACTAGTTTTCATGGTATTTTATAGTGAAAGTAGAAGCAAGTTTTAAGGCAGGCTATCATGAATGCCACCCCCTACCCATTGGTTATAAGTAGGAAAATTTAAAATGGTTAATAGGGTCAAATTAAATATTACTACAAAGCTCAACTGTATACGTAGTATATTATTATTAGTCTGTGGCTCAACATACGAAATTACCAAATTCATATGAACACATTTCTGGCTGATATACGGGCGACGTTAGTTCCTGTCGCCAACCATTCCACCATTACCAATTTGTCAGTGTCACCATCACAACGTCGTCGCTGACCTATCACAGAATTGTCTTATTTCCTCTCAGAACTGCTCTGAAATAAACCACAATGTGAGCAATAATGAAGATAAAGTGAATTGTACATAAAGCACTATCCGTCTACTGACTATGACAAGCATTAGATTTGATGATCGCAGCATTTACTGTATATGAGAATAAAATAATGTTTATTTATCTAACAAAGTTCTACAACACAATGCGAATGTTATAGTATTAGGTGGTTGTTATATGAATCGCAACACGATAATCACACCTATTAAGGAAATCTGACTAAGAAATTATCAAAGTAACAGGGGTTTATTCTAAAGAAAACAGAAGCTGGGTAACAATGGGTAAGCACCATCTTACATAAAATCTTATCTTAGTAGGTCTCGATGATTGGCAAAGTCGGGCCCTCGATTGCACCTCGGATGTTTGTTGAAAGGCTTTTATAAGGGGCGGCAAGACCGTCTTCCGTGACGGAAGCACACAATAGCGTGCGGCTTTTGAGGCTATCATGAAATCCGCCGTTATCCCTACCTAATGGCAATAGGGCCTCGTTCAGGCCCTAAGGAAAGAAAATATGCAGAGCTGTGTACTCACCTTGGCAGTACAAAATTTAGGGTACAATGTTTCTATTTTGATGTTACAACGCTCATTATATGGTACAATGTACATTGTTAGCGATGTTTTCTTTAGCCTCTATTTACATAAAGTGAACCTTTATATTTTTTTCCCTTTATATTCTACAATTCAGTTCGCTCATAATATTTATAAAGCTTCGTTTTTTGTTGCTTCGCTAAACAAGGTCGGAATTACATTTTAAAGTGAGTAAATACTTTTCTTTGCCTTTGATATTTTCAGGATGATATCATAAATCATCCTATAAATAAGACGTTGAAATAGATTATTTTAAAGCTGTTTTTAATAAATATAATTACAAAAGCGTTGTTCTGTACTACAAAGGGTACGAACTAAATCTTCACAATTACAAATGTCCACTGTTACGTTGTTAGTGGTCTTTCTTCAAAACGGTTCGACCACTTTTTACGATTTGTTGAAGGAATTCATCTACAATGCTTATTTCTTTGGTATGCATTGCCGTATGGCGTTAAATATTTTTACTTCCAGGTATATCATAACAAACTATGAAAACATTTTGTTTATCTTATTCACAAAGACATTTTACACAAGTAATAAGTATTCATTATGCGATGTACCATCGCGATGTGAACGTTATAATGTCGTATATGCCAAAGTTAAATAATTACATCGTAGCGTGTAATTTTGAAGCCAAGACGAGACAAAATAATGAACATTTTCTTGCTTAAAGGAGTAAAGAAGTGAACACGAGTTTAAACAGCAAAGTTAAAATATTTGAGTGATTTTCTTGTCTCTGTGGTTGGACTGTTCTTTTCAACTTTAAAATTTTCTCGTTAACAAACTTATTATAAGTTTGGTGTGATTTTAATGACTTGTTTTAAAAAGCTAAATAAGAAATGTTTTGCTTACTAATTCAGATTGTATCCATGAATTATTTTTTTGAGTAATAACTATTTTGGCTGATATGCCGGAACGTATTAAAACTGCTAATATAATTCTCGTATATGTGTGTCTCAGTGGTCTTTTCTTGAAACCGATCATGGATTAGTTCATAATAAACATATACAAAACGTTTCTTATTTTTCTCTCTTAAATAAATGCGATGCTTATCTAGCAATGCATATGGGAAATCAACCTAGGCGTGGAAAAAATTAGGAACACTACCCTCGAGCCGTTCCCTTGGAGAGTCCCAAATGTGTAATAAAGGGCTGGGAGTTGTCTCGCGTTTCATCCGCAGATAATTTGCGTATATTTTCGAGGTTTCTTAAAATTCCGACGAGGGTGCACCTTTAGGGATTTTGTATGCAAAAATAAATTCCGTTGGGAATTCGGGCCTATTTCACGAGAAAAACGTTAAGCTTTTCGTTTTTTTATACAATTTTAAATAATACAGAACTCTGAGGTTAAATCAGAAAATCTGAGACGCTACCTTTTTTTAGTTTATTAGCAATTCTAACACCTTGGCCACGGACACCGGCGGCGCGACCGACGGCGCGACGGGCGGCGCGGCAATTCGCGCGGCGCGGTAAGCACGCCACGGGCAGTTGCGTTCGCCGCCGCGACCAGTGTAGACGAGGAGACGAGATGGCTTTATCAAAGTTAGCTCGACGTTGTTTGGAGAGTAGCAGCTTTTTTGCTCAAGATTTAATGTTTGGAAGATATAGTGGAGTACACGAATTAAATAGAAATCGTGTTACAGACGGAGAATTCCACCAAAAATATGAAAAATATAGGCATGATGAAAAATTATGTTGCGGGTGGCTAGACTTCCAAATAGCTGGTCTAGCTAGAATTTCTGCAATAAAAGCTTCCGTCTTCATTTTCGCGAAAAAAAAACAAACTATTTTAAATTAAGTTCGCTCCGGCAGTAGTCGCCGCGACTGCCGCTCGACTCCGTGGCCTGCGCCGTAATAACTCATACATTTGTTTCGATCGCTAGTCGTGCCGCGCGATTCGCTCGGGGAAATTCGCCGGTCGTCTCGCTGGTCGCCGCTGCGCGTGGCATGCCCAGTACATTTCCATACATTTGATTCATTCGCAAGACGCGCCGCCAGTCGCGCCGCGCGAATTTTCGCTATAGCGAATTGTCCGTGGCCAGCACGTAACTGGGGTACTCTGCATAATAAAGTTTGACAAGAACCTAAATAGGGTCTTACCTCTAACCTCTAGCCTCTTAATAATATTATGGAAAAATATGTGAAGTCACGCCTGTGAATATTGTTATCTCAAATTGTGTTACTCTGAATTACGTTAACGAGTACATTGATTAATCTCGACAGGCTTTCTACGCACTAACGCTTTTACCTTAAAGATCAATAAATAAGGTGACGCTATTTTGGACATCAAAAGTAGACGGAACTTAATTACGGCTTTGGAAAAAAGTAAGCCTCTTTGTAGGAATTAATATCGCTTGGGAGCCAATGTCACCTTTCAGGGGTGGATTTATTTTTTCCATCTAATTCTCGTCTTGAGATTTGCTTACGAAATCCATTTTCATATGGGTGTAGTAATGTAATACTGAATTAATTATTTTTTAATATGTATATTGTAGGATATGTTATTTATATATAGAATATAAACTGCATATATACAACATAAGACATAATCATATTTTTTATTTAAATTTGTACAATAAAAATACATAGGTACACTAACCCATCAGAAAAATTCTTAGCTATATCAATTATCGATCATAGTCACCTGACACCTCACAATATTCTTGAATTTAAAGAAATAGTAAGTTAATTTACTAGTATAAACTATTCTATCAAACTGATCAATCATGGTAATAGTTAAGTATTCAGTTAAAAGAATGCTACTTTCTTTGAGGGTGCCAAAGACCAAAATCATTCGTGAGCAATAAGCTTTTAAAATCCTTATACCGCATCTTTACCACTTCGTTTCAACTTTCAATACATAATATAAGGTATAAAATCTACTTCATTTCTATAAATTATACGAAGAATTAATAAAAAATACTATACCTGCATTTATTAAAATAAATAGTTTGAAAAGGTGAAGATTCAGTACCTATATTAACATTAAAGCGTACTTTGTACAGCACGCTCACGAAATTACCGCGGTTCGTTTGAGTGAGCGTCACTTGCTTTCACACAGGTTCAATTTGAGTGCTGATGAAGTGTCGGCAAACGGAATTATTCCGTTCATAATTAACGAGATATAAATGAAAATATGTATTTACAACCATGATGATAATAAATAAATAGATAATGTATCGCTTTTCATTAGTGTAGGATTGGACTTTCTAAACAACATTCTTTTGTAATCATACTAGTCCGGGATACATCGCCCATTTTTGCAAGTGATTACTATCAAGCTAATTTTTCGTGAGTAGCTTTATTTTGATGAGATGTCCAATAATTTCATGAACGAAACTCTCGATTGTGGTAGCTTACAGAGGTAACAAGGATAATTATTTTTGATTTGACGGTTCTCAAATATTTATTACGCAATTTGTAGGACAATATGTCTGTTGAATTATATAAGTATTAAATAAGTGAAAATAAAAAAATCAGCTGGTTAGTAATCATTTATGATGACTTCGTTATCGATATACATTGGAAAGGGGGACTCTTTGATCAAACCATAGATTTTGTAGGACAAATATTTTTTCGAATAATTTAGATAATTATCTTGAGATTGAACAAAAAAAAACATTCAGTTAGTAATTAATATTTGAGAACCATCAAATCAAAATATTTTATCCTTGTTTCCTCTGGTAGCTACCACAATCGAGAGTTTCATACATGAAATTATTGGGCATCTCATCAAAATAAAGCTACTCACGAAAAATTAGCTTGATAGTAATCACTTGCAAAAATGGGCGATGTATCCCGGACTATACCATTTTTTCAGCAAAATAGAGGAGGTTTTTAATAAATAACACTGACTTAAATATGCATACTTTATTATTTTTAATAAAGTTTCATCCCAATAGGAAGTAAGTATATCTTTATATACGTCTAAAAGTCAATTAATCAATGATATTTCCCACCTGTCCACGTTGCTTCAGATAATTGCATTACCCGCCTGCAATACACCGCTGCGTTATTGGTAAAATAACCCATTTATTTCCCATTAAGCTAACTGGCAATTAAAATGCATAGAATAACTTTAATTGTTAATAAGAATGCCTTTTGCCACAAAAATACTTTTTTATTTTTTATTTTCTTATTTTTGTTTATTTTTATTTTCAATTTTGTTATTAGGTTAAGTAGATTTTAAGTTTTTTTTGTATCCAAATAATTATTGTGGCAATAAATACATTCATTTCATTTCATGTCATTATAATTAATAAATAAAGTCTCGATAAAAAAGGCTTTTCATCAAGCTAAGATTTCACCTTAAGATTATGTCCGTTTTTCGGGTTTCTGTAACAAAGTTACATTCTCACCTTTAGATGATAATAGTCGCTTTAATAATGAAAATCTTCTTTTTTTAAATTATACAAAATTGAATATGTATATAAAAACTTTTTATGCCATCATTCGTGTGTTCGAAATTATTTGTATTCTCTGAATTTATGTATAAAGAAGATAAAGAATAATCCGAATACTGTTTCCCCTGATATTTTATGTAATGTCTGGCTCGCACCGATGTCTTATAAACAGATCAATACCAGCAAGCGACAAGACAGTGTACAAATCACTAAGCATTATTTAAATTGGTTCAATTTTTGCGCCTACCTTTGGAGGGGAACGTGACTCGTTTCAGTAACAATTTGTAAACAACATAGCCTCCGTATAATTTGATGACTTATCTTAGATTTAAGAGCGAAAGTACTCAAAGAATGAAAGAACAAAAATATATTTTCCCTTTTTAAAAGTAATTTCTTGCTCAAATTCCAGGGACTTTTTTTCGCCTTTAATGTTTTGAGAATAAAGGCATGTATTTTGAATTACGTGATCTGCCAATTTATTATTCTCACGGTGAAATAAATTTATACAAATAAAATATGGATAATGCGAGGGTTTTGGTGAAGCTAATTTGAAAAAAGTGACGCATTTTTCTTACATAACGTGTTTCAGAGCAACGTGACAACAGAAGACGTTGAAAGTTACCTAAACTTTTTGAAGGTAATACTCGAGAGTACTATTTTATACAGAAAATGTTTATCATTATAAGTTTAAAATAAATTCAGTTCAATAGCATGTGCTCTATTTTTCACATCGCGACGTAACAACATAAACAGTCAAAGTTTCCCTTATAATAACTCCTAGGAATCCGAGATATGCTCAATTTAACGTATGTAATATAATCATACCCAGTAAATTGGCAATTTTATTTTTGTAAGAGAAACCTTTTTCGTAACCCACAATTCAATTTTTCTTATTTATTGGTTTACTTAGCTAGAATGAAACATGGAGCGGGAAACAGTTCGCAGAGCTTAGCCTAATCCCGTTCGCTTGCTGTAACATACGCTCACTTACTGTGAGATTTGGTCAAATTGACGAAGAGTGTGTACTGTGACTGGTTAAATATACGCGGCTTATTGAAGGGATACTGCAAACAGTATTAATCACGTTCATGTCATGTAGGTTTTTAATAAAAAAACGTTTTACTTTGACGTTCTGAACAGAGTTTCTTTAAAAGACTTATAGTATAGATCTAAATATCGTTATTCTTTGTATCGTAAATACGAACGATGAGTAAATAAACAAGACGAGTTATTTACTCTTGTTTGATTAAACTTACGTTTAGATAAAGACTACTCTCTTGCTTGTCTTTGAAAGCATGATTTATTCTCCATTTATAGGACTACTGAATTACCTGTTTGTATTAAGTTGTAATTTGTAACAGCTTTATAGATATCCCGGCGCGGGCGTCACTATGCTTTGATTTTCACATCTCGTTAAAGACTAGTAACCTATTTTTAATTTTGTAACAAGAGAATCAAGCAAAAAACAATCATCCAAAAAAACTCATGCTGCACTCGATGTAGGTAAGTGTTTTGTAAGATTAACCAAATAATATAATCAAGTAGTTGTGCCACTGTTTCACCCGCAGGTGAATCCATTAAAACAAGTATTTCTGTGCGTTATTCTAGTATACACAAGTATCACCAAAATACATCTAGTGCCTTTATTTTTTCAAACTATCACGCAATTTTTTTTACAATCCAGTATTGAAGCGTGTATTAAGGGCTTGGTCTAGTAGTGCAAACAAATGCATCCTGTCATCCTATATGTAAATAATACAAATGTACTAAGGGAAAGTTGCTCCACTTAATTTTTAAAAATTAAATCATTCGTATGCATAATTTAATATTCGTAATAAGTACCAAAAATGACAATTTGAAACAATTTTCGTGAAAATTACACCGGGTGATTTTTTTTTATCAGTACACAAAATTTGCGAATATACTTTCTATTGATATCTTCAACTTCATGTTTATATAACTGATTAACTTTTACAAAGAAATTTGGACGAAATATAAAAAAAATAAGCTTTCCATACAAAATGCAGAACTCTATACATTTTTTTCGACCTAAGTTTCTTAGTGAAAGTTGTTCAGTTTAACTAATAAAACGGATAAACAAATTTTGTATATAATAAAAAAAATGTAATGTTTGTGTTAAATGAAAACAAAAGATATTTATTTCTGACTAGCTTCCGCCCGCGACTCCGTCCGCGCGGATGTCAGTCTTCGCGTCTTCTACAGATTTATTATATTATGTGTAATATATAGATTTATATTGATAAACCTAATAAATCTTTTGCTAGCATTCTGATGCTTTATCGGTTGCACTGGATTTATCTCTTTTTTTTCAATCGCTTGAATGATATAGGATGGGTCCTTGATGGGCATCGAATGCTGAAGTCTCGAATCAATCAATTCTGACAGTAGGCAATTTATGTAAAATCTTGATAATGGTCCATCATTTTATTTTGCCTAAACGTTACATACTTTTTTATACATTCTATTTTTAACGAATGATTCACTCCAGTCCAAACAGCAAATAAGCAGACTTCTGCTTCTGCAACGTTTAGTTGTCCCTGAATTTAGAAAAAATAGTCATGATTCTTATCTATGACAAAAGTGTTATTTTTTGCATTGTATTTCAAATATTTAATTTTTTTTAACCGCATCTTCCGCATTCATGTCTTTTGCCGGAATTAGACATTTAACTTCTACTAGTCCCATTTTCCCTTTTTGATATGGGAGTGTATAAAATAAATTTTTTAGATATTTCTCGTTATACTTTTAAAAAGTTATTATTGTCATTTTGCTCATTAGGTAAAGTAATTTCGATATCAGTTTTAAGTTTTTTGATACCTGCAATAATAACGTCATAATCGCCTTATCGATTACACCCTGTATACAATCCACCATCCACATTCATAATGTTTTCCTGTCCTCCTCTCCTTTACGCTGTTCACCGATACATTTGAAATGAGTAAATCTGCTACCACTGAAGGATGTTTCATTGTGATCAGCAAATTTTCACCACTGTTGTCGATTATTTGTTTTTCATTTTTAATCAGCAATTGGGAATCATCAGTTTTATTTTTTGCAGATTGGTGATGTACCCTAACAATACGTCGAAAAGGGAAAGCATCAACGAATTATCGTTTTCGTCCTCTTTTTTTATTCTTCGCGTCTCTGTTACTTCTGTTTGTTTAGTTCTCAACACCCACTGAATTTTCTATGTTATTGTGATCTTCCATTACATCTGAGTTTTGATAATCCATTCGTTTTAATATTGGTACTTAGAGTTGGTAGACTAAACTAGAAATGGCGGACTAAATTTGTCAGCGCGTCTGTAAGATCAGAATATAAAACCAACATCCTGTATTTAAGTTACAAAATTAATAATCAAACAACATGCCGCTACGTTGAAAATGACTAGAAGAAAAAGTTAAAACACCTCGGATCAATTTTGGAGTAAACAAATCATTTTCCCCGTATGGGGATTTCCCCGGATGAACTTGGGAAGTTCAAGTTCTCAATACAAGTTTATATTATATTTCGTATTTCTCAAACGAAAAATAAACATTTTTGGAACTTCAAAAAAATTATATTATAAGAAAATTTATGAGCTTACTTTAGTTTTAAAGAAATATACATCCCTTTACTGACACCCCGTAAAATAAAGAAATTGTTGCCAAAAAATTGTTACCTTTGCAATCTATTTGGTTTCATTAACTTTATGTTCGAAGATAATTTTTTTTCTAGTATGTAGTTACACGCGTATTTTTTTCGTTTATTTCCCATATCGAAATCAAATGTTTAAAAATACGAATATTTGCACAAAACTAAGATAAAAATAATCAATTAACAAAAATATTAAATTTAATGAAGTAGAGCAACTTTCACTTCGGTATGAAGGAAAATCGAGCGTAGAGCACACGTCAGAACGCTCCGGCCCAAGGAGCGCGACTAAAGAAATTCGCTAGGATTTTTCCTAATTATTTTAAATATTTTTTTAATATTTAAGGAATTATCAAAATTAAAAAAAAAAAAATTTTAAAGGATTAATACTCATTGGTCTTCAACCAACTCGAATAAATTAATGGAAAAAATAACTTTTAGCAGTATTTATCAATAGATTTTGTAAGGCAAAAAATGGGAAATTTAATGAATTTATAACGTTCTAATTAAGAAAATCATAAGTTTTTCGGCAATTGTGTTCAGCAGTTTTTAATGACGACTATATAAGGATAATAATGCGCTGATCAGATTGTGTAAATTGTAATCGGTTGCAACGTAGTGAGTGCACAAACTTAGCTCGAAATGTCTTTGGGGGAAATAGACTTATCTTGAAGGCCTGATTAAGGTAACATAAAGTAACTTTATAAATGTGAAAAAATTCACGCGCATTGCGTATATAACACTAATTGATAAACAAGAAAAAAAAATTCAGTTTCTCATTTCATTAGCCGGGAAAAAATTGTCAAATAACTTGTTGAAAACGCAATTTTGCTAGACTGCAGCCTTAAGCATGTATTAAAGCAAAATAAGGTTTAAAATATTCTGAATGATATGGTGTCACGATCCTTTCGAAATAAATTTATACCTACGTAGGAATTATGACTGTCAGCGCAAAAATAAAAAAGGTATTAAATGGTACAGTCGAATTTTTAAAATGTAAATGTGATTAAAAGTAAGTCTGGTTTGACAAAGATTTATTTGGGTTACAGGTAGGCATACCAATTTCAAAGAGGTCCTTTTCCTTAAAGTCGAGGTAGAGCACCCTTATCATCGCACATATCACATCGTGAAATCAGAATCTAAATGGAACTTTGTTAGAAGCTTGACGGAGGTGTTTTTATGAGACAGAAAAACATTTTCACGTTTCAGTGCACGCAACCCCAGTGTCCAATTGAAAGATTCGCTATCGGGTCAAAGTGACACATTTCTTTCAAGATATCTCTGCGGATGGTTTGTAGTTCGCGTAATGCCTCATTCGGTAGAAAAAATATACGAAGATATCTGATTAATGATAGTCTACATGACCCTCCACAATGGCTTCATGCGGAGGCGGATAAACTTCTCCGAGTTTTAGCATGATATTGTGTCAAACTTGGAGGGACGGGATAAATTACAGCAACTTTTTTCGTTATGTGTATAATGGTACAATACGAAAAGTATAATATGTATAATCTGCGGTTCTACGTCTACTCGTAATCCGTCTACTTTTTATTTTTTAACGGTTTTTTTCGAAATAAAAAGAAAAATAAGTACATTGTCAAACCTATGAAAAAGTTATTTTCGATAGTGATGGTCATGAACAAGCAGAAAAGGGTAAAAGATTTTAGACTCCACCGTCAATTCTGCCTCATTACATCACTACCTACATAGTATAAAAAAAAGTCGCTTTCTCTGTCCCTATGTCCCTTTAAAACTACGCGACGGATTTTGATGCGGTTTTTTTTAATAGAACGAGTGATTCAAGAGTTTTTATTTTGTATATAATTTATTAGGATTTAGACAAAGCGGGCGGTAACCTAGTATTTATAATATACTAGAGGTCCGCCCCGGCTTCGCCCGTGGTACATATTTCGCAATAAAAGGTAGCCTATGTCCTTTCCCGGGTATCAAAATATCTCCATACCAAATTTCATGCAAATTGGTTCAGTAGTTAAGGCGTGATTGAGTAACAGACAGACAGACAGAGTTACTTTCGCATTTATAATATTAGTATGGATTCTAGTATTGTATCAAAACAGTTAAAAAAAGTCGTAGAAGTACTTCTCACCTACCAAAGTCACGTTATGTTAAGGCTCTATCAGTCTTTTATCATATAAGTAGGTAATTGAAGGCATAAATAATATTATTATTTCAGCTATATTAAAAAATAAACATTAAAATTAAATAAATCGTTTACACTCTCTAAGTTAGAGGGCTTTAAGTGGCTTTAACTATGTAGTGTACAAGCTTTTTAGTGAAAATATATCACAAATTGCTACGTAATTCATTTTAAGCACATGTGGCGGGTCCGGACTTTTGTTCTAGTTATTGTGGCATTAATCCTCTTTAGTCGAAATAATTGCCCGGAATACAATAAATTAAAGCAACGTTAGGGGCCTTTTCTGGATAAGGATAGTATATTAATACCATGGCCGTGGTTGTGGATTTGGCTCGTAGTTGATAAAGTTAATAAAGATATGGATAAACAATTTATAATTCAATGAATGCAATATATAAAATTTCTGATATAAGAAAGGCTAGTATTTATTTCCTTTTATCCCATTTTTTCCTTCAAAAATAAACTGAACTTGATCGTATTGATTAAAATAATCACGCGGTAGTCTGATTTCCAAATTATAATTTTATTTATTTATTACACTTTTACACTTTATTGTAATACAATCACTTAATAATAGGAAACAATAAGAAGAAAATATGGTACAAGAAAGATGTAGTACAATCGGCGGCCTTATCACTAAGCAGTGATCTAGTATAATGTTCATTTAATTCAGGAATGATTATTATAATTTCATATGAGCATAAAATAACACGACATTGTTAATTTAAACAAAGCTTTATAACATACGGGTGTAGTAATAAATTGTATAAAAGGTCAAAAGATTCAAATGTAGACCTCGTTAAAATTCTTGTTTATATTTTTAATATGTTACATGTTTTTGAATAGCAAGATTACCATGTTTGATAATTGCAATACCTAGATTTATAAATGTATACGTTTAACGTTGTCTGCTAAAGTTAAAGGTAACTAATGCTTTGATTATTTTTAAAGTAAAAAGTCAAATCCCAGAAACAACATTCACTAGAAGAACTTTTAAATTTGGTTACTTATATTGTAGCTGTATTTTATAGTCATTTTAGTAGCCTTTTTAATAATTGATACCCAATTATTCTTACGGGGCTCGGTTTAGCAATGGCTCATTTATGATCACGCAGCGTTGAAATTAAACGGTTCAAGTGAAATTAGTTGAATAAACTGATGTTCACGTAAACGTAAGGGAGTTGAAATCCTGATCACGCTCCAGCCAAGTATTATCATTCTATTATGAGTGCTCGCGACAGCGCGGTCGGCTTACTTGTAATTACAACGGGGTTCGTGCTTAACCTATTATATTATACTTACTCAGCCGTTTTAAAAAAGCCTTTTGTAAAAAAACTCAGGGAAAATTGGATAGGTTCCGTATAGAAAAGAAGAATGCAAGGTATTTTTGTTTGAACTCGTGCAGGGACTACGTTCGGAAATTATAATACGAAGATGTAGAGATAAAAGTATTAAAATTGATAGTAACAGCCGTGATAACAGACAGATGGGTAATCTATTTCTATAGGTAATATTGGATAAAGTTATGTAGTAACAAAGAATATTTTCCAGCTCTATTTTTATTTGTATAACCAACCATATAACCGCTAATAATTTGCATTTAGGTTCTAGAAAATTATATTATGAAAATAGTTGTAGTCTTTAAATTAGACATTCTATATAGAAACGGAGCGTTAAATATCAAATGAACTTTAAATCACGCTAGAATTAAACAGTTTATAAATGAAATTTTCATTGGGATCATCCAGAGGATTAGTGAAAACTTTTGGTAAGCTAGCTAAAGTTGATTAATTGCTTCAGTTATTTTTAATGGAATGAACAAGACTAGACGAGACAAATGTGATTATTCAATTATATTTTATGTAAAAAAAATATATAAAAACTACAAACATTGTATATTGTTATTTGTTATGTTTATAGTATTTTGTGATAAAATGAAAATGTTATAAAATTTAGCAGATATTTTAATAGAAATGTTTCAAAATAGTATTTTATATAGGTATCTCGCTATAATAAAACATACCACAAGATGAAGCGAGTGGTGGCCGGTGGGTGTAAGACAAATCGTCCATTGCAGCAACGTGCAAACCATTTAAATGGACGATTCGCCATAAATAAAAGGGATTAAATAATCTCTGTGGATATTCCTTCGCATGCGTAATATATAATGCAAATCAGGTCGTATTTTTAAGTAAAATTTACGAGATCGTGTTCAATGTATTCCGAAGGCTTCGTTTGGAGGATCGCTGCTATCTCATTTTCCTTAAGTAACTCGTAAAAGAGTTTTATTTTGATGTAGGCAGGTGGATATTTCGTAATCATTTTATCTATGATTAGAAAATAAATTACTTTGCATTGAATTTTTTAAACTACATAATATATAAGTTTTATAAAGCTTTATACTGACCTCGAGAAGCTTACAATAAAAGCAATTAAAAGAAATCACATGATAAATTGCACGTATTTCATTAATCACTTTATTTCCCACTATACTTCTAGATTGTATATACTTCTTCTTATTTTAGTTTATGGTATGTAGGTACTAGTTCCTAAAAAGGTTTCTAATTTTTACAATTGGAAACGAAACGCGATTATGGCAAACACTAAAAGGCAAATAAAATAAACCGAAGATAATTTATTGATCTTGTTATTGTTTTATTTTCATTCTATCCTCGAGTTGTAAATCTATGGTGAAATATTGTCCATTGTATATGTTACGGCTAAAGGTAGGTGAGAACATAAACTTAAGATTAGCCGGCTAAACTTAGGTTTATTTTCGACGAGGTGTTAATGTTAGTTTGTTCTATCTTTAGCCGGCTAAACTTAAGTGTAACCGCAGGCCCGTGGCTAAAAATGTCGGGGTGGGTAGATTTGGTTACTTTAATACATGTAAGGAACAGGGCGAGTGTTTTCTGGCACTTCGCCGGCTGCTGCCGCAGCACGCTCGCTGCGCTCGCTCGGCTCGTGCGGGTCTTAAGAGTTCTAACCTAACCTAACCTAGCCACCAGCTTTCTGCCCTGAGTCGGGGTGGGTAGATTTGGTTACTATAATACATGTAAGGAACAGGGCGAGTGTTTTCTGGCACTGTGCGGGCCCCTCAAGCCCTCCACCGGCCCGGCGCTAACCAAATCTACCCACCCGGACATTTTTAGCCACGGGCCTGCGGTTACACTTAAGTTTAGCCGGCTAAAGATAGAACAAACTAACATTAACACCTCGTTGAAAATAAACCTAAGTTTAGCCGGCTAATCTTAAGTTTATGTTCTCACCTACCTTTAGCCGTGACATATATAATAATAATAACAGAATCACAAATAAAAGTATAATGCCAACTCAGGGTCCCAGGATACATGTGTTTTACTTAGCTTTTAACCCACTGCTTTTTTAGAAGTTGCTCCGTAGCGAAAGCATTGTTTTAAATACATACTAGTAGTTTTTTTTATCAACAAACTTATTTCGTTTCAATATACGTATATATATGGTGTATATATACATTATATTTGCTTTATTTCTTTCTAAAGTAATGCAGGGACGTGTTTTTAATATTTTTTAATCAAAATAGTATAATGCGCAACAAAGAAAGGTATTATTTCAGTTTTAAACTTAAGAAAAAGTTTACTAAATAATTTGACTTCTTTACTGCACTTCATAAAGTTTTAATAGCCTTTGATGAAACTTTGCTTGTAAAAACAACACGCCTTACCTACTTGAAAGCAATGTCAGCGCGAAATAGCCCGGTTTAATGTGTAGCACAATAGTTTAAGTTACAAGGAATTGTATATCATACTTATTATTTTAGCCTTTGCTTATAATAATTAGTTACTTTTCGTAGTATCGAATGAGGTCTCTCCACTAATAAATGTTGATGCAATAAGGCCACTTCAATGCATGATGCAATAAGAAAAAGCGACGGCTTCTTTCAGCAGTTACATAACTGGAAAAAACGGTTTTCCATAATTTACTTTGAATTTTTCTATAGTATTCATTATTATTTTTAAATTTTATTAATAATGGATTTATTTCTACTTACTTCGTAAATGGAATGATCTTTTTTAATAAACACATTTTTTTAAATAATTGTGCATTGTTTTAAAAGTTCTTATCTATTCTATGCAGTCTAACATATTATTCTTTATACTGTGCTTATAGTAAGTTTCACTTTTTTGGAAGGGAGCTTTTGTTAAAAAGAGTAAATAAGTAAAGATATGAAAAATAGAGACAATGGAAGGGATATTAAATAACTACGGACTATATTAAAATAACGTTTCCATATAGGACATTTTTGCTTTTAAGATGCACTTCATTTATACCTTTAATGCGGATTTGGTTTTTCAATTTTAGGATCGACATTTAATTGCACAAATTAATATAATTTGATACATACAACCGCCATATTGTATAAGTGAAGAATGTTAAAGCGTATATTTTTAGTTCTTATTTATATTATTTAATGGCTCTTCATATTGAAAAGCCTGGGGTTATATTTGTGCACAATAAATAGGTCACGCAAATTATTAAATAAGTGACGTCGATTGCTAACTGGTACTTAATTTGAATAATTATAAAGTTTCTCAAATCTCATGTCTCATGGGAACCCGTAATGTGTCATGGTAATTCGTGTCGCTTGTCAATGTTGCCAGACACGAAATCCTCAGAGGTTGGACCGAAATAGCCAGGACTTTGGTTGATTTAGAGGTCAATTGCTTTATAAAACTTATTATCGTTTCAATGACAGGGGTTTGCCCAGAGAGATTAAAGACTCAAAAAAGTGTTCTTAAACTTCATGTGCGTATTTCTTGAGCTTATAATATAATTATTTCTCAATCTACCAACTTTCCAATAATTATAAATTCTTTCTTACGTGTTTCAGTACCATCATGTACCGAAATATTGTTCAGATGAAACATTTGTGTTGTTTCGGTCTACGGAACCTCAAAAAGATCCATTTCAAATACTAAAATTGAACCGATTCTGAATAATTGAGGTTTTGTTCAAGTTCGCAAATGCTTTAAGTTATGAATTTCAACACGATAGGCAAGAAATTATATATTCAAAAAGCTATTATAGGACTAAGTTCGGTTCCGCGAATCATAATAAATTTTAAAGGGGATGGCAATTGTAGCAACGCTAGAGTGTTACCCGCTAACAAAGCTTTTATTAGAAATATTCAAACCTCACTGTGTTTATTTTGAATTGAATGTAATATCTGCGGTTTTTTTGCTTTGTTGACCTTTAATATTATCATAGGACGGCAATTTTTTTTATTTGAGCAGAATATTCATTTTTCATTCGATCTCGTTCATCCCATTTCATTGTGATAGTTGATCGAAAGAAAATATTTCGTTAATTGGATTCGATAAAATCTATTGTCATATTCAATATCCATTGTAGTTACTTTAAAAATGGAAAATTCATGATTTACAAGTACATAGTAGGTTTCACATAAAATATATGAGAAGTATACCTATTCATATGTGATTACATTAACATCTCTACAAAAGTCAGAGGCTGAGCCTTCAATGGGTAATTTGTTTAAAATATTTAAACAAACGAAAAATATAAAATGACTTTTGAATAAAATTGTATTAATCCATCTTATCGAATATTGTCTAATTTGTTTATTCATTTGTCGAGAATGATCGGCAGATTCTATTTGAAATCTCAAGAATTCCATCCCATAATCCCATCACATTTTTTTACTCTATCCCATCGCAAAGCAAATTTAAATTTGAAATTTAATTGCCTTTCTTTTCATATTTACAAGAGTAAAACGATTGTGTCCACTTTAATCACTGAAAATAAATACGAAGTGCTGTTTCAGGATGAGGATTTTAGGGGTAAAAAGAAACCAATCATTTTTATTACATATATCTATATTGATTATCTTAATATATAATTTGTCACTTACTATTTAATAATAATTAAATTAAAAGACTACATGTACAAAATTTTTTATATACAAGAACTTTCATGCAGTTACACATTCGATAGTCTAATTCGTATTCTAATAATGTTTTCATATAATATCTATAATACTAGACAATCATTGCGTAAATTCCAAAACATTTTATGTCATTAAATATTAAAATAAAAAACTATACCTTACATAGGTTGTATTCGAAATGTTTATAAATTAACGATTCCTACTATACGGACATCGGCGAAAGGAAAAGAGTTGATGAAATTTTTAATTAAATCAACAGAAATGTTTGCTCAAATACCCAGTGCATTGGAAATGATAATTATTATTTTAAAACATTAATGAATACGGTTGTGGTGGCGCGTAATTGGCAGTAAGCCACCCACAAACGATGTAATCATGAGGTTCCAATATCAACACTATATTTACACACGCTATCGAACATTTGGCACAAAAATGCGTTTCACGCTCTCACACTGTCCACAGTCACTACTACGGGTTCTGAGCAAATATAGGTATGCAGAGTTATCTACATAAATTCTCTATAGTTTCTCCTAATAAGATTGACTTAAAATATTGGTGAGTTCTTATTTTAGTTATTTACATCTCACAATCAGTCGCAAATGTTTACAATTTGGCAGATCAAATTCCCCTTATAGATTCAATAAAATACATGCAATACTATATCCTTCTCGTTAATAATTAGTAGGGTATACCTTTGGCCATTCAAACAAGCATTGCATGACTATGATAGTTACATTAATAATAATCTTATAGATACACTGATTGATGTGGCACTAGTCGTATATATTTCGCAGTAAAATCTAATCCAAACTTTAAATTCTATCAAAAACAAGCGAAGTACATAAAAATTAGATTCTGCAGCAATAAAATAAATAGCATATCTACTTCACAACCAGTTACTGATGCTAAGCTTGGTACACTGGTTCAGTAAACCATTCGCTGTATGTGCGTACCAAGCTTAGATTCGAGATGATTTCTACATAATATGAATGAAATCTATGCTATTATATATTTGAGGTTTTAGATGATATTGTCAAAAGAGTTTAATTTGGGTTAATTGAACTTGTCAAAATTCTAGAAGTTGCTATCGTATTCGGAGCGACGTCTCGAATAGTGCGACCTCGGAGTGGGATACTCTCCCGTGTAACCGTACACCTGGGATCCCGCGCCGGTCTGCCCGTATATTTGAGACCCGCTATATCTGGAACAAATATTAACGCTTCATAATAATCATAATAATAAACATTCCAAAGTCGGCACACACATTACTTTAATTAACATCAATTCTATTTATTAATTTTATTAAGTTTTTTTTGATGTATGTAATAGGTAATAATTAGAAATGCAGTAATTTCGGTTTGATTTTATTATAGTTGATGTTATTGTCCCTCGTAATTAAATTAGTTAATTTGTTTGTAATTAGTGTATCTGCTTGAGCGGGATTAATGAATTCTATTTACCCGTAGCCGTTTCCCGTAGCTCCATATATTTGCGAGCCCCGCCCAGAATCTGGCGTGTAATGCTGCATGTACTTCTGGAGTTGCGGTGTCCACTCCGACCGCCAGGAGTCACCTGGGTTGGGATACGCTAATTGTTCTATGAAGGCAGTTGACATGCGCTGAAATAAACCAGGACAAAATTAATATTATTCAAGGATTTCAACTTTTTGTATGTAAGCATAAGTTTAAATTATAAATCGAAGCTTACCTTTCCAGATGGTAAGTAAGGTAGTTCCCTTTCCTTCATTTGGTGCATATCATCGTAGCCACCCATGTGGCTTTTATCCAACTCTCGTAACATATCTTCGCTCAAAGGTATTGGTTGTTTTGTCTTCGTGCTCTTCTGACGATTTACAAGCTAAACAAAAAGTTGAATAAGAATTATTGTAAAAGAAACTTAAACGGACCCAGATTGAAAATATTATTTTATAATATACGTACCACTGTGACGCCAAAGATTACCACGAAAAGTAGTGATGCCAAGGCTATTACTATAACAGCTATACCCCACTGTGGAAGCAAGGATTCCTCATCAGGTACTGCTACCGTTGGTTCTCCTCGCTTAGGCAACACTAAAATAAAATAGGTCATGAAATATAATGAATTGATTTTAATAATTATTAACTATATCTTCTATAATATAAAAATGAATCGCAAAATGTGTTGGTAAGCGCATAACTCGAGAACGGGTGGACCGATTTCGATAATTCTTTTTTTATTATATTCCTTGAAGAACCAGGATGGTTCTTATGTAGAGAAAACATAAATATGTACCACGGGCGAAGCCGGGGCGGACCGCTAGTCTAGTAATAAATACATTTCCTACTTACCAATAAATTCTGTATATGCTGGATCCATCACAAATTTGCCAATTTCTAATTTTCCAGCGGATTTATCAATATTTTTAGTCATTTGTTTATTACTCTTCCCCAATCTTTCTTCATCAGGTTGGTCCCCTTGCATTTCGTCTGGGTCGAAACTAGGCTCGGGTTCTTCAGATTCCATTACAGATCCTGATTTTGCTTCATGAAGGGATTTATGGAAGAGTGTTTTCAGTTGCACCGTGTCAACTTTCTCTCCAATAGTATTCAACTCGATAAAATAGTCGACAAGCACGGACCCCTCACTGAATCCATCTATTCGTATTCCCTTATACCATTTGCTAAGCAAATCGGACTTTGAGTAGACAGAGTTAAGCTGTGAAAATAATAGTACAATAATTAAATTGTATAATTTAATAAAATCACTTATATGTACTAAGTTGTGCTTAATACATGCATTTAATGTTTACCTCATCTTTAACATCTTTAGCCAATTTTTGCCACTCTTTGGTATGTTGGTCTAGTAATTCTGGAACCCATTTCACTCCTGGAATAAAATAAGTTTATTAAAAAAATCTTTTCATTTAATCATTATTATTTATTTATTGATTTAATTAGTTTCCAGTAAACTAAGTTACGAGCCAATGTCTTATAAACCATACCATAGATTGTATGCTTGATTTTTGAATAAATATTTTTTACTTTTACTTTACTTTATACCTGAAACAATTTTAATTGTCGCCGCAATATCACATTCCTGACGACATACACCTGGAGTCGTTGGTGTAGGAGGCGCGGATGTAGTCGTTGTTGTCGATATAATACGTCGTGTCGTAGAAGCTGTGCTTATTTCTACTATTGGTGTAGTAGAGGTAGCGTTTCTTTGTAATTCCAGCAATCGTTCAATTGAAAATGGTGTCGTAGACGGAGAAGGCCATCCAGTGAATTCTGTTGAAGCCCTGGAAATTGACATTAAATTAATAATTAATTTATTTTATTTATATCAGTACATAAAATATAAATTGTATGTGTCTATAATTATTTACCTAGTCGGCCAGCCTTTCTGAATTTTAGGAGTAAATGGTTCTGGGCCCAAACTCGATTTTTGAGTTGTAGTTTTTCTTGTATTTTTACCTCCAGGTCTCGATGGGAAAACTACTTTGAAACTTCCGGGTGCTTTAGTCGTCGGTGATGGAGTAGAGGGTTCTTCTGATGAATTTGCGTTAAATCCAGGAGGGAGTAAATTTGAAATATCAGCAACAATAAACTTTTCTAAGGGAACTTTTTCTTCTGATTCACTACTATTTAGTTTAAATCCTGGTGGTAAAAGAGCTGTTATGTCTACGGGAACCGCTTGAATGGGAATATTAATATTTGCTTTAGGTTTTTCTGTGGTGGATGTCGTAGTTGCTGATGTATTTAATTTGAAACCTTTTGGTAAAAAGGCAGAAATGTCTACTTTTTCAATATTGCCAATTATATCGTCTTTACTTTTAGATGTTTCTTCAGATGCCGGCGGTTTATAACCAGGGGGTAACAATTTACTAAGGTCATCTTTAATAACTTTTTTCGATGAATCATCTTGTGTCTTTTCTTTTGGTTTGTATTCTTTAGGTAATAAAGATTTATCATCTAAAATGATTACTTTGTTTTTGGAACTAATTCCAGAAGAACGTCCCTGGGTACTGTTTATGATAATACCTTCAATTAAGGGTGCACTGGTTGTTGTAGTTGTAGTTGATGTAGTAGTAGTTGATGTCGTAGTTATTCGTTTATCTTTATACGATTGCCTAGATTTGAAACCAGGAGGTAATAAACCAGATAAGTCGTCCATGACAGTAACAAACGATGGTTTCTTTTTTGGTTTTGGCGTTGTTGATGTACTTACACGCGGCGTAAATTTTTTAATCAAAACTGGTAATGGCTCTGGAGCAGATTTTTCTGTGACAGTAGTGAACTGTGTACTTTTCAATGTAAATACATTTACGGGCGATGGAGATGTTGTAGTAGTTGTAGATGTAGATGTTGATTGCTCAGATGTTGTCTCTTGTATTAATTCTATGTTCTTGTTTTCATTGTCAAGGTTACCTGAAAGTACAGCGCTAGATAGTTCAGACTGTATGCTATCCAATTTGTCATTTATATTCTCCGTTGATGACGATGAATGTGATATATCTTGTTTAGGATTTTCTGTTACTGTATCATCGTCATCTTCACTTTCTTCATCATCTGCAATAACTTGTTTCTTTTCTTCTTGTTCTACAGTAGGGAACGGTAAAAATCTGGCCCCTGAAACACTACGGCTTGTTTGAACGGATGCTACAACAATCCAACTCTCTGTCGTAACAACTGTGTCGTTATTATTGTCATCAATTATCATTGGTGTCGAAACCAACTTAGTCTTTGGCGTGGGTGGATAAGTTACATCTGGTATTGAAATGGTTCCATTAACAACACTTTTAGTAGTAACGACCGAAACTACTTCTTGTCCTAAAATAGACGGTGGCTCAATTGAAGAAAAGTCCTCATTAGAAGAAGTATATTTCAGTCTTGGTGGTGTTGTCTCATTTGTTGATCCCAAATCCGTTTGATCTATATTGGCAGTGTCCGTAAATTGTTTAAAATTATCATCCTTTACCAAGGATCTGTTTGAATTCATTTCTAAAACTTCGTAAGATTTTGTATTATTTACTTTTATCTCAGAAGATTTTTCTACTGTGTCATCTTCTGTTGAGTCATATTCATCATAAATATCAGTGATGTGTTCATCTGATGTAGACGATGCTGGTGGTTTTTGTGTGGTGTGGTTGGTTTCTAAGTTTTCATCAACATATTCATATTCGTACTCTTCTTCACTATTTTCTTCTTCTCCTCCTTCAAGATCGTCGTTGTTATTTTCGTAGCTACTGTTTGGTGGTTTTTCCGTTGTTGTTGATTTATTAGATGGAATTGTTACCGTCATCAATGAGGATACTTTTGGAATGTTATCGATATTCATTGACGTTGCATCTGGTTTGCTATCATCTGTTTCTGTGCTACTATTTGATTTTATTACTTCTACATCAAAAGATTCATGTGTATTTTTCATTAGTTCTCTAAACGAACTAATATCGCTAATATCATCTTCTAACAATGGCTCAATATCTAGTAATGATTTAAATTCAGTTGAAGGACCACGATAAAGACTTGGGCCTGCTGTATTATCCTTTCTAATAGGTTCATTGAGGATATTAGGCTTTCCAGTCGACACCGGTCTATCAAAGTGTGAAAATCTGGCTGTGTTAGGTTTTATAATTCTTTGCTTACCACCAAGCTTCGTTGGGTTAAATGTTGTTACTTTGTGGTGATCGAAAATGTCATGATCATCATTATCGATATCATCACCATGCGATATGTGGCCGCTTTGACCATTACTCTTTAAACTGTTTCCATCAAAAGCAATATTTTTGAACCTATTATTTTGTAGGTAGTCTATGTCGGGGTTATTTATTGTGATTTGCCCTAGAAATGTTTCTGGCTTTGACGGATCATTCTGATATGCAACAGAATGTATCTGAGAAGTTTCAGGTTTTTTCGTAGAAGCTGGATGAACTAATTGGAAATTATACGGCAGAGCCGGTCGAAATCTCTGTCGTTGACTCGGTGGAAATTCTGGTTGATTGAGGTAATATTGAGAACCAGACTGACTTCTTCCCGTTGGTAGTTGAAACGGGGAAGGATTTTGATTATAATTTGGGCTTGGGAATCGAACGTGCCCATCATTAAAGTTGTTTTGTTGTGCCGTGGGCGTAATTCTAAAACTGTCATGTTCATAAAACGTAGAAGGTCGATTATTTGAAAATATAGGCGGTTGAACTTGAGCAAAGCTTCTTTCTGGTGTGTAGTAAAAGTCATTTTCATCTGAAAAAGAAAAATAAACTCTTTTTATTTGCCTCTTATTTGCTTTCTTATTACTTATTTATTTTAAATAATTATTAGTGAATCTCATTGTTATTAAAGAAATAAAAATTTATAAAAATGTTATTTCGCTAATTTTGGCTATGTCAAACATATAAAAGAATATTTTGTCTAAAGTTATGATAAAAGCGAGCAGAGTGAAGGTATATTGGACTACGCAATCTTCCTTAACCTTATGTTATTTTTCTGAGTGATCTCGTATTATGACGCGGTCGGGATAAATTGTTCGGCAAGATAATCTCGAGAAAATTACTTTCTTGTGGGTCATATCCCTAATTAAGAACGTCTATGCTCGACATGGCAGCAACGCTGAGTGTAATGGAAAATCGATTTAATATCACTGTGCTATTTATTAAAGTACTACATTCGTTGCTTTGTGTAATTTGTCTAATAGAAACATATAATTATTAACTTTAATATTTTAAAACAAAAATAAAGCAACCGAGAAAAAACTAAAAAATCTCATTATAAACTAATTCTGTTGCTTTTAGGTTGGATCATAATATACCTACATGAAAATTTAATTGATATTCATAAATACCTTCAAATAAGCCATCACAGCTTAAGCAACATAAAAATAATAACCTAAGATAATAATATTTTATCGTCAATAAATTATAATAATACTGTTCGTCTAGAATTCACAACATCCATTCTGCATGTATCATAACACTTTGTCGGTCGTACCATAAAATATGAACACTATGACAAGTTTATAACCGAACTTTTAACAGCCTATACTAAAAGCCCCATTTCGATATAATCCCCCATAAGGAAGTAATGGTAATGCTATATGAGTTAATATGTTTCCTGTAAGGGAGTAAACATAGGAGGCGTAATAAACAACGCTCAATATTACCCCAGCAGATTGTTTTTACAGAGATAACACATTATTTCTGCGTAGATGTTGAAATAAAGCAATTAACATACAATGAATATTAATATGATTATATCAAAATATGTTTGTGTTTAGTTTATTCTGTGGATTTCGTTCTAATTAATTGATAGCCTGAGTTTAACGCTTGCGGATTATCTCGAGTAAATCTCAAGGGATATATCTAATTGTTCCGCAAATTTGGTTTCACTTTGATTACTATATTTGTTTGTTGATTACAATACAATTTCACAGAAAATTAGGTTTTGAAATATTACACTTTGTAATTATGCTTGGATTTTCTACAACGTATAAATTCAACGTATAAATTATTGTTTTATTATTATTTATTATAAGTTACTTATAAGTTTCTAAATGTGTAATACTTGTGTTACGTGTATCTTAAGAAATATAATTGTACTAGCGGTCCGCCCCGGCTTCGCCCGTGGTACATAATATTTACGTTTTCTCTACATAAGAACCATCCTCGTACTTCAAGGAATATAATAAAAAAAGAATTATCGAAATCGGTTCAGCCGTTCTCGAGTTATGCGCTTACCAACACATTTTGCGATTCATTTTTATATATAAGATTTCTTTGCGAAAAAGAGCTCGACTTATAATTATTGACCGATTTTTGGTGATAGGAAAACATTTTGTTTAGTTATTTAGAACGCCATCATAATATTATCTTTTTCGATAAAGAAGAAAAATAGGTCAATTTACAACAATCGAAGCGGGCATCTTCTGAAACTGTTTTATTTTGGTAATTTCTCAAGGAACTTTATTTAACATCGATATGACAGTGGGAAATGGACCGCATAGATTAGTTAACAATGACTTGCTTTAATTAGTGTTATATCTATATACAACTATAAAAAATATTGTTTGTTGTTAAAATATTTGGTATCGTTTATTTTATTAAAAATCTCGTCCCTACTTAAAAAAATGATAGTGATGAGACATAGCCATAGACACAACACCAACATTTTCATTTTATTTAATCAAAAGTACACAAAGAATTCCAATACCCTAAATTGACAGGTCCCATAACACAAAACATATAAACGAAGAAATACACAACATATTTGACCTATTGCAGTATATTTTGAGTCTTCAACACAGTTAAATTTCCCCCGGGAAAAGTTCAGTATCCTCATTGGATGTCAAACTGTCACATATAATAGAGTTGTTTGATGTTGTGGATGTCCAGGGCTAAGAATTTCTTTGTTCATATTTAATCTATTTTGTTTTGTTCGACAATTGTTTTCGTGATAAGAAACATTGAATAGATGTTTGATCAATCTTTCAATAGATTATTTATTAAAGATGATAGAAAATGAAATAGGGCTGGTCTCATTTATAGTTAAAAGAATTGGATTCGAGACTTTGACTTTTCAAACTATTTGGATCCGAGGAGGCAGGGTTGGTGTATGGCATGGTGGGAGCTTTTCTTGCAACCTATAGTACCAGTAGTATAATACCTTCTCTTTTTTATGTTAAATAATTTGTGTTTAGTTTGTAAGTTGATTGTTGCAATGGGGCTGCCATGAACATTCGTTCAAAAGCCCAGAAATAAATGATTGAAAAAAAAATCTATTTGGATTTGATAGCTCTTCTTCAGTTGCAACTTGCAGAGGAATGTCATGAAAAAATATATCAAATGATCCGATTTAAATTATTACATTTAATATTAGATACATCTTTAATCTATTAGGCTATATGACACATTCTTTATCATTTTCATACGGGAATTTTCAGAGCTTTTTCTATGAAAATGAAATTGTATACAGTCAAGAAAAAAGGAAAATTAATAACAATTTTATGAGCAGCGTTTTTACGAACGATTAAAAAATTGGTAGTTAATTGTTTGCGGAGTTTCTGGTTAAAATATCTTAATAAGAATTATTAATTGGTAGCAGATCGTAAATCAGAGGTAATTAAGCAGATGTTACGAGGGGCGAGCTTGCACGTGATGTTTGTTGGGACCCAAAAGGGGTTTATATTATGCAGGGTGTGGTAACGGCAAACGGTATAATGAAGTTTTTCCTAATGAGCTTTTAGCATATATCTCGATTATAATTTCATATTTCGTTTTCATGCTTGTATCTCATAAAATTGCGGTATAAATTCTAAGAGACATTTTAGTTACCTTTACATGTTAAAACTAAAGTAAATTAGAATCAATTACTATAAATTATATTTGTGAGAGTTATATTACAGACCGAATCTTTCTAATAGTTAAGGGAAATAATCAATGTAAATAATTGATTGACAAATTCGTTGTGAAAGCGTAACATATACACTATACAGGTAAGCAAAATTCAAACTAACTATGTAAGTACTCAGATGTTGAAGTTATATAATATTTGGACGTTTTTATTTAATGTTCAGCTTCTAGGTCGGTACATGATCCCCGTTCATCCCCAATTAGGGAGGCGCCTCACGTACACACCTCCGCAAATGTTTGGGAACACTACGACTCATAGTTCACATGGACTTATGGAACGGTACCTGAAGCTTCTGTGATTTAAATTTCTATTCCGTTTTGTACGAAATTTAATATAGATTTACCTTATTTTGTGTAACTGTAATAAATTAATGTTGTGTTCTATTATTGCAAAAAAGAAATTCGGATTTCGATAATAACGTTGGTATGATAATTATAATGATCAATAAGTAGTCAGCAATCAAAAGACTGAGCATGTATCGTCACATTTCTCTCTCTGTAAAGGAAAGTACCTATTACGTAACGTGGAAGAAAATTACCTATATGTTTTACAAGTTTCAGTATAAATATGTGTACAAGTACGACATATATACAAATTTTGTCGGCCTTATTTTGGAAGAAATACTACAAAATTGCGTTTTTAAGTTAATTAATTGACGAAAAACCAATCTTCATTACCCATATTAAACTGACGATATTGTAAATATGATATCATCCTTCATACGATAAGTAAAGAGGATAGAAGCTCAAAATCATAATCCATGCCCCAAATCCAATAAACGCTTATTTATAAACTTTTAAGTATATGTATTTGAATTTTTTGTGTTATTATCTTATCTACAAGAGAAATGATTTTTCAAATAAAATAAAACTAAACCTGCTTCGAATGCAATATTCATAAATAAAGTCGAAAACTATCCATTTCGTAGGTACTTTATGCTGACACTCTCTATGTAGTCAGGTTAGAATAAACTTGTAACTTTTACAAGGCAATGTAACACTGCGAGCTAAGCTGACTATGGATTTACTAAAATGTATTTACTTATGAAAAATATCAAGGCATTTGTCGTGAGAAAATTATCATAGACTAGCTGTTCCTTTCGGTGTTATTTACACAAAGCGTAACACTTGAATAACTTATTTAATTTGTGGTCAATGTGTGCCAAATATTTACCGTGATTGACGCAGAACATGTTAATAAACTTTCACATACAAAAATGCATGATGTAACGTGATATAACATTTGGTTTGATAGACTCGTACGTAAAGCAACTCTAATTGATTTGTATATAGAGAGTACGTACGTATTAATATTTTCGTGGGAACGGCATTGTAAAGTTGCGTAAAAAGTATGAGTTTATATGTCATTTATTTTTTACAAGTAGTTTTTTATTTTATTTTTCTTTATATATTTAAAATGAATCGCAAAATGTGTTGGTAAGCGCATAACTCGAGAACGGCTGAACCGATTTCGATAATTCTTTTTTTATTATATTCCTTGAAGTACGAGGATGGTTCTTATGTAGAGAAAACGTAAACATGTACCACGGGCGAAGCCGGGGCGGACCGCTAGTGTGATAATAAAATTGGGATTGATGGAAATTATGTATCTTTATTTTACGAAAATAACTGAGTATTAATATATGGTGTTACTGGTGACGTCTGATTAACAATTTGAAAGCATTGATAGCGTAGCTTGCATTGCTACAAGAGCTCAACTGGATGAACATATTTTATAATAAAAGCATTACTATAACATGCCTTTGTCGTATATACGTCGTGTGTCATGCAAATGCAAAGTAATGTTTTGTATCTTATAAAAACACAATATAAAATATGGGAAAAGTATAATCTATTTTAACAAAAGTCAATTATTTTAGTATAGTTTATAAAATAAAATAAGATCTAATAATATAAAATTGTTTTCATGATTTTTTAAATATCTTTCTCTTCGTATAGATTTAAAAAAGTAGTCGTTCAGCCCATTTAAGCCTACTACCGAACTTGCTATGAATTAAAAAATGCTAATTGTGCTAATTGCTTGGACGTTCACTTGTTTCGTGATTAGCAAGCACTCCCACAATAATAATTATATTTACAGGGCGTATTGATAATTTTTGAATGATTATTTCTTATTCGAAAACGTACAAAAAGTATGTGACAAAATCTGAATATATTTCATTTTATGCTCGATTTGTCTTTTCAAACCCTAAATGTACACTTCGATTTAATTATGGAAACAATTCAATCACTTCAGGTGATCATTCCCTCAAGTAATACATCTTTAAGTTGTAGGAATTTGTTACACGACAATCGATACCAATTCCCTTTAACATAACAAGGCTCAACACTACACTAATTGCGTCATACATCACAGATCTATTTTGAATAGTACAGGCATTTGCACGCCGTGTATGAATAGGGCTTAATTTTACGAAGCGATCACAAGCGGTCGCTGTTCGTAAGTTGGCTTTTGAATAATAAATGGAGCCAGTTAGGCGGCACACGTGGGCGATAGGCACCACCCACACTTGGCGCTCGAGCTTTTTTATTTTATTGAAAATATCCTGGAATTCTACCTTTTTGAAATTTATTTTAAGATAGGCTCTTAAGAATAAATAAAAATCTTGAAAGCGGTTTGCAATGATTATAATTATTATTTTTTTTTAATTATAAAGGATTATAAAGGAAACATTTTGATCTGGAAACTATTTTGTTATTTATATTCAATTTAATTTAATTTACTAATAACTTTATTTCTAATGTGTGTATGATAAGTGTGCAATTTATAATTCACAAATCAAAGTTGAGTAATTTGAGTAATTTGCTTCCTATCATGTTTGCTGGGACATTTGTATTATATTTTTCTTCAGTAAATAGGTGATCAAGTTATAATATGAATATATTATGACATACACCCCGCCGCCTTCTTCTTTTTCAATGGGTTACACGTGTGAGCGTTAACATTTTTTTTCGGTAGAAGCTTTGACACGTATACAGAAAAGATTGGTAACTTTCCTGAGAAAATTAATCATTAAAACAAGTAACAACAGACGTGTAATGTATCTTTACCCGAATTCAATGCCGATACACTTGATTCAAATGTTAATAAATGCAAACAGTTTGGTTATAAAATAAACAATTTACCCTTACCTTGACATTGTGCGTCTCTTACAATGAAGATCAGGAGCGCAGCGATTATCGCTAGTCTCCAGCGTCGTCTCCCCATTGTATTTAATTTATTTTCACCGTAACATTGATACGTTCTCAAAGTCAATAAAATATCTAATTAAAAATTCGATAGACACTTTCGATTTTCGGTCGAAGCCATTTTGGCACGGACTTGGCACATTCGTTAGGGTGGCAACATGACGTCACATCTGAAACAAAGTAAACCTTTTATTAAATATGGAAATCTGCAACAAATTTTGCTTGGTCGGCCAATTAGCGGGCTGGCTGTAATGAAAACGTGTCAATTGTAATTTATTTACGGGCGCTACAGAGGCAACCTGGTGCATTAATTTGTACAGAAAAATGTTTTTCTCGAGAAAATTTAAATTTTTAATTACGAGACGTTCTGATTTAATGAACGAATGTTAACGAGTCTGAAGGTTTATTTCGGAGTGAACATTAAATATTAATATCAGAGAGTAATAAAATCTATAAAATCAATCGACAGCTTGTTCCGACAAGATTGCTCTCCGTCCTATTCCGAAAAGGTTTTATTGGAACAAATTTCATTTAAGATAAGTAGAATTGCCCGTCCCACCTAAATATCGAATCCGTATCAATCCAAAATTAGGTGCAGCCGACTTGTATCACATAACGAGTAAAGGTGTCAGGTGCTCTTAACTTCTAAGGAACTTCCTAACTCGGGAGCCACGTGATATTGGTGAGCAACTTAAATGAGAGGTTGTATAGCTGTTTCGTGTTTGTCAAACACGTACTTGCACAATACAGGTTAAACCAACAAAATACAATAAAAGCTGAATACCTATTGGTAAATTGATTTCATACAACAATTTGATCTGTGGAGTACCTTTTAATAAATCCGTCCGTATTTTATTAAAATTGAAAATTGTACCATGTTGTTTACACCAAAAACTTTTTATCCATAGATATCAAATATAAATTTTAAATATATTTAAAAACCGCTTTTATGTCGTCGACCAAATTTATATAACGTTAACTTCAGGCCAGCTGGTGATGTGATAGAGTACCTTCATAAACACCGGTATCGTTTTCACCTACATTTTATCAAAATTTCTTCGATAGTAAATTTGGAATAAAAGAAAAAGTTCAAAGTAATCTTTATATAAACTTTATAACAACAATTTTCATATCTAAATTATATAAAAGACAACTTCATTATTTTCAAAACATCAGGATTATCTGCAGGATATAAATATGGAACCCATTTGTATCTGATAAGAATTATTTGCTGTCATATTTCTTTATAAATCACGATACATAAAAAAGCAAAGACTACGCGCTGTGCGAGAAAATATAGCTTTTTCCACGATTTATCGAGCAATTTATCCGTGTCGCGAAAGATATCTTATTTTTCGATATTGTACGAGAAAAAAACTGCTCGCAAATGTAAAAATAATTTGGAAAATCCAAAAGTGCACGCCTCATAATTTTTTTTTAAATAAATATTTATTAATTATTATTTTTGTTTATTTAATAACAATTAAACCACATCGAATCAGACCCTGAAAAATGAAAGGGTTCTATTCCTGAGCATACTCAAGCGTAAGAGAAAAAAAAAGACTCGATTAGTAAAGTATTTTGGTCGCTATCGTGTTAACAAGAAAAAGGATCCGCACATACAGACACACGGACGTCCAAGACAGAACTTTTTTAAACTGTTTTTTAACTAGTTTAAATAACAAAAATGACATCAAAAATATCATGAACGTTAAAAATAGTGTTTTTTCTTAATATGTGTGTGTATGTTTTATCTTACAAGTGCAATGTATGATACATAAAGACATTTTAAGTTTGAAAAATCAGATGTTTTGCGCGAAGTGACAGTAGTACCCACCTCAACGCTTCGCTTATGAGGCGTGCAATAGCAATTTGTGAATAGTCGAATATTGAGGTTTCGAGTGGATAGAGAAAATAAAGGATTCGATTTATACAGAAAGACAAACGTTCTTGATTCCCGGTTTAATATTAATGATACAGCCTTGTTTCATTTTCGCAGATTTATTCACTGTGAGTTATAGAACTGGGAAACCAGTGTACAATAAATTATCGTGAACTCATTTTATTTTTTCAATAACTCTTGGTGATCTTTATTACTCTTGAATTTAATTAAAACTAAGAAGTGGGCATTGCAACTGTATATAGATATTATTTGATACATAACTAAATATTGATTTCAATATTGACGAAACCATCGGTAATAATCATTTATTGTCATACGCTTCTAAGAAGTGTGTAAAGTCTCTTCTGTATCCCCATCCAAATAATATCTAATAAATAAAATACAAAAATTGTCGTATTTGTTCAATATAGAGAAAACAATCACGAAAGAAAATAACTGGAGCGTTCATTTGGCGCTCTATCTATGTTTGATTTGTATTTTCAGCCTCAACAATTTGTCCAAGGGAAAATATACCGAACTGTTTTCATCACAAATACTTTGCCTAGTAAAAGATAAATATTATTAAAATAGAACACTTTATTTTTGGAATAATCTAATAATAGAATTCCATTAAATAATTTTCTAATATAATAAGAAAAGATTTTTACAGAAATGGATTAATCACATTTACGGGCAAAAAAGTTTTCTTTTACATTTCATAATAAAAATATACAAATTTTTTCTCTTCTTTTTTAAATATGGTAAGTAATCTTTAAATAAACATAAAGCATAGAAACATAAAAAAACTAACAATTTGGCCTACATACGCATAGCGCACGTAGTATCGTGAATTCGTGACGTGAATCAGCTATAGGCCATACATAAACGGCCGATTTAACCAACACTCGATCATTTCAATTTTCATTGATAAACATTGGTTTCTTAATACACTAACTATAATAATAACTAGGGTCTAAATACGTATATCGGAGGCCGTATTCAATAGCAGTAGAATTAATAAAATTATTTACAGAGGCGGTCAACCTTAGAAAACAATTGAAAATAAAAAATAATTTGGAAAATCCAAAAGTGCACGCCTCATAATTTTTTTTTAATAAATATTTATTAATTATTATTTTTGTTTATTTAATAACAATTAAACCACATCGAATCAGACCCTGAAAAATGAAAGGGTTCTATTCCTGAGCATACTCAAGCGTAAGAGAAAAAAAAAGACTCGATTAGTAAAGTATTTCGGTCGCTATCGTGTTAACAAGAAAAAGGATCCGCACATACAGACACACGGACGTCCAAGACAGAACTTTTTTAAACTGTTTTTTAACTAGTTTAAATAACAAAATACATCAATAATATCATGAACGTTAAAAATAGTGTTTTTTCTTAATATGTGTGTGTATGTATTATCTTACAAGTGCAATGTATGATACATAAAGACATTTTAAGTTTGAAAAATCAGATGTTTTGCGCGAAGTGACAGTAGTACCCACCTCAACGCTTCGCTTATGAGGCGTAAAAAATTGGTTGTCCGTAAAGTCGGTTTACTGACGTTAGTAATTGAACGTGGCAACGTCCGATTGTGCTTCTTTGTCGTTCGTTCCGCGCTCTCGCTCGCACTTCAAGCCTTACACGGAACGCCTCAGAGCGACGTAACGCCGCATGAGTCATGTTTTTTCGTGCGTGCGGCTCTATCGAATTATAAAACGTTGTCACGTCAAAAAAAATATGTATATTTTGAATATGACCTTTTATAAGAAAAGATACTCAATGTTAAGCTCCATTTTATACTGACACTAAGAATAAATTATTTATTATATCATACCTTTATTCCTAATATTCTTTTCGGCTACTCACTAGGCCACCGGAACGACTATTGTCGCCCGTGTCTATCGGACCTACAGCCGGCGGCATTCAGTTTGAGAAAGCGGTGCGTTCCGGCTCGTCGAACAGTTTCTCGCCAATACAAACGATATTGCTTGCAAACAGGTATCTATGCAAGCCATATGCTAAAGATTACGCCGTATCAAATCCACGGTTGACTTCACTATTAGGTAATGCTACGCACTTTTGCACTTCTGGCATATGGGTTTATCTAAGGTTATTTGTACAAAGGTTTATGACGAAGCTTTTTCATAGTAGGAAAATTATATTATTAATGTTTATTTATCAAGATAATATTATATTGAATGATAAATTAGTTAAAATCCTTGGCTGGCTAAAATCCACTAAAGTAAGGCGTATTGCAGAATCCATAAGAATGTGGAATAAATACGTTTAATAAGGTATAAATCTTGTATAAATTATCTATATAAAATATTGACTCTTTCTACTTAACTGCTTCAATGCCATAAATGACATAATCAACCTAAACGGGTTATGTACCATAAAGCATCTGAATTTAAAACATTGAATTTACTTTTTTACTACCAAATTGTATACTTATCACATTAATATTGATGTCAAACGAGGAGTGGCTGATTTTAAAATAATAATTTTATTATCAAATTAACATAACATGATTTCGATACTAGTTTATTACAACGTAATACAAAACACAACATTAAACATTATTTTGTTAATGAATGCAGTAGTGTTATAGGTATACTTGTAAACATAATTACTAAATAAATTGATTTTAACCCAAAATGACGAGTATTTAAGGAAACAAAGAACTCTCTTTCATAGCAGATGATATATTAAACTTTATAAAGGGTCGTTGCCGTGTCGTTGAACATTAATGAATTGTTATTTTTCCTGCCTTTTGCTTCAGTACATTAGAGATCGTTTTTACTTCAATTAACCTTGAAATGAGGAAAAGTGAAGCTTTTTACTCTGTTGGGAAGAAAAGCGTGAAGCCCATTATCTCTAACAATGCGCTTATCTTCACAGATGCTTAAGAATTTTGTTTTTAGACTTTTTACTATGCGGCTGTTGTTCTATTATGTTTGCTCACATCACGGTTAAGTGATAAACAGTTTGCATATCATTAAACAATTTTTAGCCTTTGCATATGTTTTTATATAATTGTGTTTAATTATTTATTTTTTATAATTTTAACGAATTATTACGCCTTGTAAATTAACCAAGGGCATGTTAGATAACTGTAATAACATTAAAAAATAATATAATCTTATTAATAATGATGATTATCTTTATATATTAGTGTCTTATTGACCTAGTAGAGCATCCGCTTTATGTTTTACAAATATTAATATGGCTGTATTTATAAACGCAGCTGAAATAAATCGTTATATCTCATTCTTTACATGGTTATTTTGAAACGTTTTATTTTATAAAAATTCTCTACAGTGATGTGATTCATAAATAAATATACGAATGCCTTATAAAACAAACCAAAAGAATCGCAGAAAATCCATAGGCTATTTTAACATGGGTGCGTTTCAGACCTTTCAAAACACTGACGTATTGTATCAAAACCGTTTTCATTTAAATTCATTAAATACTAATGTGAAAATGTCCAGCTAACATTACAATAGAGCCCCTTCCCTGTTAATATAACAAGGCATACACATACAAGGGAACGAGTATTATTAATTAAATACAACGTGACTACGTAAAATTTATACCATTATGTTAATACTAAACATCCTTATCTAAAATATTGAATGACAAAAGAAAAATATTGTTTGTTTTTAATAAAATTAATTTTGTAAGAACTAAAGAATATTGTTGGTAAGAATCTCAGAACAGTTTTATAATTACTCACGTAATCGGTTCTTTATTTAAAATATAGAATAACTTTGAAAGTTATTTGGGCAAAGTAAATAAACGCAAATATCATGCGAACAGTGAACTCGATAAACAACCAAATCGTTCTTCTGAATGATCGTAAATATCGACATAATATAGTTAAGAAACTTCGTTTCGTATGTTTGGCTTAAAACAATAGGCATCAATACCAAAGTATTTGATGATAAAAAATTGATTCTAGAAATGAGCAAACTGATATTATCTATATAGAGTCAGCACTAGGACCGATTTGATAGTATTAGATTCCGAATTTAATACTGTTCAGCTACTTTTGGCAGTTTCAGACTATGAGAACGTCAGCTGTCGAAATCTGTCGAAATTGAAATCGACTATTGTTCTAACGTTTAATGTAAAGACAGTTTTTAATTTTAAATTTAAAATAGTTTCTGATTAATTTAAAGATGAAATAGCTTAAATTTTTATAATTTTCGTAAAACAATGTTGTTTTCCCGGAAAACTTCCAAGTAGATGACTGGACAGAGTCAAGAAAATTTATTACGACTTAATAATTTACACAGGAGAATCAAAAACTAATTCGTAAAAAAACCGGCCAAGTGCGAGTCGGGCTCGCGCACAAAGGGTTCCGTAGCAGCAAATATAATAAATTACAGTTAAATCAACCTATCTCAAAAACTATAAGAGATACTTTGATCAAACCAAAAATCGTTGAAAGAGTTAATTAGCATGCATCACCTCTATTTTTTTTAGAATTTTATACCCCGTAGTTATAAAAATAGAGGGGGGGGGACATACTTTTTACGACTTTGAGAGCTGATATCTCAAAAACCGTTCACTTTAAGAAAAATGTTTTTTAGAAAACTTTATATCATTTTAAAAGACCTTTCCATTGATACCCCACACGGGTATGTACATCGAAAAAAAAAATTTCATCCCTCAGTTACATGTATGGGGGGCCCCACCCCCAATTCTTTTTTTTACTATTTAGTGTCATATTTTTGTAGCGGTTCATACAACACATATTCCCATCAAATTTCATCACTGTAGTACTTATAGTTTCCGAGTAAATCGGCTGTGACAGACGGACAGACGGACAGACGGACAGACGGACATGACGAAACTATAAGGGTTCCGTTTTTGCCATTTTGGCTACGGAACCCTAAAAAGTTATTTGTTATTTAGTAAGAAAAGTAATTAAACAGGCTTAATTGTTAATTGCTCACAGTGACCATTACTCAATGAGAGGCTTAATTTGCATGCAAATACCACCTGAGCGTGTCTCAAGCAGATTCAAATTGGCCCCATTGTGTGGGTTATGAAACATTCTCACGGCCAGCGTATTGTCATGTGTGCCTACTGCCTGCGTCTATGCATTTTCGTCATACCTATTAATATTCAATTTTTGTCCATTAAAACCTACCTCGAAATAATCGCGTATTGTGTTGATTGTAACGTGAAAAGAACGGCCGGCATGAAATAAATAATGGTTGAATTTCGTAATTGATTGTTACAACGTATTTCTCAGTTAAACACACAAGAACATTTATCATTGTTTCCGATATTTTGCAATTGTCAATTGAAGTAGATATTTTGGGTTCGAAATAAGTCATTTGTAACGATTTTTCTCGCGGCTGGATGCTTAAATTTCTATTTAGCCAACAGGCGAAGGAAAATCTTGGAATAATTAATATTCAATGAATTTTCTATTACGAGGTGTAAATGTAGCGTGACTAATCGCGATATGCTATATTGGTTAGTATGTGTTTCCGTTCTAATATTGATTTTTTTCTACTGGAGTTTTTCATCTATTGATGTTTACATACCTACCTACACATAGTGGAAGTATATATCTTTTCGACAAAACCCTGAAAGTTATAAAAAGTATAGTAAAGAACGGTACTGTACAGTATACGAACGAAAATCTGATCATTTGAAATTTTTTTATTGCATCTTAATTTAAGAAACGTATGTACTACTAAAACGTACATACTTTTCTATATCTAGGTAACCATATAAGCCCGAACCTAGCTCACGTTTAAAAGAAAACGCTCACAATCAGATTGTTTACAAAATTAGATTGGCAAGAATAACAAAGTTTATGAGTTTGGTGAGTTGGTATTGTTTTATGTCGAATAATATATGAGATTAAAGAAGGAGGAAATATAAAATCAATTTACTACCTTATTTCGTCCATGTACTATTCGGAATCACGTTCCTTAAAGCAATAAGTATTTAGTTCCAATTTCGTACGTTCCTCGCTCAATATGACGAAACTATTCTAAATTAGTAATTAAACGTAATTTTTATTTCTATCTATTTCTGGTTATAAAAATGAACAAAGTAATTTATAAAATAATTGCCCTGATTGTACGCGTATTTCCAGTTCAACCTGTCGTACCTATACCTAGTTTGTGTTTTAGTGGTCGCAACGTTATTGATTAGTGTAATACCGATGTATGCCTAATTAATGTCAGATGTACATTTTCGCATGAATATATTAATTAATACTAACTAATGCGATTAAAACAACGTCGCCATCAGCGGGATTATTGAATAATTGTGATATCGGTTAGCGTTCTATATTATGCCAATAAATGTATGCTATAATATATTTTAGGTTGGATATGTATACATAGATTTTGTTTATTGTGTTTTTTTCTTAATTTCGAACAATCTCAAAGTCTTTCTATATTTTGTTCTAATTTAAATAAATTCTCTACATAAATCGACTCTACATCGCTTATTGAAAATCAGGATCCACGATTTTAACAGAGGACCTATAATAAACAATATAAAAAATATCGCAATTTCCAAACATCCAGTAACTTATTTCTATAAATACTGATAGTTAATGAACTGTAACCAGTAAAGGTCCTTTAAAACAAATTAAACGAATTCTGCATAATATGTACTCTTTTCAATTAGGTTCTAGAAAGTAAAAGAATCTAGGTTTTCTTATTTTATTCATCAAATGCGACGTCTAGAAATGCATATATAATCTTTTTATGTTCAAGTGTGTCAAAAATACCTTGTCCTATATCTGCTTTTCACATTCCGAGTCTAAGGAAATCTTACGATCCTAGCATACGCGTCGTTTTATGAATGCCACTGTATTTTATACAAAAAAAATATATGTATTTTATTTTATGTTGAAAATAGGAAAAATATTCTGATATTTTTACCGATAGGAAATGCTTTTTGAAAGAAAATATTTCCGATTTCCTAGACGTTTTATGTAATGGAATTAACGAAATGTCTGATTATCTTTTATTATCTGTGAAAAATTCAGTATGTAACTGGCACCGGAACAGACCTTCGATGCCGTAACGAAAATGTAAACTATAAAAACAATTTACACTAATAATATTTATTAGGCAATATCCAGTGTTCATATAGGTCATTACCGTTTCCAAGGTATCTAACTAATGACTTATCGAAGGTCTATTTGACACATTGTAAAGTTGTATCTAAGAGCGTATACGCACTATGCGGGTAGCCGCATTGCGGGTAGCCGTCCGGCTGACCGCAAGCACAATTATGTACGTAATATTCATTTCTATGCGCACTGTGCGGTCTGCGGTAGCCGCATCGCAGTGCGCATAGAAATGAATATTACGTACATAATTGTGCTTGCGGTCAGCCGGACGGCTACCCGCAATGCGGTTACCCGCATAGTGCGTATACGCTCTAACACGATTCTCCATTGAACGTGCCGTGACTAAAGGACATAAATATTAAGAGTCGATCGGCCTTTATCATAACGATGAGTACTTCTCGATTTCTTAAATTAACATTAACAACGCAAGTTTCGATGAACTTCAATTACAATAGATTTCCTAGAATTGGATTTCGCTTCTAATTTATGCGTGCTATTATGGTTGCCATTTTTATGTGTAATTTATACGTGAAATTATAATTTAAGATTATACAATTAGCACTTCCACTTTATTATTTAACATTCCGTTTTTTTTAATAAGTAAGAGTGAGGAGGAAGAGTGGCTAAAAACGTTTTCGTATGTACAAAAACATTTTCTTGGTAAATATAATATGAACTAATTGATCTAATAACAATAGCGTCGTAATGGGCTCGTTAGTTGTTTGGAAGAATTTGGGTGTTACTCGACAGAAATATAAGTAGGTATATTTATTATAACATGTAAGTATTACCCGAATATAGAGAGATAAATGGAAACAGTTAGTATCCACATAATACTATAGAATCTCTCGAATAACATTTGAAAGTTTCCTTAAAAAGGTGATACGCATTTTTCAGTATACTTACATTTCAATTTTTAAACGTTTTCTGGAAAATTCAATACACGATTATTATTTGTAGCTAGGTACATGAAATTAATTTGACTTTTGAAAGGAGCGAGCAGTAGAAGGTAGGCACTTGATATTATAATACCTATGTATATTTGTAATGTATGTGTTAATCCAATACATATTTTAAATAACGTGTATTATATACTAGCTGTGCCACGAGGTTTCACCTGCATTGCTTTGCTCCTGTTGGTCTTAGGGTAATGATATATGGCCTATAACCTTCCTCGATAAATGGGCTATCTAACACCGAAATAATTTTTCAAATCGGAGCAGTAGTTCAAGAGATTAGCGCGTTCAAACAAACAAACTCTTCAGCTTTATAATATTGGGTATAGATATCACCATAAAAGTAATGATTGCATGGTGTACCTATTACTTACAATGACCATTGACCAGTGCTGTAACTAAGTATTATACCTAATGATATATTTTCACCACGAGCCGGCATTGAATATTGTGGTAATTTCCGTAATAGAACCTGCATAAATAAGGAAATAACTTTGTTATACCTATATATGGAAAATCAACCACATTTTCATAACATATAATGAATCTTTCTTTTCTGCAGAATTCAAATCAATATTGTGATATTACTTGTTTATAATAATTAAAGTTTACTTCGAGTCTGTTTGTAAATCTATGTCATGAATGGAAAACCAATCAAAAGATGATCTAAGAATTGGGTAAACGAACATTAGACGGAACCTGGGATCATTTACAATATATAGTTCTATTTTTAATTGTAATTAAACGTGTTTTTATTGATTACAAGGTGATTTCTTAATTTGGACTTCCTTCTCGTTCAGTGATAATATTTTACAATATCTACAATGTATGACATTTTAACCGTGTGTAAAAAATGTAATAAAATAAGCTTGCCTACGTGCACATAAATTGTGCGACTTCAAAAACATTGGCAATAGTTGAGTTGAACCTATTTTTATGAATGTCACTATATTTTTTCTAAAAGAGCGTCTAGTTTAAACGTTCAAACGTTGCATTTAAATACACAAATATCTACGAACTACGTGTTCTAAATATTTTCTGGATAAAATTTGTAAAAGGAAATGCCTGACCTTACAAGATGTGATTTATACATGAAAAAAATCACTTTGAATACCGCGTCATTTGTACGACAAAATATTTGTCCAAAAATTACTAAATTCACAAGCGCTTATCGTAGTAAATTGGATTACTTTTTGTTTATAATAACAGCATTAAATTATTTCAATAATGTTGTGTACCAACAGTGGGCGATGTAATGAAATTACTTAAGTCGATAAAATTTATTTCGCTCCAATTACGCGACACCGTGTGCAGTCGGACGAAAAGATAGGTGATTTAACTTTGTTTATAAGTTTTTTTTAAGTTTTGTAATGACATGCTTTTAAAAAACTGTTATCAATTCTTACTATGCAATTCGCATAAGAGTGTCTGTTATTGTTTGTTTATGTTCCATTGGACAGATTAAGAAATAAAAAGCCCAGAACCGATGTATTGTTTTAAATTACAAGAAATAATACATTAATTATTTATCGGTTGAATGAGCTTTTCCACTTCTTCATTCATTTACTAGTTACCGTGTACAGCTTTTCCTCTCTTTTCTAATGGTATTATTTCCGAGATTTATAAGTTTCTTAAAATAAGGAATAAAATAAAATATATTTTTATTTATTTTCCATCAACAACATTATATTGTTCTACTTTTCTTAAGATAAAACATTCCGCGTTAAGTTCAAAACTTTATTTCTTCTTTACGACGACTAAATCGAGAACTTAAGATAATTATAGAATTCCACTTGAATGTAACGACTTCAATCCATAATAAATTTCGAGAGATAGACATTCAACACTGAAGGAGTATTAAAGAACTGAAATTGTTCATTTTGTTATAAAGTGAAGTACTAACCTCGTTTGGCAGGTAAGTGAGCACCTAATAGAATAATCCATTGAACCAACTAGAGTACTTCGCAAGACGAAGTGCAGTTACACCATTATGGAATAATGTCTTTCGAGAGTTATAAAACATTTTATATTTTCCCCTTCTTCATGGCACTTAGACTGAACGTTTTAATGTTGAGCGTCGACCAATAAATAGGTACATTGTAAAACGATAAAATTGTAAGATTTGATCTTTTTCATTTTATGGTAGTATTAGGAATGGGTACACCCTTGGTACACCGCACAAGGTAAATAAAAATTATTATTTATTCTAAAAGTTAGTTCATTAATATCCATGCGAACAAAGACACTTTTTAAATTATTAGTATTATTAAAATAAGGTATACCTAGTATAGTAAAAATTTTGATGAAATTTTCCTACATATATATTATAGTGTGTTGTTGTTAGTGAACTTAAATGGAATTTTAAAATCCATTAGGCTATCGCGCCATCGCAATTAACCACGCACAAACAAGGCTTTAAAAAGCAAATATAGGCATAAAACGTTAAAAAACATAACAATATTGCCCCGAAGCAACTGGCAAATTTTTACTTAAAAATATATTTTTTATAATAGTCTTCTCTCAACACAATAGGTACGGTATTTGTTAATTAATTTTAGAGTTTCTCGAACATTCCGAGCGTGGTGCGCGAGATGAATTTTGTGAAAACCATTTTTCGATGTGACATCGCACGTCAATGATATATGAAGGCTCTTGTTCAAAAACTGTACAGGGATATAAAATATGGAATTCAATTTGTACGTAAAATCTACTTTTATTTTTTCCTCCTTAACAATAGCTGACACCACCGTTATATTTCAACCTGAAATGTATTTCTGATTCAATTGTGAATTTGATAGCAACACACTTTTTTACAAGACGTTTTAGCGAAATAATTTTTGTATTATTGTTTCGTTTAGGGGGATAACTTAACTACGAATTGGGTCAAGTCGTCAGGCTTACTGAAAACTGTTATTTAAAAGAGGGTATATTTATGTTTGATAGTGAGTGAAAATAAATATGGGGTCTAATTTGGAACGTATCTATTTCTTTACGAACCCGCAGTCAATTAGAATTTTCTTTTACTACCCTAAAGCTAGCAAGGGCACAATAATAATAACAATGATGACGGACAGCGCAGAAGGATCTCCAATTAGATGACTCAACATTATGTTTGTTTTTCAACAAAGGATTGGTCATAAGTTAACATGCTATTAGTACATTAATAAATGTGGAAACAGGGATTTTCTAAACAGAATCATCGATAGGCAGCGAACATGACCAAGTTGTCGGTATTCATACCGCATTCCTCGCATTTACTTTTACAAACGTTTATCCGTAGAGCAAGGCTCACTGGTTACTTTATATAACATTCCAATGAATCACGATCCAATAGTACTATTGGATATTACACACAAAGCAACAATTTCAAGAAAAAAATACTAGTTTTCTTCCGCAAAACATTTTGCTTGCTATAAGATATAAAAAATGGTATGCATAAAATTTTACATTTGTAAGCATTATATGAATATTACGGTTGTATTTTTATTTATTAATATGCATTACGCGGGCAACAACTTTTACTTTTATATTTTAAAAACTTAATAAAAAGAAACCTTGTTGACTTGACGTTTAATGCTTTGAGCCTAAATTAAGCCTAGATGTTGGATAAGTTTTATGCAAATACACTGAATTAGCTAGCAAAATATATTGAAACTTAAAAAAAATAATCATTAATGAAACGTTGCCGTCGATGGAAAATTATTGATAATTTTTAAAAACTGTCCAGATACAGATTATAGTTATTTCTCTTAATATATTTTTGTTATTGTATAGTATATTTCTTCTTAAGCAATAAATAAAGTGAGAAGTAAAAACTATAAACATAAAAACAACACTTAACCTTTATTTTTCAAAGCACTCCGAGAAAACTTGGGCACTTCAAAAGTAAGTGTGTGAGGTCAACATATATAGAATTTATTCCACATTTACCTACCTTCATTATTTAAGTCTATTGAAACTTCCGTTGTTTTTTTAACAACGTCCGCTTCCGAAAAAGTTTGTCGCTTCGAATGAAGAAATATAATAATTGAAGGTCACAAAGGCAATTAAAATTTATACAAGGTGGACCAAAAGAAGTCATCCGATGTTGTTTGGCTCTCATTTTTTTTCTAAATGAAAAACTTCGATTCTGTTTTTTGATTATGTTTATTTGAACCTTTAAAATTTTATTGGTTAAGTCGAGAAGATGATATCGGCCAAATGGGCGCCGTCACAATTGATTGCCATACGGGCTCGTTTTATGGCATTTCTCATCACTTCAGCGAGAACTTCGGGCGACAAATTCTCGCACTCGTGTCTAATGTTGTCCTTGAGGGCTTCCGAGGTCTCAGCCTTGTTCATGTAAACACGGGACTTCAAAAAAACCCCACAAAAAAGTCTGGAACGGTTAAATCGGGCGATCTTTCGGGCCAGTGCAAATCGCTAAAACGAGAGATGAGGCGACCCGGGAAAGCCGCCCTCAGAATATCGGTTGTGGCTCGCGCAGTGTGTGCCGTTGCTCCGTCCTGTTGGAACCACATATTCTCCAGTCCTAATTCGTCCAATTGCGGCAGAAAAAAACTCAGTCAACATGGCCCTATAGCGTGCACCGTGCCCGTAGCATGTTTCCGGCGACAGCTCGACATCCTCGGCAACAGCGGCGATATTCTCGGCAGAACGGGCGCTCCGGGGCCGGCCACTCTTGGCAACGTCTCGTGTGGTCCCATACTCTTCAAGGTTGGTGGCCAAACGGCACAGTGTTTGCTCAGTCAGTGTCGGACGGCCGGGGAATCGGCGACGAATTGTTACGCAAAAAAGTTGACACGATTATTCCGCGTTATTGGGTACTGTATCGCTCCATGGCTTGTTCACTTGTATTCTACATCTGTCCAGTACACAAATGTCAAAACAGATTTGACATTGGCGGCCATTTGCAAAAATGAGAGCATCTTCCAATAGGGTGATTTCTTTTGGCCCACCTTGTATAATGTGAAACTTAGTGTTTTTACGTTGCTTTTTACAAGTCCTGATTACCTCTGTAGTCTTCATAGCCGTATAACAAATGATTTCCTGGTTTCAAATTATTAATTGTCTTGTGGCAGAAAATAGCGTTTGTATAATATTATTCAAATTATTGAGTAGGTATGATGATAATATTTTCCTGTCGACCACTCAGTGGTTATATCTATCTTATATTATATCTTATGCTTATTAATAAAATCAGTTTTTATGGTTCTAGAAATACGTAATAGGGACACAAAACACCTACACAAAACAAAATTTAACTTAAAAAACTTTTAGAAACTCACTATAATTAAAGAATGAAAGAAAAAGTTCTTAAGACTACAACAGGAGGATTGCTTCTAGCTATAAGAATTATGATGAAATAATGAAAATAACATAATTACATTTTACCTTGAGTACATTAACCGCATAACTTATTTGGGAAAACGTAAATGGTTACATTTTAAAAGTGTATTAAAAAATAAATTAATTTATTCTTCACCTGTTTTCACAGACTGGTCTATTTTGCTAAACTCGTTCAGTGCTAACATGAAACATCGCAGTAAGTTTTTTGCTCATCGCTCGACGCTCATAAAGATGCAAATGGTCTGCAGACGGATGTGAAGCCACCTGACCTGGCTGTTCGAAACACAAGCTGAAGAGACCGGTTTTACTCTAATAATGTGCGTGGAATTCTACGGAAGACTACACTTTAAATATCACTTGATCACCTTCCCGATGTGAACTCGCCGGCTAGCGATGTTCGATATCGCACGTAAAACCGTCTTACTTCCTTTGATGCTATCGTTTTTAGCATTGTACATATTTGCTTTTGTTTGTTTTGATATAGACTTTTTTTGTTAGTGTTACGCACAAATATCTCAGGATTTATCAATGAATTATGTAACAACAAATGTTACTTAAATTTGGAGTTAATCGTTTTAGAAACACAATACGTATCATATGAATCTAAAATTACCAAATTAATTATTATCAAGGATAAAGTTCTAATTAAATCAAAACATCGCAAAAGCTTTCATTTCTGGGTTTGCATAATCTAACAAAGTAGGTATAATATTGAGAAAGAAGGCTGAAATTATTGCAACTAAATTATGCATTGTAGGTATATTCAATAAAATTTAGTGCAATAATGTTGTTTAGAGTTACATATAAATTAAATTATTATACCAACAGAATAACAGATAGGCGAAATTATCATTATTTTCACAAATCTTATCCAATATTTCTAGTAGTTATACTATATAAAAAAAAACGTTTCGGTCAACTTGAACAGTTTTTGCACTCATGAATTCCATAGTCTTAGTCTCTTTAATCTGAAAAGCACAATTATCCTAGATTGAACGCGAAATACATTTATGATGAAATTCTGGTGCCAAGTTTATAGGCACTACCATTATTCAAATGTCACAACTCACAATACGCTTCCTTTGTCTACATCTCTAGTCTACCCTGTTGAACACGAGGTTAGATTACCGACCAACTATCTAATACGGAAACCTTAGTTACGCGAGAACTTAATCGAAATTTAACCATTATACGAAATGTATGTGTAGTTTTAATTAAATCTGATTCCTACGCTCGATTATAAGAACGATAAATTTTAATAGAGGTCACACTAGCATTTGTTCTATTAAAATATGAGGTAGAACATAAAGGTCATTACTATCACAAGGCTTTGAAATTATTGAAATACACTCTACCCTTATTATGTGATAGCAATGGTTGTTCTGTGTAAATACAATACAGGCTATATTTATTATGAATGAAGAATCAAAGATATTTTCCAAAGCACTGCAGGCGAACGTGCTAATAATATCTACTAGTTCACCTCTTTGCGTCAGCGCTGTCTGCACTATACTTTCGATTTCATAGTTGGCGACCTCGACGCACCACGCCTAACGTCGGCAGCTCCCCACAATCACATGCCATACTTGGTCGTGATCCTAAACTTCTTTTCGTTGCAAAAATATGTCTCTAACATTTCTTTGTTTATTACAGAAACTAGACATGTAAAATTGGTAGTAATAGCAACGAATAATATATGTACAATAAAATATGTTTATCAAACAAGATATCTTCAACGTTTATAAAATGATATTTTCTCCATTATCTTTGAGAAAAACAATGTTTTGTTTGCGTTTAATTAAAAAACTTTCTCGGATTAGTATTATTTTACGAAGGTTATAATAAGTATGTTTTCTTAAAGATAATTAATTTCCTTAAGGCTGCAGTCTAGCAAAATTGCGTTTTCAACAAGTTATTTGACAATTTTTTCCCGGCTAATGAAATGATAAACTGAATTTTTTTTCTTGTTTATCAATTAGTGTTATATACGCAATGCGCGTGAATTTTTTCACATTTATAAAGTTACTTTATGTTACCTTAATCAGGCCTTCAAGATAAGTCTCTTTCCCCCAAAATCATTTCGAGCTAAGTTTGTGCACTCACTACGTTGCAACCGATTACAATTTACACAATCTGATCAGCGCATTATTATCCTTATATAGTCGTTATTAAAAACTGCTGAATACAATTGCCGAAAAACTTATGATTTTCTTAATTAGAACGTTATAAATTCATTAAATTTCCCATTTTTTGCCTCACAAAATCGATTGATAAATACTGCTAAAAGTTATTTTTTCCATTAATTTATTCGAGTTGGTTGAAGACCAAATGTTAAGGAAATATGAAGCTAAGAAAATTAATAACTTTTAATTTGTTTCAAATAACTTGTATTATTTTGGTAAACGTCAATTGATTAATATCTAATGACTAAATGACTAATACATATTATGAGAATTCAAGATTTAAACATACTACATACCTATAAATTTATAGAAATATAATCTACGTTGAAATTAAATCATGGATCACAATACATAGTAATCTTGCTTAAAATTTTAAAAGTTGAGATTTTAATGGCGTAAAGCAATTTCTAAATGTGATTGGATGAATTGCTCCCATGGACGGGTTTTCCCGCCACTGTCAAATAAATTTATTACACCCGGTGGTCTCATGACGAATTTAAAAATTCGCACAGCGTCCGTATTTTAAGTCTCAGAATCAAATGAAAATTGCCGCTTAAGGAATTGTAACTTAAAATAATATTAAATTAGTACGGCATACGTAGTATATTATTATTAGTCTGTGGTACGGCTATTATCGCGCTCTTATTATAAATGCGGCACTTAGAGTCTGTAGGTACTTACTACTTTAACGCTGAAAAATGGATCATGACATAATTATTATTTCTGGAAAATGCATTAAGTAGTTTTATCCCGATATGTGCGGACTGTACCTTTTATCCTAGTACTACTTAGTCAAAAGTTATTAAATAATATTGCTTAAAGATTCAAATTTTTATCTCTAAAAGTTAAATTAATCTTAGCGCACAAGAAAACGTATAATCATCTGTCATAAAGGCTTATCAGACACATTAAACTAGATATAAAAAGTGCCAAGTTTCTGCTTTAAAAAATGTTTGCCAAAAGAATAGGTGCTTACAGCCAACATTTTCAGGACTATGACTCACAGAACTGCCTATGTTTTACAACATAAAAGAAACCTATTAGGATACTGAACCCTTGAAGGTTTCCTTATATTAATTACCATCATACAATACTATACGTACACCTTTGTATTAATTTTTATTTGTTATACTTAAATGTGTATAGTTTTGCATATTATTTCGATACAATAAATATTTATCTGTCTGATAAAATTCCAGTTTACAATTTTACACGAGCTTTTGTGAGCAATCGGAATACGATTCAATCTGCAATGTGATCGGTGAAAATTATTAAAACGTTATAACAGGTTTATAGTTGTCAGTTGTGTATTATTTTTTGTTTCTTTCGCTGACATTGAGGGAAATGCTCGTTGCCGTCGTTGGTTCCATTGCATTCACGGTTGTTGTGTAGATATAATAAAGTCAGAAAGTCTTTCAACACTTTTGCTTTTCAGTCTTTAAACACTTTTGCTTTATCGACGTACCTACCTAATGGCGACGGAATTTCAATATCGTCGGCCCTCTCGGCCTGAGATTGACACAAAAAGTACAAAATAAGATATTTCATATCATGTGAAGAGCGAAGCCTCCGTCACGTACCAGGAAATGTTATAGAACTTTCTTCAAGTGTGTTTCGTAAAAGATCCGCGCATGTTACCAAGTAGGTATTGCAAGACGAACTTTGAGATGGTTTGAGAATGGATAATACATACCGGAACAAACATTTGAGTACGTACTTTTATGAAATTTCGCCGCTCATGAAATAGTATTACATGCGATATTAATAAAAAGACATTATAATTTTCGTTTACAACTGAGCGTAATTATATGTTTGACCAATGCCTTATCGACAAGAGTTAATGTTACAGTCAAATATTTATATGCAGAAATGATATACGCACACAGTCACAACTTCAATTGCATGGTTTAGATCGGAATTTCCTTTGTTAATACTATACTACTGCATGTAATGAAACCTTTTAACATTGGTGCGTACCGGAGCGCACCGCCCTGACAGGCGATCTTGTATACCGACACAAAAGAGATAAACCTTTTGTCATTGGGATCTCTATCTTTGATAGCATAAGCTCATACATATATATCATGCAGATGCACGTTTTCAAAGGGAATAAAATAAACAGAACCAGTTTAAACAGCGAAGTTAAAGTTTGTATTTTATAGAAATGATATTCAGTTCTCTACATTTTTTGAATTGTTGCAGATTTACCATCTTCTTTAACTAATATAGTACATAATTATATTTGCTAACAAATCGATACGAGTCATATATACGTTTGAATTTCATTATTATAATAGCATAATGCCCATCTGTATGAGCAATACCTTCAAAATAATGTGCTTTTAATGTAACGCAATAAACTATTAACTTAACTAGCATTACGTCACCTTAAGATGCAATTATGAAATTTGTAACGACCTAAAGTTTCAACATTGAACCACTATTGTTTTAATGTACCAGTTTGTTAAGAACACAACCGTTAACATGTTTGAGTACATTGTGTTCTGCATGATAATGATCTAACGTTGGTCTGGCGGTGTGGGTAAAACAAATGTTCGTGGTCAAACGGCGAATTTACATAGCACAGGAGGGACAGTTATGTGACATGTCATACTGTTTCTAAGCTCGTAAACTAAATGAATCTTCGTCTGGGAATGTAAATTGTATCTCAAAATGTTCATAGTTGAAAGGCTTCGCTATGTGGCTATTCATGTGATGCCGTCCGACCGATCGCGATGCCCTTTTAACTGCGTGATAGCTTGTGCAGTCAGTTCCACGGCGAGAAAAGCTAGATAATAAAATTCCAATGCAAATTATAATATTATTAAAATAACGTAGAGCAAGATATAAACATTATTATAATGATAATATCCCTGACACAGTTTCGTTTTTACAATGTTTTATATTTTATCGATTTGGTAACGACGTGTAAAAAATTACAGTATGTCTTAAACACGTTTACATACAAATTATTGAAGTTTTATAATACTTGATTAATTAATTGGCTAAAATATAAGTTTCATATTAAAATAACATACAAATGTTAAAATCTTAATTAAGGTAATAGAGTCATTCTCTATAGCATGAGATCTCAATTTGACAAACGGATAATAATCTGGAATTCTTATTGTGCAGATTTTATTATATGTTATCGTTCCTAAGAAATAATGTTCATCTTACTGGTCATCTATATTGTAAGCCCCTGTTCACACGATCCAGTTGCCAAATATTCGACTCTACATAGCATGGCGGCGCAATGCAGCTTTGCGCTTAAAATTTCATAGACGTCAGCGCCTTTGACATGGTAAATCAATTATAAAATGGCTACTGGCTAGGCAGTACTGGTCATCGAGAAACTGTATGGCGTATCCAGCAAACTGTGCGTGTGAAAAGGGTCTTAGGGTGCCACATTCCTCGCGGCCAAGCGGTCGCATACCGCCTCCCCGTCGCCGGCGACCGTTGACCGCCATTTCGTAAAAACCTCACGCAGCGCAATGTCCAACCTTACGAAAATTACTTTTGAAATATCGCTCTGAATTTTACTTTCTTGTATTATTAATTTTGTCATGTTTATGGGGAAATTCCTTTAACAGGGTTGAATTCATAGGTTGAATTGCTCTTAATTAAATTGAGACAGGTAGATAGTAATTTTATTAATTCGTAACTTTTAATATATTTCAAAAATAGATGTTATGATTGCCGAATACACGTTTGTCTTTTAATGTTATGCAAAAAAAAAAAACAATCAATTCGATCGAAAACGTTAAAAATCTAGTTTATAAAACTCGTATTTCTACCAAATTACATCAGCGATCGTTATATCATATTCCTGTGAGAACATTAAAAAAATATCCGATCCGCAATATTAGGGCGATAAAAGTTACCGTAAATTGATATTATATAAAATATGTAAATTTCATAAGCGCAATGAATGAAAAAATGCGAATATTGTTCTGGGAAAGTGAAAAAACTGGTTAGAAAGTATTTATTCGCTACCTATTGATGTTTACATTAGAAATCTGTGAAACACAAGTGTTACTTTCTCACAGTCTGTGTCGAGTTGGGAATGTTTTGTGTGGTAATATGCGCTGGTGCTTGTAATAGCTGAACGAACATAACCTTGTTATTACTCAATTTCTTTAAAGGCCACGGTGACATTGCTACAATGTTCGCACTGAAAAGGGTTGTTACCTCGTAAAATTGTTGGAATAATAACTAATTCGGGTCAAAATTAGAATTTAATTTTCATTTCATTTCGCATATTCACGTGGTAATAGAGGCTCATTAGTAATTAAGTTACAAAATGATTCCAAACCGTATGCATTGCAGTACAGTTTAATCTATAAAACACTAGCGGTTCGCCCGTGGTACATATTTACGTTTTCTCTACATAAAAACCATCCTCGTACTTCAAGGAATATAATAAAAAAAGAATTATCGAAATCGGTTCAGCCGTTCTCGAGTTATGCGCTTACCAACACATTTTGCGATTCATTTTTATATATAAGATTAAAACAAATATGCTTTGAATGAAACGCAGAAAGTCTTAATTAATAATGATGATAATTAAATGTAAACATTTTCTACCTTTAAAATGTTTAATGTGTGATTGTATTCATTTTTTCATCTTTCTAATGCTGATGAGAGAAAGAGAAATTAATTTTATAATAGGTATGCACCATACTTTTGTTAAATAATCCACGATAACAATTTATATGCGAAAATAGAAAGAAGTAAAAAAATAGTAGAAGAAAACGAAAAACGAAATATTTTAAGAAGGTTTATCGTAAAATAAGCACTTAATGCTTATGTTCACCAAATAGGTATATATTATTTTCATTATATACCTACTTAAATTGGGCCGCTTTGTTTATTATTTTATAAATTTCATCTAACAATTCAAAACCATTCGGTGAGATCTTTTGCAATCGCCCAAAAAGGGATGAGAAATATTGGTGATAAAAAACGCCTTTTTTATCGCAAAACCGTAAATTATGGATGCTCACCTTTTATCCTGCTCTCCCTTGTTTGTCTGAAAATTTATATAGATAAATGCTGAAACGGCGGGAATGATATAGGCTTTTAACTGTTATACAAGGGTTTCATTAAAAAATAATTATATATTCTGCCATTCAATCAACTTTGATCCATACTGTTTGATACAGATAATTGAATGTCACATGTAAATAATCAAAGAAATAGACTCATTCATATTTATTATTACGAATCATCTGCTATTGAATACGAATCAAATTGTATTTATCTTAAAAGGTTTGAAACATTTTACTTATTACAACAATAACAAATTACTTACGTAACTTTACTTTTACTTAACTATATGTTAGCATGTATGTTTACAAACATGCTAATATACAAAGATATGTTTTAAACTCAAATAGAAATAATGGGAGGAAAGAAAAGGCATACAGGCACCTAGTTAAATTTCTTTGTTTCAATTAATTTTGATATTATTAGGAGCACTGTTTCGAGTAGATTCGACTTATTAAAAATATTTTAGACTATTTTATCCTCGTAATATTTTCTTTTATCTTGATGCTTATATTACTGCAAGAGTTGTTAAACATTGTTTATCAAGTAAAAAAAGTCGTCCGTGCCACTTGTGTAGTTAAAGTTTTAAAATGAAAAAAGTTTTCGCTCAAAAGTTCCTTGTTTTCCACACTTTTATTTAACCTTGTTGGAGCGATTCTTCGAGTGAATCTCTCTCAACAGTAAACATTAATAAAATAGAGTGAAATGTAATCGCAAGTTAAAAGTGGATCCAATAGGCATTATTACGCCTGCTGAATCCGAAATCTTAATGATCATTAAGGGCGCGTATAAAGTCAAATCACCAATCAACTTTTAGTTGATACGTGTAATATTCAAGACCAAATATAAAAAATAAAATATATGTAAAACTTGATGATATTTTCGATTATATTGTCAGATCAAAAACATAAAATATTGAAATTGACTCGATAGAAAAAATTCACGAAGTTACCTCTAAATTTCACACTTTTACGTTTTTTACTGGACATGGTAATACTTATTAAGATTTTTTTTTCATAAACAATTATATTAAAACATTTGCAATATATTTGTCAGAGCATTTTGTGTAATTACTTTTAGTTTTGGTTTAATCACGATAAAACACTTTTGGCGCTTATTATATTTTTAATTACGCAAGAAATCATCTTCCATCGCACGTTCCGGGAGCTAAAAACATAATTCTATTTCATACATCAGACGCTATCGCTCCGTTGAGACGAGTAGACCACGCTAAAATTGCTGCGCCGTGTTTTATAATTACGCCGAATATTGATTTGTAAACAACAAAATGAGAAACGAGAACTAAAAAAGATTCAAATTGAAAAGATAACTAAATGTCGAAGGTAAGTTATAATAGTATTGTTATAATATTAATAAATAATAATTATAATATAAAAAGATAAGTCTTGATTTACCTATTTGAGAAAGTTTAGTTTCTGTAAAATAATTTCCGCGGGCTGAATATTGACGCGATAGCAGCAGCAACTATAGATAGGTAAATAAAATTCATAGTGGTACCTAATTCTTACAGTCGCGGTGCAATCAATCAAGTCAAGAAAGATTTATATTATTATTATTACTATAGGCAGATCCTATGTTCGCTCCAGTAAATAATAATATCAATAATATGTAAACCGGTTGTGAATAGTACATATATATTATATTTACAATCTGTATTAGATAATCATACATAACATCTATACATAGGTATAACAAATTCGTACGAAAGTCAAAACTGTACTTACATTGAATAGGTATTTTTTTATAATATACATAATATGTATATGTATATATATATAATATATTCATAATCTGTATTACATAGTAATATGTAGTACATATCTATACATAAATATAGTTTTTAGAATTTTTGTACGTCTGTCTGTATGTATGTCTGGGCTCTAATTTTGGTGCAGATATAGCTTGAGACCTGAGAAAGGTCATAGGATGAGTTTTATCCCGTAAATAAAAAAAAACTGTCTGTGTTTGTCTGTTTGTTTGTACACGCTAATCTCCGGAACTACTGGACGGATTTGAATGAAAGTTATTTTGTTGTGTAGGTACTATTATATTATCCGGGAAATATAAAATAATAATTTATTTTGAAAACTGAAACACCTGATGCAGAACCGCAACAGACCACCTAAACTATAGATTCATTTGAGAAAGTTTATCCAGGCGAGTTTGGATATTATTATTTGTGTAAATTCTGTAAATTCGTTTCGGGAAAATCGGGAATGTTTTATAATATTATATATATATATATATATTATAGTATTACTATAGGTAGATTCCTATGTTTGCTCCAGTAAATAACCAATACAAGTTGTGAATAGTAACTACACATTATATATATTTACAATCTGTATTAGATAATAATATTACAATCACATAGGTATAAAAAAAAATTGTACGAAAGTAAAAACTGTACATTGAATATTTTTACGAATACCTACTTGGGGCGTGATTTTCAATCGATATAGGAGCCAAATTATAGAATTTTTGTCTGTTTGTCTGTATGTATGTCTGGCTCTCTAAGCTCTAACTTTGATACAGAGATAGCTTGAGACCTGAGAAAGGACATTGGATAGGTTTGTTCCCGTAAATCCTAAAAAAACTCTATGTGTCTGTTTGTTTGTACACGCCAATCTCCGGAACTATTGGACGGCTTTGAATGAAAGTTATTTTGTTGTGTAGGTATTATCTGGGCAATATAAATATACAAATTCGAAGATCTAGAATGTATGATGAGGGACCCTGAGATCACACTCTAACATTTATAGGAGTGACGTCAACAAAAATTGTTGCGTCTGATGGAAATTTTCTGTTGATTAAAAAAAATCAAAGATCTGGAACATCTGATATAGACCCATAAGAGCCCAGCTACACATTTATAAGAATGATTTTATTTTTAGAATAATTGCTGAGTCGAAAAATGTCGTACAATCTAATAGTCCATTGAATAAAAAGTTCTAGAGTGCGTGAGTTAGTAACGTAAGATGTTTCTTCGGAAACATGTCAAGAGTCCCTAGGTAATAAACATACTAAAACCCCGGGCCACTAGGAGGAGCCCCGGAGTGGGGGGAGGGGGAAAATGGGTCCATTTTTTTCATTTTTCGCTTAAATCTCAAAAACGGTACATGTTAGAGAAAAACTTTCAAGGAAAAGTTGAAAGGCCATAAAATTATCTACAAGTTGTACCTGAATCATTTTTTCCTATATCCTACCGTTTCTTAGTTATACGCAGTAAAACATGATTTTGGCTCAAACAATTTCCACATCAATCGATCAAAAAATATTTCTTTCTTCCAAAAAACTCAAAAGTGCAACTTGTGACCGGTACTGATAGATTGCTCTTAATTAGGTCTATAATTGGTAAAATAAACACATTCCTCCATGGAAGCCTTTAGGAGGAATCGATTGTCAAAATATTATATTATGGTAGTTTGAGTTACTGAACTTGATCTTTTTTATTTTTTTCTTCCAAAAAACTCAAAAGTGCAACTTGTGACCGGTACAGATAGATTGCTCATAATTAGGTCTATCATTGATAAAAATACTAGATTCCACCATGGAGGCGTTTACGGGGAATTGAATTTTATTAGGGTAGATACGATACTTGAACTTTTTATTTTTTTTCTTCCAAAAAAACTCAAAAGTGCAACTTGTGACCGGTACCGATAGATTGCTCATAATTAGGTCTATCATTGATAAAAAAACCAGATTCCACCATGGAGGCCTTTAGGAGGTATTGAATTTTATTAGGGTAGTTACGACACATGAACTTTTTAACTAACTACCCTAATAAAATTCAATTCCCCGTAAACGCCTCCATGGTGGAATCTGGTATTTTTTATCAATGATAGACCTAATTATGAGCAATCTATCTGTACCGGTCACAAGTTGCACTTTTGAGCTTTTTGGAAGAAAAAAAATAAAAAGTTCATGTATTGTAACTACCCTGATAAAATTCAATTCCCCGTAAACGCCTCCGTGGTGGAATCTGGTATTTTTAGCAATGATAGACCTAATTATGAGCAATCTATCTGTACCGGTCACAAGTTGCACTTTTGAGTTTTTTGGAAGAAAAAAATAAAAAGATCAAGTTCAGTAACTCAAACTACCATAATATAATATTTTGACAATCGATTCCTCCTAAAGGCTTCCATGGAGGAATGTGTTTATTTTACCAATTATAGACCTAATTAAGAGCAATCTATCAGTACCGGTCACAAGTTGCACTTTTGAGTTTTTTGGAAGAAAGAAATATTTTTTGATCGATTGATGTGGAAATTGTTTGAGCCAAAATCATGTTTTACTGCGTATAACTAAGAAACGGTAGGATATAGGAAAAAATGATTCAGGTACAACTTGTAGATAATTTTATGGCCTTTCAATTTTTCCTTGAAAGTTTTTCTCTAACATGTACCGTTTTTGAGATTTAAGCGAAAAATGAAAAAATGGACCCATTTCCCCCCTCCCCCCACTCCGGGGCTCCTCCTAGTGGCCCGGGGTTTTAGTATGTTTATTACCTAGGGACTCTTGACATGTTTCCGAAGAAACATCTTACGTTACTAACTCATGCACTCTAGACCCCCCTTGGAGGGACTCATTCAATGGACTATAACCAAATTAATCAAAATAAAGTTCTGGAGGAATGTGTGTCGTCGACTGCGTATGTTTATTTAAAAATAGTATCTATACTCGCTATTTCGACAGACTTTTTTTACGGATTCGTGCTCTATACTGTTTCCCTAATATTGTTTTTTTTTATATATTACATACAGACAGTTTTTTACTGTTTTATAATATGTATCGATTATCATTAATAATTATAAACAAATAATAATAAAAAGACATATTACATAATTTGTGATGATTTCAACTTCACTGTTTTATACAATTATTTTAGACAACATACCTACTAACTACCGAAAATACGCGTTGAACGAGCGAAGAATATTGTGTATAATTTAGCGTGCGATGAACTTTACGTACGTTGGATGAGCCGGGTGTATGAGGGTATTGTGAGGGCGCGCGGCATGGCGCGTAATGTGCGGGGCTTAATCGTAGAATTATCTGGCTTTATACGCACTCTTAAGAGAATTTGTCAAGTGCAACTTCTATTTGCTTCATTAGTGAACCGCATTTAATTTAATTCCGATTACATAATGTCTGCGCGTCTAATTGCACCGGTGCAGGTGTTTAATCGATCTCATTAATAATCAGTTTTTGACAAAATATTTTATTGAATAATTAACAATGTTATTGAAATTCATTCAATGAATATTAAATAGTATATCTACTGCAGTTACTTTAAACGTAGATTTACTTTAAAAAAATACAAAATTTGAGTATCTATAAACTATAAACTTACCTATGGTTAACCAGCCTAAAATTATTATTTAGATTGTATAACCTAAACAAAATTATGTCATGAAAATGCAATCCAGTCTATCTTTTTGAGTTCTGAAAATTTGTTAAAATTCACCAACTGTAACTGTAATCATGGTTCAAGACACACAAAAATGTGTATAAAATTAAAAAAATAACTCATGTTGAAAACGTGTTCCAGCCTTAAGCTCCTTATACGAAATGAGTTCCGAAATGAGTAAAAAGGATTCGAGCCCGAGTTTAATTTAACATCCGGAAAAATATTCTAAATACCAAAAGCCTGAATATAGTCTTATATTATACATTTTATCTCGACATATTTTTAAATTAAAAGTATCTAGATCCTGGAACATGAAGTACATTTCAAAATCGAACATTTAGGTACCTATTTATTTCTTGACTCCGTAAGCTTTCGAATCGTCAAAATACAGAAATAAATAATTTACGCCCGGTTTGAACACCCAATTTTACAAGTTGTGTATAATATAAAAATAATTTCACCATAAATCTGTCAACATTACGGAATATTTCTATGAGTAAGTACTTCATGTTAAAGTTCTTCAAAAAATATATAATTAAAAGCACTTTCTGCAATAGCAATACATACTACACTTAAACGTCGAATGCATAAAGCCGCAGCTATCAGCGCAGCTTAAACAAATTGCTTCGAACTGAACGGAAAAATAAACGCTTCTAATTGCCATGATCTATTCGAAGAACCTCTAACTATTCAATACGACTTCACATAATGAAATGCGAGAAAATCTACAGCCAGGGAATTAAAAAGAACTCCATTTTAAAAGAGTTTTAGTAAATAAATGAGCGTTGCTTTCGAGTGGCGTTTATTGCCTTATCTCAAGGAGAATGCATTATATCCCGGACAAAACCCGTATAGTGTCTTTGAACTTAAGCAAGACATTTTGGAAGTACGCCAATACCATTGCTTCAGGCTTCGCTTGGACCAAAGTTTGTTCTGAATTTTACCAAATTGCGGTAGGTATATATGACGCTCTACTTTTAAAATAGCGCAGATTACTAAACAGATGATGGAATATCAAATTTAATTATACAATGAAGTAATGAACTATTAAACTAAAGGTAGTTTGTTAAAACAATTTAAACTAATCTAAGCCAAACGTCGAATCCTCAAACCGAACTGTTAGTTATTACTAACCCGATAAGTTATTAATGTCTAGATAAAATATAGGAATATTAAAGTTGTAATAAATGTGTCGAGATGAGATCATGATTATTAAACGATTTCGGCAAGGCTCTTTACTACTATTCAAAAAGCCCAAGGCAGAATGAGTCATAATGGGAAAATAAAATGAGAAAAGGCGATTACCCAATAACATTTTTTTTCGAGTGACGTCATTATAATCAACATTTTTTAAATTATTTTGCCGGCAATATTGAATTCTAACGGAATGAGTATGTTAACATGGAAATATTTAATACTAGTGGTCCGCCCCGGCTTCGCCCGTGGTACATATTTCGCAATAAAAGGTAGCCTATGTCCTTTCTCGGGTATCAAAATATCTCCATACCAAATTTCATGCGAATTGGTTCAGTAGTTTAGGCGTGATTGAGAAACAGACAGACAGACAGAGTTACTTTCGCATTTATAATATTAGTATGGATTGTGAATTAAATAACAAAGTTTGTTAGAAATTGTAATAGAATACTTAGAAAGTTTCCACGGCAACCCTTATAAGCTATTGTTAAGAAACAAGTTCCCAAGCTGGCTACGATCATGCGAGCAATACAGCCCATATTTATGAGTAAGAAATAATTAATCATATTCCGCGCACATCTGAGTCCTTCGGTCCTATTCACTCACAGAAAGTGGCTCACGTAACAAAGAACGGTAACCCAATACGTGACAAGAAATATGAAGTATTGGATGCTTTACAATATTCTATTGTGGTAGACCCATTTACCACTTAATTGGTTCCGATGGATCCACAGTCATTCGTGACGTCGCTGGCGTGTCGCGGGTGAAATCGCGGATCTGCTTTGTGAGCCAGTAGGCGCTGCGATACGAGCCATTCATCACGATCATACCCTAACGTGCAAGCAATGAAATAATCACGCAACCTTCTGAAACGTTATGAAATGTATTACAAATCGGTAACGGCATATAAGTCAGGTCAAGTATATAAACAACGATAACAAGGCACATTACAATGTAACAAAAGCTATAAACGTGAGCTCATGAGATCACCTACACAGGAAACTCGAAGCATTCCGCTTTTATTCCATTACATGTCCTTTATAGATTGAACTAGTTTAAGATCGCAAAGGTTCTTTGTCATTTTACATTTCCTTCACCGCTCCCTCATACGAGCGGAGAGGGTGTAAACGCCATTCGATGGCATTATTACTAGTCTGTGCTATTGTGCGTTCGCTATTCTACACAAAGACACTCTGTTGAATAATGCATACAAATAAGCTTTGGCTTGAGGCCGACCGCAAATGCCCTAAAGCCCTCTAGACGCCCGAAAATTAAATAGCTTTTCAAAGATGTTGATTTCATGACTTCTCCAGCATACAAATAGTTTTTCAGGAATGATTTTAAAATGTCTTTTAATTTGACGAAAAAGATTATTGATTAATTTCCAATTCATTGTCTCTAAAGACGGTAATTGGCAAATCGGTACTAAGAGAATAGGATTTTAAATGCGTGGATTTGTCTACGAAGGCGGATGAAATCAAGCGACCTCGGGTAAGACCTTCTGAGTCATCCAAACAGAACCATCTGCCCACAAACTATGCTAAGCAGTTTGTTATTAACATGAATTATCAAACAAAAATAATCTACCCCAACTTATTACCTACGTAAAACATATATATTTTTGAGAATTGTGTAAATTGTATACCTAACTATGTAGATTGTAGAGCTATTTATTTTTATTTTTTTCGTTTTAAAATAAATATGTCTCGTTTTATTTTGTTTTCTTTAAAAATATTTAAGATATACCGTATCGCTAACCTAAAAATGTTAATAGGTTGTGTTTTTACATACTCAAAGTTATTGGATTTTTACAATATTAAAATTAAATGCATTTGCGTTCCTAAAGTTTTTTTCACGAACGTGTGTATTTATTGACCGTGAAATATTAATTAGTATTTTTATATTACTAGATTTAAGCATTTATAATATAGTCTTATCTTTATTATTAAGTACATATTATAATCCAAAAGAATGTTTTTAAGAAAATGTTTAACAATTAAATTTTTAATTTTATCAGTTACAATTTTACACAATATAATAAGTAGGTACGTCCTAGGAGCTAAATGTTATTTTCTCAACAAGCAGTTCGTTCCAAAGCATTCCATTCTGACTACTCAATGCAAATTAACTTGACGAAGCCGGATCTCTCTGGTCAATGTGTTATATAAAACAACTTGTTTACATACAGTCGAATAAAAATTTTAAATGCCACCTTACCGACGAATAATTATTGTGAAGTCAAATCTTTTAAATTTAAATATTTTGTGAATTTTCGTAGCTTTGTAGACAATGTAGAGTTTCCTTGTACTTTTTCCTATTATTACAATTATTAACTGAGTAATAATATGTTTTATGTTTTATATTGCGTCAATTTTCATTAATAATAATTTTGTCAACAAAACCACTACCTGCTATTGTGCCCAAAATATTGACGTTAACTTTAACAAATTGGATCCTCTGTTTAATTACGTGAATGATTGCTTTTCGTGGTCAATAATGCTCCGTGCGTTTACCGATATTAATTAAATGTCAAATACACATCATTTTGAACATTATATACCGACTTGTGTGTACCAACCGATAATTTTCATAATAAATATGAAATAGTTATATGGCTTTGTCATTTAACGTGAAATTACTATAGTAACATGAATGAATTATTAATAATTTCTAATAGACGATGTTTTGATAATTTATACAGATTGTTATAACATCTTTTGAACACTCCATTTCAATTACCTACTAAGTAAATAATTGACCGGTAACAATATTAATGAGAAAACAGATTTACGGGCTAACGCCCTATCGCCTAAACCTTTATCATTAATTGACTTTTAAAATCTCCTGTTACCAAAGATTAGAAAAACGTTTTCAGAATTATTTTATCGTAGTTGATCTTTCAGTATTTTCTTTAATTTAATATAATATACTACCTGTCACAATAATACAGATACTGCAAAAAATGCATTGCGTAACTTGCATCTCATAATATGTGAGTTACAGAAGCGTATTCAGCATCTTAAAATTGTGCATATTATCAAAGTTATTCTGTAGTTAATAGTGTTATGTATTATGTCTATCTTTCTATATATTCATTCTAATGTATTGTGATTTCTACAAGCCAAGAATGAATGCGACCTTACTCTTTAATTAATAGAGCAAAATTGAAAGTATGTATTTATTAATATAGGAAATCACAATTATTATTGCAATGTTATGTTAGTTTTTACATAAATTAGGAATAATAAGTTGAGAATAATAATTCAAAGTCGTTGAGAAAGCGTTGTCCTTCAAATAAGCTCTACATAGAGCCGGAATTATAGATAACTGCTTGTAGATACGTGTCGATGCAATTGTTAATCCTTCGCAAAAATGTTTCTTTTCTCACTAATAGCGGCCTTCCTTTGAACCCAGCTAAGAATTTCCTTTGAGATAGAGGTCATCTTGCTTCGTATTTCCTACTTGGTAATTAAGTTCGTTAGGGAGTTCAAATGTCCGCTCTCTTAAATTGCTCTCTTTTTTCGTTGGTACCCGAAAATACTTGATTTATTTATAGATAAATTCGTAATTAATCGCGTGAAGGCGATAAATCTTAAATTTTTTGTCATGCTTACCTATTTGATTGGTGCTTTGTACTAATCCAACTACTAAATGCCAATTTTGGTTTCTAAAACTTACAAAAATCGAGATTTGTTTTGTTATGAACATTACAAAATCATGAATTGTTGCTTTGATGAAAATTGAAAATTATGAACAGAATTGAAATTTGAAATCTGAACTTAAAGTTAGAGCTTAATTAAATTTATATATGTAACTTATTTAACTTACCAAAAACGCCTGTGACAATCCAATTGAAAGAAAAATAAAAGAAAACACAACAATAAACACAGTCCAAACACCACGGTTACGAAATTGTATAAAATAAAATCACCAGAGCCAAACAAGAGTCGCACAAACAATTCGCGGACGGCACTATGCAAGAAATTCGTGTGCTTTCAGCGAGGTGCCGCGATGGGAAGCAGTGCCGCAACGTGCGGTTACGCGGTCATAATCAATTCGAGTATGTTGTAATATTTACGTAATTTTTTCAGGCTGTCAGATGGTCGTGCGATCTAGTACCGCTTCATTCGAGTGTACCACTCCCGGTGAACGTACGCTCCGCACTGCTGCCCGTAACACCGAAAGGTCGTTCGTTACCAACATTCTCTTTCCGCGCAAGCCTCTCGAGTTAAAGAGGGACGGCGCACAACTTGGACCACATACGCGCGAGCCAGAGAGAGACGCACGCTAACCTCCAAGGGAAACCCGAATTCGAGTCTTGATAGTTTCAACTTAAATCGTGCTTTGCCTTTGTCAATTATTCGAGATATTCGTAGTTGCACAAATATGTGAATAAACGGATATGTTGTAAAACTGGCAATTGTTGTGCACAATCAAACACGACAATGTAATTACTTAAATTTTTCTCATTCACTAAATTGAGTATTGGCTAATGGAAACTTATAATTGAGTGGGAAGCTCTACAATAGAGCTAAGTTAAAAACTGACAGATAACTAAGTGTTCAAAACAAAATTGAACTAGATAATTATGTTTATGAATCCTAAACAAGTTTTTGGTAGGTTCTAACCATTTATAGATGGATATAATATTTTAGTGTTTATCTCCAAATTTTATGATAATGCATATTTTTGAAAAAAAATTTTAGACGATTGGACTATTCATGTTTTTGTTTTTTCAAAATATATAACTGGGTAATAAAATTATACTTTATCAGTTTTTTAAGGAAAAACCAGTTCAATAGATACATATAGGTTATAGAATAAGCTCTACCTATTTGTACGCATAAGTCTTTTCTCAAAAACTATGCCAATTTTTAAGTAAAATTCTTAAAATATGTATGTTGTATGTTTTATACCTCATTCAAGTGAAATAAATATGTGTGTAACTTTAAGTTATAATAACGGCAATATACGATTTATGAGATTTAACACCTATGATTGCAGCTCTTCTAAAGCATGATCACAGATAATCTTCTTACCTATATATAAAAATGAATCGCAAAATGTGTTGGTAAGCGCATAACTCGAGAACGGCTGAACCGATTTCGATAATTCTTTTTTTATTATATTCCTTGAAGTACGAGGATGGTTCTTATGTAGAGAAAACGTAAACATGTACCACGGGCGAAGCCGGGGCGGACCGCTAGTATAATATAATAATACTATGCTTGATAAAAATTTGTGATAAGTTAGCGAAGAAACACTTAAACGTTTTATTTTGTTTGATGAAATAAACCAGTAAGTTTCCAATACAAAGAAGATTGGCGGTCTGTCCAACAAATATTTTTAGGGATTTCTTTCTATTTTCTTCATTTTCACTTTCGAAGGCTATTGACGTTTTCCAAGCTTTGAACTTTCTATACATATAAGTAATCATTTGTTTACTGTCACTTTATTCACACATTTAAACATAATATTATTTTAATAGGTTAATAATTAAAGTTATAAATTTATTATACGACTCGACCAATACGTATTTAAGAAATCAATTAGCTATTCTTGCCTTGTAGTTTAAATGTTCTTTATGCATGTATTCTTATTTCAATATACATGTAATGTATTTTAACAAAATTTTCTCTCAAGTACCCATTATATTAATATAGTTACAACTTGATCAATTTACCTAAAATAGTAGGTAATTTATTACACGTATAATAGAAGACTTAATTATTATGACACCTAGTTTTAATTAAGCGCAAATCTAATTACTGAATTAGATACTTTGAATAGATTGCTAAATATACATAATGAAGAATTACTTAAGTAAGAATAATGATGTATTTAGTGAGCCGAAGGAAATTACAACTCGAAAGCGGCTGAAACTTCATACAGTATATACTACTATACTGTATGAAGTTTCATTAATTCACGTCACTTCACTAAATCACTTATGTTTAAAAATAATTAAATATTGCAAATATTAAACTTTTTTAACACCGTACTTTCGTATTAGATAGGTAACCTACTGTTTATTAGAAGACTATTCCTATATTCTACCTCCAAAATTTAGACTTACAGTTCAACATCAAACAATTAATTCTATACAAATATTATCACATCCCGACATTATATCAAATTAGCAAAATTGTACGTTCATAATGAAGGCATATTGTTAGAAACAGCGAATTTGTTTTTTCACCGTTATTGAATCAATCAGTTCGAGTTCCAATAAACGGCGGAGATCAAAGAAGGCCAAGTCAATTTCCCCCTTTTATCAACATTTATTTTGCATCTAAAGTTCAACTTGGACTATAAGGAGTAATTGGCAAAGGCGGTAGGAATATTGATGAAAATTCGATTGAAAGCGTTAATTCATTAACAACGTTACATGAAATTGTGGGTTAATATTTGGTTAAAATTATAAAGATCCATATACATAGATATTATATGCATACTACAAGGTGAACATTTTCCCCAAAGATTTCTCTTCGACCGGGAGGGTTTCTTACATTTTGGGCAATAACACGACCCTGAATGATTTAAAGTATGTCTAATTTCGGCAGAGTAAAAGAAAAGAGCATACCTATCCATTTATAAATGGGATACAAATCAAAAATGTTGTTAAGCCAACAACGTTGTTGTAAATGCCGTAGGTACCCTAATTAATAACCTGGATTATAATAAATATTTTGAAAATTTCTTTATACAGTAGCACCTCTATAAGTCGAATATCAAGGGAGACGCCAAAAAATTCGAGTTATAGAGTTTTCAACTTATGGAGGATTTCGACTTAGGTGGATTTTGATTCGACATAAAGAGTTTGAGGTTTATTCTTATAAATTTTGAGTTAGAGAGGTAAAGTACATTAAAATTCAACTTGCAGAGGTGACAAACATGTTTTTATTTAAGTATTATAAATCAACATTATTTCAAATCATTTTAAAATTAAAAATGTTGTGTGCTTTTATGAAACCACGGTAAAAGTGAAACTTAGGCACAAAATTATCGTATTTGTACGATAATGACTCCGAACACTGCTTTATACCTACTCGGCAGCCGACCGTCACGCGACATGCGCTAAACAGACCAAAAAGTTTGAGACGATGTAATAAAAGTTTCACTTTAAAATATGGCATTAAAAAAAGTCAATTCTTCTTCACCAGAGATACTGGTTTGCTCTATAAAATTTCGTAAGGTATTCAATGCGGTTCTTGCCTCTTTGATGGAAACGCATGGAGCGCATGTATACTATTCACGTCTTCTATGTCATCTTAATCATTAGTATTGGTTTTCTGAGCTACTGAATCGATAATTTCGTCATCAGATACCTACTTAATGCAAACACGTGTTTAGTTGAGTCATAAATTTATTATCGTATACTCCTAAAATGTTTTCTAAGAAAAAATTATAGTGTCACTGTCGGCAAGTTGTTAAAGTCCAAATCATCAAATTATAAAGATTGTAAAATAAAATGTTGCCATGTTCGAGATACAGAGGTCAAATTTAATTTTTCGAGTTATAGAGTTAAAATATGTACCAAAATGGCTTGGAGGGACTCGGAGATTATTTCGACTAACAGAGGGCCAAGATTTCAAGTTACGGAGGTTTTCGGGTTTGAAAGGGAAGGGAACAAGACATTTTTTCGAGATTTGGAGGTTTTTGACTTATCGAGGTTCGACTTAACGAGGTGCTACTGTAATTGCCTTGTGGTTCTCAGTGATTAGTCAGTGTTTATCTGCAAAAAAAAACATTATTGATGAAGCTCAGCATGGAACAAAAAATACGCTAAAAAGTGGTTTAGAAACAATTTTATATATTACGTTCTTTATTTAACGTACCCACTACTGCCTACGCTTGTTTGAAAACTCGCCCTAGTCGTAATTGCGTGTAAATTGCGTGTGTTAAGTACCTAGGCTATTAATAGGCTGTAGTAACATTTTTATGAATGAGACAGGTGAAAAATCACTTCATATGTACAGAGTTACCCTGATATTCTTTTTTTTTTTACACAACATACTACCTGGTCTGTGAACCTTTTTTCTTACAAATAAACTATCAATTTTTATTCGATATTCAAGAACTTGGGACAAAAATATACCGAATTAATACCGAGATTTCAAAAATGTGCCCATGATGGTATTTTAAAATAGAGAGTTCTCAAAAATGCAACAATAATGCTTTATTTCAACAGTATTACATATCAGTTTTACTCGGTAAGTTGGATTTAATGTTCAAAATGATGACATTAAGCTTTACATTAAATACTGCTGTATAAATTACACAAAGTAAATGTTCCCCATTTATCCGAGCCACGCCGGCCGCCAACGTTGCAAATAACGTTTAGTGTTAAAATAAAACTACTTTTAATACCTCCATGTTTTAGATTGCTCGGCGTCAGTTATGAGGCGAAATTTTTAGTAACATTTTTTGACATCAATATCCACGTTTGTGGAAAATTAAAAATTCTTGAACTCGCTAACGGTACTTCTAAACGTATATTAAAAACAAACGACAGGACAACGACATCACGCTTTTTCAATTTTCCTGAACAACGTTGAAGCTACAAAATCCAAGCTTGCTTTGATGGCAAAATTCGTTTTTACGCTTGAATTTATTCTGTACAAAGAATCGTAAAATGTTATTTCTTATTTGATATTTCTTAATAATCATGAATGGGTATTTGATCGTTGGCGATTGAAGTCTTTATGAATGAAGTCAAAACGCCGAGAGAAAGAAGTCGGCGAAAATTCAACATATTTTATAATTAGAGGGATATAAATAAAACAAAAAATCTTGAGCAACTGCTAATGCCTACTTATAACTAGGTCCTTTAATTAAACATGCCTACTATACCAATTACGTCGTTCGTTAAATATGGTCAGTGAATGTAATCAAGTTCTAACAGAATATTAGGAAAGACAGCCTTGACAAAATACTTCATGCTTTATAAAATACTTTACGAGGTCTACTTATAACTATGATTTCTTATACTATAAACTGTTTTGGTATTTTTCTGTAATAATTATTGCGGTAAGTACCTACCTACTAACTATATTTTATGAGAAATGTGGATTAAAAGTAACAGACCCTACTTATTGCTCCCGTTTCCATGGTTTTTGTTTTATGTTAGTCAAATCTCTACAGTCCTTACCTATAATAAATATTATACTGGTGCATAGATAAATACTACTCATTACATAATATCAAAGTGTAGTTATATAACATCGGTGAATGAAAAAGAGACAGATTAAATTTTATAGTAACAATTTCCCATTATGCTCCCAAAATCGTTAATTAAACGTTTAGATACATTGAACAGTCTCATAGTTTTCTTCGCCTACACGCGGGTCTAACGAGCACAATTAATGGGACAGACTAGTCGCTCGGAATACTTTAATTAAGCACCTATATAAGCTGCATTGCGTATTGTACCTTTTTAATTAGAAAACAAATGATATTGTTTTTTGAATTCCTCAGTAGCTATAGATAAATACATTTTCAAGTAATATCATTATATAAAAAAGTTTTTTGCATCTCCTCTATCTCAAATATGATGTACCTACCTAAGTTAATTGAGGTACTTATGTATTTTTATGTAGTTTAACTACGTACTAAGACTTAACTTTTGTAATTCGACGTTGGTGAAACTTCTCTCGACTTAAATATAATCCACATTATAATGATTTGGGAATCTTAAAAAATATACTTAACATGTTAATGCGTAAAAACAATATATACAATTATAAAGTATATGTACATCTTTTATTTGGAGTTTTCCAATGTTGTGAGCTGCTTGCTCATTCCCTCGTAAATGTTTTCACATTAAATATGTAAATACTTATTTATTCATATACTTGGTTGATTCAACATAATCGCGAGGATATCTACTTTAAATGGTAAATAGTTAATTCTGACAATACATCATTAATTCATTAGTTTAACCATAACTTCGAATGCATCCCGACCATTAGTTATTAATTAATAGCGGGAATACACTATTCGGCCATATTACATTCGTAGTTACAAATTGAACATGAATGTATTCTATAAATTTGTCGTCATTTTGTCCCTGGAAATTTCGTAGTTTAACTAGTGTTGTTGTATTATATATTTTATTTTTATTACGATTAGTATATTTTTTAAATTAATTATTCATGCATACTTTTTTCTTCTTGTGCATGTACATTAAAATATAGACAATACAATGCTTACTATGCATTTTGTTATTAGCACGGATCTTGAAAAAATAATTTGCTCGACATTTTACTAGGCGCTATAATCTAGAGTACAATGATAATCTTTATATAAATAACTAGCGGTCCGCCCCGGCTTCGCCCGTACATATTTCGCAATGAAAGGTAGCCTATGTTCTTTCTCAGGGTCTAAAGATTATGTGCCAAATTTCATCCAAATCGGTCCAGTAGTTTATGCGTGAAAACCATACATACATACATACAAACCTTTCCTCTTTATAATATTAGTATAGATAATAGATAATAGATAATGAGATTTGTCTTTATATGTATTAAATTTATTCATGCAATAAAGTCTAATTGTAATATTTAGTTTTATATCATTCATGACACTAAATATCATAATATCAAAAACTATAATATAATTAGGTACCTATATTTAATATCTAAATTACAATGTACAAGCAAACGTGAACATCAAACGATTAAATTAACACGCAAATATGGAAAATGATATTTTTTCAGCCTGTTTTTGTCATAAAACCATGAACGCTCCGAAAATAATGTTGCAGTGAACAGGGAAGTAGGGAACCAGAGCCTATAAACTTTTTATTGTTTCCGGGTCATGGCTCTTCAAAGATTCAGGATCTAATCAATATTCTATCCGGATTACGAACATGATAATTGTAATTCCGACTTTATAGGTTTTAAATAAGAAGCGTACCTTGAAGTACCTTTTATATTCGTTCATGATCGTGAAATCAGATTATGCGTGTGATTCTAAAAGAAAAATTCTACAAATATTGTATTGAATTTTTTGTAGTACATATGAATAAATGGACGAAAAGCATTTAATATTGAATAAAAAGTGGTTCACTCATCTACGTATTGTATATACGTGGTACATATCTACATATATCATTATATTACGTTTAAAAAATGTTGCCATACGAGCGGTTTCCGTTAGAGCTTTTTTAGAGTAAATATCAAGTATATTCTTGTTCTATAGGTATATATGTATAAGCGAAAGAAAAACTCTTGATATTTCAGCAATCAGTTATCATATTAAGAAATTAAGATAAACAGGCCGAGAAAATTTTCAATATGAGATTTCTGGAATAATATTAGTCTTGTGGAGATTGTTCTGTGAAACAGAGTCGGCATAACTACGATAATTAAGACAAAGGTATTTCACACATGATATTATGTAGGTAATATAAACTATCTCTGCATACATATCAAAGGGATATCTATAATTTAAATGAGATATAATGAACTTTACAATGGTCAATTTAGGAAATAACCGTCGTTCGTTATTGGGAATGCCGATTAAAGTGCGAGTTTATAACAATATGAATACCAATTCAAATTCAAACTCATTCCTTTTTAAACGTAATTCGGTATTGGATTCTATTTAGTTTTTAATAATTTTATTTGAAATGTCATTTCTAACGCAGAGAAAAGAAAACCTAGTAAGTAATTGTTCCTTTTATAACAAATCAACCCATACAATACAATTTCAATAGCTCAAATAATATATAGATGATATAATCATTAGTATGACTATGACTATGAAAAGGGCTGTTCTTTTATTTAAGGCAGTATAAATCGTCGCGTCGAAAATTCTTAAATAATGGAAACAAGAAACAGTTTCATAATAGGTACAATTAAATTCTTTAATGTGTTTGAAAGAACAGCGTAATTCAGGCTACGGGCATGACTAAATATTTTATTTAATAAAAACATGTTCTCAATAACATAATATTATACATAAAGGCTACTCAATAATTACATAGGTACTTGTCCCTAAATAAATTCGATCAGTGAAACAGACGCAGCATCTCTAACTGTAAGTGAAGGCCCCTTACCGTTTTTTAAAATCTATATATGTAATATATAAAAATGAAACCCGTTTTCCTTGGTCACGGCATCCGCGTGAACGGGTGGACCGATTTCGATAATTCTTTTTTTATAATATTCCTTGAAGTACGAGGATGGTTGTTATGGAAAGAAAATATAAACATGTACCACGAGTAAAGCCTAGCGCTAGTATTATAAAAAAATACATTAGATTTTAGGGACTTTAGTACTCCGAATGTTGTTTCGTATATAATACTTCGCGAAACATAAAGGGTGATTTTTTTGCTGGTTTCTTTTTGGCAATACTGTTTTTGATAGATCACGCGTGAATCGTGTCTTGTGTCTTTATCAAACTTGTTCAGTTTGGTCTATAATTTAACCATGAATCGACTTACGAACGAACAACGCTTGCAAATTATTGAATTTTACTATCAAAATGCATGCTCGGTTAAGAGAGTGTGAAGTCGGTTAAGAAGTGCGCGATGCACTTCATCGATTGGCGATTTTATTTTTTTTTGCCCAAAATGGAAGAATTGGACATGCCTCACACGTGGTTTCAAAAAGACGGTGCCACATACCACACGGCACGCGAAACAATAGCCCAATTGAGAGCCGTCTTCGGCGAACAGTTTATCTCACGTTTTGGGCCCGTCGATTGGCCGCCTAGATCGCGTGATCAAACGTCTTTGGACTATTTCTTATGCCTACAGGGATAAACCAGCAACGATTGACGCACTGGTAGCCAATATTGAAGCATTTAAGTATTCGTGATATACCGGCCGATATGTTGTAGAGAGTGTGCCGAAATGCGAATGGGCCATCTAAACCGGAGCCGTGGCCATCATTTGCATGAAATCATCTTCAAACATTAAATTATATTGATCGTTTTATCAATTCCATTATAGATTACATCAACATTTTCAAGTTTTTTGTGTTTTTTTTGAAAATCAAATCCTACCTCTTAAAAAATCACCCGTTAGTTTCAGCGCACGTTATTGGGCTACGTTATAGCTTTTCCAAATGGGTAATATCTTAGTTATGGGCTTCGTAGACTTAGTTCATGTTCTGTGTTTCTATTGTTAGCATGTTTCTCTAGAGGAATAATTAAAACGGAACAATTTTATCACAATGCCAAATGATATGGTTATCGAACCTCATAGTCTTTTATGAGCAAAACGGCAAGGTTCTTTGATTTTAAGTTTTTTTTTATGGCATTTAGGTAGGTAGGTATGTCTCGTAATTTCTATAATTTCGAAAAAATGTAACTATAGAAATAAATAGAAAGATTTGAATATCTGCGTAAATTTCTGATTGATGTGAACACTTTATTTTAAAATGAATATAACACAGAATATGTGGAGGCATTAAACATAGTGCTGAAATTGACATGCGACAGTAACTGACATGTCAGTTGACAGTGTCTGACACACGCAGCGAATTTCTATAGCGATTATGTGCCGCATTGACACATTCAAAGTACCTGTGAATTTGGAAGAAAAAATAATATGTGCTCCATTTCGAAATCATAATATGAATAATTTAGGTACGTTTCACGTGTTTGTCTAATACTGAACCAATTTTAATAAAAATTGGTAATCTGTGTGCACTTTTATTGAACTTAATTCTCTTGTAAGATCGCTTCGTCTTTTAAAAACCGAAGGCGTATATTAATAATTAGCTGTGCCCGTGGTTGTACCCGCATTGCACCGTTCCTATTGGTCTTAGCTTATGATTATGGATATGTACTACATATATGCCTTTTTCGTTAATGCCGGGCTATCTCACACTGAAAGAATACTACTCGTAGTTTCTGAGCGCGTAACACCTAACAAACGGACAAATCCTCAGCTTTATTAGGTATAATACAGATATAAACGCACACAAACCTCACATATTGTTAATTTCTCATTACCCACATATAATTCAATTTAGTGCCAACGTTTGTGTTTATTACGTAGCGATTTTGCTTACCGGGCGGAAAATTCACGCAACGTTACATGGCTTTATATTAATTAAGAACCCTTAATGTATATAATATTAATCGGATTACACGAACACTGAATCACTTAATCAATATCGTTTTCATAAATCATTGAAAATTAAAACACTTCTCGTAAAAAAAGCAATTTCAGCTGAATAAAATACCAATATTCAGTTAAATTAGCTAGGTGAAAATGCATAAAATTCTGTGTGGTGTGAAGCCTCCCCATTTATAACTTAATAGGTACTATTGTATCAGGAATTTTATGTTTTATGTGAATACAGGCAATACTCAACAGTTAGTCATTATATTAATAATAAATTATGTTTTACTAAATACTTTACGTTTGGCAAGAGTGACGCAAAGTAGGATTAGGGGAAATATATTTAAAAATAGATTTCGTGAGCGAAAGCGGGATATAAAGGGGAAACTTTTGTCTCAATTCTCAAGTTTTTGTTATACTCGTCAATTTTACTTAGCGAAGGAATTTAAAACAGGCATTTGAAGCAATCAATCAACAGAAACTTATTCGAAGTTGAATGTGATTTGTGGATATTTGGCTTAGGTAAGAAAGGAAAAGACAAATATGGTTCTAGAAGCTTTTAGAGAAATCGACAACTCGAAGTTACACAACGATATTAGAATCTAAGAACAATGAAACAAGTCCTACATTTTTTATATCCCTTTGTATTTACGTTGGATCGAAGTTAGGTTTTATGCTTTGTTTCAGCCGAAAAGTCCGCTGTCGAAACTACAATTCAATTTATTTTGCAAGACGAGCCACATGTTAGCAGTCTTGTGATTCAGTTTGTTCAATTTTTCATTTCAACATCTGAAATTTTATACAAATTTTTATTGAAAATTTTAACCGCCAAGCTTTAAGTGCTACACTTAGGTATAACTGGTCTTTAAAGATTACGAATACAAATTGAGTGATTGAAAGCATTTTACTGATAGATACGTGTATGTAGGGACTCTATCAATTAGTATAACCATAAACTGTAAACCTTATTCGTTGGCATCTTATGTTCTCAACAAATTTTATAATCAGCGCAGCGTTTAAATACGTATCTACTTAGAATTCAACAAATAAGCTTTCGCGTTTCAAAACCATTTATTCAACTAAAATAATAACTGTATAAATAGTAAGAATATTTTAAACTAGACACAACTTTATACATATTTGAAAAACTTAAATAGATTTCAAGAACTATGAAAAGTTTTACCGTGTTTATGTATAAAAGAATTCTCTGAGAACACTGGCGGAACTATTTCAACCCCTTTTATTGGAACTTGAGTTCCGACGTGCCCGTTTTGTTCACAAAACAAAACTGAAAAACTAGAACTGTAGTACTCTTAGTGAAACCAAGAAACAGTGAGGTGTCACGTTGTATTAGATTGTTTATTGTTTTTTCTTTCAGAGTGTGAAATTCATATACGCTATACATTTTTTAAATCATTTTTAAACAAACATTTAAAATTTGTGAACTAGAAACGAAGTGTTTTTTTAGTTATTAGTTATAACTTATTACTAAAGATGAGTGAGATGTATGGCTTTATGGTCGTCAGAGGCAACTAAGTGTTATAATAAATCCATGGCTTGGAATAATGTTAATTTTTTTGATGGTGATTGTTTTCTGGAGGAGGATAGAAAATAATTAGGATTAAAATTATGCATTCAATTACCTTTAATAGGTAAGTATCATTGAAGTGTTTTGATGATTCTTCCATAAACAATTTACTCTATCTTAAGGTAATGTCTATTATATTCATGTACTTACTACAATTTTAATTAAATTTAATTTAATTTATGTTTACATTATTACTCAATATAGCCCAGGAACTATAATTACCTTGGATTTGGTGCAACATATTACCATATCGGGATAGTCGATATGTATTATTAAGTAATTAAACGAATATTGTTCAGATAGTTATTTGTATTTGATCAGAATATCAACATTTTTTATTTAAACTTGCAATAAAATCTGTATTTAAAGATTAAGTTTACGCTACTAACTTAAAAAAATACAACAGAAGCTTTGAAACTAATCTCTTATCAATAAAGATCTTTTCAATTGCTTGATTAAGTAGGTATAAGGTATAAAAAACATGTAGATAGAATATATTCAAAATTGTAACAATGCAATGTTATCAAAGAAAATTATTGATAGTACTAAAATATAGCCGATAGGGGGCAATGAGGTGGTTCAAAGTAATCGTCCTATTTGCATATCTTAATACCAGCCACGTGCGCGGTGCGAGCTTTGTAATATATTGCCTCTATGCTTTTAGTTTTAAAATCAGACGCGCTTATATAATAGGAGCAGACACCGCGTAAGAGGTCGACAAGAAAATTGTATGTTGTATTTTCTTTGATAAATCTTACCCTCTTCGTTGTGGTATAAAAGACTCACAGAATTTATATGCGAAAACGAATGTTTATGAAGGAGTAATGGTATCGCAAGTCACAGAACTTTAATGGCCTGTAAATGAAGTACGGTTCGGGTGTCGTGAAAGGGTCAGCGAGGGTCCCCTCACTTTTTAGAAGGTGAAGAAACTTAAGATATATGACGCGGAAAATGAGCCAAAAGTTTGTTACGAAGTCACCTCGCGCTTTAAGATATCAGATATTCCATTATAAGAATTTGAGAAAACTTCTCTTAAAAATAAAATTTTAATAGTTATACAATTAAGTAGATGGATAAAAAAGGGATTGGAAGAATTTCGCAGTAGGTACGTAAATTTTAATATGTTATTGAAGTTAAAACGTAACATAGAATCAAGGAAATATCCTTATGATTTCTAATTTTCTATTTTCATGTTTAATTTAGATAAACACCTATTTTCAGTGAAAGATACATTTTAAAACTTATACCGACATATTTAAAGCACGCCATTGTATTCAGATATCATTCAGGCTTACATTCAGGTATCAACACAATGGAACATTATTTCCCTGTAATAATAAAATCAGTGAATACTATCTGATACCATTTGTCCAAGCAAAGAAAGGGCTCGAGGTCAATCGATTAACAGACGTGACAAATACTTCCATTCACCGTTTCCAGATGGCGACAGATGTATTTTATTGTCCTACGCGGACGCAACGGAAAATTTTATATTTCCAACCGGACTGAGGCAACGGACAGCGACATGAAAGGAGCGACAAATCAACCCTCTTTCTACTGTAATATTGAGCCTATTATTTTGCAACGCTTTTTTCTTTGCGTAACACAAGACGTGAAGTAAATTTCACAACTTTGGCGAACTTTTTTTTCTTTTTATGGAGCAGTATCGTAACATACATATTTTCCTGTTTATTTCAGAACCTATTTCACTTCAGGATTTTTATAATAACACTTCAGTAATTAAAACATATTAACACACAACGATCTATCAGCATTGATCGATCAAGGCTCTATCAAATCACTATCAATACAAAACTTATACTTCACTTAAACTGCAAAATTCACTCCGTAGCTACGTAATTTTCTAAGGAAAAAATTCATTTCTTCCGAAAGATAGAACAATCACAACATTTATTACTCTGTACGTTTGCGCGTAATAAAATCCAGAAGTTAACTGGTATAGTTTAAAATTGTTTCATTTTATAGCTGGATTACGTTGGAGATATATACATTATACATAGAGTAATGACAATGTGACTAAAGGCAACATGGCCAAAGTTAAAACTTTCCACATTCATCCTTTATTATACAGCATCCACTAATTTACAGTCGAAGCTTACCCCTGCGAATTCTTGTAAGAATGAATTCCTAGGATTTTCAACTTAGATACGCTTAATGCTTATACCTTAAATTGTATTTTTAGAATACACACAAATGAAGGATAAATAACTATGTGTAAGTACTGTAATATAACTGTTATATTTTTTATTTATAAGTAAAGTTTAAAATATTTCTAGGCCATGACCACGAGCTTCACTGTTTTTCGAATGATAGAACCATCCATAAACCACCCTCGAATCCACCTGAAGACAAACAACAAAAATCATCAAAATAGGTAAAGCCATTCAGAAGGCGTTAATTGACAAACACACGTACAAAACAAATAAGACAGGAACTATTGAAGCCGAATTGTTTAGAATAAAAATTTAATTGATTTATTTCTTAATTTCATGAACAAATCATATAGGTGAAATTCTTATACATGTAGAGATATTTAAATTTATCGTCCTGTTCGCCATATAGATTGACTTATAATTTTAAACACATTGTACTCATGGAATAACTTGGATTATAGACGTCAGATGCATCCTTTCGCCAAGTATTTCTATATCGTATTTCGAAGCAAACTATGCATCCCCGGTAAACTGAAATCCCTAGGCATTATTGTGTCGAGTCTCATAACATCTCAACAAGACTAGAAGAAAATTCCCGAAGCACACATCTTCTATAATATTTTTTTAATAATTACTTTTATAAATAACTTTTTGTATTAATCATTGAGTAGAGTGAAGAGTCAAACAAGAGTCAAACCAATTTCTAATTATAGCTCTGTGAACTTATTTAATGCATTATTAAATATGTACTATTTTATTAATCACCGGCATGCTTCAACCTCTAAACATTTTACGAATTACAAAGAAGCAGAAAAGGAATCCTTATATGTAATTTATACAATAAATACACAAACATATTATACACAAGCACAATATAACTTTAAGTTAAGACCAACGTACATCTATCTCGGAAACATAATAAGCTTAAACCGCCTCTGGCCTACGTATCATAGTATAATATTCCATTGAACATGTTATAAGATGCTATTCCTTGGACGTGTACTCAGATGAACCTTAATATAACTGAATATACTGTAATATTACGTTTCATTCATCAAGATATGTAAAGGAATATACAATCCGACATCAAATTGTTATATTCGTAGAATATATCATGACGTAAAGTAAAATATAATGTGACCTAATTTATTTTGCAGCCAGTAAAAATATCACTTTTTGGCCCTTTGTATGTACGAGTATACTTTGTAATGTATGTATTCATAACTTTTATAAATATATTATACGGGACCAATACAATAGATTTTACACATACCTACAGATATATAAAACTTGAATATTGGATTAAAAAAGCATTTAAATGCTTATAGAGTAGACCAGATATTGAAAACTAAATATGCATTCAAAACTATTGAAATGAAATATTCAATTCAATGCATTTGCGTTTTCACATATTCATAATTTTTTAAACGCAAAGCGACTGTCATTTGCAAGCGTATATCGATTTAAGTAATAGATAATTACTCGCTCCCTTAAAAAAAAATTAAAAAGGGGATATATTATAACCCTGTACAAATCTCTTATTATGATTAATTTCACTAATTATGTAATTATGGCTCTTTGCCAATGTTTGAAACGCAATGTAACCTATTCGACAATAGCTAAGTCTAACACAAAGATTTCCAATTAACTATGTAAACTACAGTTTACGTCAGATTCAAATCAAATCAGGTAGAATATAGAATACGTATACTTATACGAATCGTATACGACCTTGTGGATAATTCTACATGCTCTAAATGTATGTGAAATAAACCAATTACATATGAGAAGCAGAAGTGTATTTATGGATTTAGGTTAAATATTCACAAAGGATACACTTTATCTCATCACTATGATGTTGTTGTTTCTGTTACTTTATATTACGTTTTCATAATTCACGGATAACTTCAAGGAAGCGTCCGTTAAGCAATATCCCGTTATGGGCTGTGGAAGAATTATTTAAGATGGTCCCTAGCGCTTACCCTTTTGGAAACGCTTAACAGTTCTTCATTCCGTTGGACGGTAGGGGAGTTGAAAGGTTCGCCACCGATAATCCCATCGATAAGCAAAATTCTACGGGGATGAGAGAACGTTTTCCTTCTGAATTTCCCTGCCTAATAATAGGCCTTCAAATTTACTATAAATGAACACTTCGGTGACGTAGTCAAATTTAGAAAAAAAGTAGAGTAAAGTGTGGAAGTTTGCCAAAAAATTTCAACACGCAAAGTTAAAGCGATATTATGTTGAATTAATATGGACCACTGTTGACAAAATTACCGCCCTCGCCGCTCCTCGCTCTCGTTTGAACTTGGATGAATGCAAACAATTAAGACGAAATGAAAATTTCTTAGCTATTTCTATGAATTTCCGCCGAGTTCACTTTTATAAATGCCAAGATTGAAGTTAATATTTACATTATCAATGAGGAACTGTTTCAAATTTATAAATTAGGGTAGTCTTCTATTATAGTGAGTGTAAGTTAAAAATGTAACGAGGCTATTAAAGTACCTATTAATGACAAAAAATGTAGATATATGTGTTTCACATATTATTTAATTCTGTAAGATGCTTATACTTCTAAAACATGAAAAATAAAAACGCATTTTTGAAATCCTTTACCGACGTCTAAGTTCTAGTTAAGTTCAGGTTACTTTGTTTCATTTACCCGAATGAAATATCAAAATTGCTCATGAACCGTTAAACATAATCTCTTTCGAATAATTAAATATTAAAGTCTCTTAAGACCGTTGTGCCTAAGAGCAATAGATTTATCTTATAGGTACGTATTGTACGAATAGTACGAGCGGAATTATAAATAAACACGTTTCGTCTTTCATTAATTGGAAGCTTTAACAGTAATCGTCCTCCATCAAGTTGCCATTCAGCAGATATAATAAAAACAAATGTATTTGTTACTCAGTGACGCAAATTCTAAAACATTCAAATGTTTTTATACGCATCCGAATTGGTAGGAGCAAATTACTTTAGAAGCAAAATTGTAACGTTAAAATATATAATATTCCCTTCAAATACTAGTTTTAATACAAGCGTGCGGTTAAATCGCACTGTGAAATTTGTTATAATTAAATTATTCGTTGGCGATCGCTAAACAATTTTCAGCCAATATTGACTTGTAGCCGAATGCTCAGCCAAATTGAATTAAGATCTATAATTCAATCACTGACGTAACGAAAACTTAAACAGAATGTTTAATCAGCAACTTTAACGTAATAATATAATACGGTGTTTTATGAAGGTTAAATGAAATAATAAGTTTGAAAATATAGAGAATAGATATGATTCGTTCATTTCGTATGTTGAATCATCTCTATACGAAGAGCAGTTTTCTATCTATACTTATTACTCCTCCTTTTTTTTGGGGTCTTTGAAATTAAAAGAGAAAGAAATCATAAACCACAAGAGAATAGGGTACAGAAGTTTGTCTTATCGCTATTAAGATATTTCTACCAGAAAAGCTGCGAAGGAAGATAGTAGCCAGGAGTATGTCACATACTAAAAGAGAATATATCTACTTGCATTATATTTTTTTGTAGGCAGGATAGTGTCCACTGACCCGTACTATTTTTGGCCGAGTTAACCCGCATAAAATTAAGTTTAGGTACTTTAGTTTCGGTTTAGTAAGTTTTAACATTATTCGCCGTAAATAATCTAAAATATTTCCTTGATATAATTAATTACTTCTCTATTTTGTTATTGGAGTATATGAAACAACAACAGCCAAGGGCTGTTTCACGACAAAGGTCCTTTAGGTAACCTCCTTACGGTAATATCCTTTGGGATATCATTTAATATATCAACATGACGCCGCTGGAAACAGTTCACAATGGGTTGCTGAACCGAAGCTCTACCATTATTTGTAAAGTTTTTAGTTAAAGTGTTATTAAATAAATGTTCTTTAATACTGCATTACGAAAACTACTAAGTATGAGTTAAACGTAATGAATTTAAAAAAGACGTGTGGCACTCGGGGACTGCCGCGGTAAAGATATTCCATGCTATGCCTTCAAGCCACACGTCCTAGTGGGGAGCGTGAGGTTTTTTCGTTACGGAATTTCTGGATTCAGTCCCCGCGCTCAAGGCCCGCGATAGAAACTATGCAATAGCTTAAAAATCAATAATATCAATAATAAAAAGTATCAGCATGTTATAACCGTGTGTTAAACATCGAATCATATACCTACTGAGAAACGCATCAATTATTCTTCTCGTAAAGTCATACCTTCCATTTTAAAATAAACTACAAAAGCAATAAATGTGACGAGAACATAAATTTTCAATGGAAAGCTTTTTATCGGAAACTGTTCCAATTATATTGAGTGCCGTACATGAAATCGTCATGGGACACAACTGCGAGCAACGGGAATATAGAGAAAAATAATAAAGTGACGATTTGACGCAAAATGCAGTGTGGCCTGTGGCACATGCAGGAACGGTATTAACAACTGACTGCGCACTGAAATTGGTAACAGAACGGATGCTGCAAGCAGACACCTAGCTCGATTGGACAGACTAATATTTATTTTACACGCCGACCATTTTAATCTACATTTTACAATTCACACAAAATATTTGTTGTTTCGTTTCTAAATTTGCTGGATAAACTAAACTGAAATTTTGAACCTTAAAACGGATTCTTGAAAAATGTTACAGTTAAATCTACAAAGGTAATCTTTTTTGAAAGATTTGATGGACGTCTGTACATATCTAGCGGATTTTGAAATTGTAGAGCTTTCTGTTTCGTATCTGTAATAAAAGTTAAAATTTCAAATATTTTTACTCAATAGTTCCATATTAGTTTCACCTTCAATAATTAATTCACAACAAAACACCTCTGAAAGATTTTGTCTTCAATTTTTTTTTTATTAAACATGTCGTGTAAATCAACGTAGCTGACAGAATAACGAATTATAAGGCACTATTTAATAAATTTAACGCTATTTGTTATATAGTGCTCCTACAGAATTCCTCTATACTCGTCTAATGTTTATTGTTATGGGCTCTGTATGCATAGAGTACATCCAACATGGCCACGCTGCATTCTGCAGTTACATTGCAGCATGCAGGCATTTTAAATACTGCAGCATATTAACCTGTATATATGTAATATTATTTAAAATAATTCTGCCTTTTTAAAAAGACTTTAGGCTCTATTTTCTTAACGTGTGCAAAATTTTAAAACTTCTATTTGAGGAATGAGCCATTATCAAATATTTATTGAAGAAAATGGAAACTGATATTCGTTAAACAAACAAAATAATATTAATTAACAGAGTAATCTAATCTACCGCTACATAATACCTACTCTAATCTGTTGACATTTCATGTTTGTACAGATAAATTGGCCATAGTTTATAATTACGTAAACATGTTCCATATTGGGAATTTAAATATATCTGTAAGAGAACTATTATAATAGGTACATATCTCTTTTACGAATATTACATAAAATATCTTTTGCCAGCGTGACAAACAAAAGACTGTCTGTATCTAAAATTAATTTCTAAAACTTTCGAGAAGAACAAGTGGAAAATAAATAAATAACAAAACGTTATTGTGTTTATCATATGTAAGTATATAGATATGAGTCACCTTAAAAAGCCACATATATAAAGAAGCGTCTGAAGCATTAAAATATCATTAGGTGCCATACCAGGATCATATCAATCATGACATCCTTTTGTTAAATTCACGCATTCCTGACCCCATACAACTGCTTTTAGCGTGTAACGTTTTCTATTAAATAGATATGCATATAAAAATATACATACTTATGTTTTCATATAAATATCTATGTATTTAATATGAAACTCTACATTTAAAGGTATTAATATAAATCAAACGTCATATTTTTTTAATTTGTAAATATTAGATTTTTTGTAGCCAGGAAGCTATTATCAAATATTTTACGAGATGATTCCTCGATACATTTTATAGCCTCTGTCACATTTTACGCATCCCCAATAAAGTTTTATCAACAATTTTTATTACTAAAGTAGCGCTAGACATAGCGGACCAAAAACTAGTTAAATTTTATACGTACGCAGCTTAGATATTTTCTTTATTCGGAAAATAGTAAAAATAGTAGAGAGAATAGTAGATAATATGGGCCATACCTAACCGATAACATATAATATCCTCAAGGGTGCACGATCTTTATACAGTGGATCTATTATCACCCCATTGAACCCCTAACCACCAAGGGAATTAAGGAAAAGGACTGAATTTCACACTTAGTAGAGGCAGGTTTGTGTAATTTGAACCTTCGACACTTCACTCCATACGAGCACGCAGTATCTTAGTACACTGGAAATTCTCATTACATGTAATTTTAATTAAATATTATACCTCCCACATTAATATAAGAAGCAATCATAATGAGTATAATACATAGAACCAATAAAAAATTATTCGTTTCTGTTTTTAAATACCACATTACTGCTTTAACATATTAATAAAGGAGGTACTAAATTAGAGACTAAATTTATATTAGTAACTACATATTAATGAGATATTTTGTATGCGCCACTGGTTGTGTTTCAATTAACGAAATCTTGAACATCCTACACTACTCCCGAGCTACGTGAAGATACTTCATTAGTTATTATAAGCTGCATGTCCAATTAGGTTAGGAGCTAAGTGGCACATCTAACTCTGTACTCCATTTACATAATTCAGTATCAGTCTGTATGCGATGCTCTTTGATCATAAGTCAATACTAATAATTGAGGATCTTTATGCAAATGATATCTGAGTAGCGTGTGTATATTATGTAGTATCTTGCTTCAATTGTGAATTTATGTCTTAATCCCGGATGATTTTTATATTTGGCAATTCAATAAAGAAATTTAAGCACTCTTATAGATGTGTTAATTTGAATGAAAAAATATTTTTGGTGAAAGGAAACATGGAGAAAAATGTCACTGCATTTCTAAACAGCGACGTCATTTAAATACACTCGCCCGACTCACTCATTGTACGGAAATGTGTAAGATGAAGCTCAAAGAGTGATGAGCATAACGTTTGTAGTGCGGATTTTTTTTTTTGGCATTTAAGTTCTACGTAGTACAAACTACAAACACAATGTCATTTGCATCGGCCTAGATAATGACAAATGTTGCCAAGATGCTTTTGTTTTGAGCCAGAATTTAAAAAATACAGTTTTGTTTTCTTACGAGTAGGATTGTAACAATAAGTTTAATAAAAGTTACGTCTATCAACCTCAAGGGATCAAAGGCATAATACTAAAAGGAAAACGTCGAAAGCGTAGTAAGTTTAACTGCCAGATCTTCCCGCATTAGAGTCGGCAGTGTTTATTTTATTGCGCGCCGTGTGTCGGATTGCGCAAACTGCCAGTTAGTCGGGCTACACCAACACCCCACATATTACACTCGTAATAGAATTTAGTTCGTGTTACGTATGTGGACGAGAATTCGCCCCAAGATTACTTCGCTTTGGATACACGACGGTGACTATTGGTTTCTATTGTTTGACGTTTCCCATTTTGGGGATCTTTTGTTTTCCTATGTTCAATATTTCGAGTATATTTGCAGGATAGTTAGTTATATATATATTGTGTCAAAAATGCTAAAGTTCAGATAGTACTGAAATATTATAAAGCCAAGAACTGGCTATAGGTGGGTATAGCATACATTATTGTTTTGCGATTATTCTCTACAATAATAATATACGCATGCACTATCCTTATGTAATATGCAATATGCATACAGTAGGTAACGGTACAACTTTGCGAGTCATTAAAACTTCAGTGTGCACTAATGTAGAATAAATTGAACCTCACTCTATGTTATAAAATTGATTTATTCGGTAATAAATTGCCACATGCTCTATTTAACAGACTGCGTCCATTTAATCTCTGTAGTTTCTGGTGCTTACGAACTTTATGGAGAAAAAAATTGCTATTTCAGATAAAGTACTCTCTAAATTCTATATAATAACTAAATACCTCCTTTTTTAAATTAACGGCTTGAAAGTTTTATTTGAAATAAGTTATTCGATCCTATCAAATATAAAACAGCAATAAAAGTTGAAAGAACACTAATTTTACAAAATCGTTTTCAAAAACTTGAATCAAAATTTGTAAATACAACATTTTAATTGCATACAAAGTACAGTAAGTACAAAATTTTAATTACATCATTATTATTATTTTCATCATTTCCACTCAGCTTATAAAGAACCTAATAAGATTTACTTAAGCTTAAATCTAATTAAAAGCACATAATACGAACTCCGTTTGCCGCGCTGCTCCGCTCCGGTTCCTCGCGATTACGCTAAAGTATTATGAATTTCGATGAAAAGTTTCACGCAGAAGCAGAAACTAAGTTGACCCATATTTCAAACAATTTATTAGCAAAAGTTATATCGAGGTAAAGTTAGGACAACAAATAAATTACTGGAATAGCGTCCGGCAATCCCCTGCTACCAATTTCGTCGCATGCAAACTGTGTTCTGCAGACGACAAATACTGCTACAGAATGTATTTACTTATCTCTATGCAATCTTTTTAATGTTGTTGACAGCCAACTATTCCCTTGCAATTTTATTTGTGTTATTTCAATATTCTGTTATTATTCTATTTTATTATTATTCATAAGTTATATGTTATTTATACAAAGCTGTGAACTTATGTGCATTTTCTTTTGTAACCGCCAGTGCACCAAAAATAAACACATTGCACGTCAATAGCACTCCATTAATTCACCCAAACGACTCAAAACTTATAAGGAGCTTAGCCAATTAAAAAAGACAGATAACAAACAGACAATCCAATATTGTTTATTGATATGCTTAGAAACCATTTCACCACTATATTTCATTACATCGACTATAAGGTTAATTTATTCTGTGGAAACATTTGTATCTAACCTAATTATAAAATTAAGTCCTCTGAAAATACAGCTAATGAATCAGATTAGCTGCGTGTTTAACCCATTAGCCGACATGAAAATTATTTCCCAAGCAAAACAGAGCCGTAGTTCTTTATTAAAATGTCACAACAAAGGACTTAAATAATTCTAAGGAAAACTGCGCTAACAACGGTTCTGCCGGTATTACACTTGGGATTAGCGCCGAGCCCCGAAACACAAGGCTAATTAATTAAACATTCATTTAAAAAACATCGGAAAGCTATAGCGTTTCTTTAATTGGTAGTTTTTTATAGCAAAGTAGAGATCATTGCGTTTCATACATATTAAAGACTTTACACTCAAGTCGCGTAAAGTCTAACCTAACCTAACGTAGGTAATTAAGTCGTTGATAATAAAAAAAATAAAAAACTCTACATTACAAATTGAAGTAACAGAAACAACATAGGTAATGTAGATTGTATGTGACGTAATATAGTATTATTTTTAATGAATGAAGTTATTTTCCATTAATTGTATAAACAAAATTATAAACACGATTGTAGGTGGTAGACATAGAAGAAATCATACTGAAAACTTTAGTTATCAATTTGCTCGTTCGAATAGTGTAGTTAGTAGTTCGAATAGTTAGTACCTACCTAATTGTGCTATTATTAAAATTCCTTACCGTTCCGCATAAATGCAGCAATTTCTCTTCGAACCCTACAGTAGTCGCGTATCTAAAAGTGACGTGTGCGGTCGTGTGGTCTACAAGGTACTTATACCATTTTTAAAACAAGAAAAAGTACACAAATAAATTAAAAAGTATGTTTATTTATTTATAGATCTTCATTACTATATATATTCTATTTAAAATAATCAACAAAACATACAACCATATCTTTTATGATTAGAAAAAACAACTACAACAAAAAATACCTCTCTTTCAGTCGTAATATAACATAATTCACATTATATGAGATCAAAAAAATATATACAAAAAAAACCTAGTCTAACCAGTATTTTGCAAACAAAATAAGCATCTTATAATTGCAAAATGGTTAGAACATATAAACTTTTTGCACGTACTGCACACCTTGCGTGTGTTTCAATTACGGGCTCTAACGCAGTCATGGTACCGACCAAAATAATTTCTTCGAATTGGTCCTGCTGTCGATGGCCGGGTTTCTTGGTGTGGAAGAACTAAGAAATCTTTTATTTAGACTAGTCGCCACCAAGATCATCGCAACAATGGTGTTCGGCAAACCAAGCCTCGATCAGTCTCACTTTGAGATTAGATATTAATTATACGTCTCTTTCGTCTGTTGTCCATAATTATCTAAATAACTCTGTTTTTACCTGGAAATATAAATAAATACATTATAAAATTAATAATTTATAAGTTTGTAACATTATTTTTAAAATTACAATATAATATTTGTAATAAATAAATGAAACAGTCACAACAAAAAACTTACGTAGTTGGTCGCGCGGCATACGTACGTAGACCGCGAATTTTGCGGAGCTCCTGTTGCACAACCACGCGCACCCGACTCTCCGCGCTGCACTGAGTGCATGCGGCAATTATTCAACTTAGCGTACACGAAGGATGAAATAACTGGAGCTATTAGATTTTTAGAAATTTGGAATTTTGTGTCACTGGATTACACGTGCAGACCACGCGACTACTGTAGGGTTAACAATGTAATATAAAAAGTTCATAGAATACGTAGAAAATATATTGCGTTCAATATAAATTTTTGAATTTTGGAAAGTTGCCAGAAGTATACAAAGCCGCATAGCGTGGCATGGCTAACGATTGTAGGTACAATACATGTTCATTTATATCCATCTCCTGTTATCTAATAAGCGATGCAATATGTAGGAGATTCAGTCGGTCATTAGTTCTGGTTTGTGTAACTAAGGCGTAATACGTCTTAAGATTGTAGTCTGCAATGGGATTGGAGAACTGTCGCAAGCTTTGTGAGCACTAAGCAACGTACACATGCAATATCAATAATCCTTCTAGAAGTTCTCTGGCGTATACTACCCTAGTATAATACCACTAATATGAACAAACTTGTAAATAATAAATAATATTAGGTATATGCTCTATTAGGAATATATGGAAGATAAAAACCCATGGAGGGTTATCGCGTAAAAACCACAGGACAGTTCTCTGGCATATTATGATAATATACAGTTACATATTTTGTAAAATTAAATTGTAATTCTGATATGATTTAAAAGAGCAACTATGGAGTTTCTTGCCGGTTCTTCTCCATAGATACTGCTTTCCGAATCGGTGGTAAATGTAAAAATATGCAAAAGTGCTTCTCCAAGAAGTCTAATTGAATAAATAAATGTTTGAGTTTGTTTGAGTTTGAGTTTTGAATTATATTTTATGAAGTATTTAAAATGTGTTCATAAACCTTTCTCTACCATTTCTTTATAAGCGTTGCTCATAATTTGTCCGCGATGTGTTAATTAGTTAATTTTTATTTCATATAAAATGATACTTTATAATTAAATGTGTTTTACCTATGACAAAGAAAATGAAAGAGTCGTTGGACCTAAAGCAGGAATAGTAGGAATGTATCTGTATTAAGGTTAATTAAATTAATAATCAAGACGATAGAATCTAAAGTCTATCTAGTACGAAAAGTATCAACCAGTGATGAATATAACTGTAAAAAATTTACACACAAAAATATGAGCAGAATTGTTTTTTCGTAAGTAATTGAACCATATTAATCCTTATCCAATGCAAACACAAACACAGTACTACGTGACTGTAATAGTAACAGAGGTCTTACTGTGTACCCAGAACAACGAGGTGTTACGTCACGTTAAAATTTTCATTAAACATTGAGATTGTATTAATTTTCTATTATTACGACAAAATTTCCCTGTGATGATACTCAAAATACTCGAGTTTCGAGCGACTACGAGCCGGTTGCCAAAGCAACACTTCCGTAAAGGAAATTGCCATTCACTGTGCCTTCATAAATCAGCATCCAGGTGAATATTTTATTAAAATCTCACCTGATATAAACGTGTACTCTGAGTGAGGAATAGATGTTATAATTACAGGAAAATTATACTTTAAATATTACTTACGTATTTCAAGAAATATAAATTCGTTCTTGTTTTTTAATTTAATAACGTTTGATCATACTGCTTTATAACTCCACATAAGCTTAACTCCTACATAAATATAATACTAACTATACGTGTTTTCGAATATGTAATATATCACCTAATTTGTAAATTTTGTGCGATGTATTTATAAATATAAATTTAATTTCAAAGACGACAATGATATTCAGGAACACAGCGGGTACCTACTTAAAGTTTCAGCAAAACTTTGTGGGAACAAAACGCTCGGTGTGATGTGTTTTTGAAGTTAAGTAGAAGCATGAAACCATCTGGAAACGCGATACAAAACAGGCGTGCGGCGGCTCACATTTCAAACTCAGTATTGCACAAGTCAGACCACGGAATCGGACGGTTGAAATGGGAGTTTATTTCGTGACATAAACTAGTTTAGTGCAATTCGAAATATAGGAACTAAATTGATTTTTAATTTTTATTTTATTAGACCATACGTAGAGTGAGAGAGGTTGTCGAGTTTAGAAATCCTCTTTTGTCTGTTGTCTGCAAGTTGCCTGTTATTGTTGATATATAAATTTGCTAATCTTAAAAAGGAATTAAAACAAAACTTCAGCTGGAAGCGACATAATGTGGTGTGTTTAACATGGAAAAATAAACAAAGCTTGAGATTTGAAAAGATTTTCCCACTTTTCTGAATCTAGACAAGAAATAATTGCTTAAAATTCGTGAAGTTCTGAAAACAAAACTTAAGTTCAATGATAATCAAATAATCTACTTATCACCACTTACCGACTTATAGTCTCGATCAAAATTAGCAAAATACGTTAGATAGGTACCTATACATATTTTTATTATACACAAGTCTTATATAAAAGTAAGTGAATTATAAATTCAGTAGGTAATGTATCAAAAATAAATCAACGCATAAATTAAACTCCCCAAAGATTGTAATAACGACATAAAGTACGAATGGTACAAAATTTAATATCCTGCAAAGGTAATGCACCATCACAAAGTAATTTATATTCTTTCGCCGCATGGCGCTATAACCACAATATCTTAAAATGAAGTGGCTAATAAAACAAGGGTGTCCTCGGACGGCTTTATTTGTGGAAACGGCGTATGACATTGACAAACGATCCACTCAATCAATCGCTGAACTCTTCGCTTTAAACAGGTATACTTATTTACGAGTGAGATATCAGGAGTTATTGAAAATAATCCTTAGGCTTTTACGTCAGCACAAACAATATTCTACTTTAAACCAAATATTATGTAAGTATGAAGACGATACCAAAAACGATTAACAAAATATGTGAGCAATAATAATTTATACTCAGTAGTTTGTAATTTTAACTAAATCATCTTGTGTAAAGGTGTGTGAGCATTTACTATGGAAATTAAACAGCTACTAAAGACTTTGATTTATAACAGATTAAAGAAAAATTAAATGCACCGGCGTCACAAAATTAACACCCAGCATTATTAAAGATTGAAATTGTATAAATGAAATCGTATAAATATACTTGTATCCGTATGTCGTGAGAGCACGCATGATGGAAATTTTAAGAAAAAACAAGATTGTCCCGACACCAGTTGGGACATGGGAGAAAAGTAAATGATGATGACGTCCTTTATGACTTGGGTTAATATAAAAACCTTTTTCAAATATTCTCGTTTGTTTTTTAAGCCGATTTATGGTTTATATAACCGATTCTATTTAGAAATTATCATTTCTAAAAATAAAAAAGTACGTATAAGTAAAATAACCTCTATTGCGCAAAAAAAAAACAAAAAACAAAGTAAGTATATACTTTAGGAGATGGCATCTACAACTATTCTTACTATTTTTTGCTTACTCTTTCAGTTAACTTCATTGTTATTGATTCAAAAAGGCCACGGTAATTGAATACTATACTAATTCCGCAAAGAAGATACCGCAGAATCATCATTCTTATTATGCAATACGTCCACCATCTAACCTAATTATAGAAGCTACTTTCAGAGGAGCTCTTAACTAATCAACAATTAATTACAAACTTGTATTGCACAACAGAGTGTTTCCACTTTCCTTCCATCTTTACCTAACTGAATAAGAACGGTATATACCTAATTACCTAGAATTGTTAACTTTCAATCATAATTACAGAGCATTGACGGTGACAAATATTACTTCCTATAAAATTTAAAATCCAATTCGCCATTTAACTAATTAAATTTGAAACGTCAAACTTTCTTTGGCGAGCTTGAAGTAACAAAATTTACATCGATCGAGGTTGAAACTTCTTAATTAGCGTAGGCTCTTAAAGAAAGGGTTGGCCACGTGACGATGCTATTAATCTAGCCTCGAGACCTTTCCGATTTTTATGGGAAAATAAATTCTACAAAATCCCCTTTATCTTTCGAGCGTAATTAATGTATTCTTTCATTACGGCCCTTGTGCAAGAAGACCCATTTGCCAAATATCTGTCCGTAAAATAAAGGTGATTCAGCAGAACACACTCATACTAACTAGTTAATTTAATGAAACTCTATCTTATGGGAACAGTAATATTTCTCCAATTTCAGCTACAATGTACACTGGAAGTAAATAGTAATAATCATCTTATTAGTGCTACTATATATGGTATGTATTTTACCAGGTTTTGCTTGAAAATTTTGATGTTACAAATGAACACAATTTACGGGTATCTGTCTCAAAATGAAGCCTCTTCCAAGTTAGTTGGCAGACTCACATTGAATATTTACACCGAACTTCTGCCATATAAACGTTGTCCTACTTAACTGTCATTACAAAGCAATGCAACAAAGATTTAATCGATGAACGTTCAAGCTCCATCCGTAGTCGACATTATTGATGTAGCCGTTACTCGCAATTGGCGGCTGACCGAGGCTGCCATTTTTCCACTACCTTTCAAATTGAACTTGCAATGAGGATAGATGTTATATGGCTGCATTCTGTATCCGTCGTAATGGGAAATGAATCTATCGACACTGGTTTTTTTTTTTAATTATACGTTCTTATTACATCATTAATGTTTCGGTTCCATAAGAGTGTTTTCTGAACTTTTCTGTATATTCTCCTCATTGATATAAAATTGTCTTCCTCATATATTAATATTATATTTTTATCTATCTGAACATCTATCAAAAACATATGGCTTAACATTGTACCAAGTAAATTATAATAAAATTCATCTACGGTAAAAGTGTTTTTCCTCTGATTCGTAAAATGTACGTCAATAGTACAAACCCTCCATCCACCATCAACTTTATTAAACAACGTAAATATTTCGTATCGTCATGGAAAATTCCCATAACATTTCCTTTTTCCTTTAAGAGTTCAATTTCGTATCTTTTTCTACGGTTGATATTAATGTTTCCTGCGTGCCCGTTCTGACCACAAATTACAGTCATTCATACAAAATAACTTATTATTCATCCACATCGTATGTTTGCTCAACGTGGGTTTTACTTTGGATTATGTAGCATAAATATTTTAATTCAGTGTCCTATTTAAAACTTAAACCTATCCTTAATTTTGCTTCTTCTTAGATAATGTATTCGTTATATGAAAACAATATATCAATCAATTGAGGACTTAAAGACTTATAGAAAACATATTACCTTTATAATGGTATAATCAATTAAACACATTCATAATTTCAAGCAAGATAAGCGAGAATAGCATGAAGGAATTGAAAGTTAAATCGATTAATTTTCTACTGTGTTTATTTACACCGAATAATCTTAGTTAAAAATAACATAATCCGTAAAATTAGTTTCTATTTTCACTTAAATATAACAAAAACAATGGAATCCTGCAATGCTTAGTTCTGTATTTGTCCCAAGAACAATGCTTCTAATTATATTTCATATTTGTGGAATTATACACTGCAAGTATACGTATTCTATAATGTATTTATTCTTGATATAAGAACACACTATGTTTCTTTTATTTATCCACTAGCTTTCCGCCCGCGGCTTCGCCCGCGTTTTCAAAGAAAAACCCGTTCCCGTAGGATTTCCGGGATAAAACCTATCCTATGTCCTTTCTCGGGTATCAAAATATCTCTATACCAAATTTCATGCAAATTGGTTCAGTAGTTAAGGCGTGATTGAGTAACAGACAGACAGACAGAGTTACTTTCGCATTTATAATATTAGTATGGATTGTTATGAGTGAGCAGACTTCTAATAAAATGGAGTAGGTACATTCACACACCTGGATGGATACATTATAATTAAAACATTACAAGATGAAAAAACATTACACGCAGAAATTATATTCTTTGTTTCATTTTATTTTTACTACATGATTAATATATTTGATTAATTTGTAACATTCACCTTTACAGTTATCCATGCATTCGTGCCAAATGGACAAATTGGTATCGATTGGACTGTATTTCCTGATGAGCATGGTGCACTTCAGTTCATCGACTTGAATATAAATAATGAAATATTAGACCAACTATCCAGAGATGCGAGTTTTTATAGAAGGAAAACCAGATTTTGGCTCTACACTAGGTACAGCAATTGATCAATAAGGTATTCCGTATTAAACGTCGCACCGTTTAACGCGTTAATTATTTTTAGAGATAACAAGCACATTCATGAAGAACTGTTCATCGATCGCAGACCAAATAACAGGACACACTTTAAAGCCGATAAGCCCCTTATAATGACAACTCATGGATGGGTTAACAGTGGACATTCACAATCTGTACAATATATTAAAAACGAATATTTGAAAAGAATGGATGTGAACGTGATCGTTGTTGACTGGCATCTCGCTTCTAGAACACCTTATTTGATGGCTTCTTTTATGACCGCTCTTGTTGGTGAAGATGTAAGATAATATTATTGTATGTTGTATTTTAGATTTTGGTATCATTATAGAACAGATATGTTTCTACAGAAATATGCCTAAGTATGTCTTTTCTATATTACATTCAAATTACAGGGGGCATTATTACTTTTTTTTTCCCAAAATCCAGCTAATCAATTGGACTCCCTTACAGAAATGTAAATTAGCTCTGTATTGTAAGAACCAAATAGCTACCTACTGAAGCATAATACGACAATTTGTTCAAGTTTAGTGCCTAGCTAATTTGAAGGAGACAATGATAAAATCGTATTGTACGCATTTAACTTGATTGTTTCTCAGATAAAAGACATGGTGCTCACTCTTATAAAGGAATACGATTTCGATATAAATGATTTGCATTTAATTGGGCACAGTTTAGGAGCTCACGTTGTTGGAAGGGCTGGAAATGCTCTGAAGCGACATAAAGCGATTGTCCCTCGAATTACAGGTGAGTTCTGTTTTCAGCAGCAATTCATAAAGAAAACAATAAGTTGTTTGTATAATTACTTACATAGAATAATTAAAGATTTATTAATTAACCGACTAAATTATGATGCGTTTTATAATATTATGTATATAGAACGAGTATGATATAGCTAAATAAACAAACGAAACCGATTATCGTCGATTATAAACTTGATGAAACAAATTCTTTGTATTCACCATTTTATACTTGCATATTTGTGTAACAATTTCGCTCGTAAAACATACCAGCATTACAGAATATTCTATTATGAAAAGCATATTATGAAAATTGATTAATTTCAGGACTGGACCCCGCTCGTCCATTGTTTGAACATCCGAGGGTATTCAGTGCAATTAGCAAAAATGATGCCTATTTCGTCGACATTATTCACACAAATCTTGGCGTTTTTGGATTTATCCGAGATATAGGACACGCCGATTTTTACCCAAATGGTGGTCTTAAGCAGTATCATTGTAGACACCCTGACTTGAATTGTAAGTAATAGTTTTAGCAAAATATATCACAAATTTTCACATTAATAATCTATAAGTAGGTACCTTGGGAAATATCGAATTAATAAAATTTTGTAAAGGTAAGGTAACTTCTTAAATATACCAAAAAATATTAGTGAAGTGTAAACTTTTTCGATTTCTGCACTATCAAACAATATGTAAATTGTAAGCACATAATATAATTTCAACAATATGAACATACACGATAAACGTCCATAGTAATTCGGGGTTCAGACGAAGGCTTCAGAACAGCTGTCAGATCAAACAACAGCCTACCTTTATCTAACAGGATAGCCTCCTCAGCAAACAGATAACGTTCCTTATACATATTACAAATTATTACTACATAAAGAATAATATCTAAATCAAGCAGCTATATTATGTATTCTTATTTCGAGTATCATTTTTTTCAGGTTGCGACTTGTAAATTAATAATTTAACATGTCATTGATTTTTTTTTTTGTTTTTAGTTGTCTCAGACCATAATTGTGCCTGGGTGTATTATGGGGAATCCATAAATTCTCAAATATTTGTATCACATCGATGTGCCTCCTATGACGACTTCAAGAAACGGAAATGTAACGATATCCAATATATGGGATCACCCTGCGATTCTACCGCGCGTGGGAAATATTATTTAGATGTGCCAAAATAAGCAATAAAAACCTGTACTTTACATTTAAAAGTTATTAATTGTAACCTAACCAAAATATTTCACATTTATATGTTTCAGATCATTTCTTATTTAACTTTTACTTTTGACCGATAAATTGAGATCATAATAATTTAAATATCAATTCAAGAATTCATCTCTTGTGTATTGTTATCGTTTATCTAATAAAAATTGTTTCCAAATTATAATGGCAAATTCCTGTCTACAAAGTTGTCTATATGCAGGTAATGGACTAGTGACTGTACTAATGATAAACACTAATGAAATGATAGCCTGATTAATGAACCGAAACCATTTCATTTAAGCACACCATCGTCGTGACGGCCATCATTTGGATTAATGCCGTCATTACTGGCAGCATCTGCGCTGAAATTACAGTTTATTGGACTGCGTTGGCGTCATTATCATTCCAATTATATTTTATTATTCCCTGAAAGCATGATCATTCGACTGAATAGCCTACGTGATTTCGAATGATGCTATTAATAAATAGCACAAGGATAGAGTAGCTCTACATTCGTTTAAAAGAAGAAAAATAACTTAGTTTGATAGAAAAAGCGGAAAAGTAGAAAACAATGTAAAGGTAATCGAGATCCAATGTTTTCTTATGATCGTAATTCTTGAAAGTTCCCGAGATCAACTTAATTCACGAAAGTCGAGGATAAACAAAGTGACAGATTGTCGCGAAGAGCAATCACAGGATCGCTCGAAAACTTTGACATTTAAAATTATCGCGTACGAAATATTTCAGCAACTTTTGATGGAAACAGTGCCTGGAGCGAATATCGAGAGAACTTGTCAAAAGAAAGTTACCAACGACCTTCTCACAGATCCACAGTTCTTATATAACATAAAGTGTACGGTCATAAACATTTTGTCCCCGGCTATTTCGTTTTATGTTTATATATTTAACGTGAACACAAACCCTGCATTAACTTTAAGTGTACAGGCTTTATTTGAGCCGTATGAGAGTTGTATTGTTATTGAAATATTTTTTAAATAACGCTGTTATTGAAGCTTTTAGTTATGGTTATTAATGCAATTTCGACCTGTAAAATAAAATAACTCTTACAGGGGTATTAATAAGCAATTTAATTAATGTAAAGGGGATCTGTAAATCAAATTTAAAAACTTTTGACTAGTTATAACCACATAACTTTGAATAATTTAAAATGAGAGTAGATTAAAAAAAAATAATTCAAGTAAAATGGTAGAAAATATTTACTAATTTTACAGGAAAAGATCAAAAGTAATGGCAAATATTTCAAAAGTTGTGAGATTATGTAAGAAGCTTTGAGGCCAGTTTACTAAGTCCCCGGCCGTTAAAACTCTCAACTCGAGCTCCACATTCACAATGCCTTCCGCCCCTTAAATCTCCATCACTTAAGTATGATCAACGCTTTGCTTTATGCATATTTTAACAGGCAATTTTAACAAAATGGTTTAAAATTGTTAATTTAAATAACTGGAATTGTTACATTTACTCGGCTCATTAAAAGTATTTCTAAGGTTTCATACCAAACAGCTCCCGCAGCCCGCTTCCCATACTATGGACTCTATCTACTTTGTCTAGAACATGTTTCAGTGAGTCCGACTACTTGCCGACTAACAACAAACGACTGTTAAAATAAAATGTATTGACATTTATTTCACATTGCTGGATATTTCTACCGAAAATTATTAAAATAATTATAAATTTAAAAGAAAAATATGCGTATGCACACTAATACGTATTAGGTCATTATTAGGTACACTAATTAATCTGCTATCGAGGTAATTGGAAACGGATAGAGAAATTTATCATGCGTCTCGTTGAAGCCACTGAATTTGTTGAAAACAATTTATCAGAAGGACAATCTCGGTGAGTGAAAGCGAATTCAGCGGGGCTATTCCTTGGCCGAGATAGCCCATTGTTAGCGAGTACCGCCGCCAGCGCAACCCTAATTGATATCAATTACTCGCCGAAATCTCTTCGAACGCGGCCTATAAATGTTCTCGCCTTCCGAATCTTAATAGAGCTTGTAATAAGTTGTAATATTTCAAAAGTTTGAACATTAGAACAAGAATGAAATTTAATTTTGGATCGAAATAATATTGAACACATTTTCATCTCTTCAACTAGGTATCTAGATGACACACTCGCATACAGGGATACAAGATTTTATGTCCGAAGATGCTGTAAGCATCCACATGTAGGTACTTGAGTGAAATGCTAGAGTGCTTAACAAATATTGAAATATCTAATGCGCTCTTATACTTCAGAGTGAAATCTTGTGGCAACAGCAGGCTGTACGTAAAACTTATTGTAATACAAATTTGAATTAGTCAGTGAATATATCCAAATAATAAATTGATTACAAAAAAAATTTAGTAAAATTAGACGTAGTTTATTTCACAAAAGCTTAGGAAAATTATAAAAAAGGTGTGCTAATAACTGTATTTCTCATTACATTGCATATTAGGTTTAGAAAAAAATAAAAATATATCATGCACATATATAAAATAAAACTGCAACTATTGGTACGTTTACTCATCATCTAATGGAAGCAAAATATTTTTTTTTCGATTTTGGAAAGTTCATTTTTCTTAGTATTCTTATCAATCTTTTGTTTTTGTCATGTCCGCGGGTGAGACCGCGTGGCACAGCTAGTTATTTATATAAGCTTTTAACACTTAAGCTACGCCTACGCCTACGGAACTACATGACATAGCTACGTTTATAATAACAACAAAGCTTACCTACTTCCCTTGCGCGCTACAATTCATACCAGTAATTAGATGAGTTACCTAACATATTATTATAAGCTATAATGTATTTTCCCGCAACTTCAAATTAATGGCAATGTTATGTATGGGATTATTTTGAGTGCATACCATGTGTATACCTATCAAGCACCAACAACAGTACAATTATGCCTATAACATTTCAGTGATAGTAGGTAATATTAGACCTCTTTTAACAATACCTATCCATTGTCACCATTACTTTTCATGAGTAAGATATTTGAATAGTCGAATATAAATCACAATCCAATGTCTTCTGGCAATAATAATATCAATATGATAGGAACTAATCACTTAAAACGTATTAGTCTCTCACGGGAAATGGAACCGAGTTGCGCTTTGTCTTAGCGAATTCCAAACTATCGCTAACTCAGATAATGCAGATAATCTTCTAATCTCAAACTAATTGAATGGATTAGACGTCAGCACGATCGTTTTCCTAACTCTTGTTCATTATGAGGCTACGCGAACAATGATTGATTCATTGTTTAACGTAATTCGGCGGAAGTTTAGAAGTCCCAAAACCGATGCATATTCGGTAGGCGGAAGCGGATGTTTTATCTCTCTTCTATCTAAACATCTTCTATCTACATAATATAATAGTAACGTTGGAAAGTCAAAACTGCAAGATCATTGAATATTTTATTTAAATATTCCTTGAGTCGTGACCTACAATAGATACGTAAACCAAAAATACAGTTTTTAGAATTTCTGTCTGTATGTATGTCCGGGCTAATCACAAAAAGTACTGCATGAATTTACTTAAAATTTGGTACAAAGATAGCTTGAGACCTGAGGGAGGACATAAGATAGGTTTTATCCCGGAAATCCCACGGAAACGGGAACTATGCGGGTTTCTCTTTGACTACGCGGGCGAAGCCGCTGGCGGAAAGTTAGAATTGCATATTTGGATAATTATCTCTTTATTTTATGTTGTTATCGAAATATTTGTTTTTAATCTTTAAATCAGGTTGAATGGCAGATATCGCTTCCTTGGAAAATTCGCTTGCAGAACGCAGTCTCGTCATCGTAAAGTATTTTTTCATTATGTATAAAATGGAGTGATAATGATATTTGAAATGTAAGCGAAATCAAATTATAATAAAAATTAGGTCTTACGTTACGACCTCAAAGGAATATGAATGATACAAATGAATGTTGTTTCGTTTTTGGAAGAGCTATTTTATATTCCTGTCCAAATAGGGCTCTATATCAAAGGAAACCAATTATCTGATGGTCTCTCTTTCATCACTTTGTTAGTTTACCCAAAAACACACGTATTGCGAATAAATACTTGACGATATTTCTTCGTGTTTTCGTTGGGAATAAAAATCGATACCTACATACCTAATAATTTATTTGAAATTTATGTTGTTATTAACCTAGTAGGTAACAGAGAAATAACTAAGTAAACAATGTACGTAGTTTCCATGATTAGGTATTGTTTTTAAATAAGTAACCTGAAGTAAACAAAAATATTTCATTAAAATTAGTCCAGCCATTAACGTGTACAGGTAGGTGCTCAACTTTCTAGTCTACTTGATAAGTTGAAAATGGCGTAAACTAGAGATAAGGCTCTTAAAAATACGTGCGATAGCTCATTTGATTCGGAATGACGTCTAGAAAAATGTATCGGAAATGTTTATTAGCACACAAAAAATTGCAAAAGTTATAGGCAAATTAAGTTTCAAAAAAGTAGGTATTTCGTTTATTGTTAATAACTCCGAAATTATTAACATTTCAGAAATTTTGAAAAAAGATTCTTAAAGAGGAGGAAATTTCCAACGAAAATTTCCCGACTCCCGGAATTCTATCTCCATTATTTATAATTTTAATTTAACGCTGAAAATAGCCCTCCGCGCGGCATTTTTAGTTAGCGCGCGCGGCTTCAAAACCGAGCACGTCACACTAATTATTTTTTTTAAGGTATTAAATATTAATTTAAAAATTTAAAAAAAATTATGGTGTATTCCGAACACTTCAAAGAATTTGCTCCCGTTGGAAATTTTACTTAAAGCTAATTTTTCAACAAATTAGACAAATGTTAACTAACGAAATTTTTTTGAACTTCCGTCCTTATTGCACATTAAAAAAAAATGTTTAAATAATTGTCGGTAAAATTTTTCACTTCGTGGAGCCCTTCATATAAATATCCTTAACAAGATCGCGCCATAAAAGTTTAAAAAATGTTAATACTTTGTTTATAATAATTTTTTCAAGTTAACAAAAAACTAGAAATTTCTAGTTTTTTGTTCAAATTACTTAACTTGAAAAAATTATTATAAACAAAGTAATAAAATTTTTTAAACTTTTATGGCACGATCTTGTTAAGGATATTTATATGAAGGGCTCCACGAAGTGAAAAATTTTACCGACAATTATTTAAACTTTTTTTTTAATGTGCAATAAGGAAGGAAGTTCAAAAAAATTTCGTTAGTTAACATCTGTCTAATTTGTTGAAAAATTAACTTTAAGTAAAATTTCCAACGGGAGCAAATTCTTTGAAGTGTTCGAAATACACCATAATTTTTTTAAATTTTTAAATTAATATTTAATACCTTAAAAAAAATAATTAGTGTGACGTGCTCGGTTTTGAAGCCGCGCGCGCTAACTAAAAATGCCGCGCGGAGGGCTATTTTCAGCGTTAAATTAAAATTATAAATAATGGAGATAGAATTCCGGGAGTCGGGAAATTTTCGTTGGAAATTTCCTCCTCTTTAAGAATCTTTTTTCAAAATTTCTGAAATGTTAATAATTTCGGAGTTATTAACAATAAACGAAATACCTACTTTTTTGAAACTTAATTTGCCTATAACTTTTGCAATTTTTTGTGTGCTAATAAACATTTCCGATACATTTTTCTAGACGTCATTCCGAATCAAATGAGCTATCGCACGTATTTTTAAGAGCCTTATCTCTAGTTTACGCCATTTTCAACTTATCAAGTAGACTATTCTGAATCAACAGCTCAACAGATTCCTTATTTTATTTTTTTAGACACTACCGCGAGTCAAACCCAGGGCCATGAACACACGCTCAAGCGATAACCACTGTACCAAGGAGGCGGATGACCTACACAATAAGATATATGATATACTTAATTGATTTGCTCGCATGTAACTACTATGTATTCGGTTTAATACGTATTAACTTACAAATGAGAGAAATACCTCTCAAATGTGAGTAGGAACAGTGTAGATCGACATTAAATTAGCTCCACGAAATTTTTCCTCCTCTTTGATACAGACACGTAATTATCTAAAAGCATTTGTAATCTGAGTCAGCAATTGCTGACGGTGACGAAGATGAACGTGATTGGTTCGTAGGCCCCTTGCTATATTTTATGTGAACCGTTACGGAATTTCCAATCTTCTTTGAATTAAACATACCTAATTTTCTTTTCTTTTATTAAATAGGAATCTAGAAAGTGCGACGTAGTTACCTATCAAGTGTGAAAGATAAACGTCGCCGGCAGAGAAAACTAAGAGATTCAAGGGATGAGAAAAGTGCCGGTTCAAATGAATATCTTTTTATGGGTTGTATCAAAAATAATATTCTACCAATTAATTAGATATATACTCGTATATATACGACTTCAGAGTTCAGACAACTCTACAACACTTTTTATTACCTGCGCTTGAAACAAACGGCTTGTCTCTTTTTCAAAATAATAATTTCAATTATGAAATAAGTATAATATAAGTACCAAGTACCTACAACTAAGATATAGGTGCCTACCTAGTACCCAGGTATGATTCTACATGAAACTAACCATAAAATATAATTCCCTATTCGACACCTACTAAAATCCAAAGGAAGCTTCAAAAACAAAGTCTATATTTCGAATAGCAAATTAAATTAGACATTCTTATTTCTTCGTGATGCTGTTTCATCTGTTCAAAGAAAAAAGCTTATTTGAAATTTAGTTTTTATTTTTTTAGAAGTGTGTATATTAACTTTTATATGAATAAACGTATAAAAAATCAATCGAAAATAATGCACAACGTCTGACTGATAAATTTTAACAATTTCCACAATTTTTTATCCTACTACAAAAAAGGAGGCTCCGTTCTACAAACAAACCTTTTCTAAACGAATAAATGATTGCGTATCTTTTTTCTCAGCCGTTAATGCCTTAAACGAAGAAAGCTTTATAGAGCAAATCTATGGGGACAAAAGATACATATTCATGAGGCCCCGATACAAGTCCTCTTAATTGGCTATACAGGTAAAAGAGAACGAAATTGCTTTTTACTTACTGTTTTATTTAATTCGCCATTCAGTTGAATTTATTGGCTTGTGTTAGCCATCATTAAGCTTTGTATAGGTAGAACAACAATTCCAATTTAGTTAGATGCATATTAAAGAAGTACCTAGGTAAATATTTTTCTTCAATGGAAGTACTGTCGTCTTATGTAGGTACTAAAAACTCAGAATTCAGAAAGATATAGTACCTAGATGAAATATTGGAAGCCTAAAGCGCGTCACACACGGTGAAGATACTATAATATTTTATCTTAAGATACTGTAATATTTTATGTTACAGTATTAAGATACTGTTAGGTTAATAGGTATCCGGTATCAGCGTTCTGACCATCATTAGCGCTAAGTTGTTTTTTCCTGTTACGCCATCGTCATATAAACGTAAGGGACTCATAATAAAATCGTAGTAAAACAAAGTAGGAACTAGGTATATTTTTTCAGTGTGCACTAATATTGTTCAATCAATAATAAATAGTTGTCTTCTCTTACGAATTAGGTTCACGTGGATAATGTAAATTAATATTATTATAAAATTTCTATGCATTTGGTTGAACATACGGTGTCTACTCAAATAAATACAGCGATAACAGCATGGACCGTAAGGAGGCAATATATTTTATAATACAGATGTAACATATTACTTGCTCTGTGATGTAACAAATAAAACTCACATTTTTTGACTAGATAATTGCTTTTCTTAAAGTTTATTGCACGACTCATGATGCGAAGCATCAGAGAGTGCTTTACGATCGAAAAATTTTTTTCGCCTCATTTTTCCAGCTATTCTTATTATTATAGCCTTGTTAGTTCACGGAATCAAGATATTTTGCATACTATTGTCGAGATAATTTAATGGAGATTAATCCCATACTTTAATAAGCTTTTATAATGTAGTATGCAAGCCGTATTGTGCCGTATTGTCATCATAGCGACATCTAAGCGACATTTCGGTGAAACTATGAGTAGTTAATATTCTGCTTCCTACCATCTTAATTGCGTTGTTATCGATAATGGAGTTGAAGGTGAATAAATCATTAATAAAACGACATTTGTGCATTAAATAATTTATTAAATACTTACATTGAAAACCCAAGATGGAGAATTGGAGAGTTATTTTGGACAGGGAACAGAATAACAAAGACAAACTGTAGGTAAACATCAAAATTCAAAACACACTTAACAGTGAAGAAAATTTTTATTTATTTTTTATTTCAATTAAAATGCCAGTGCTTACTTATTGTTTAATTGAGCACATTAATGGCATGTGATGCGAAGCCTCATGTGTTTGCAAATCCCAGATAATAAAGACTCATTTCACACATATAATAATCACCAAAATAGAATTTGAAGGCAGTGCTACTGTCACCTTAAAATTATGTACTTATGGTTTAATTTTCATAATATAGATTACAATTATTATAATATTATTATCAATTCATAAATGTACTTATTTTATGGATAACATGTATGTATGTATATATCAAAATTGTGCATGTGAATATAAACCTTGACTAAAAAACAGTACTATATTGAAATGATTTTAAATAAAAAACATATATTACTCTAGAATGTATACATACAAGGTAAGAATATCAGAAGTATTTTATAAATTATATGCCTTTTAATAAATAGGGTTACAAAGAAGCTAAAGAGGCTATTTACCAAATTTGAAAGAAAAATATATTACTTATGATGAAAGTTATTATAAATCTGCTTATCACCAGGTCACCTATGTAATGTAGCGCTTTTCACAAAATATAAATAAACAATATCAACGTTAAAAATTAAAAGTGTTTTTTTTATAGAAATTAAGAAAACACTTTTGAATTAATATACCTATTTCAATAAAAAATAATACATATTTAAATATTTCTTGATTTACAGAATTAGAAGTTTAACACTGACTCAATTTTTAAGACTAAGACTTAAATTATAAATTGTCTACACCAGGTGGTGTCATTAGTCAAAATGAACACTTCTTGACTTTGAAACATCTCTTTCTGTAAATCATTTTCATGTTTAATACATAACTTAACTTAATGATTTGAAACTATAAACAATTTTTCAAAAGAAAAATGACTTAGAAATGTGACATATTTTGTTATGAATTTTCATAGTCCTTCACAGCCACAACACACTTTTATGAAAATAACCTTTAAAATTGATATAATGAGAAATATAAAAATAAATAATAAACATTTTGAATAGTGATTATAACACTTAACTATAAAATTAATAACATAGTATGCATGCCATGCCATGGAAAAGTGTAAATGACCTATGACACTACAACTTTAATAATTCTCTCTATATGTGTTCTGCACATTGGACATGTACTTATTTCTTTTTGAGAACATGTCTCACAGCAACACATATGACCACAAGGCACAAATACAACTTGGGACTTACTTTCCATGCATATAACGCACTCCCCATCATCATTCAAACTTGCATCCGAATCAAGAACCCCCAAATGAGCATTATCATCAGCAGGGGGAGCGCTTGCCCCTGCTACAGCCTGAGGCATATCGCAGTTCTCATTCTTAAAGTCAGAATACATTTGTATGGCTTTCAATATATTCTCTCGATCAGTGCTCAATGATACACCACACTTTAGCAAATCTTCTTGGGTAATATTTAACAAAGACTTATCAGAAAATATGAATTGCACCAAAAAAGGTAAACAATGAATTACACCCTCCTGTAAAAGGTAGTTAGCCAAAACTGGATCTAATGTCTTGCCGACACTGAGCAAAGATCTTGGAGCAGTATCTAACAACTTTTGATAACTCCTCAGCCAAAAGTCTGTCTTATAATCACTTTCATTTTCTGCCTCATTCAAAGTCTCCAATAACTGTTTTCTTCTTTTATTTCTTTGGTCAAACAGATCATCTAACAAATTAACCAACTGTATTCTTTGATTAAGAAGTTCATTATAGTTGTACATTACATGCATTTTTTTCTTTTCTTGTTCGATAACACTCAGTCTTGCTAAATGAGATGAAATAAAAGATATTTCTTGATTGAGACTCCAACTTCTTGCATCTACCTGGTCAAGCAAGGAAGATACCATTGCTTTTTGTACATCTTGATCTTCCAAAAGCTGCTGCACAAGAACTTCTCTAGACTGGTCCTTAGCACTCAACAACTCAGATAATTTCCCGTCAAGATCGGTCTCCTGATGTAAAAGACTTTGTTTTATATTATTTAAATTATCCTTATAAAACATCTTATGTTTACTCATGGAATAGTTATCTTCTAAAAGATTTTCCATTGCTTTTAAAATATCACATTTTTTGATATTATCATAATTTTGTCTTGTTATTTCCAATAAACGATCATGTTCCAACTGTTCATGAGCAAGTTGTTGTTGAATAACTTCAGGTTTACATCTATCATATGCCATAAAATTATTTATTAAACATTCAATGTCTTTTTCTTCTCTTTGTATTGTCTGAATGAGTTTCTGCCTTTCTATTTCTTTATATTCTTGAACTCTTGCTATTTCTATATCTAAACTGATCTGATCTTTTAAAAGATTTGACAAAACTCTTTCTCTTTGCTGTTGATTAGCTTTATGGATTTTCTTTTCACTGTTTTTCATAGCTTCTTCTTGTTCCTCCCATGTTATTTTTTGTTTTGAAAAAGGGTCGGGTAATTTATTACCACTATCTACTGTTGAAACATCTGCTTCTATAGGTAATGGTGGGATATAATCAACATTTGCCTCCTTACAAAGGAACTTCATTATCTCTTCTGTGCCTTTTATAGCTACTGCAGCAGGAGGCACAACATATTGATTGTAATCCAATTCAATTGATATCAAATTTGTGGCATGACAAAGCTCCACACATATTTCATTTAAATCCTTATTTTCTGTAATATTTAGTTTTCTTAAACACTTTAAATGACCAAGACTGGGGTTTAACACTTTCAGTTTATTTGCTGACAAATCTAATATTTTGAGTGCTGTTAGGTATTTAATTTCATCTGGTATTTGCTCAAACAGGTTATTGTTAAGATGGAGTTCAGTAAGACTTGTAAGAAAACGAATATTCTTCGGTAAATGTGTAAAACAGTTGTTGCTAATATTTAAAGCTTTGATCAAATATAAATCAGAAAGTTGCCCTCCTTCATTTAAAGATTTCAGTCTGTTATTTTGTAAATAGAGAAAATCTTTTCGAAATACTTTGCATATTGAAAATATTCCAGAAGGCAGCTGTCGAAGGCTACATCCTGATAAATCAAAATCAGGTTCAGGCGATTCCTTAGCTAAATACAATTTTCTTTCCAATACAGCCCTGGAATCTTGTGAATTGTGTGCGCTTTTATTAAATAACATTATCGTTCGGCTAACGCCCGAAGCAGCGCAACCCATGTAATTAAATTAAATTGAAAAATTACTCAAAATGTCACCTTTTCATATGCACCATTGCAGCTCTACCTGGTCTATTTAGATCCTGGTTCAATACAATTCTTATGATAATTTTCCAGTCAGTCACTTGAAGATATTTCCATTTTAATTTCCTGTTTTCGCAATGTAAAGTGACTTAATAATCAGTGTTTGTTTTTTTTATTACAATTTACAAATGACAATGAGATTGACATATAAATGACACTTGACGTAGTCAATTTGACATTGTCATATTATGTCGATTGACATTTCAACTTTTTTATGGTTATCAGTTTTGATCAAAGGCGTTTACGTTTTTTGGTTCTTATATGTTTTGATCACGTTTTGATTGAGAAAAAATTTTGAATAAGGAGGGATTCGAACCCGTGTCTTTCGCCGTACACAGGCAACGCCTTACCTGTCGGCCATCCAGAATTCAGCGTCAGCAATCGAATTTGTTTCGATTTTGAGTGACTACTTTGAATGCTATAAAAGTTAAATATTTAAATGGTTTTGAAGTGAAACTTCTTTATCGGGGTTGGAAAAAAATTTTGTGTAACATTTTTTCGTTACGCGTGACATTTTTCCGTTACGCGCCATATTTTTCTTATCCCTACCACGCGTCATTCGACGTATTTCTGTAAAGTTGCATATAATAAATTATTTTTAGAAAAATAAGATTCACTTCTTACGTGTGTAGTGTGTACCTACACTAGTACACGCACACATTTTTTTTATTTTTCTATTAAATATTGTAAGCATAATGATATTACCGAATAATTTCATTTCATTTCAATTAAATTTTTCATTTAAATCTTCATTTCACTGAAACATTTGTGTCTTGATTGTGTACAGAAATGAAACATTTTTTTCTTCATATTAATTTACATTTATTTTTTATACACGAACTTAATTACTAAAACTTATACAAAAATATACTTAGTTAATTGTTAACGATAGGTATTATCTGTCATCAAAATGTATTTCTTTACCATACGGATGATATAGTTGCTGAAACTTCGTGTTAGAATTTAACCATTTTGTTTGCGATGGCAGCTGAGACTCTTTGGAATTATATAATATATTTAAGTTTGGTGTGACTGCAACATTATCGTAGGGATCGTAGCCACCCTTATGTCCATGACTATAATTATCATCATCGTAGTTTTCTAACTTTCCAGTGTTATCAAAATATGAACTTTTGCCTCGAGGAGACTGCAGTGCATGAATGTTTTCTTGGTCATGTTGATATATATTTCCATTATATTTCTGTTTTATGTGTTGAATCAAATCGCGATCTTTAGGATAATTATTTACATAGTCTTCTTGTTGCTTATCTGTATATTCAGTTCCTTCCTGTGATTTTTGAAGGATATTCTTAGGGAATGTTTCCCGTCCATTATTTAAATGCTTAACTGTGTATGGTTGGTAGACATCGTGGTATTGCATTGCACCCGGTATGACATACTCATGCGGATTTAATGGTACTGTACTGCGTCCGTAATCTAATTTACGAGCATCCGATGGATCCATATTATTCCTAATTTTACCAGAAAACTTATATACACCATCGATGTATTCATTTTCATCCTTGTTTCCTCTAACAACAAGCATTCCACTAGGAGTATTTTCTTCATTATCGGTGTAGTGAGGTACAGCGTATAAATTATTTATTTCCTTAACAACTCCAAATCCATGAACAAACATTGGAGGCACACTTTCTTTCGTTTTACTAAAATCATTAAACTTATCAATGTTGGAAAAGTCATGCAAATTATATGTTTGTGCAGCGGGTAGCTTTATAGCGACGGCTTTACCTTGATGATATCCTATTCCTCGTCCTTCGAAAGGTTTGTTTTTGTTAGGTTTCTTCGCGGCCGGAGGAGATTTTGAAGAATCGCTATCTAAAAATTTATCGGAGTCCGCATCACAGTACATTTTATTTAGCTTTTGCGTGTCCTTTTGCGACAGGCCAATCCTCTGACCGATTTCTGCTCCCCTCTAAAACAAAAAGTTTGTCATCTTTTCAATAAGAAGGAATACGCTATTCCCGTTTCTAATTATTAAGTAATCTGAGTGTATTACAAAAAAAACAGGAAAGAGGTGAAATACCCATTAAGATATACATATGGAGACGACACCGCCTACATCACTTATGTTCCGCTCAACATAAGCCATATGGCTTAACTGCACGCTCATTTTTTATTTGTTTTAAAGTGAAACGCATCAAATATGCCTTCGTGTGTGTTACGATATTGCACAAATAATACGGAAAAGTGACTAACATAACTTTTCATCGGTAAGTTCATCGGTAATTTTTAAAACTTAGTTAGAGCAAAAAAATGGCGCACAGATTTTGTTCGTGGTGTCTCCTCCATACGTAGTAATATTATCTCAATGGAAATACCTAATGAAAAAAAAATTAATACATAATTATATAAAATATTGTCACCTGTTTTGGCACGAGTGTGTCTTTCCCATTGACAGAGAAAGCTTTTCGGCTATAATGCAGAACACTTTCGTAGTCGTAACCCACGCCAAAGTCGGACACCGCAAACGAGTTGTATTTGCGAAAATTGTGTCTTGTCGCTGGAACAGATAATCAAGTTTTTGATTCTATATCTTCTCACTATTCTGAGCTGATTCACGGCATGATAATTTAATATAGTAGAAAGCTTGTAGAAAGTATAAAATATTTTGATGAAGTTAACCAAAAAATTAAAAATAACGATCTAACTACATTAGTAAAAAAAGTTATTTAAAGAACAAAACTCTAAAGAAATTTGTGATCATAATGTAAATAAACAATAGATTTAAGAATTAATATTCTAAACATCTATATCGGAATAAACTATCGCTGACACAATAACCTTGATCCACCCGTTATAATATTCTATATCCAACGAGCGACCCGTTATTTTATATCTATTTGAAGCAATTATAAGAATACCGAGCGAACCAGTATGAGAAAATATTACATAAAGATTATTCTGTTAGAGAATCTACTATGTACTTTGAATGATGTTCTCCCACAACACATCGATGTAGTCATCTCTATCAGGACTGCTCTGCATGTGGTAAAAGCCGAGGGTATGGAGTAGCTCGTGTACCACAGTTCCGTGTCTAAAACATCCACGGCCTACTGGATGCCGACCAGACAAGTTCAGCACTTGGTAACCCCCTTGATAGCCGACTTGAGAGAAGCATCCGCGTCTACTACCCTGAAATATAATCGAAAATATTTATTGCAACGGGTGATACGGAAATTTGAATTAAATTAAGTTGTTTTCACTTACCTGAATAACAACAGCATCACGATCGCCTTTCTTATAAGGCGTGAACTTTACGCAGGACGCTTGCGCTAAATCAGCAATACCGTCTTCTATAGCTTGTACTTGATCTAGATCTAAAAGTAAAGAATAACCCATTTATATATTAAAGAATTATATGCGTAAATACACGAACACGATTATAAAGACTCATGAAATATATTCATGTAGTTCTACAATATTTTTATTGCTATGATTCACTAAGAGCAAAATAATAAAGCGTTTTAACGACGAGAGATTTACTTAAAACGTGTTGAAATTTTAATACCAACGCAAACCAATTTCAAACAACAATTCCCAACCATATTTACTTACTAAAATGTTCTCGTTGAATGAAGTAAATGACTTCATTATTAGGCCACCGTTTGGTGCTGTCCGCCAGACCGTTCCGGGCGAGACCCTCCACAACGTTAGTGACAATCATGCGCCGTTGCCGATCGTTTAAGATAAGATCTCCTTCGAATTTCCCGCTTTCTTCCCATGCATTATCTGATGCTGGTTCGTCTTCATCGAAGTCTGCTTCCGGGTTACCTTTAAATACATAATTATTCCTAATGATTTCGTTTCTTGTGAATCGCGAGTTTTCTTTTTTTTTATTACTTGATTACAGTAATATTAGTTTTTTTGCTAATTCCGATAATATAATGACTTAAAATATTTAATATGGATTAATTTCACTTTATGCTGAATTTTTTACAATTATTTTTAGCAATGGCCAAAGGATCAGGGCCTAAATGCATATAATTAAGTGATATATAGAGACAAGATATAGCGACATCCTACTGAGTAACGGTTATTGTAGATTTGAACTTAATAAAATGGAACAAAGGTAAAATTGTAACAAGCACAGAAAACACAATTAGTTACCTGGATATACAAATATAACAAATACCAAACTTACTTTTAAGATTTTGATCTAATTGTGATGTCTCCTTCAAAAAGTTCTCAAAATCTTCTATTTCACTTTCGGACATCGATTTACACTTAATTATAAACACACACAATAAAACAACACAGTTTATCCACTTCATTATTCAAAAATAAAACTTATTCAATTTTAAATATTTAATAGATGCGCAATATCGTTCTGCTATCAGCTTTTAGTCGCAAGTTTTCGAAAAAAGTATGTCATATTAACGGTATACTAATGTCTCGTCGCATTGATATTTTAGCTGAGCTAGATCGATTTGATAAAAAATGTACAGCACTGCGAATTTTTTCGTGACAAAACCCATCGAGGTGGGTCTGGAATTAATATAGCTTTGAATACAACCATTTCACAAGGTGTAAGCGCACTACTGCAGCGGCGACTTGCGACAGTGAGCGTGACACAAACGGACTACGCCTACCATGCAAGAATTAATTGCCAAATTCTCTGCACCATTTACTTTATCAACAGATACAACCTTGATTTCGATAATTCTATTTGCTCTATTTATAAAAAATATATCATACAGAACCAAAAGCAGGTCTTTGAACAATTTAACCAAGTCAAGGTCCGTCCGAAGTAGGATTGCAATTTCATTTCCGTGTAATGTTTAATAACTAAATTGCAAATATTGAAAGAATTTTCTTTGAATATTTTTTGTGTAAAATCAAAATAAAAAATTAAATTAAGATTTGAAATTGAAATGGCGTTTTCTAATAAGTATTAGTTATGATGAATTATGTTGATATTATTAAATGAGACTTACATTAATAGCTTTACAACTTATAATAATAATGATAAATGTAATAATTATTAATTTGTTAGATATCAAGAAATTAACAATAATGGCACATTGTTGCAACTTTTATCGGCAATGGACACGCTTTCACCACAAATTGGCAAATTAAACGAGTGAATTGTATAGAAACATAAAAAAGCAATATAAGCTTACGTTAATCGGAATAAAAGGAAAGTTGCAAAATACAAATAGACTAAGTAGATCAACACGAAACGTTTAATACGAAAAACGTAGATAACTAGAGCAGACGGCAATTATATAGCTAATTGTTCTTATATTAAAAAAATTATGATAGATAGGTACACATTGAAATATTAAAAAAATAACACAACTTCTTTAAGACTAATTCTCTGCAGATTCTTCCTCCGTATTTTCACAGTACATTTTATTTAATTTGATGACATCTTTTTCAGACATGCCTAATCTTTGTCCCAACTTAACATCTTCCTGTAAAGAATATTATAGATAAGCAAATTTTTGCTTAAGATTACTACGCATTTTAGGGTCTTGATAAATATCAAGTCTCTAAAATATTCATTACAAAAGGTAGCCTATGTTCTTTCTCAGGTTCTAAAGATTATCTGTGCCAAATTTCATCAAAATCGGTCCAGTAGTTTATGAGCCTATTCATTACAATCAAACAAACAAACAAACAAAGTTTCCCTCTTTATAATATTAGTGTAGATGAAGCTAATAAAACGTGAAAATACCTCTAATGGAATTATCGTTCTATTTCCGTTTTTGGAAAAGGCTTTTTCCGGGTAATGCATCACGCTTCCATAGTCGTATGATATTCCAAAATCAGTTATCGTGTCATTATTGTATTTTTTGAAATTGTGCTCATGTCCTAAAACGTAAAATGTATTAAATTCAAATATTGTTAGTTACTATATAAACGTGAATTAATTACAATATAAACAGATACAGTTAAAATTAAATGTGTCCACTGCCACACTATCCACACACTTACCATCTTTAATATTTTCCCAAACAATTTCTACAAAATCGTCTCTATCATACGTACTCTGCATGTGATAAAACCCTAGAGTATGTAACATCTCATGGACTACGGTTCCATGTTTAAAACAACGTTTGGCGAGATTCAAAACTTGGTCTGGTTCATCTTCCTCGTCCTCTGGCAATCTATAACCCACATTTGAAAAGCAACCGCTTGAGGAACCCTAAAGCAAAAAAAAAATGTTACATAGAACATTTGCATAATTATGTGTCGATTCAATTGTGTATAATATAGACAGGTAGAGATAGACATAGACATAATTTCCACCTTATTATATTTTTTTCGACATATCAGGAATATTTCGTAAAGGACATCTATTACATAGGATAATATAACTTTATAGATAGAGACAGGAAGAGCCTGCTCGTAAAAAATAGACCCATATTATAACTTGTAATCTTTCAGAACTAGACCTACCATCTATGAGTGAAATTTGCTATCCTACGAACATATAGACAACTTACAAACTAAATACATATCTTCATTTTACTTCTCTCACATCTGTCGAATGTTCTGCAAAGCGTCTATTAACTGATACGTATCTCTAAGTGCCTATTTAAACACTTACAGTTACTATAATAGAGTGACATAATAATAATATGACATAGGTACCTGTATTCGTAATGCATGTTCGTTCTCTTTTCTTTTGCTGAATTGAATGCACGACTTATTGGAAATATCGGCCATTCCCATTTCGATCATCTTTATTTGATCCTCATCTGAGATAAGATTATCATTATTTATTTGATAGGACAGTAATAACAATAAAATAGGTAAGAAATAGTTGGTAAAGTGCTAAAATGTGTCGAAATACCGATTGGCTATTACTAATAACGGATTTAAATAATTAATAATTTAATGTGATTATTAATTCGTTGGATTAATATTAAAAAATCGTAAGAAATTTTTCAATAGTAAAAAATTAAAAACCTATCCTTTTGTAGGTACTTTTATGTATATCTAAAAAAAATGTTAATTTCCAATATATGCAAATACGTAGTCATTTCTCTTTGATGACGATTCTTCGGTTAATAGCCGTTTATAAATAGATTAAACAAGGCTTTTAAGGCGTGACCGGTATCGATTTTATCCATTTCTTTTTATCTTTTTTTTCTCTCAACATTGCTACAGAATATTAACAAACACAAAGTAAGGTGCGGTAGTAAGAAGTGTAGTAATGATGCTAAATATTATTGAATACAAACCGAAGTCGTCTTCTTGTATGTAATATACGACGGTATTATTGGGCCAACGTTTAGCACCGTCTAGGAGACCGTTACGCCCTTTTACTGCGGAAGTTATTGAGTCCCTTTGTTCGGATGTTAATATCATATCTCCTTCGAAGTGCTCACCCAATTCCGGATTTATACTTAAATCTGGTAAGAAAATTGATGCATATGAAATCTATTCATATATTTTGTATTATATTATTTAATGATTGTTAATATTACCATCATCGTAAACATCTTCTAATCCGTACAGCTCATCTTGTATGATAGGTGATGCTTTGCAAGAAACAATAACTAAAATCGAGAAAACGATCAACATCTTAGTGCCAAGTTTCTAACGACACTACGTTGATTTCTATGCGTTTATATAAGTGACGATTGTTAATTAGTAACGTTCGAAAATTAACAGAAACATTTAAAATGTTTTAAGACTTGAGTCGCTAACAGAGAATCCTGCTGTGAACCTTAGAGTCGGTGTTTTAAAGGCAGCGATAAACTGCTAAGTAATAAGTCATTGGCTTTCTTATCATTTGTCCTTTTTCACTTACTTTGTGTCTAGAATATTAAGTATCCTTACGTGTTACGATAAACAGAAGGAGCTTTGCTTCTACGGAATACGTTTAATGCATAGTAATACTTTGACAACTGTATCGTTAGTTCATAAACATTTATGTGTAACCGTAACCCTAACATAAACCAACGTCAACCAGAATGTGTAATAATCTCTGTACAATGATTCAACAGGTAAAAATATTAAAGTTAGCTTATATTTATATTAGGTATAAGGAAAAAATAAATAAAATACATTTTTGGTATTGTAAATAACGTGCTATATTTATATTACAAAATAATTATAAAAAAAAATCTCGACACACAAAATGTAAACTGTACACGCATGCAATTCAAATACAATATATTTTATCGACAAACCGCTAAATATAATGTACAAATAATAATAAGTAATCATATAATATTTAAAGTAAATTAAAAATAATTCATAATAACAGAATAAACCGTTCAAAGAATGAACGAAAAATAACATAAATCCATTTGATACATTATGGCATTCTTTTAACATAATACTGTGCTAATACAACAAACGATGTACACTCTTCACTTAACTGTACCATGCTAGCATTTTATTACATGTATAAATAAATATAGACATCGACACATAAAATAAAGACATTGCAGACGACCTTCATAACAAAACTGTGATATCCTGGAATCTAATTAATCATTGTTTCTAACTTACAACATCCACTATTCTGAGTAAATTAATTTAGGCAGTCTTTATATTTCATCAACCAACACCAAACGTTACTGAACTTCACAATTCATTAAATAAGTATTCAATGGAATACCATACAACAAAATGGTAACATACCTATCAACTTAACGTTCAAATTATTTATACAAATTACAATATCAAGACAAACATGTGTAAAGCGCTGTAAAACGTTCTAAATATTGGTCTAATTTATTATTGCGCGGGATGGCCATCCCTCAACATGCATAACACGCACTACCTTTTCGTTGCGAGTACATAATCAACTACTTACTGCCTTTATACGATTATGAGAATTTTAATGCATGTTACGAAATCGAATTGTAATATAGCACACCGGAATATCCTACCCCGATACATGTACATGCGGGTCACATACCAGTCCTATCGGAATGAACAATACCGATGTCAACTATTTTTCACTAGCATCCGAAATTCAAACACGGTATTGCAACATGAGTGCGGTATGTCATATTACAAGTATTATAAATTACCCTAAATACGTTGTGACAGTAAAACTCGTTTATATTGACTATATCTGAAATTTCTACGCTCACGCCTTTCTCTGAAGATAAAATGGGGTTTATTTACGCTTACCGCTAATATTTGTCTAATATAATATTTGCCTACGTATAGAGGACGTCAACCGAGTTGTAAGCGAACACTCAAAACGAGTGCATCTTATCACATATTGTGGAGTGCTTTATAAATATTACAAAATTATTGCTATATCATCAATCGTCAGTAATCTGATTGTCTTAAGGCAAACGAATAATGCTGATCACTATATGGTTATATCATATTCATTAAAAACTTCTATGAAACACGTAGTCTATGTGAATTGTTTAGTTTTTATAATAATTATTATTACCAAATGCTGTACGGAGCTTGTACTGAATCTAAGCTTAAAATTAACTATCCAAGAATTCAAGAGTAGATGACACAACAGGTGACGACGATATTTAATGTTTTCTCAAAAGTACATTTGTTAAACAACAGCTTCCTTGAAGGTAGCTTCAATAAATAGGAAAAATAGAATTTTTGAATATCAAAAATAATATGCACTAAATTTTATTTATGAAATCGCGTAAAAATTGCGCTAATTATAGTATAAAAATCTAAGTAAATTTACTTTAATTTATAGCAAAATTAAGTCGCATGATTATTAATAAAAATATATATCTATGGATAGTTTGGATTTAGTTATAAATTATGAGAAGTAATGCGATCAATGCTTTATAATACACAAATTTATATAAGATGTGATCACAAAATATAAATCAAGCTAACAGAATATCAAGGCCATATTTATTTTACTTTTATCATTTTATCGTTTCACTTTTAAGGGTGCAATGGTTTATCCATTTTGGCACATATTCTATTCATTATTTCTTAATATCCTGCGTTTGTTCTAATTCTGAAAAACCGTGAAATAGGCATGACGAAAGATTTTGAAATCCTCTTCCATAATGTGTGTATACGTTTACTATACAAGAAAAACCCTATATTTCGGTAATATACTTAAATTTAACGAAGATTAAAGCCATTTTTCAAAAAATATTTAATATCTGTGCCAAAACAGCTCGCAGGTGTCATGGCGTAGGCGTGACGTCAAACTTTGGTAAATACGTAATTATTTGTACGCATTGCGAAGAAAATTAAAAAAGTCTGTATTTAATATGTGTTATAGAAACGAATTTCAAAGTTTATGAGTGGTGTGCAGTATTGCAGTATGAATCCACATAAAAATAATGCTCAAAAATGTGTTAGTAATTATTTCAAGCGAGAAATAATAAGAAATGATTGTATAAAGTTGGTGCGGAGAACCCCGAACCACGTATTCGTGAATTCGCAATTGTATTTCTGTTCTGAGTCGATAAAGCATACGTGAAACAATAGAAAATAAATAAATATGCGTATTCTCAACATATTCATAACAACAAAACACATCTGACGCGAGTTGTTTACTTAAGCGTGACGTCACGCGTGTTTTAGTCAAAATGGCTAACTGCAGAATTTCAATGTTTCATTTTATTGATAATCTCATTAATCTTAATGGTTTTAAGATTTCTAAGTCACTATATTGAATTTATTTATTGTACATTTTCCCTTAAAAACACTAATACGATCATTTATGGATACTGTCGTCATGCCTATTGTCTGAATCTTTAAAAAATAAGCCACAAATCACAAATCATCATTAGTAATTCACACATTATAATATTACTTAAAATATAGGCACGTAATGTATATAATTATGCACCTTTTAACTATTGTTACTACGTTAGAAGTAGAGCAATGTGAAATCTTAAAACTCACGTTAAAACACGATTATAGTATAAGGCTATTCTAAGCTATACAGCATGGTGAAATATGATTACGACATTTTCGTTTCTAGTTCATTTAAAGTTCGATGATTTTTAATAATAATAGTTCACCATTTGAAAACGTCTATTTATTTACTATATAATAGCAATAAGCCTAAAATATTAAAACTTTTAAAGTCCCCTAATTCGATGTATTCAAGATGTTCAACTTGCAGATAATTCAGACACGAATGGCGAATCACAACAACTATAAAAGAGTATTAAACTTACACACGGTGTCGACTTACTTAGTGACTTGGCAAACATCTGTCAAGTTACACTGATATGTTGAGATAGTAAGAAAATATTGAATTTCAATACTGTTACAGAATAAAGTTTCATTTAAAATACTGAAGTAACCGCTACGTCGTTAAAAGCTCTCGACAGAACCCGATTGAGAAAACGCCTACAGATTTTGAGTAAAAGATTTCGCTACGGTTAGAAAATAGATACAAAACTGTACATAAATAAGGAAAGATAAATTGGGCGTAACAATGTTAGAGTCGTTAACATCGTTGCGTTCGCGTCGAGCTCGCCCGCCGATCACAGAAGTTGCACTTTTAAATATACTAATAAATTAGGCCATCTTAGGACAGATAATCACAATTAGCCATTATACATTACACAATTCCTCATAAGCAAATATATCGCAGTAATGCCACGACGATTCAGTCCTTGTTTAATTTCTTTGGGTTCGATTTGCACCTGCAACAAAGACAATAATTAAATTATTTTGCCGTATGAACTCGTTATTTATCTTTATTTGAGGTCGTCGTTTGCCATGGTCATGTGTTATGTTGTTTGTCTATACTTCTATACTAATATTATAAAGAGGAAAGGTTTGTATGTATGTATGTATGTATGTATGGTTTTCACGCATAAACTACTGGACCGATTTTGATGAAATTTGGCACAGATAATCTTTAGACCCTGAGAAAGAACATAGGCTAACTTTTATTGCGAAATATGTACCACGGGCGAAGCCAGGGCGGACCGCTAGTGTTTAATAAAATTAGATAAAAAGCGGCCAAGTTTCTTGTACTATGGGGACCCCCCTTAATATTTTTTTTTTATTTTTAGTATTTGTTGTTCTAGTGGCAAAGGAAATACATCAGTTTTGAAAATTTCTAGCTTCAGACAGTTAGAAAGACAGACAGACAACGACGTCTCAGTAATAGGGTCCCGTTTTACCCTTTGGCCTTGGGTACGGAACCCTAAAAAATGAACACTACACACACCGGGCTATGTAGCGGCAGCGGCTACGAGGCGCGGACGTAAAGGTAGCAGGTAGTATAAACACAACGAGGGGCGCCGGGCGACGGAGCGGGGATTTAGTCCATCGTCCGGTGAGATGAGGCGGCGTGAGACGTGTTCCGCTCACGCCGCCCCGTGAGGTCAGAGCTGGCGGGCTCATAGTTAGTGTTGGCCTGGAGACGGGCAGCTGCTGATGGGGTCACGGACGAATTCTACCTATACCCGTGGCCCCGTCGTTGATGCGGCTTGACGGAACACAGTGGGGTTTTGGTCGGTAGGAATCCGATATAACCCACGGCCCTTTCCCCGGAAGCCGTGGGTATCTATGCAAGATTTCCCCACTTAAAAAAAAAAAAAGGTAGTATAAACACATACCGGGCTATGTAGCGGCGGCAGCTGGCACGGGTGCGGGCGCGGGCGGGTCGGGCGCGGTGCGCGCGCGCCCGCCGCGCGGCTTGATCGTCTCCGATATCTGCCACATCGTCTCCTCGCTCAGCACGTCGTCGAACTCATTGAACATCGCCTGGATGCGCTCGTTCTTCTTTATCTTGTATTGTCTGCAGAATCGATGCTTTTATTAGTTTTCGAATGAATAGAAGCTAGTCGGGTAGTGGCAGGTAATTATTTATACAGGGGATTTAATCTCCTATGGTTTGGCGTCAGAAATTTTAAATTTATGTTTTATTAAGAATTTTACTAGAATTTTCCGACTATGTATAATATCATATCAATACTTCTGTTCTAAATATAAACTTTAAGTTTTATAAAATTTTCATCGAGTCTTTTTATTACAAATGAACCCAAATTAACTTTATTAAAATATACTCACTCTTTATGGAACCTCTTCATATTTTCCATTATATGATACTGCTGCCATCTCTTTGTAAAGTTGATACTACCGTCGGGTAGTAGATCAGGATTACCCACATGGACGAATGTTAAATCTTGTAAAAATAGCCCACTGTAAATAAAAATAAAAAATATTAAAATAGAATGCTTTATTTTCTAAGGTAAATTAATGAAAATAAATTCCTACGTCTTTCGAAAGTTCGAATCAAATCATAGTCTAATTATAATTTCTCACAAGATATATTGATACAGAATTAAATATATCATCAGTACATATATTTATAAACGTAACAGTTATGATTGCCCACATATTCAAACAATTTGTACTGAATTGATTCAATTTATTCCATGAACACTCACATGTACGGTATACAGGGTGGTTGCGTTTCATTCAACGCCTGTCGATACGCCCTAAAGGACATGGACGAGTCGATCAGCGCACAATGGTCCGTCAGCGCGTCCTCTATCGCCCTGGACCAGCCGAGACGACGTACTGGGGGACAGTCCAACGCGGACACTAGCGCCAAGTACGAGTTGAAGTTGTTCATCTTGCGGAGCGCCTTCATCACTTTGAGGAATTTGCTCGCATACTTCTCGCGTTCGCGCGCTTCGTACTGGAAATATAAATTGGTTTATTAGTTGATAAATATTAAATCGTCGCCTTACTCCATGACGTGACGGTATAGCCATGATGCGACCTTGAAATTTTACTCTCAACGCGCCTAAAGATGTTTCTCTTCAAAAAAAATTAAATTAAATTTATTGTGTAAAAATAATACAACCTTCAAAAACAGATTATTTACATGATTATGTAACGTGAAATAGGTTTAATAAGTTTTAGCTATGCTATTCAAATACAAGCTTATTAGCCACACGATCGAAAAGCATTTGTATACAAATTAAAGACAATTACCTGTTCTAATAACCTCGACCGCGCCCAGAAGCTCATCTTATTGAAGTGTTCAGTGAACCGGGTGAGATTAGGCGACTTTTCCTCCGACTGGTCTCGAGGCCACGAAAGTAGTTCCGCGGTCGTTATCCGCACAAACAGAGCCGCGTCCAACACTGTCATTTGTTCCGCGAGCTCTGATGCTTTGAAATCTAGTAAAGTATCTCTACGTAGGGATACTGTGCCATAACATGCCATTTCATATTCGTATCTGTTGTTTGACTGAAAAAAAACATAACGACATTGATATAATTGTGAAAAACAGCAAAAATCTATAGTAAATAATTGTATAAATCTTTCTCCTTACATTTTGATAATGCAATTGTTTCTGTTTATCTACGAGAATTTGTCGCAGCGCTTTGGAAATAGGCAACTCTTCAGCTTCCACAAGCCAATATATGAATTCCATTATCTCTTGCATGAGTGGTCTATCTAAATCAGCCATCCTGTAATAAAAAATAATTTATTTATATACTTAAATAAACATGAATCACTAAATGTGATGCTAACTGTGATAATGTGTTATAAGAGTTAAACTCGAGAACAGCTTCAACAATTCGGCAATCATTTTTTTACTGATCGTGCGGGGTGAGGCAAGTGTTTAATTTTGGCGGGAGGCGGAGAGTGTCCGTTCTGTAGCGTTTAGCTACTATTATGTATTCTGTGACTAAACCAGCGGCACTCACGTGAGATCGGCCACGACGCGCGTGAGCAGCCCCAGCGTGGAGCGCAGCTCGTGCGGGCGCGGGCGGAAGTGGTGCGCGCGCCGCACCAGCCGCGCCACCAGCTCGCCCGGCGGCACCCACGTGCGGTACGTCGCCAGGAACGCCTCTTGGTACGCGAAATCTGTATGTATATACGAGCGTACTGTATAAGCCGATGCGGTGGAAGCACAGAACAGTAAAGTAGATAGAAGTGTGATGTGGGCGTGGCCCACGTGTCAATGATAAGTTTAGATCACCTAACTTGCTCTCAGTTGTGCGCAGAAAAATATTCGAGTCGGTTGTCAGCTGTCAAACCTTTTTTCCATATTTATTCATTAATTAGGACGTGTTGTTCGGTATAAAGAGTGCAAAAATGATAGCAGACGAAATAATATCAGCAATGAAGGCATTTCATACCGTCGGTAAGTCTTATTTTAATTTATTTTAATTATATTTTATGTTATAACTTCGCTTGTCGTAATTTGTCAAAATTGTATACAAATATCTAGTCAAAATGAACCTTAATCCATAAGAAATTAGTACTATTATAGATTGAACAGCAAACAAGACTTTCTGGAATATTATTGCAATAAACAAACGAATGTCGCTTTAGTGATGCTTGTGGTGCATATCGACAGTATCGATACTTTAGAAAAGACAAACATGATAAATATTAAATTTTATTTTATTTTTCCTTAGCTTTCATTTGTCTAATTTATTTATAGATTTCCCAAAGAGGCTAATTTAAAAAAGAAATGGATAAATGCAACGTGACGAGTTAACTGGATGCCGAACAGTACTAAGCGGTCTAACAAAGGCCACCGATACATCAAACCTACAGCAGTTCCAAGATTTAAAATAATGCATATTTTCTGTTTGTATTTTGTAAATATAGATTTATACTATTCTATTCCGTTTTTTATTTAATAATAATAATATAAAAAGACGTACTTAGTAGTAATAAACATACTCCAAAATGTGACGCATTATACTATACTCATATAAAAGAAAGAAAAAAAAATACACAAAAAATATTTATTTGTGAATTATCGATAACAAGGCTGACATCCCTCAGAGCATAGCATCAGATAAATATCAAGTTAATGTCATTAATGTTGAGTGACACAAATTTCAACCTTATCTCTATGTGTTGCGTTTCCAATTTATATCTATCGAAAACTAACGCCCTCTGTTGTGGAGTAGCTGAATGTTTTCGAATTTGGAATTTCTGTGCAATGAGAAACAAAACAGCCTATATACCTAGGGATTTTATACTAAAATAAACCGTAACATGGTGCGTTAGGGTACATATTGAAATGCTGAATTTATAACCTAAGTCAGTTTTTACTCAAATTAAGCTGTCCAATCAAAGGCATAGTTTACTTGTAGTGTACTGTATAACTATCGGTTTAAATGTGTGGGTTTGGCGACACTGGTTTTCATACTAATTAGACATTACAGCACTTCTATATGTTTTTACTGTTCTGTGGGTGGAAGCGTCTTTTGCGATGTATTGGTGTTTTGATAAATGCCACAATACAGAAAATGCCACAACACAATAACAAGTTTAAGATATTTTCGACATATTCGACATTTGACATTTCGACACAACTTTTACTTCATAAATAACGATTTAATTGAACAGAATGATTCGTCATTAAAATACATTTATACATACATATTAGCAATCTTATACAGATATTGCAATACAATAGGTCATATTATATTAAAGTTAAGTTTTCTGGCCTTTTTAAATTCAATACTATAATACATATAAAGATTTGCAGTTTGCAACTACGCGCACTTATTAGACAATATAAAAAGAACGAAATTAAAATCTTAAAATCTTAATACGTTATCTACAAATGAATATAGAATTTTAATAAAGAATTTTCATGAGAAAGAATGTTGTGGGACTGTGACAGATTCGTGTGGCTTATTGTTTGTCTATAATCTTTAGTACATCGCAAAAGATAACAATTCTTTTTTTAACACAAGCATGTGATACTTAGCCGTATATTAAGTATCACATTGCAAAGCATAAGTGCATTATAATATTTATTAATATATACGCAAAATTGTAAATGCCACATGCTAAAAAAACACATTCCTTAAAACTATGTTACAATTTCAATCAAATAAAACTCTGTTAAGAAGCATTCAGAGGACGCAGCTTAATCTAAGTTAATATTTTTTCGATCTTATCTGATCTCTAATGAAAATTGTATCATAACAACTTTGCTAGAAGCGTTAAACGTCGATTTGCAAAATAACAAAACCCAAGCAACTACAAAGCTAAAATAGTTTTAGTAAACAACCAGCGTGTCTCTGTCAGTCCCAAATCAAACAATGATTTCACTTACACTCGTCCGTTTCTGGAAAGTGAGAGCATGAAAGTTACAATGGTTAGAGTGATTCGTATATTTAAGCCTACACAGTTAATGATGAACCCATATCCAAAGACAAATACAATGTGTACGAGTAGAATATTTATAAAATGACTAAGAAAATTAATGAATGTGATAAAGTTGATAAAATCAGATTTTCAATATATTATGTACATGCTTTTAAATGAATATGATTGATAACAAATTGTAAACCCATTTCTCAATCAAAAGATATATTAATAAAATATATTTAATAATTTGTAATATATTTACCTTTGGTAGCCTTAGTGGCGAGTACAATGAGCGCGTCTGGGTGTCCGCCCCGTACTTCGACGCCTTCTTTATTGGGCCCCTTCAATAAGAGCCAAGAACTAACGTCGGTTTGCAAAACGATATCTTCCGAATCAGACACTGCCGGGGCGCTTTTCTCCGTTTCGGATTGTATTGGCTCTATACTGCTTTCACTTCTCTGTAAATTGTTTAAATAATAAGAATAATGGGTAAACAAAATTGACCTTGAACTATATCGTTTGGTGCTATATTTCTATATCATTATATTTAAGAAATATAGCACCAATAATGTATAAGTATAATAAATGGGATGCCATCTACATTGTGACAAACATAAGACGTTATTAATGTGAATATCACATATGACTCGATAAATTGCCTTACTTATGTCTGAATATAATAACTGGAAAAAATATTAGGTTTAGTCCCTAGTTATTACCTGTGAAGGAACAGGCGAAGGTGCGGGTTGAACGAGCCGGTCCAGCTCATCATCATCGAGCGGAAACTTGCCTGGCGATGATACGCTTACGTACATCTCTTCTGTGCTCTGTAAATATTCAATAATGATAAAATATAAAAAAATTCTTCAAAATAAAACAAGTTTTTCGCTGTTAATAGTGATCAAAATAACATGTTTTCTATTGCCATTCATTAAAATTTTTACAGAATAAATACTTGTCCTCCATGTTTTCTATTTATATTGTATGTCATGAAAATATTGATTTAAAAAGGATAAACATACCACATTATTCAACAGTGATTCATCTGTCGAACTGTTATGTGAAGACGGCCGCGGTGAAGGCGGGGGTAATAATTCGTTGCTCGAATAATTTGAAATCTGTAGATAAAAATCAATGGATTATTAAAAAATCTTTTCTGTACCGATACAAATGTACTCTTTTTAAATCTAAACTCATATTATATAGCTGAAGAGTTTGTTTGTTTCAACGCGCTAATTTCAGGAACTACTGGTCCGATTTGAAAAATTCACGCTACGACCAGCAGTAGCGGAGCACAGCTATTAGACTATAAAGAAAACATCACTTCACAGATAAATTTAATTCAAGGTTAAATTTTAAGTGTAATTCCACCCATAAAAATTGCCATACTATCTTTCGTTTATATTAAATCTTTCCTTGTGTAAATATTTTAATCATTCTGTGACCTTAAGTTTGTAAATAAAAGATATACCTGTTTATTTTTATTCATCTTTGGTGGTAGCGCAGGCGGTTCGATAGGCAGTGGACTAGTACGATTCGACGTCTTCATACTGACGCTGTCCTCGGAACCACTATAAAAACACATCAGTTATAGATATCATTTGAACAAAACTAATTAAAAACTACAAATATTCCATGTAAAAAATGAATCACAACACAACATTTCGCATTCATCGATTATCAATCAATATTGCAATTAATACGGTTATTAAACTGGTTACTAGACGATAATAAAAACGAATTGGAGTGTTACATACCTGAGAGGGGGTGTGCTTAAATGCTGCACTGTTACCGACGAGGCCAGTGAGCGTTGCACCTGGTGGTGACCCACACTAATACTGCCAGCACTTGTATGTTGCGCACTAAAAATGGGAAATTTTTCTTAGAGGCAAAAAACTGCAATTACGAAATGCAAGTAAATAACGAACGTAAGGACTAGAATTAATCATCAATAATTTTTTAAGTCCTTCTTTATATTGACAAAAATAATTATAAAAACAAGTACATAGTTAGAAATATTTAATGACATCATAATAAAGTAAATAATAAATATTCGCTAAAACTTACCTAGTCAAATTATACGTGTGTATAGAATGCCTGAACATATCTGGTGGCGCTTCTGCATTTATCTGCGGGTGAGCATTGATCGTGTGACTGCAGTTCCCGAACATCTCCATATAAGCCATAACTGCACACATACAACAACTAAGTTACTACACTATAAACAAAAATCAACCTTACATCAAGTTAGAACAAAGGCGAAAATGTGCTTCTATACGACATGTGAGACAGCAAAACCGAAATGAAGCGCTATTGAACACGAGAAAACATCGGTCGTGAATAAACTACGCGAAACTCGTCGACGTTAACGGACACAAAGCGTAACTTATGTAGGAAGCAAGCTAGACGATAATAATTATGTAATGAAATGTGTCGTTAAAGCTAGAAGCACATGTAAATGAATCTCCAACACGTCGATTACTTGGAGTGGATCTGCGAACATCTGAAGATTCTGCTTAGTAACGTTAGCTAATTGTCTGATAACATGCATAGATCCACTCACCGCTGTATGCGACGCTTTGAAACACTGCAGCGCCGCACCGACATAACAGACAAACATGCCATTAAATTCCCCAAAACATTTACCATTCTTATGTACACAGTTACACCCTATACAAGGACACACCACCAGAATCCATATCACAATAAAATTTCAATAAATTGAGTGACTACTCACTAAGCATTTGATGACTAGTAAATACATTTTCTATTACTCGAAAATTGTGCAATATAAAATACAGTATTTATTAGGAAGGTTTTGAAGAGAGGACAAGGACAAGAAACAGAACAGAAAAATTTAAAAATATACTTATTTTTTTTTTTTAGTTTAGTAAGGTAAACTGTGATAATATCACAATATGTGCAGTGTATTAAATTCCATTAGATCAGTTAGAGTGAGTAAAGGGGTAAGCTTTGTTTTGCATGATGTTAACATTTTCTTAATTTCTTTGATTACTCCATTATTGTTAGACCTTCTAACTTAATAATATTATCAATTAAGTTAGAACTAATCCTATAAGCTATATATTTTTTACAAGCCCATGAGACGCAACTTGTCGAGACTTTCACATGATGTGATCCCATATAATAATTATTGTAAAATAGAAAATAAAATACTGACTGTGTTTTTTCTTGAGTGGCAATGGCGGAGGCCGTTGGTGGTTGTGCTCTGCCAGTGTGTGGGGCCGTGCCTCATGTAGCGAGAATGGTGGACTTTTCCTGAAAAAGAAATGAAATATATTAATAATATAGAATAGACATTGTTTCGATAATTTAATTAATTTAACCATTTATCTATACATATGAAATGAATAAAGATAAAAGGTATGTACAACACGTGAATAGTGTAATTTACGGGATATAAAGAATTACAACTTTTTCAAATAATATATTGTTATGTATACATATATATCTGCTTGTTGGACTTCTACTTGCACAAAGTTACAGACGAATTCAACAAATTACATCCACCCCAAGCAAAATAAAAACAAATCCTTGAAAATAAGTAGAGTGCAACGGATGCAATCTTAATGCGTATATAATTAAAGAAAAACAACAACACACCTGATTTCAACATTTGGGAAGTGTTGCTGCACATCGGCGCGGATGTTGCGCCGCGTCTTCACCGGCAACTCGGGCGGCGTCTCATTTTCATCTGACGTTATACTCTCCAATCTAATGCAGATAACGCATAATTAATTAACATAAAACATACATACGGAACAGTGATGATATGTAAGTTTATATTAATTAATATTTATTTCGGTATTACATCTTGGTTATTAGAGAAAAGTTTCTCTCTGAGTGATTTTTAATTTTAATTCAATACCATAAAAACTTCGATTGCATTGATTTTCTATTCTTGCAAATTTACTAACAACGAAATGTAGTGAGACGAGCATATAAAAAGTGCGTCTGCAATAAATCATATAATGTTGTTATGAACAATGACACAATGTATCTTATAATCTCACTTTATTTACCGTGTCGGCAAATAGCCGGCGTAAGTAGAACAAAACATTATATCATTATATTTATGTTGTTCCACGAGAAGGAGGTTAATGTATGCGTGAATTCGGTTTTTATGACTTCTTGTGATTATCGTATGTAATCGTTACTTATGTTTTCATAATACATACTTTAAAAAAAATTGAATTTTATATTTTGATCTCATAAGGTCATCGCAATTTCTAGCTATGAATGTATCTGTGCTGCAATCAAATGTGTGATTAATTAACTCGAAATTTCTATTACTGGGGAGAAAGTAAAACTTTGTGTTATGTAAACATACATAACGTATTTTTTACGTTTAAAAGGTTCGTAACATCTTAGAAGTTTATATTTGCTGACAAGATCACATATTATGGATTACATATATGTAGTTGTTTGTATGTTTGTAATGCAACATAAAATGTTATAAATTTAAGATTGGAAAGATAAACAAAATTAAAGGATTCTATGCTTTTCCAGTAGAAACTTATAATTCGTATTTAGTACAAAATCCAAAACATAAAGCATGCAATAGAAACAAACACTCCGGACACTCACTTTGTATTTTGTGTAGTTACACTGTTCATACTGATTATATTCATGCGGCTCTCAACACTTTGCATTGTGCACTTCACTTCGCTCACAAACTCTGTACTTTCAAAAGTACTGCAAACAATATCAAAACAACAAGCATGAAGAACAAACAACCTGAAGGGAAACTGATTTAAATGATGTTCATGAAGTGATCAACTACAAAAATTTAACACGAATAAACAGTGACAAATGAGTATGTGTATTGAGTATTAAAAATGTGCATGCATGTATTAAAAATGTTATTTTTAGGAATACAGCAAACATTGAGTACTCTGCATTTTATTTTATTTTTTCAGGTTTTTTTTTAATACGTATGCTGTATTCATAAAAACTAAACACAGTTTTTTTAATGTTTAAACACATAATAACTAAAGAACAATCAAAGTTATAACGTGATATAAAAATTAAAGTTACAGAATTAAGACAAAACAGCCAATACTTTCAACATTAAAGAAAAGGCGCAGCTGAATGAACTTAAAAAAATCGTTTAAAAAAAATTGTTTTGACATTTCACTTTTTAGTGCATTTCGATGCGCGTCAAAGAACAATGTCATCTATAAGGTGTAAAACAATCTCGTAAGGTGTAAACCATAAAACTCGTAAGGTGTAAATCAGTCTCATATAATATGTCACCTGTCTGCATGACTAGAATAGTGATGTGATGAGAAGGTGGATGTGAAGCTGTGCTCCGTTGACATCTCCGAGTGGCCCACGGACACGAAGCCGGACTCGTTTGAAAATCTGGACCGTGCATACAAATAAGTTAAACAAAAAAATAAAACTACGACATGCGGAACTATTTTTCAACAAGAGTAAAAATACTGAAATTAACAAATAAGTAATAATTTAAAAAGTGGCAAAAAAAATAGTAAGAACTAGTATAAAATGCCATTTGACATACGAAAATGTGTTAAGTGTGTTTCACTGTTACACTTTTTGGAGTATGTGAGTGATAAACAACAATACTTAAAAATAACTTACCGATTGTGAGAGTGTGCGTTGCTCAAGTGTGATTCCACCGAAGTCCTCATTTCATTCATATTATTACAATTACAAATACCTGGAAAAATATTAATATTTGTAAATTTGCAATTTTCCAGGAAAATTATTTACCGCAACAAAATTTTCTATAATTAAAATAGTTACGAGTGCTCATAAACGAATTTCACATACCAACTAAATCTGAACTAGGTGGGGTAATAAAAACTTCATGGTTCATAGAATCGTGCGCATTCCTGTCCTCGTCGTTGGACACATTGAGCATCGAATCTTGCGATCCACTGCTGTGGGACTGTAGAGATAATCTGAAATGACAATTTAAAAATGTATCCAAGAGTTTTAGTTTAGTTTTTATAGCGTTGCAAATCATTAAACGATGTGATTCCTATTAGTACGCGATAGTTTGTAAGAATTTATAGTTGTGTTTGTCTCTTTCGCACGAAAACCACTGCACGGATTTTTATAAAATGAAAATATATTCTATATAAATAGTAGCTGTGCCCCGCGATTCCGAAAAATAATTAATATCTACCCTCAGGTAACTAGTGGTATTAAATATTAATCATAGATGCATCGTCGAGACGACAAAGACGAGATAAAATAGAGCATAAATGATTCATAAACATAAACTCCACGTGCCTGACAATTGAATCATAACAAGATCACTACATAGTATAAAACAAAGTCGCTTTCTCTGTCCCTATGTCCCTTTGTACGCTTAAATCTTTGAAACTACGCAACGGATTTTGATGCAGTTTTTTTTAATAGATAGAGTGATTCAAGAGGAAGGTTATGTATAATAACATCCATTAAAAAGTGGAGAAGTACTGTTATTTTTGAGGTTTCTAATGTGATGTCGTAAAAAATTACATTTTTTCCGCTTACATTGCAAACGCAGGCTGAACCCTACGAGTTTTATCAAAATAATGTACTAAGTATTTATACACATTGAAAAGGTCTACAGAAAAGTCCGCGATGGTATATGTCTATCTCTTATGGATAACCCACAATAACTTATTTTTGTCATTTACTTTTTACGACAAATAATGGCTAATTTTCGAAGCGATTTTAACCAATACAGCATTAATCCTTAACCAATTAAATACCTTGAATACATTGTTCATTTAATATAGATCTATATGGCCCTTTACACCGTATGATTTAAGTGAATATTTTCGAAGATATTACAGATTTAAAAATTGCGGGACGTAGCGTTTGCGGCGGTACCGGCCGGCCGCCCGGCTATATATTTTATACCCGTGCGAAGCCGGAGCGGGCCGCTATCTATACTAATATTATAAAGAGGAAAAGTTTGTAATTATGTATGTATGTATGTATGTTTGGTTTTCACGCATAAACTACTGGACCGATTTTAAAAATTCTTTCACCATTAAAAAGCTGCATCTTCACTGATCAACATAGGCTATATTGCATTTTGAAAAAAAATAGAGTTCCTTACCAAAAATGCAATAATGTAACCCAAGGTGTAAAAAATTCCTCAATAAAACTTCTGTCATCGCGTGCGCTGCGGAATCTATTGAAGATTTAACAAAAAATGTTCTACGGTATCATAGAATGGATCAATATCTACAAGAAAGTCCGCGATACCATATGTCCATCTTCAGTAGTTATGTTACTACAACAACTTTTTTACGTTTTCAAAGTAAATAGAAGTGCCGACAGTAATCAAACCATGTTATCCATACACATGTATTAATCCTTATCCCATTAAATGATGTTTTATTATAGACTGTTTCAATACCAGCAAAATACTTTTTAAATGAAAAAAATTGGATATACCATTCAAAAGATATAACGAATTTTTAAAAGTGTCAATCTACAGAAAATAGTAGGTATACTGTTCAATACAATGAGCAGGCCGCGCCGTAGTGCGGGACGGGGTAAAGGTGATTTTCATGTGATTAAAAATTAAACCTATAGTCCGACCTATAGTAGACTCATAGAGTAAAGTAATACTTGAGTAGACTTTTCACTGTCACGATATCACTATCTATGCGGGTGAAACCGCAGGGCATTGCTAGTGTTTTTATATTGTACAACGTTCACAGTTTTTCTGTAGTGTATTTAGTATCAGCATTGCACCCGTGCGAAGCCGGGGCGGGTCGCTAGTTTTTTATAAAACGCTGCGTCAATGTTAAATATAATGACTTTTTTGCATGACTATAATATAATTAAATACAAATTGTTTTAGCATTCTAATTCATTCAGTCTAACGAAATAGGCAAAAGCACGCTTGAAACGTGAAACCATTAAATGTTAACACTAATACCGCCTCAGTAATTAATATAAGGTGACTAATGAAATAATTCCAATAATATGTATCTATTATCATAGTCGCATTATTGGAAATTATATTTGCGTAAATGGATAACATGAGGTAAAGTTGCTGTTTTTGCACATGATCAACCATTCATATACTATTATTAATTAATGTCAATCGTAAAGTGAAACTGCTTATACGCCATTTTTTGCTAAGTTATATATGTATTATAAGATCGAATAACATTGCAGTAATTACAAAACTTTAAAAACATCGTAAAAAGGAATTAATATAAAAAAATACCTACAAAAACATTTCAACAGTCTCACTTCAATTTTTAAGTAAGCATAGTGTATAATTTGAACCGTGACCAAAAATAAAATTTACTTTATTTAGCGGTAACTAGTTAATTAACAATCTCAAGATTTCCCGTGAATGATATCCCGCTGTCAATGTAAAGACGTTTAATATAAAAACTTTGCAGCAATTTATTAAGTCGGGCACAAAACAGGAACAACTTGTTGCGAACAACTTTCGCAATTAATCTCAGCTTAGGAAAGTCTTTTATAGACAGACGTGTACATTACAGTGGCTTATGAGCAAAGAGATTCCTGTATAATTTTATAATTTCTTGTGGAAAGGCGAATTATATAAAAAGTTGATTAATTCCATTTACCTGTCTATCGAAACCCCGAGCAGAGAGTTGTCGTTAGCAGACTTGCGCTTAGGCGGAAGAGGTGGGGCCAACTCGATTTTCCTGCAAAACAAACTTTCACTTTACTTCGAAACCTGATTTTTAATAACATTGCAAATAATTTAATTTATGGTTATGTGATCAAGGTTGTCAATATATAATACATATTACTTCCGAAGCGATTATTTGCATTTTAGGTAACATAGCTAGTCTCACTTTATACTAATAGCATTACATAAGCAAATTAAAAATAACTTTCACGTTCATAAATCATCGATTAATTTTAGAGCTAGAGTGTACAAAATTATAGTTTCATCTAGACGAATTGCTTTTTATTTATTATGTATCTACCTATTAGGTCTAGCAGGTTTTGGCGGGGGTGAGTCTGGAGCATCTAATATCGACTCTGAGGAATGCGATGCTCTCACACCACTCGCTTCATTTCCTGGTTCCCCTGTTAAGAGAGACCGTTCTTTTGGGGTTAGGGGTATATCTGCAACAAAAAATATGTATATTATTTTTAACATAAGATTCCATATAAATGCTTTGCTCTAATGAGATTACAGTGTATCTCTTTCAAGGTTTGTTCAGTAGTTAATCATATTTAAAGCGATAAAATTAATCTTATTTTCTTAAGGAGATATGATGAAAAATAAATATTCTTTGCAATTGAGCCCTAAATTCTTTCAGGAAATTAAGTATTCAAATTATAGTCACAAGTCACAACCTATAAAAACTAAAGTAAAAAACAATCATCATCATGTATGAAAATAGTCCTATTTAAATGTACAATATCAAATCAAACTACACTGGATACATAACAATCATACCAGGCAAAGAGTTCCTCTGTGTCGAAGCCCTTGGGGATACCAGCGCCGGGCGCGGCGACAACGCCGGCCTCGTCATATACTGCTGCGCTAAACTAGCAACCTCTTCCACCGCTGACTTCAATCCCTTCACTATAGAATTCACGTGTTCTGGTGACAATGCTGCTGTGGAAGTCTCTGTTTCAGACTCGTCTGTGTCCGCTCTGAGGCTAACCACGGTGACCTCGTCGCAGAGCCTGATCAACATGGCTAAAGCTGTACATAGCCGCTTCACCGCACTCATGAGAGGTGGCGATCGACTGCAGTACGGCTTTATCGCTGCAAACGGACCATGAACGTTAGATAAGAAAAAATATTTCAACTACATAAGAGAATTTGGTGAATCTTGAAAAAAAAATATTAATTTTATAATTAAGTATATGAAAATGTCAACAAAGTGTCAAAGGGCCATTACCCTTGTGTATGTTAGCAATCGACTCGAACACGATCGTTCCGTTATCCGGCAACATTTCCAATTTCCTCTTTGTGATGACATCTGAGAAATGTTTTAGGCCGAATCTGACCTGTAAACAAGTAAATACCAAATTAACGATCATTGGTACTATTGACTGAATGCAACTATTGACCTATTACACACTTGAATGCCTTGACGTTATTATTACTTTATTATAATAGATAGAGTATAGTACAAATGTGCACTTAGGCGTTCAATCAACGGATTCAATTATACAATTATTTATAGGCTATAGCCATGTTTAGAGACACAAAAAATAAATGTGGTTGAAATTAAAAATGTGTTTATTGTCAAGGTTAGTCTACGAGTTAACTACCTATATTTAAGTAACTATTTTCCTGCTTAGACTAATAGACAAATAACACCAAACACACATGAACGCCTTAGTTATGCTCGTTTAAATAGTTAACTTCATAACATAAAAATTAATATGTTGCCTTTTGACTCAACTCAATAATTAGTCTGGGCTGTGGTTTTTCATTCAACTGTGTGTAATGGGTTGTGCTAATGGATTTTGTTATAGATATTAAGTATGTCTCACCTCTTTGACTAGCCGTTCGAGTTCTTTGGCAGGAGTGGTTTCATTGTCTTCCGGTGTATTCAACTTTGTCCCCATATTCCGAAGCTTCGGACTAAGCGGGGAATGTGATCTAAAATTAACATCTTCATAACTATTGATATACATAAATTTTCGGAGAAATCTCGTGTTGGTTAATATTTATAGATGTATTTATATAAGTTCTCAAAATATACATGTGAAGTAATATATGCAGATCTTATCTTCTTTATATATAAAAATGAATCGCAAAATGTGTTGATAAGCGCATAACTCGAGAACGGCTGAACCGATTTCGATAATTCTTTTTTTATTATATTTCTTGAAGTACGAGGATGGTTTTTATGTAGAGAAAACGTAAATATGTACCACGGGCGAAGCCGGGGCGGACCGCTAGTACATATATAAAAATGAATCGCAAAATGTGTTGGTAAGTGCATAACTCGAGAACGGCTGAACCGATTTCGATAATTCTTTTTTTATTATATTCCTTGAAGTACGAGGATGGTTTTTATGTAGAGAAAACGTAAACATGTACCACGGGCGAAGCCGGGGCGGACCGCTAGTATTTTTATACATTTTGATGGAGTTATATTTAACTTAACCCCTGTCATATGACTTAGCACTTTCACAATGTTTTATTACGCGACAGTACAACGTTCACAATTAAGGATTGGGCAATTCAATAAAAAATAATTAAGTAGGGCCATTACATAAAATTATCACTCGAGTGTGCTGCTGAATGAAATGTTTAGTATTGCGAAAGGAAGCACTTAGTATGCGAGACATTATCGCGCAAATAACAAAGCTAAGCTATATATGATATTCAACTGAGTCCCTCTTGAACTAACACTATACTCATACAAATTTATATATAGAGTCAAAACAAAAATTTATTCGTTCAATAAAATTTAAATTATTGCAAAAAAAAATATTCAATTAAATGCTCTAATCGTGTCAGATATTTAATACTGATTAAATAAATTTATTAAAATAATTTAGTAAAAAATTTTTCTGTGATCAAAAATTTAAATTTTCGCCATATTTCAACTAGGTAAATATTTTCTGTCTTTTCCATATCCGAGATATTGAATATTAGGAAAAAAACAACGACAACGTTTTAAAAACATTGGTGTCACATTACTACAATTTTATTTAAACACATGAATATACTTAATATTGTACAAAACACAATCGCAAAAAAAATTCAAACGGCATACTCATACCGAGCCTTCCATTGTTTACTTTACGAGTCAGCTGCCAGCTACCTATCGCCCAAATAAATTATTCAATGTTTTATTGAACAGTTACCGTTTTCCATTGTACGCGAGGCGACGATGAAGTTTATTCGTACGTTTATTAATCCAGTCACCAACTGGAGATTTCACTCTGTTCGACATTTACGACGAAAAAACTAACTGCTGCTCCTAATTTCCCCACTAAATTACTTTACACTTCACTTATGCATACTGTACAACGAATAAAAGAAGATCTCACGACCGCGAGCCTGGTCGTGGACATTAAAATGTAATCATTTAACATTGCACGCACTGAACTAATGAGATTTCAGTTAACAATGTCATTAATGCGCGCGACTGTTCGTGTCGCCTCTGACTCATAATCACTGCCACATTTATGCGAACAAATATGAAAAGTACGGAATTCGCAAATATATTCACTATTAATAAACACAAATTACTGCCTATTAACTAATTTATTATTACGTAACGTTAAAACACAAAACTATTGTTTTCGGCGTAGAAGCAGAGATAAAACTGTTAAAATGGAATGACACTTTCTTGAGTTGCTGCCAGTGAGATAGTAGAGTTATGTATGCAAGTATATTTATCAATTTAGATAAGGGACAATATAGCTGAGTTGTAGATTTCATCGCTATGTATACAACGCGAATAGATAAGATCGCGTGAAATACCAACCATAATAATTATATACTAATTAGTTAGCTAATTAACTAATTACTACAAATATGACTTCTGAATAGTTGTTTCAAATTAACATATGTAGAAGTGCATTAAATGTAGTATAACATTTACTTTCAATTGATATTTTTTAATTAACTAAATGACTTACAAATGAAGTACATACAAAATACCTACAAATTGTACACACACAAAACTACAAAACTCGATATGACATAATTGTATGACATTATTGACAACCGACAAGTGTAATTAAAAACCTCCGAACAAACGAATGTAGTAAAATAGTGGTGCGTTATCACAAACGGACGCGTTTGATAATGTTCAGCTGACCTGATATTTGATGAGAGATGCGGCGGATGGGGAGCCTGCGCGGGCGAACGCATGTTGGAGATACGCTCAAGTAGATCGTCCTTGAAAGAGCGCGCGCGCCTCGCGAGCTTGTTAGCGCCGCGCAAGGACCCTCTGTGACCTGACCCTCCTTCAGCACAAGCGTCGTTGTCTGCAACAAAGAACACCTAGGCTCACACTTCAACTCTAGTCACACAACGTAAATGGCATTTGCTCAACACATATTCAGCCCTTTAGGTATTCAGTTCTGATTCTGTACACTACATGCTATCAATAAAATTCTAATTTTTGAGCTTTTATGAATCGTGTATCAATCCACTGAATAAATTAAGAAATCGACAAAACAATGAATATCTTACATGGAAAATGTAATGTGCTTAAAGCAAAACTTCTTCTATAATCTGTATACATGTATACTTATATAAAATTATCGTGTCACAATGTCAGTTTCCAAATTCCGAAGCGGCTGGAACGATTGCTGGATTGATTGATGAAATTTTGTGTGTCTATTGGGTAGATCTGAGAATCGGTCAACACCTATTTTTTATAACCCTACGTGACAAGTGTAGGGCACAACAAAAATTTTCGGACCGAACTTAAAGAAAGGGAAGTCCAGGAAAACCATCTATTTTTATTTTTCTATTATTATTATTTTTACTTCATCTCGATCATTATTATTCATGAGATGGTGGAGATGAAGCCCTTGATAATTTGCACATAAGAACATGCTGTGTGAACATTGACCTACAAAGGTATATTAAGCAAGGTCATTGACAGCATATTTATGATACATGGTCACTTAAAAACGTGCCTTCATTATTGTTTTTGTTGAATTTATATATCAATATATAAACATTTTAACTGATTTAAATGGCATTCAATAAGAACCTAGCTAATAAAATATCAATAATTATAAGAAACGTTCAGACCAAGGCCTTTAGGAGTGCTGAATAATATGTAAACAAGTGACGTAATATTCCAAATGTGGTAGCTCTAAGATAATACCATCCAAGGAAACCAGAAAATAGCTTTATTGGGTAATTAAAGGAGTAACAGAGACAATAATGGACATGTTTTTCAAGAAACCAAATTAATAAATTTGTTTCAGTACGAACTTTGATATTCACAAGAAATTCCAATGACGTAAGGAGAGCCAATAGTCGACATATCAAGCCCATGCCTTATACGTTCTTGTACATCAGTAAGTGATGTAATACGAATTATTAGGTAACGAATGCCCACAAAAAATCGTTTGTGGGCTCATTGAAAACTTTCTATTTAAAGATCCGAAAGCTGCAAATAATCCAAAAGCTATGAGGTTTGATTAAAACATAAAACGTACAAATATAACAATAAATACAAGGCAAAGTTAATCATACTACATTTATTTTCCTTAAATCTTTAAACAATAGCACAGAATCGTACCTGCAACGAAGTCTAAAGTTGATCGTAAAATGTGAACTTTGGCATTATTTATGTTTATCGTCTGGCAGGATCGGAGTTGGTGTAATAGTATTCCTATATAATATCGGAGATGAGTATACAAGTAAACACAAGTTTATCACTGATGACGCGCGAGTTATAAATAATACGCGAAGGCGACAGCAGGACGCGCCCAAACCACGGCGCGTGACGACTGAGTCTGAGACAGGCTACTGAGGACACTCGCACCGTCCCGCGCCGGACGGACGCCAGGTCATGCCCGCTTCCTGGCCTCTAGTGCGTCATACTTATACACATCATAAACATGATCCTGCACTCTTCACACCAACTCCGAACCCGACAGACCTTACACATTAACATTACGATTACTTTTGAGATGTAACATCTGTAAATCTTCCACATTTCTTGCAAAATAAATCATTTCATTTCATTTAATTTCATAACACAGAAGAATCTTCAATTTAATCATATTATGTGTTATACTTTTTTTAATTATTTAATTGTTATAATTGAAAACAATTTCTGCAGGTGTATTGGATAGTACCTACTTGATATATTTTAAGCGATTTTTTCGTCCTAGGATCGATTATCCAGAGGCTCAACCATTCAAATGATTAGTGACAACAAAATATAGTCCGATTAATCAAGTCTCGACTGTAAACTTTGACCATGATTTCATTCCAACTTCCAATTTTAAACTTCAAACTTTTAAACTAACTTTTTAAACTACCAATTTTGCTTTACGGGCTAGTTTGATTACAGAAATTAGGAGTGCTAATTTCCAGGAATAAAAAAAAACAAAATGTACGATATACAAAACCAGACCACGACCACGGACCACGGAGTACAAAAAATTTCTTCGCTAAGTCTACTTTTTATAGGGCTAACAACTATTGAGTAAATAAGACGAAACAGGAGATTTTTTCAATCGGCCTTAACATTATTGTAACAATGGGTACAATAGTAAGTTCCCGCGTCTCTTACGTCTTATTATACAATATTAGCCAGCCTATTATGTGCATTTCCACACTGCAACACAAACACTTTTACAAGGAAGAAATAGACAACCATTACTTCCGTTTTTATGGTAAACTAACAATTTCTAACGTGACCTTCCGTCTAATTTCGTGTAGTAATTAAAATTTGATACGCGTGTAGGATATAAATATAGTAATCAACGCATGACCTTAGCAAACTATAAAACAGAGTTTTGATCTAAATATATTAAAAAATAAGCTTCCGGATATGGCAAGAAACATAATACATATATCAATAAATAAAAATCAAACCTTTAACATTCTTGTCGGAATCCCCACTTATTTTTCTGTAAGTACCAACACCAGGTACAGCAGTACTCCGAGAAAACCTACGATGTACCGGTCTTCGGCGCGCTTCTTCTATTGAATATGAATTTCTAACATCCACTTTACGTGGTGCACATCGTTCTTGGGCAGGTGATACGTAATGTTTAATGCTATCATCGCGGGACAAATTTTGTAAGCTTATTCCATTTCTTATTGTTTCTTTTATTAGATTGTCTTTTTTCGACTGCTTCAATGTCAAGTTGTCAAAGCTTTTACACGGCGTTAATGTCACAATATTATTATTTCTGATGTCGTACAATTTACTAGGGTCAAAAACACTCACTCTTGGACAGTGGATCAGTATGTCTGGTGTTTTATTATATTTTACGTAATTTCCTTCTTGTAACGGAGATTTTTCCAGTTTATGGCGGTTTACCCGAAATTTCACATGTCTTCCGTGCTTCATAGCAATGTCAGCTCTTATTTCAGCAGGATGCAAATCACTGGACTCGGGATAAATACAGGGATTTATACCATTTTTATAAACACGATAACTCCGTTTATTGCGTCTTTGATTTAAATTGTCATCATGAATAAAACTTTCGTCGTAATGTGGCATTTTAACGGATATCATTTCACTCATGAAATTTTCATAATTCACTGCATTAAAAATATTTCTTTAGTTTAAAATTCAATCAAAACATGGGTCGTGTATAAGTTTGCAATAGCGAAAGGAGACCCTTTTAGAAATCTTCAATGGCGCACGTTTACTTAAAATTTCTCTTACGAATTTTAATGAAATTCTGTGTTGGCTTTCCCGGCTACTCTGAGACTGAAGCCAAAATCCAAAAACTGTTATGTATCATTGAGTAACGGAAATAGCTAAGACGTAAGGTACAATTAGGTCATTATTTATTTACAGTGAACGTCGTACTGCTATCTTACAATCGATATTTTTAAGTTTGATAATGTTGAACAATACATAATAACGGTTCTTTTCTCTAATACTTGAGTTTAGTTAAACCAAAAATCGAAGAATTTGCAATTTTAAAGCTTGGTAGAGCAGCATGTATAAATTATAACTACAATTTATTTAATATGTTTGCAGTTGGGAAATGTTTCCGCAAACATTTGCACTAGCCACTAAGTGAAACCTATGGTTTCACGTTTATTAAACTTTGTTTATGTATGTCGCTTTCTGTAAACACCACTTTTTATAAAAAAAATATATATAAGTATATTATTTTCACACTAAAATATCTCCACCACGTGCAAAAAATTCATGAAAATCCCTTCAAGGGCGCATACTTGATACTACACTGAGGAAATATCTGCGCTAAAATTAGACAGACATTTTTCACAACACTATCAACAATGCTCTCGATATTCAGCAGAGCAACGAATAGGCGAGGCTACAAGCAGCGGACCATGCGATTGACACAGGGTTTCGAATTATCGATAGATTTGCGAGATAGCCGCGGGAGAGGAGCGGTGCGATCGGCCGCGGCGGCGCGGCGGCACTGCAAGCCAGCGAGGGCAGTCGCGGTCGCTGCTGTAGGCTGTCGCACCATCAATAGTGAAAGTGCCGGTTCCATGCACCTCTGCCGGCTGCGCCCGCGCACACCTGTGCTCGCACATCATATTTTTATCTACGTGCAAAATTTAGGAACACTAATTAAACGTATGATCTGGCTGAGGAATAGATTAATTTTGTAAAATTATATTAACAAAAGATGCATTTATAAACGGAACGTTTCATTTCAAGAATTTGCATTTTTTGATGTTAAAATATTTATAATTTTTAGGTCCAACTATAAGAAAGTGATTCTAGCTTACGATTCTTATTTTTATGGATTTAAATTTTAAATAAATAAATATTTCAGAAATTTCCAGTTTACTTATTTATTAATTATTTAGTTACTAAGGATTTAGTTAACATCATTTTAAGTTTTTAACTGAATAGAGTTTTATCGTTTAACAATTTTCCCTTCTAAGTTTCAACCACATAGATTATCATCATATAAGGCATTGAAGCGAGTAAGTAAACTAGAAGTGTGCTAAAAGATCTGTGTCACTTGACCATTAACAGCGCCAGGGTTACACGCAATGGCATTTATAAATTGCTGTTAATCTGCATTTAACATGCAACCTAATATATTTTTTGAAATAGACCAATTGAAAATAGTTTTTACTTAAAGATAAAATTTTTATCAGTCGTCAAAGAAAAGTAGGTAACAATTTAAACGGTATCTTGGACAAAACAAATAAAGGAGTGCAAGTCACGAAATATATTTCTATTACCAGCGTTAGCTCAAGAAGACTATAGAATCAGGTCGGTTACGGTTGATCTAAACCCAGTACATAGTACTATAACTTACTTTCGGTGGAGTATAAATAAAAATAATTAATGCATTTAAACCGTTGCCAACATAAATGGGCCTGATTAAAAAGAAGAAAATTACAACGCTTATTATGTTGATTTTAATAACCAAATTGTATGTAGTAGCATTTACTAAACGTTTTACCGTAATTAGCAGAAATCACGAGAAAATATGTCATTAAACGAGGGGATGTTTAACAGAACCATAAACCAATTATGATTATAAATTAGGCTAATTTAACTAATTGTCATTAAAAATAGGTACATTAATTAGTTATAAAAGATTATGAGTTTCATCTACAATAAGCAAATAGAAAGAGACGCAAGTCGCAACGCTCGACCACTACAGCCACGGTCCAAGCAACTCACTTTCCAATGAGCTAGCCCGATCGCGATACCTAGCCTAACGGGATTGTATTACTTTAATGTACCTTACATGACATTAAACCGAACCAACTTACAGATACTCTCGTAGCCGTATGTATTTGCACACATTCATCAACCAAAATATTTTTTTAAGCAATTTCATAGATGCAGTACGAGTATGGCTAAGATACTAGTTTTGCGCCTTTTTTTTGTGTGGTGTTTCTCAATGTTAGCCAGAAGGGCTTCTACATTTTAACGCGGACGCGTGCAGGGTGAACTGAAGGATCACCCTGGTAGCGACATGCGCAAGGGCGTCCCCCTTGACGGGGATCTCGAACCTCGGCTTGGGCTGTCGCTTGAGTGGAGGAGGCCGGAAGGGCCCTAGTCGGACGGAGTTTTGCGCCGAATAGCCTCGTTTATTTGTCAATAATTGTGATTTGAGATGTATGGTTATGTTCGCAATCTGTTAATATTATCTTCTAACATAACAGATTATTAGTATTTTCTAGTGTTTGATTTTACGCGAGTATTGTACATTTAGTAATTCTAGTATTTCTAGTCTCCCCGTGACCACGCTCGCTGCAAAATGTTCGAAACGTCGGAAAAATAATATAACGAATAAATCGCGTTTAAAATCCGTTAAAAAATCTTTAATTTCTAACACTATTTTTAATATAGTCCTTGTGGGATCCGTGTAATTTTATTTAATGCACTATCAAGTTTGAAGGACTAAATTAAAAAAATTCTTGCGAGCGATGCGCTAAGCTAATTAAAAAAAATAATTAAATACAAAATGTAATCACTATACCAAACAGTCCATTAGAAAACGTACACGTGCAAAAGATGTCCCATGAACACACACATAGAAACTATTAAGTATCTATTAAATATTAATTATAATAAAAAAATATATGTTGACATATTGACCATGTGTTGCAATCCATGATTATTTACGGATCATACAGCACGTTTATAAGTGTAACAATAACGAATGGCAAACATCAATATACGGATGGAATAAAATGTAATACAGGGTGTCCCAAAAAGTAGTGATATACTGAAGCTGGGAGGTAGAGGACTTAGAGGGCTATCCGAATCACCCCCATTTATGTTATGCGATTTTTCGTACTTTCGGAGTTATGACGTTTTTTTCAATTTTTCATCTATCGCCGAGTACGATGAGATTTTTATTTATGGTGACGTGAATTATTGCGCTAGATGCTTGATTTTTTTTGTGTGCTAAGCTGAAAGATAGGCCAATTCAGTATGGTAACATTTACTATCGTTAGATCTTCGAATAGAATAAAAAAAAGAATTAAATGCCAAGAAAGATAAAATTACCCAGTATGTTCATAACTTCAAGGGCTCATAAAAAAATAAAATCACATAAAAAAGGTTTTCCATTTGGCTTTTAAAAACTTGCTCTATCGATCAGATAGCTACCCTGAAAATTTCATTTTATTATTCAGAAGGCTTCAATCGAAAAATTGAAATCTAAATGTGGTAAGTGCAAAATTTTTATTAACATGATGATCATTAAAACCAATAAATAGGTGTTTAATTACCAGAATTTTTTTAAAATAGCCCCGCCGTTGCTCAATGCAAGTGCGACATCACCGTAAAAAGTTGTCTTTTAAATGTCTGAATGCTCTTTTATCATTTTTAATGGTTTCTTCTGCTACTATGAATTTCCGGGTTATTTCGTCCAAATTGTGGCAGTCTCTCGTCTTTGTAGTATCCCCACAGAAAAAAATCAATAGGGTTTATGTCCGGAGACCGTGGAGGCCAGGCTAAAGGGCAAAAATACCCTGAAAGATGGATTGGTCGTTGCAGCCTGCGCATGCGCCGGTGACGCCTGCTTTAAAGCCTGGCCTCCACGGTCCCTCGACCTAAACCCCATTGATTTGTTTCAATGGGGATACTAAAAAGACCTCGGCTACTTGAGAGAATGCCACAATTTGGACGAAATAACCCGGAAATTCATAGTATCAGAAGAAACCATTAGAAATGATAAAAGAGCATTTAGACATTAAAAAGACAACTTTTTACGGTGATTTCGCACTTGCATTGAGCAACAGCGGGGCTATTTTAAAAAAATTCTGGTAATTTAACACCTATTTATTGGTTTTAATGATCATCATGTTAATAAAAATTTTGCACTTACCACATTTAGATTTCAATTTTTCGATTGAAGCCTTCTGAATAATAAAATGAAATTTTTAGAGTAGCTACCTGATCGATAGAGCAAGTTTTTAAAAGCCAAATGGAAAACCTTTTTTATGTGATTTTATTTTTTTATGGGCTCTTGAAGTTTCGAACATACTGGGTAATTTTATCTTTCTCGGCATTTAATTCTTTTTTTTATTCCATTCGAAGATCTAACGATAGTAAATGTTACCATACTGAATTGGCCTATCTTTCAGCTTAGCACACAAAAAAAATCAAGCATCTAGCGCAATAATTCACGTCACCATAAATAAAAATCGCATCGTACTCGGCGATAGATGAAAAATTGAAAAAAATGTAATAACTCCGAAAATACAAAAAATCGCATAACACACATGGGGGTGATTCGGATAGCCCTCTTGGTCCTCTACCTCCCAGCTTCCGTTCATCACTACTTTTTGGGACACCCTGTATAAGTTGATCATATGGGATTTATTATCATAGCTAATGTATAGATTTTCATTTAAATCAGAAAAATTACACCTATTATATTAACGATTATTTTTTTGTAAATATTTAAAATACATATTATGATAATTTAAGCTAAAATAATTTGCTAGGAGATAATAGATATTGTGTTATGCGCTTATCACATAGGTGGGTTTTTATTACACAAGCTCCAAGCTATGAAATATAAGATATTCTCAGAGAATTTTAGCAATAATTGTGAACGTAAGTCGAATCGATTAGTCAACGTATGTACTAACGTTATAACTCTTTATGTTACTAATCCTCTTATATCGTTTTGTAACCGATGATTAAGAAATTCGCAATAATAAAGTACTAGTACTCTAGTAGCCCATTGGTCGAAATTGGACCATTATCATAAACAAAAGTCTGCAATACACATGTCTGTGTTTTAAATGAATGGTAGTGTTAAGTTTTTTTTAAAGCGATATCTAAATAATTGTAGTATTCTGCACTTCTCCATATCTATACTTAATATTATAGAGCTGAAGAGTTTGTTTATTTGTTTGTTTGTTTGAAAGCGCTAATCTCGGGAACTACTGGTCCGATTTGATAAATTCTTTAGGTGTTAGATAGCTCATTTATCGAGGAAGGCTATAGGGTATATATCATCACTCTACGACCAACAGGAGTGGAGCCACGGGGATGAAAGTGCGCGGAGCAGCTAGTAAATTATAAACTCTAAGTAGGTATGCCGTCATACTCCTTTTTAGCGAATTGTCGTAAAAAAGTCTTAATTTTATTTTCTTCGCGTATTAAAAATATACTTATGGGTTTGTATTTATATGCAAGTTAACTTGGTACATATATAAATTCTGGTCCAATTTTATTGTTTACCTGTTGCAACATCCAACTCCAAGAGTCACGATATTAGCGCATTAAGGTGGCTTCCCACGGTCTGCGATTCTACGGATCTACACGCACAGCCGACGACTACGGACGGCAACGCACCGCAGACAGGGCTCATCCCACGGTCCGTGATAGTGCGGATCGGTCTGTATAGTTTCGTATTTATCTTCATTTCAAAATTTTTTTTTATGTTCTGGCGCTGAAGAATTCCATAAAGTTGGTTCATTTTGATAAAGATTCAAAAATTCAAAAATTTGTTCGTTCGTCCACTCCATTTTCGCAACCAAAACACTACTACTCGCGGCAGCGTATGAACAAGTTGTGACCTGTCGGTCTGTGATGACACGGACGCGCTCGGACCGCGCCGCACGAGCTCGCACCGCACCTTTGAAAAAACCGACTCGCGACGGATACGGCGCACCGCCACAGACGCGCCTGTGCTACCACGGACGAGTCCCTTCCCACGGTGCGTAGGTGCGAGCTGGTCCGCGTCCGTCCGCGACATCGCAGACCGTGGGAAGCCACCTTAAAACATCATTTCCACCTCACAAGTTACGCATAAGGTAGTAATAACAATAAATCGTTTAGAAACGGTTGTAGACCTCTAAATCGTCACAAACGCATATATTATACAAGATACATGCAAACAGTGCGTTATGGACGACTAGAGATTCGAGATATAAGTTGAAATAAGATACCATAGTACAAACCTTTCACTTTCAACAAAAGGAAAGATAACATCGACAAATTCTAATAATGCTATTCGAGCACTTAAGGCATTTTGCCAACCTGCCGTAACACAACATCAACCTCGATCAAGATTCGCTAGGTACTTTGTGCATTCAAACAAACATTTGCGCAAACAAAGCTATGCGAATAGCTTGAGGTAATGGAGGAAATAATGACTTGTGCCGAGTGCAAATGGGTTCCCCATAACGGATCTTAACATTCAGAAACACTTCATGATGTTTTCAGATATTACATCCACGAATTATAAATGGTAAGATTACAAACATCAAAGTTCTTTAATTAAATTGCACGTGTACAGTGTCATTTATCAACTATTTTTATCTATAATTTACATCACTGTAAATTGTAATAATGACGATATTTTAGCTTTTACGAATTTAAAGTATAATGGACGGTCCATTTATCGTTGCCTTGATATGTCAATCAAAAGTAATAACCTACAATAAACTTAAATTACTTATACACAATTATTTTGAGTAAATTTATTAAGAAAGGCTAAAACGTGTAATGTAGGAAATGGAAACTAGGCGGTAGTACAAGTCTCTGTCGAGGTCCCGTTATGGAGCTTTAGCAGATAGGCCAAAGCACGTAGGCATTGCTATATAACTGTCTCAAATTATAATTATTATAATGCAATAGAGATAATGATTTCAAGATGCTTGAACATTTGTAAAATATAATGAATTTAACGTTTATTTTAGAGGTTTTATAAGTGGGTCGTACATTATAAATACACTTTAATAACATCTTTAACTACATTTTCTGATATAAGATAGGTATGATATTCGTGTTATATCACGAGGCAAACTAAAAATTCATTTATATAATCTTTTCTAGAGCCGCTTTGCCGCTAATTGTCACAGTTTACTAAATCTATTACATCTAAATAATACGTGAATCAAAAACTTTGTACCCCTTTTTACGAAAATAGCGATTGCTGTGTGAAATTTGGCACACTTGTAGTCCACTAATATTATTTTAAAGCAAAGCATAAAAATACATTAAATTAATAAAAAAATAACAACCATCTAGCATTTGACTGACACACACGCAAGTTACTCTCTTAAGTTATTTTCACACCAAGATAATTAAAATATTAGGATTGGAAGATGTGGAATTATGCCAACGCGGACGATTTGTTTTTCTGGGGGGGATCAAAAGGTTAAGAAACAATAATATTATAAAACCTTCATTCTAAAGTCTCCGTCTTTCCTAAGCTTCATCTTTCAACGTAGGTGATAGCCAATTTAAGCGAAATATAATAGTTGTAGAGGAAACCGCAATCCCGTGCATTCAAATTCCTTGATCATTGACGTTTATTGCAAGGCAACCGCATTTATTGCATCGATACGATATTGATCGACATCAGAATATATTTTATCTTACTGAGATGTGCCTTTAAATTGCGTCGGCTCTTTCAAAGGTGTTATCGATATTACTCAAGCGTTAAAGAAACTTATTGGAGATAATTATCATTGTACCTACTGTCGAATAAGTCAATTAATCTTGCATTTAACTGAAAAATTACGTTTCGCTAATATATCAGCAGAGAAATTATTCATTGACAATCGTTGTAAAACAATAACTGTGACAATGCCTACCTATTTGAATTTTCACTTCACGGCCAATTTAAATGACCGAGGGAGCACGAAGACTAGAACTTTCACATATGTATTACTAGAAACTCAAACAAATTAATCGTGTCTACATACGCAATATTTTAAACTTTAAACATTGAGTTTGTAAAATTAAATGTATAAAGTAAAAAATATTGAAATTTCCCAAATTAATTTGGCACTAGAAGATGTTATGTTAGGTATACATAATGTGTATACAGTACATAAACAGTACGAACGTTGGATTTTTTGACGCTTTTCAAACAACGTAATTCCTCAACCACTTGTTGAATCAAATAGTACAATATGACCTTTACAAATAAATAGAACCTTGAAATCAAATGTTAAACAGGCAAATTCATTAATGACCCGATAGGGCGTCTAACTCTCATGCTAGTACGGAACAAGGCCGCGCTCGGCGGATACCCGCGCGGCCCGATCTTCGCATTCCATTAACTATACATCGCGAATTTAGTATTTTGGCCACACCATGTAAAAATTACTACAGTTTGGTGACTAAGTAGCTAAACAACGACGAACTATAAGTAGTACAATTAAATAAAGCTGTAGAGTTTGTTTGTATGTATGAACGCACTAATCTCAGGATTCAGGAACCACTGAGCCGATTTCACTGTTTGATCCCTGAGTGCTATAGGACCACAGACAATGGCAAACTTTAGCTATTATGTATTGTCAAATTTATAATTTTTCTCAATTTAATATTCAACCAACTTTTGGAAAAACGAGATTCCCATTCTCCTGTATTATTTTTTGGTTTTGTTACTCAATAACTGTGTGTGGGTTTTCAACTGATTTACACGATATTTGTGTTTAATAGGAAATTGCTGTCCCAATATAGAATTTGGAGTTGTGACATCCTCCCCCAGAAAATTGCAACCATTTTAGTAGAAAAAAAAATTATGTACCTATGTAACTTATAATTCCCTTTTTTTTACATTAAAATATGATTTCAACCTACAATAATGAATTGTATTAATTATATACTCTAGGAAAGTAAATTATACAATTGTTGAGGCATTGTAAAGGAAACATACTTTTTGAACACCAAATTACCAACATTGAAATAAATTCCTTGATACGCTCTAAGCAAAGTTAATTAAAACTTAAATTTAATTTAGTACTGTCTTCAAATTCTACTTAGAAAACATGCCAATGGAACTCATATTTCAAGGAAATAATAAATAACTATAATAAAATATCACATAAAAACAACTATACTTATATGTACTTTTTTTTAATTTATATGATCTATGAATGTTTATATATAATCTAGGTATCATAATGAAACTTTTAAATTGAACAGTTTTTTTTTCAATAATAACTATAGTTAGTAGGTATCTACATATAAAGTAATCTGTCTTGAATGAAACTAGCTGTTGCCCGAAGCATCGCTTGCGTGGAAAAGATAAATTTTCATGGTATAAGTTTTCATCGCCTATTTTACCCCTTTAGGGGATGAATTTTTTAAAATCCTTTCTTAGGGGACGCCTACGTTATGCCATCTACCTGCATGCCAAATTTCAGCCCGATACGTCCAGTGATTCGGGTTGTGCGTTGATAGATCACTATATCAGTCACCTTTGAGTTTTATATATATACCTAGATAAAAGTTATAACTGACTGCATATATAGAAAAATGAATAAGTTATCCTATAAAAGGCAACCACTGCAAAACTTGTCACTTGACTGGAATTTATTGTTACATTTAAGTATGTTTTCATTAAAACTTTTGATGACTGATTAATGATAATATAATTAATAAAATGCAGGCATACATGCCTTTGCTTAGATTATTAAAGTTTTTAAAAACATTCACTATGAAATAAAAACTTATTTTTGTCATTTTCAAACTTAAGTTCACATTCTAATATTTTATTTACATTGTTGATAATATTTCGCGACATGAGCTATGGCCTATGTCTAAAAAAGTATGAAATGTGTCCTTATTTTAAATACTTATAGCGCAGAAACACTGTGTTTTTAAGAGAAAGCGTGCGTTTCAAATGCGTTATTTAATAGACTGCGCTAGTAATAAATATGCAGAAGCGAAACTATTTATAAGAAGTACAAAAGTAGAATACCAATAAATTAGTAGTCTCAAGTGGAATGTTAAGAATACACAATATCTTCTTACCTTGCCCACATTTCTCAGACTTGGGAGTTGAAGTCATTATTAATTTATTATCAGTCCACTGTCATATTATTGTAGTTATTGGCGCTTTACAATTTAGAAAAACTTTTTACTGTCTTCAGTAAATTAAGAATCGACCGGCAGCCATATTAGACACTATATTTTTGTTCTGTCAACTTCTGTTTATATCAAAAAGTGTTGTATACACGTTTCACTACTTCAATAATTTTGTGATAATTAATAATTGTTACTGAGAAATAACAATAATTTGAGTTATGTTATTTACAAAAATAATAATGTGTTTAAACGGAAAACATGTTTAGATACTTAGGTTATTTTATTCAATCACAAACCAATATGTACCAGTGCAAACTTAGCACCCCATCAATGGAATTTTGGGTCGAAAATGACCTTGATCGTTAGGTCCCCGTTAGGTCCTTTAAGGTCCCACAATTTTTTCGTTAGGTCCCCTTTAGTTTTTTTTTAAATAATTTTTTAAATTTTAGGTATAAAAAAAAATGCACTTTAGCACCCCATCCATAGAATTTTGGGTCAAAAATGACCTCAATCGATAGGTCTCCGTTAGGTCCTATAAGGTCCCACAATTTTTTCGTTAGGTCCCCTTTAGTTTTTTTTTAAATAATTTTTTTTTAATTTTAGGTATAAAAAAGTTACACTTTAGCACCCCATCCATAGCAAAATTGGCAAATTTTATCAAAATCGTATTCTTTACCGTTAGGTCCGTATGGGCTCATCATTGAAATTGTTGAATTATTTATTTTATTAAAATTATAAAATAATAAAAACCTGCGCATGCGCCTTAGAGCATTAAGGCATGCGCACATCATACATAAACAGCGCGAAATTTAAAATGGTATCGTTTCATTTATTAAATAAATCTATTGTTCTGAGAGTGCTTATTTATTAAAAACCTACTTTTCAACCTAGAATTAAAATAACCTGGTATTAGTGTCAATCTATGGTGTCAATATATTTTTTGTAGCGGCCACAGGGCCACACTACGGTCGAGGTATATATTCGGAAAGAATAACATGCAACAAATCATTAATTTGATTCGGGATGACCTTCGCGTGGACACTCGAGGGGGCGGTATTCCAGTGGAACTGCAAGTGATGGCAGTTATTCGATATTGGGGCCGGCATGAGGTAGATGTGACTTGTGCTCTAGTTTTGGATATATACAATAGAAAAGCCTGTATAACGATCTATTACATTACAGATCCAAGAAGATTGTGCTGACATTCACAGAATGAGTCAACAGACACTTTCCCGTTTGTCCCGAAATGTTGCTATTGCGTTAGCTTCTAAAAGTTCGCGTTATATTAATATGCCGTCGAACTCAACCGAGGAAGCCAAAGCAATTAGGAAATTTGAGGCCATAATATGCGGGATGAAGCGTATCATTGGTGCAATAGATTGCACTCATATTAAGATACGCAAAGTGAGTGGAGAGGCTGGACAGTACTATGTTAATAGGAAGGGACATTACTCCATTAACACTCAAGTATGAACATTGTACAATAACATTTTAGTTTGATCATAGTGTATTTAAAGTAATAAATTTTCATTGTTATGTGTGCTATTATGTGTTTCTAATTTATAATAATATTGATGACAATAATTACAGGTAGTATGTGACTCTGACCTTAAAATCTGCGATATTGTGTGTCACTGGAGAGAAAGCTCAATAAAGCGGAGGTTTGAGGAGAATGAATTTCATGGGAAGCTGATTGGAGATAGCGGGTATCCTTGTACTTCGCATCTTCTAACACCAATATTAAGACCAAGGACACAGGCAGAAGAAAGGTACAACCTGAGTCACATACGAACGAGGAATACTGTAGAGCGTTGCTTTGGGGTGTGGAAGCAAAGATTCCGCATACTCAACGAAACAATGCGAGGGTCTCTGCAAGTGATCAAGACCACTATTGTTGCTTGTGCAGTTTTGCACAATTTAGCAATACTCTTTAATGAGTCTATTTTAAATCAAGGTATTTGTGCAAACTAATATGTAAACAAAGTATATTTAATAATGCCAATACATAAAAAATAAGCATATTTTAATTCTTTATTTTGTATTTTTCTAGATCCTTCAGGCCTTGAAAATCAATTATTAATCGATCCAACTATCCCTGATAATATAGAAGATGAAGACGAAAATATAAACAGGGCCATTTATATTGAAACTTATTTTAATCAATAAAAACCATATTTTATTATTTTTCAAAATTTATTTTTTTTAAATATTCCTCCTCTAATGCAAGTATTTGGAGCTTCTTCTCGTGAAGCTCCCTCTCTTGTTCTATTCTTAATAGGTGAAGCTCCCTCTCTTGCTCTATTCTTAATAGATGCAACTCTTGTTGTTGCTTCATTAATTCCTCCCTGCTTTTTTTTGCAAGGAGGAATAATTGATGCTCGTAATTGGAATTTGATTTCCCACTGTAAAAATAACATAAACATTAAACATTATTTCACATAAATCACAGCTGAACAATAAGCACAGGAAATTTCATGAAATTCTATTTTCAACATTACATACTTACGTTTTTTTTGGTTTAGCTTTGAAAATATGATGTGTAGGATTTATACGTGGCAATTCAGTGGAGAAATTTGGCAATTCAGGCTAAAAATAAAAAAATAATAATTATTTTAAAATAATATAAATTTTATTTATAATACTGATATTTTTGTATAACATAACTGATAAAAATATTATACAAATTATTATATAATATGATTACCTATGCATGTGCAGTGCTTTCATCATTTTCATTCAATTTCAATGTATCATCAGCAGACTCCTTAGTAACTTCCTATAAATATATAAAATATAATTACTCAATCTCACAATAAAAAACTATATATGCATAGCGCTATTATCCCTTAATGGATATTCCAAATTAAGGAATAATAGCAGTAGAAAATGTAAAAAATATAAACCTGTTGGCCATGTGTTGCATCGCTATCGAAAGGATTGTTATCAACCACAAACTCATTAGGAAGAGCTGCTATAAGCTCTTGATCTTCAGGCGGAGGACTTGGTGGCGGAGGTCCCCCGCCTGTCATGTTTCTTGCCGTTCTAAATTTGTGTTCCGAAGCCTTAGCTTTCTTCAAATTCCTCCACTGATTTTGTATTTGGCTTAAGTCCCTTTTATGGAGTGAAATGATATTATAACTGAAATATAAATACAATAATAATGTTATTACACTGTAACAATTTATTAAATACAAGAAACTGTTAGAATAAGTAAAACTAAAATAACCAAGACAAAACATCTTCCCATGCAAGTTTTTTTGCTGTATTTGTATTAGTCGACGTATCCTTATTCTCTAATATAATATGTGCTCGCTCGAGCACTAATTATTTTCGAAGCACTTTCTAAAGAGCAATATATATTTATTAATAAGCATTAAAACATGTAAGGAAATAAGTACATTCTATTAGATTTCTTGTGTACATTACGTACCTTATCCTCCTCACTCCAATTCGTCGAACGAGAACGTTTATTGATCATTGAACTCATTTTAAATTAAAACTGAATTTGAATTTATCAAAAATCTCAAATCTGTACAAATGTTTGAAATTTGAAAGTTATCAATATCCTGTCAGTTAAACGCAGTGTTAGCAACCTGAAGCGAACCGATTATTGTACCAGGGGCGTAAAATTATCGTAAATTTAGCATATTTGGATAGAAATTATTGTGTTTTTAGGATAAAGTCAATTATAAATAAATAAATCATATAAATTGTAATATTGATAGGTATGCAAGTTCTCTACAGTTAATCTTTTTTAAACTACTGCTGTCAAATCAACAGGACACTGAAACCCAAACGTTCTTATATAATATACAGTATTATCTATGCCCAAACGTTTTACGCGTGCTACAGAGTTACAGACCATAGACTATACAGATAACAGACTACAGACCTGAACCGAATACCGATTAGGCGATTCCCTTTCCACTTTAAGTTCAATAAACGCGCCAAGTTTAAAATTCACCCGGACAAATTTTCCCTGTTCCCATGAAAGTATCGATATGAATCACGTCAAAATTTCATATTTATAAAGAAAATTAAGAAATGGATTTGAAAAAGTTGTGAAATAAAAAATGAAAGAATTTATTTTATATATCAAAGACTTATATTTATAGAAACAGAAAATATAATTATTATATTTTCATATAATTTTTCAAAAATATAACATAGTTAACGTATTCAGAAAGAATAACGTATGTATTCATATACAATTTAATATAGTTAACGTATTCATAAAGATTAATTATTTGTGTTAACACTTAGAAATCGTTTGGCATTAAAATATTATTAAATTCCTCTACATCCGTGTCACTATACAAATCTTGAAGCAGTGCTTTCTGTAGTAATAGTTTTTTTATAGAGTAACGCTTTGTTCATCCGACTGTATTCGCTCTGTGATGAATCATACGTTGTGCAATCGTTTCCTTTACCTCTAAGTCGTTGTTTAGCTAATAGCACGTGCTACAGTTGCGGTACAGATACGCAAGCACTTAGATTACAAAATAAAATACAGATGGAGCATGTCAATCATTCATCGCCCTTGTCAAAGAAAATACGAAACACAGATAACTATATATTAGTCAGAGATACGAAATCAAAAACGAATACAGTGCCACAAACTTATCTGACCCGGTGGCAAAAACTGGAACTACGTGCCGCCATTTTGAAATGTCACATTTTCACAGACTTTTCATACGAAATATTTTGTTTATATAAAAGAAAGCGACATCAGTGACACTGTCACCGGGTCAGATAAGTTTGTGGCACTATAGTGCCACAAACTTATCTGACCTGTTCCAGTTTTTGTCACCGGGTCAGATAAGTTTGTGGCACTATACGTTCCTCCGCTAGTGCTATAGCGATTCTAGTGTCATGCAATACGTCAAAAGGGGTTTGATATTTTAGTAAAAAAATGCTGTCTTGTGATATTAAAACGCTGTAAAACTTGTTCCCGAAAACAAACAAAAAGATAAAACATCGTTTTACAGATTTTCTGTAGATTATTTGGCTTATTTAATTTTGTATACAAATAATAATTTTTCAAATACGAAGGAATTCAAAACTTCAACGTATGCTGCCAGTATTTTGAAAATGAATTTGCCATTTTTAGGGGTAAAATGGTTAAAAGATATTCGGGGTAGTGCTGTTGGATTTTTCGATCGTGAATGTGATTATTTGTATAGTGCAATAAAAGTTCATGGTCATTATTAGATTATTTTAAAAAGCATTATACATTTTTTTGTTACTTTTATAAAAAGCGTCGTTTTCGCTTGCGATTTAATTCATGTGAACACATGATGGATATGATGAAAATAAAATGTCCCGCATTCTCGACTAAAAACTACCGCTATTCGCATTCATATGTTTTGAAAAATAAAAACTTTTTTTTAATGTAATTTATTTAATAAATTTAATGTAATTTATTTAATAAAAATTGAATAAAATTATTTTGTGCATGTATAACTTTAGTAGATACTAGATAGGTGATAAAATAATTTTTACAATATTATAAAATAATATCAAAAACCCGAATTTATATTAAAATAAAAATTATAACATGACTGCTAATAATTTATGTAGCCTACGTCACTACCACCACAGCTACCTTCATAATTCAGATGATTGCAATGACACCTCACAAGTCACAACTCAAAATCGATCCAACAGTTTATACTGCAGGGCGTGTCAAAGAAATATTATACATACATACCTACACTCGAAAAACATAACCCTCTTTCTTCAGTAGTCGGGCAAAAATTTGGGAAATTTTTCATTATCTGGTAACATAACACGCACACAGAAGCACCGTGTACGTACAGTGCAACGGCGAAATGACAGCACACATAGCTTTATGGAAATGACGATAAATTATTCGGTTTAGTTCGGCAACGCTCCATCTGTCTTTTATTTTGTAATCTAAGCGCAAGCAGTTTTCGCTTCAAGTGGTTTTGATTAGATCATAGATGGCTCTGTAGAGTGTAGTTTACCACTAGACAGGCGGGACTAGGGATGGCGATCTGAGATCGATTAATCGAAGAATCGATTTTTCGAGCAGAAAATATCGATTTTTTAAATCGATATGAAGTACTGTGTCGATTCACTGAATCGATATATCACCCTTGAAAATCGACATTCGATTTTTTCTGTTTTGGTATAAACCATACAATTATTTGCATTTAGTTGAATGTGCCTGAATTATAAGAGTGCTGCCGGTTAAAGAGTTAACTACTCATAAACTCGCGAGATGGCTGTATGTTTAGTATCCTTTACTCGCCTCTCTTTAATAAAAAAGTTACGTTAGTAGTCTTTGACTTTATGTATCTATAATCTGTGACGATTGATATTGCAATTTGCATTATTCATTTGTTTTTTTTTTTTTTTTAATCTTTATTTTATTAACGAGGGTTTGATCAAACATGATCATGCCACCCTCATTGGCATTACAAAAAACAACTATCTACGCTTAATACCAAGATTAACAATTTTGTAAATAAATCTAGCTTCCTTTGAAGAAGGAAGCGCCAAAAAAACATTAACATTGCCCAACAATCTAAGATTCATTTGTTGTTGTCGTTTATTGAATACTGTTATTAGCATAATATAAGTATTTTCATGATTGATAATTGATTTTCATCAGATTTTCATGTAGTGTTTGTTGCGAAATAATAACTAATTGAGAGTAGGTAAGGTAAGTAAATAAGTAAAGCGCTTTTTATTTTTCACTTTGACGCTATTATTTTCAGTTTGTTCTGTTATTGTTTGATATCCTTATAGTTTGATCTTCTTCTTATATATAAAAATGAATCGCAAAATGTGTTGGTAAGCGCATAACTCGAGAACGGCTGAACCGATTTCGATAATTCTTTTTTTATTATATTCCTTGAAGTACGAGGATGGTTTTTATGTAGAGAAAACGTAAATATGTACCACGGGCGAAGCCGGGGCGGACCGCTAGTACGGTAATAAAAATAATTGTTATTTTTGAATTCCCTGATTTTATTGATAAGATTTCGTTAATTGCAATATTAATCTTGTTTTTAGTAAAATTGATACAAATTTACATTGTAAATGCAAACTTGAAAAAAAGATCGATTTTTTAAGAATCGATTTTGTAGGCCTCGATTTTTTCGTGAATCGATTCATTAGACTACGATTCGAATCGATTTAAAAATCGATCTTTTTCGTAAAGAATCGCCATCCCTAGGCGGGACTGACCAATGGGACTGACATATGAAACTTCACGTTTTGACTTTTGACAGTTCGGTCTTGGGAGTTTGGCTTTGGGACATTTTGGTATGGGTGAAATAATATAAATTCTCGAATTTTGCATCATGATAGAAATTATCGTACAATCAGCGTACAATGATACCATGCTATCGTACATCGTACGTAGGCACCAAATTATTGTGTTTGTACAATAATTATTGTACGGTTCCGAACGCTGGTTAAACGTCATACAAAATAAAGTCTACCATTCATATTTGTCAAAAAGTACATTTTTAGTCAAGTTTTACGTGAATAGCGGGTTTTATTTCGATAATGTTACTAGAAAAAAATACATATATTGACGTAACTTAGTTGAGAGACTGCTGAGATAGGTTTATAAGTACCTAAGATTATTTTAATCATTGTTTAAGGAGTTGAGAGTTATTTAACTGAGAGGTGTTTATGCAACAGATCAGTCAGTTTTTATAAGTAAGGCTGGTAATTTTTTACGACATCACATTAGAAACCTCAAAAATAGCAGTACTTCTCCACTATTTAATGGATGTTATTATACATATAAACCTTCCTCTTGAATCACTCTATCTATTAAAAGAAACTGCATCAAAATCCGTTGCGTAGTTTCAAAGATTTAAGCGTACAAAGGGACATAGGGACAGAGAAAGCGACTTTGTTTTATACTATGTATAATATAATAATGATAGTGATAGCACAGTATTACAATATTATTTCCTACAGTAAGGAAACGCCTTTGATGTCGCGCGATGCCGCCGCCAGCGTAGGTACTTACGCTGCCACACGAAAATACGCTAGGGTTGCAACAAATGGGAAATAAAACAATTGTGATTATTAATATTATGATGAAATCATTTATTCATATGTACATTCAAAATAATTGCGATTATTAAATCTGATGTAATCATTTGTTCATAAATATATAATTACAGATATTGCACTGCTAAATATTATTTACGTGGACACTTTATTTTTGGATGTTCTTAATTGTATATTATACCATTTAAGAAGTAATGCATTCGCATTGGGATGTACAATCTGATAAGAAAATAATGAGGACAACATATACATAGCTTTGATTTTAATTCAACAGATACAATTATTAATACAATCTTTCTGAAATATTGTTTCCTTCTGGGATTTCAATGTAGATTTACATCCGTAAACGGAACAGTTTTTGCGCGCCATAATAGAATATGTAAGTACCTATGTATAATAAAATTATTACACAAAAAATACGACTGCGTCGTCCTTTCGCGATAGTTAATGCAAACTCAGCGTGATTGCATTAAGCGGCCCGCGTCGCCCGACCCCCCGCCAGTTCCCCTCCGTTTCTCTGCACAAGTACATTCGTCGCCATACTGTAGGAAATATGGTGATACTGTGGTGATAGTCCGGCTAACGAAAGATAAGACTGGAAAAGGCGGCAAATTCAAAAAATCATCATATTAAGGTAACCTAATGGTAACTTAGGTTATAGTTGGAAATAAAGTTTTGATACTTTAATTTATTATTACGAGCTTTGTTTTTTTGAGAGATTAACAACCTCTACAAACTCTTCATCTATATAATATTATATATATGTAATCTGGTACAGTTATCTGATACAGATAAAAAAAAGAACAGCTAGTGAAAGTAATAAAAAACATAATAAAATACAATTAAATTTTGTTTAATCAATATAATCATATTAAATCTAAAAGCCGCGTTCAGCCGCGAATAAAGAATAAGAATCACTATCATTATCTCTGACATCATTAACTCTTCCATTTCTGCAGTTATTCCATCTTGTTTTTTTTGTACTGCTCTTCAACATGAATAACATGGTTCGGTCATAGAAGAAATCTCGTTGAGATACTGATTTTGTGTCTTTAAACATTTTGAACGGACAGATCGTTCAATTTTATATTGTTGCTTTAATAGTTTATAACTGGATTACTGGTATCATCCATGCAAAATAATAATAATAATATTAAACAAATCATATAATGTGCAATGCAATCAAGATGAAAAGTATCAAAATATCAAGTCACACTGTGTGTTTTTCCTTGAAAACTACATCTCTTTCAAATTGTTTCTTTTTAAATTTATTAATCATAGTTTAAAGTTTTCGTCATGTTTTCAACTCAGTTTTCAATTATTAGAAATCACTAAAATCCTAAGCTAAAATCGCAGAAAATAAAATCACTTTGACAAGCTTTGACACATCAACAACTCAGGTTTTAATGACAGTTAACTGTTAAGTGTTGCCAAATAAATTTTCGAAATAAAAAGCCAGTCTCATCTTTCGAACCAGACGTGACTAGTATAGATTTATTTATTGATTTAATAAATGAAACGATACCAATTTAAATTTCGCGCTGTTTATGTATGATGTGCGCATGTCTTAATGCTCTAAGGCGCATGCGCAGGTTTCAATTATTTTATAACTAGTGCCCCGGCTTCGCCCGTGGTACATATTTAGTATCCTATATCCTTCTCCTGGCTCTAAACTACCTCCCTGCCAATTTTCAGCTAAATCGGTTCAGCCGTTCTTGAGTTATAAGTGGAGTAACTAACACGACTTTCTTATAAATATATAGATTTTAATAAAATAAATAATTTAACAATTTCAATGATGGACCTATACGGACCTAACGGTAAAGAATACGATTTTGATAAAATTCGCCAATTTTGATATGGATGAGGTGCTAAAGTGTAATTTTTTTATACCCAAAATTAAAAAAAAAATATTTAAAAAAAAACTAAAGGGGACCTAACGAAAAAATTGTGGGACCTTATAGGACCTAACGAAGACCTATAGATTAAGGTCATTTTTGACCCAAAATTCTATGGATGGGGTGCTAAAGTGTAATTTTTTTATACCTAAAATTTAAAAAAATATTTAAAAAAAAACTAAAGGGGACCTAACGAAAAAATTGGTGGACCTTAAAGGACCTAACGGGGACCTAACGATCAAGGTCATTTTCGACCCAAAATTCCATAGATGGGGTGCTAAGTTTGCACTGGTCCAATATGTTATTTACTCAAGTTTACAGATGTATTTTAAAAATTCGCTATAATTATCTGAATTACTTTTACATGATTAAATGAAATCAAAGTTGAACTTCGCTAAACATTCAAAATGCGTACATTAATATTATTTTATTAGTCAGTTCAATAAAGAAACGAATCTTCAATGGCGGCCAAAGCTGACTTTGACAGATGGTAGGATCACCAAAAAAGAAAATAAAAATAACGTAAATTGATAATTATTTTATTAATTATTTCAAATTGTTTGTTGACAAACTTTTTTGTTATTGTATTTGTGTATTTATATGAATTATCATATTTACGTATACAGAATGTAATAAAATCCCCATAATACTTGTAATAAGTCCATAAAACTGAACAACTTTTCCCAAAGAACATATTTTGTCAAATTCCAATAAAACATTATTTACTTTCGCAAATGCATAATTGTCATTGTAAATTTATGATAAAAACTATTATAGGGAAAATCAAATACATTTTAGTGATTTTATTTTTCCATTTTTTTTTTGCATACCGTACGGCCGTGTGTGAGCGAGAGGGAATGATAAGCGCCGCCATTGAAGATTCGTTTCTTTAAAGAACTAACTAATACATAGCCTACGAGTTATGTCAATCTAATATTGAATGCACCTTCATTATCTGTTACTCGTTTGCAACAAATTGACAGCAGACAAGCAACTGATTTGTAAAAATAGAAATGGAGATCGTTGTGTTTGACATCGTGTATCAACAGTTTCTGATATCTTGTGTTATGTAGTAAATAATAAATAAAAGTGCAAAGGTTTTCGTTGACTTTAAGCAAATAATGTTCGTAGCTTGTTGAACTTTTACGGAGTGATATTGAGCAAAATTCTGTTTGTTTATTAACGCCAACAAGACGAAATAATCATGGCGGATCCACTGAGTTTGCTTCGCCAATATAATGTAAATAAAAAAGAAATTATTGAACGGGACAACCAAATTATATTTGGCGAATTTTCGTGGCCGAAAAATGTTAAAACAAACTATCTTATGTGGGGGTAAGTTATCGTACCGATACCGTTTTTCCTTTTTTGAAAATCAAATGTAACCTATTATCCAACAAAATTGTATAAATTTTTCATATCATTAAATATTTTTGCAGTTCGGGGAAGGAGGGCTGCGAAAAAGAATATTACACTTTGGAATGCCTGCTATTCATACTTAAAAATACACACTTGACCCATCCAGTTTATGTAAAACAAGCAGCTGTAAGTGAGAATCATATTTTATTTATATACAAGCAAGTGCTTGGTAAAATAATGTATTTGTAATAATATGACTTGGTATTATATATTTTAATCATTGACAGACAGTAAAAGGAATGATCGGGCAATTATCAAATATTTTAAATATATATTTATTTTTGGTCAAAAACAACAATCATGAGATCTATTGACGTACTAATATGACTTTATTTTATAATAAGTAATATTATATTTTCATAAATAACACCTATTTGCTTTTCTGTACAGGCTGCAAACATACCACCTGTACGCCGTCCCGATCGTAAGGATATGCTTGCATATCTTAATGGTGAGACGGCAACAAGTGCATCCATTGACAAAAGTGCACCCTTAGAAATACCAACGCAGGTATGTGTGAATTTGACTACCAATATTACAATCATTTGTACTGTGATTGTAATAAAACACTTATTTTAAACAATAAAGGTTAAACGGACACATGACCATGATGGTGGCGAATCAGCGGCCAAGAAACCTCGTATTGAAGAGATTCATGTACAAAAAGTGCGAGAGCAGCTTGCAGCTCGCCTTGATGCACCTAAAGAAGCTTCTGTCACTGTTGACAATATCAAGTAAGAATTTGGTTGCTAATAAATTTGGGTCACCAAAGTTGTAATAATTTTTTTTAATGGTATTTAATTTAAAATAAAAATAAAAACTGAAAATATAAATTCACTTTAATACCAACACATGTGATAACATTGCACTATAAAAGTAATAAAATAAAAATACTTTTACTCTTGTCTTACAGATCTCTATCTGAAGCCATGTCTGTTGAAAAGATTGCAGCTATTAAGGCAAAACGTTTGGCTAAAAAAAGGACTACAATTAAAAGTAATGACTACTCTGATACACTTGGTGTGGTTGGATCAGACTTGAGGGCTATTCTGGATTATGATGTTGATCTCACCAAGGATATTATCAGTCGAGAAAGGCAGTGGAGGACTAGGACAACAGTATTACAAAGCAATGGAAAAGTAAGAAGCTTATCATCATTTATTCAATATAGTTTATAGCTTTTTTAAATTGGCTGTCGATAGCTAGTTTGCTTGTTAAGCTACAATTTTATTAATACAACATCCATTAAACACATACAAATAAAGGAAAATTCCTATATTTCGTCAATATGGTATTAACTATATGTACTTAATATTATAAAGCAGAACAGTTTGTTTGTTTGTTTGGATATGCTAATCTCAGGAACTACTGGTCTGATTTGAAAAATTATTTCGGTTTTAGATAACCCATTTATACAGGTATAGGCTATACATTATCTCGCTAAGACCAACAGGAGCGGAGCACTACAGGTTAAACCGTGGGGCACAGCTAGTTGTAGATGAAAATTTATTAATTTAACTAGTCTCTTATCAAGCTTGCTATTTCAGATATTCGCAAAGAGCATTGGAGCTCTACTTGGAAGTATAAAAGCAAGGGAAGAAGGCAGGGCAGGAGTACCGAGGCCCCAGCCAGTCATACTTCCCCAACCAACAGCAATCCCTGCACAACAAACACAGTATAACAGATACGATCAGGAAAGATTTATTAGGCAAAAAGAAGGTATAATTTTATATCAAGTATGTACTCTAAAATAAAAAGAATAAAAAAATATTCACGTCTTATATGTAAATACAGGCATACCCTCAATTTTGTTTGATTCAGGGAAGATATCACATATGAGAAATAATGCAGCTTTTGTGATCGTTTATAGTTAAAGTTGACACATTTATCTCTTTATATGTTTGTGTTTTCACCAGAATATAGTGAAATAAATAAATGAAAATAAACTCCACACAAGTCATACTTAACTTGTTTATTACTAAATTCACTTTACATATTTTAAATTGTCTTAAATTGATTTATAATTTATATATTACATCTTCACGTTGCAGAAACGGAGGGCTTTAAAATTGACACTATGGGAACATATCATGGTATGACACTGAAGTCAGTGACAGAAGGCCCCAGTGTGCCGGTTGCAGCGCGAGCTCCTGCCACCCCGAACCATCCACGACAAATGCCACGTAAGTAAAATATTATGTGTCGTAATATTCAAACTATGTTGTATTGTTGTATTTGCTATAGATCTAAAAACATAAATAAAAGGTAATATAGAGTGAAAGTTATTTTATTTTGTGTGTTATCAAATTATCAAATGTGAATAGATTGAATTTTAAATGCTGTCTGTGTTGTGTGATATAATTGCAAGTCTGGTAATTTAGCATTTTATTATCTTTATTAAAATTTACTTACCTGCTTTTTTAAAATGCCTTGCCCTACCTTGAAATAAATTAATGAGTAAAGTACTATGAAGTAGAGTACATCTTATGTGTATTAAATGTATTATTGTAATAATCAAATCTTAAAATCAATCTGAGATCCAACAGACATTTTGAAGTGAAAACTTCTTTAGCGGCGTTGAGCACTTTTTCTGTAATGGGTATAAAGTCTTAAACTCGCGTCAGGACACGTGACCTGATCGAAAAAGCGTAAGACGGATACCATTCCAAAATATCAAACATGCTGAATGTTAATAATCAAGTTTTCACTTCTGCCAGCACTCCCGGAGTGCATCCTGTCTTTTTTTTCATTCATATAAGCAAACATAAAATTGCAGAAAACGGTCCCATACCAAGCACGCCCGGTCGTAAAGAGCTCCTACCAGTAGCAGCTGCAAGGCCTCCAACGGGCGGAGGGAAGAGACCTTCCCGAACGCCCATCATCATCATACCCGCAGCTGCAACCTCGCTTATATCCATGTTCAATGTTAAGGATATGCTTCAAGATCTTAAGTAGGTGTAAATGTTATAATTTTTGAAGTGAAACTTCTTTATCGGGGTTGGAAAAAAATTTAGTGTAACATATTTTCGTTACGCGTGACATTTTTCCGTTACGCGCCATCTTTTCCTTATCCCTACCACGCGTGATTCGACGTATTTTTGTAAAGTTGCATATAGTAAATTATTTTTGAAAAATAAGGTCATAAAGTTTTACTTCTTACGTATGTGCACTAGTACACGCACACATTTTTTCTTATGCTAGTTACAGTTTATGCTTCTTAATTTTAGAATGTTTAGCTCATCTTCTCTTTTATTGTGAAATGCTTACAATTCACATAATAGTGCAAGTTCTTAGTATAATTAATTCATTTCAAATAATTAATATAGTCTAGTAATTATTATGTAAATTATAGAATTATTTTATCTACAGCTAGTGCACAGAGATCTGTGCAGTAAAACAGATGTTTATTCCTTTGATAATTGTTCTGTTTTTTTTTTTATGTGGAAGTAATTTTATGAAATTTGCAATAAAATTTTCACTTATAATACCACAAGAGCTTCAAAATTATCGGGTATTTTCCGATAGGTTCGTTGCAGGGAACCTTGAGGGAAATGCCAGATAATTGCTTCAAAATTATCTGGCATGTGGTATTCGGGGGATTATTTTTCCGTCCCAAATGTCGGCCAATAATTTCACAATTGAATTCAACCTGTCAGTTTGACGTCAACTACCAGAGAAAATTTTCAAAAAATTATCAGTATAATACCATATAGGTTGTACCACGTGACGTCGAATGGTGCAATTCTATTGGTCGATATTTGGGTCGGAAAAATAATCACTTAGGGCGCTTGTGCACTACAAGGAATTTTACTGTCCGGCATTCCGATTTTTTACGGTCCGGTGTGGCATGAAAAAACCGATGAATTGCTTGTGCACCTGTCCGTCTTTACTCGGATCAGTGCAGTACAGTTCAAGGAAGTATGGCAGTATAATAAATGATTGTTTTTGCATTTTACAAGAAACGAGTAGGTAAAAATATAGAAGAATTATATTACTTCGTTATAATAAAAAGTAAAGTTCCGTAAGAGATTTAAAATGCGTGTTTCACTTATTTATTTTAATCGGTGACGAGGAGCTAAATCTATTCCCACTTGAACTTTAACTTACCAACACTTACTTAGATAATAATTATAGGTCAATGCTTGGTCAATGTATATATAAAAAATAACAATACCGACTTCTCAAATCTCATTGCCAGCTAAAAGAAAGTAAAACAAGAGCTTGCTTTCAATTGGCATATGCAATAAAAAGAGTAAAATCCAAGCAAGTGGGCACTCGAAAACAATTATACCTACAGCGACTCGTAAACTCAAAAAACCATCCGGAATAGGGAAAAGTAAAATGTCGGACAGTAAAATTACGTATAGTGCACAAGCTAGTATTTAGATTAATTGCGTGCCATACCGGACCGTAAAAAATCGGAATGCCGGACCGTAAAATTCCTTGTAGTGGACAAACGCCCTTATAATACCACAAGAGCTTCAAAATTATCGGGTATTTTCCGATAGGTTCGTTGCAAACAAATGAAGGAGTCAAGTTTTTAGTCAAGGTTAAAAAATCACGAGCGCGAAGCGCGAGTGATTTTTCCTGAAAAACTTGACGACTTTATTTGTTTGCAGGGAACCTTGAGGGAAATGCCAGATAATTTTGAAGCTCGTGTGGTATTCGGGAGATTATTTTTCCGTCCCAAATGTCGGCCAATAATTTCACAATTGAATTGAACCTGTCAGTTTGACGTCAACGACCAGAGAAAATTTTCAAAAAATTAACAGTATAATACCATGTAGGTTGTACCACGTGACGTCGAATGGTGCAATTCTATTGGACGATATTTGGGTCGGAAAAATAATCAACTTTATTACCTCAGATTCGTGGCTGTGGAGCAAAAGAAAGCCGAAGGCGCCACACGTGAAAATGAAGTATTATTGCAGAGGCGAAAGGGTCCATCTGGTGACAATGTACCCAACAATGCAACAACAATAACGGTACTTATTTGAATTATGAACTATTTATTTAACCAAAAAAAGCTTCATCCTTTTCAAGTCATTAAAGACGATTTTTTTGTGGCTATCCACAGGAAAAGAATGATTTTATCATAATACCAGCTGTTCCTCGCAGTTTTACCCGCATTGCTCCGCTCCTGTTGGTCTTAGCGTGATGATATATAGCGTATAGCCTTCCTCAATAAATGGGCTATCTAACACCGAAAGAATTTTTCAAATTGGACCAGTAGTTCCTGAGATTTGCTCTTTCACACAAACAAATAAAATCTTCAGCTTTATAATATTAGTATAGATGTATATTTTTACACGCTTTATATTAGCTTCACCTGTATGTTTGTTTGTAACCGACTTCTTTGGGCGCGATTTTGTCCCACTTTAAACGGCCAGATTTCATTCAAACTTTGTATATTTATTGAGGACCGGTGACAATACACTAATTTGATAAAATTTTCTATTTTTTAGTTCTAGTTTTTAGTTCTATAAAAAGCGTGTTTTTTAGTTTTTTAAACTATTATTATTAATTATATAAATATTGTTTAGGTCCCATATCGCGTGGTGGACAATCCCAGCAGGCTGTCAGCGGCGGAGTGGGACCGCGTGGTGGCCGTGTTCGTGCAAGGACCGGCTTGGCAGTTCAAGGGCTGGCCCTGGGATGGCAACCCTGTGCAGATATTTGCTAATAGTGAGTAGTATTTATTTATTTACACTTTATTGTGCTGGCATACAAATTAATCTTTAAAATTAAAACTTAAAAACTAGTCCAGCACAGAAGGCGGCCTTATCGCTTAAGAGTGATCTCTTCCAGGCAACCTATGGTATATGCAACCTATGGCTATGTAGTAGCTATGGTGGAGTCCTGAAGTGTCTAATTCTTTGGCTCTTTAAAACATTAAAAAAAATGTAGTTTTTACTTTTAATTTTTCCGATAAATTTGAATTTTTGTTGCACTTTAAAATTGCATATATTAATTATGTTTAATATTCATACATAATTCATGTCAAAAAGGCTTATTAGACCACCCAATTTTTAGGGACCCTAACCCTAACTAAGAGTGGTGTAATAAGACTTAGGGAGTTAGTGTCCCGATTTAGGGCGATCGGGTCTGCCCGATCTGCCTAGCTCCCTAAGCGCCCTGCAGATTGGGTAATGTAATAACGTTTAGGGCGGTTAGGGAGCTCAGTTGCCGCGCGACTAGTGCGTGGAGTGGCTGCTTTTGTCAATGATATTATATATAGAAACAAGAGGTAGATACGTCATCAACGCACCAAAACTGATTCCGTGAATTGGTCCTATTTGGGACCAATGCAATCAGTCAGATTGTCACCGGTCCCAGTGAGCGTATGTGCCGATAGGTACATTAAAGTTGTCGAAAATGCCTTCCTGTGTGTTCAGAAAGTGCACGTATTCGTGCAAAAAAATAAAGAAAGATAAAGGAATATCATATCACAGCAAAATATATTAAATTATTACAGTTTAAGAGTAAAAATAACAATTTACAATTCTTTATGAATGACACTTGCTTGACACGTGTATTGAAATAATGAAAGGGATAAAACATTGCTTCAATCACTAGTGTGACAAAGCTAGCGTACACTGTGTTCAAAGATTATCATGTAGATACGATTATTGAAAAATGAAAATAGAACGGTTATTTTATTAATTTCGATTTGGGTAAATACTTGATTATTTTTATATTTAAATCCACACAGTGCATATAATTAACAAATATATCTATTTATTATATACAATGAAATCGTGATGGCAAAAATGTTTGTTTGCAAAAATGAAGTTGAACATACGTATTAAAGAAAAGATTATCGCTACTGAAGAAAAATGCTATTTGCTTTTCTGTAAATATAGCTATCAATGAACATAAATTTTATTTGTGTTTTAGATAAAAAAGGCTTATACTTCATCCTTTCTTTTATTTCATCCTTTTTTTTTCATCTAGGCACCACTATTATTATAATTATCCTACAAGTTGGAGTGATGACCTTGTACGGGTTTCGGGAACTGCCTTGAAACGAATAGCGTAAGATCGGTCCTTATGGAGTTCTATAAGGAGGACTATGCAGTATGCTCAGCAGTGGGTGTTTATCGGGTGAAATGTCAAATGATGATGACCGAAAACGAACACCACAGCTAGTAATAAATACTTAATACAGTTATATCTCCAAAAAAGTTTTTTTTCATTTTAATACAACATCATAATAATAATTAAATAGTAAATGAAATTGTCACATTTATTTACTTGTGCAGGAAACCTATAGTAGAGCCATTTTAATAGGCAACATTTGACAGTTCAACAAAATTCAACAACGTAACCTAGTAACGACGACATAGAATAACATGATATTTCGTTTTGTTAGAACTGCACATTTGCTTAACTTTTTTCAATTACGATTACATATTTATAATAATAATGACCGATGCAACTAATTTTAAGATTTGATTTTACTGATAAACCATTCTAAACATAATAAACATTTTCTTATTTAAAGAACTGACGTCGCTACAATTTTGTGTCAATAAACCTTTTTTCTTTATAAATACCAGAGACGTTACTCTAAAAATCGAAATCTGACATCTAGAATCGAATGCATTGGTTACTTGGGAATAAAAATCATCATAAATTATTGACATGTGTTTCAAGTTCGATTGACAATTGTTTCAAGTCCGTATCGATTAATTCGCTTTAATCGATGTTTTTAAGCAGGTTACCACCCTATGAAAATAAAATTGATAGACGTCAAATGTTGCCTATTAAATTGGCTCAACTATAACATTTATAACATTGAACCTTCTGTGTCGTTAGTCTATGCCAATTACCATGGCAACTACTTGTTTATTTATATTTAATTGGTGAATTCTTATGACTTTTGCTTACACCTGCGCGGAAGTGACAAACTATCTTTGTCTTTTTTGTTTATATCATTTTATTAGAGCCATCTCTCTTATACAGTCTGTCAATGTAATAAATTAAGTAAAATGAAACTTGTATTTGTGTGTGCCTGACACTGCATATGAAGCATTTTTTTTTGATATATTGTGTGTATATAACGTATCTATACATAAAATATCATTGGCTTTTGTATGTAAGGTGTCACCAAACTTCCCTACTACAGGTTTATATAACTTAAAAGGGAAGTTCCAAATGTTTGTGATCACACCGCCATGTTAACAAATAAATAAATTGTTTAAATCAATTGTTTATTTAATTGTTTTAAAACTCAACAAGTGTTCAAATTGTTCTGCACCTACTCTAATTAATTCATTAAAACTCCCGGTTCAAGCACGCTTAGTATTTGCATATTTGAAAGCTTTTCACGTAACCGCAAATACTCTTTCACCCAGATCTTTCTCTTCTTTTTTAATATTTGTTATTGCGTCAACGGTTGCCACTGCTACAGCAACTTTTTGAAGTTTCGATACTGACGGCGGCATAATGTAAAATGCAACAATACGTTTATCTCTCTAGACATTCGCGTATAAACTGAGTTAGGGCCCAATTCGCAGAGAAGTGTAATAAGCGCCACACTAACTAGGGAACACGCCCACCCTAGATGCAGGGCCCTTCATATCGGGTAGTGTAATAAGCCTTTAAAATTTACTTAATACTACTACACAATGTCCGCAGTATGCGCGTTCCACTTGAAGTTCGACGAGATGAAGCTGGACGCGAACGTGGCGCGGTGGGCGGTGACGGTGATCAACCTGAGCCGCACCAAGCGGCATCTCGACCGCGCAGCACTGCTCGCCTTCTGGGAGACGCTCGACAAGTATGGATGCGGAATTTTTATTTATTTATTTAACATTTTTAAAATCGTTTTAGTCGGGTGACATGTTCAGAAACTTGTGTCACACCAAAACCTCACGATCGCGATCGCAGGTATAACGAGAGAGAGACGGACCGATCTCCCGTCTCATCTCGAGCGCTGCCACCAATAAGACGTTATCACGTAAACATCTCGATCGTAAACCTACTTTACAAACAACCAATTTTTTGATAAGTAGTATGTAGTAGTATTTTATGATATATTGAAATATGTAATATGCTACTTATTTACACTTATATTTATTTAAAAAAGAGATTTATTTACTTAAATGTTAAAGTTTCATTAGAATTTTATTTGCATTCAGAATGGATATTTAATGTTTACAAAAAAAGGAAAGAAACTAAAGTTATTTCTAACGGAAGTAAAGCTACTCAAGAATCCAACTTAAAAATAGTTTTTATTTGGATGATACATTTCCATGTTCTTTCTTGAATAATTGTGAATATCTTGTCTATTGTTGATTACAACAATTCAAATATTTGAGACAAGCACTCTCTTTGATTTGTAATATGGTACAGTTGGCAAAAAATATCACCTACCAAATTATAACTCAAAAACTCACAAAAGGAACTTATATTAGAATGAATTATTTGGTTCAGTGCCCAAAGTCAAATAAACACGAAGCGTGCGAAATAAACACGAGTGATCATATAGCGGTCCAGATATTTGTTTTTTATTTAGGTACGCTAAAATTCGACATTCTATATTTTGTGAGATTGACTCGGTAGGTAAGGATAATTATGATTATTTTAAAAAGTGGAACTTGAAGGGTTACGAAACTGTCTTTAAATTGATACTGAACTGAACTGATTCCATCTTTATAATTGATATTCATAATCATTACATTTTATTTTGTAGAAAAATATGTATAAAGATTTTTATTTTTGTTACAGGCACATGATGAAGAATAAGCCACATCTTAGGTTTTAATTTTGTTATAGTGTTATTGAATTTTATCCTATAGATAAATATATTGTGTGAATATATGAACGCCTTACTAGCAAGCGAATCTAAGTCAATTCATACCATTTAATTATTATTTTGACTGACTGAAGTGATATTATTTAACCAATACATAGCTGTTATGATATTAAGAGAATGTATCTCTAAGTTTCCACTAGTAAGTAGTTTAATAAAACCTTGTTAATCCGCTGTTTTGTTAAACACTATTGCCTTATATAGTTTTAATAACCCTCCTTGGAATGTTGTATTTTTTACAGAAGTATCTCAGTTTAAGAACGAAGTTTTTGTCCTACATAAATATCGGAATATTTTTCATACCTTATACTCTTTTAAATAAATTTTATATAAACTGGAGTTATTGACTAATTACATCTACTCGCTTCTTGACTTTCTTGCTTAATTAAAATTCCTCAAAAGATTAACAGTCGTGAAACTCTCGTGTAGATGTAGTTTTAATAAAAATACATTGGATCATTATGAAAGCCCAATCAACAAGATAATTAGTTTTTTGACCTTTTCTAAATATATTTAAATAGTTATCTATATGCCTTTTCTCCAGGCCTTTGCTATTTGTATAAAATTGCAATATCTTGTATGCTGAAACGAGTTTAATAAAATAATTTATTACGAGTAGGTAATATCGTCAAAAAAAAGATATAAATAAATATCAGGATATTTTCATAGATGCTACAAATAGGTATTGAGAGCAGGGCTAGTCGTTAAAATTATATAATAATAGATCTTAAATCTTCAAAACCCACTTTGATTTATAGGTTACTAGACGTCCGCCCCGGCTTCGCCCGTGGTACATATTTCGCAATAAAAGGTAGCCTATGTCCTTTCTCGGGTATCAAAATATCTCCATACCAAATTTCATGCAAATTGGTTCAGTAGTTTAGGCGTGATTGAGTAACAGGCAGACAGACAGACAGAGTTACTTTCGCATTTATAATATTAGTATGGATTTCAATAAATATTTCTATTCGTTTGTGAATAAAAGCGTCGCCCATGTATCGAATGTTTTGATTAAACACTTTGGTTCATTGAATTGGCGCCTTGCCGGCGTTGTTAAACCGCGGCTCCTAGCAACAGTGTCGTCACGCGACCTCATACCCGTCCGATTAGGGCCCTTCTGGCCTCCTCCACTCAAGCGACAGCTCAAGCCGAGGTTCGTGGTCCCCGTCAAGGGGGGACGCCCTTGTGCATGTCGCTACCAGGGTGAACCTTCAGTTCACCCCCGCGTCCGCGTTAAAATGTAGAAGCCCTTCTGGCTAACATTGAGAGACACCACACAAAAAAAAAAAAAAAAAAGCGACCTCATACTCCCAAGTGCCTTTGCGAACTGCGACATTCCTTAATCTACGTGCCAACGTTAATGACTCGTCACAACAAGCTTAAATTGCATAAATTACTCTCAATTTCAATTTGATACTCGGATGAATTGAACATTCATTACTGGGAATAAGCGGTACCAAAAATAATACAATACTTACTTGCTCTATATAATGTTTAGAGTTTAGAGTTTTGACTCGTGTGTTATTCAGCCAAAGTACAATTAAATGGTATGGAAATGTCAAAAGATCTGTGATCTTTGTCATTTAACAACAATAAATTGTTGAACTTACACTTTGTTTTATTTCCCACCTGTAATTCTTGAGTGGTCATGGAAAGGAAATTTATGACTATGAACCTATTAGGTACTTAAAGGTAGAAATAAAATTCACGATTCTATTTTCGGTTGTCTTTATTTAAAATTTACTTAATCAAATGACAATGTATAACAATAAATAAATCTGATCTTTAGGTATAGAAATAAGTATTTTAATGATATTTTCTGTACACAAAATAAAAACCATTCCGTTTTACCCATAACAATATCACATCGTTAGGTTTGTGTACTTCAATGTGCCCATATTTATTATAGATACATAAAATATTCAATTTACAATTGCTATGCAATACTTGATACATTAAAACGACTTAAGCATTTTTAATGGGCTATCCAAATATTTCTAATTTACAATTGTATTATTTGTCTCACAAAATAGTTAACACGACTGTTTTTACTTACAGTTTATTAAAATTCAAGCGTGGAGATTGTCATCTACTTACCATGTTACACTTTTAAAAACAAATCATGACGTTAAAAATATACATTCTTCTAAATAATGTATTTTTTGTTAAAATACAACAACCACCAACAATAATTACCACTGGGTGGGATTATTTATATGCCCTAACTAAGATTTTCACACTTTAAACTTATACATAATAAAAATACAACCTGAACAGTATCGTAATGCCCCGGTAAGGAATGATAGGACCAATTTTTGCCGGTCGCAAAACTTCTGCCCATATATTTTTTGTAAAAAGATAAATAAACACATTTAGTCTTTAATAAGGGATAGAAAATTGACAGTATCGTTAAGTCTTCATTGAAAAAAAAATGAAAACGCCAAAACTTTTCAATGTTGTGCAATCCCTGTAAAAGCACAATATTTGCTTTTGCAGTGATGATAGAAATAATTTCGTTATCTATCCCTTCTGATACATAATAAAAAGATAAAAATTCCTATCAAATTATAATAATTACGATAGAGCTAAATATTTAAACTAAAAACCTAGAAGTACGTCTAGAAAGCTATCTAGTATAAAATGAGAGCTGATGAATCCTACAAGCCATGAGTTTAGCACAATCACTCATAGCTATTTGTAAATGATATAGAAATTATAATTCCTTACAATATCGTGGGCTCGAATTGAGTCTTATTATTCAAAAACAAATAAATGTTTGCATTCCATCAAAAGAACTTCATGATAGTAGTTACAGTATGGGCCTTAATTTTTTTAATTTAAACCCTGTTTCTTTTTTTTTTGGCGTGACCTTAAACTGCATGATCCTTGAGGAATGATTCGTGCAAACTAATGAACGATCGTTCTACGCTTATACATAGTAAATCATCTTAAATAGCACAAAGCATTTTGAGTTTCACTAAAAATAAAATTGGTATGGTATTGAATATTTATTTATTACTTATAAACAAATATTTTAGAGCAATAATTAACATTAGGGTATTTTAAATTTTACTTTGTCAAAATACATTCAGTAAAAATTCAAAAATACCATAAAAGGAACAAATTTTGTATCAGTCAAAAAATATATTAAATGAACTTGGTCTAAAATATAGGTAAGTACTTAATTTAAATTTCGAAGTTCTTTGTCATTTAAACTGTTAGGTAATATACCTAATTGAGCTCCTACCATTTCGCGGCAACAATGAAGTGCCTTATAGAAATAAACAAGTACAGATCTTTAAATAAAATCCATATTGCAAAATATAAAGATGCCTTTTAAAGTCGGCGCGGACTCAGTATTCGAAAGTGGTCGATGTTGGCACAACTTCCAAGATCATCTGCAGAAACACCGTTATCTTATCTGTAGGAAAAAAGGATACGTGTATTGAAATAAACAAATATACAAAGAAGGCTAAAAACACCAACACGATAACTATCTACGTATCTAAATAGAAGTGCTTTTACTATAATTAACATTAAACAAAAATGATCAAAACAATCCTTACCCATGAATGGCAGAGAATAGCCCCATTTAACAAAAGGTAGATAGACGAGCAGACCACAGAGTATAAAACCGGCTGCGTAGAGATACTCCCACTGCGGCTTGTCAATGATTGGTGCTACTACCAGGTACGTCGACACTATCAGCACTATGTATGGAATTATAATGGGCACCTATCGACAAAATGGTAAATACAATTTTAATGAAGAAAGAAACGGTAAGAATAGATTTTTTTTATGAGTCGAATAAAAATCAAATAATAATTTGAGTGCAATGATGAAGCATTTCGCTTAGCGAGGATACCTCCTACTTGTAAATGTAGAGTCAGAAAATAAAGATAGGAAATGAATCAATACCTACTTCAAATATTAAGTGCATAAGTGAATACTGAATGTATGAATTGTGCAGCTAAAGTGAAAATATATTTCAAACCTTATATGGTCGAGGCGCATGCGGTTTAGTCCGTCTCATAACAATCAGAGCTAACATGGCGCCGCCGTAGAAGATCCACGCGGTAAAGGAGAAGAAGTCAATCAGGGAGTCTATTGTGCCGTACAACACCATCGCCATTGCTATCAGCGACTATAAACAAAAGACGATTTGAATTTCACAATTTAAAACCAAGTTAACAGCTACATGTTTAGGTACTGTGTTTCTGCTATCTACAAAACGTTGTCATTGTTTGGCAAATTACATTAGGCTTGCGCGTTAAAGGCAAGAATTGATAGACTTTTGAATAGTTTAAAAAAATATTTACATGGAATATCAATCCCGGTGCTGGCGTAAAGCGACGTACATGCACATACGACAAAATGTCCAGTAAATGGCCTTCGCGTGACGCTGCGAAGCACAACCTGTGAAAATATTAAATAGAGTATAGGTATTTAGACCTAAAACTGTCCTGATATAGTGAGAGTAGAACTAAGAGGACTTAGTACGACTGATAGACGCTAACAAAAAAATAGTAGATAGTGCAGCGCACATAATAAAATTATTATCGATGAATAGATGTTACATACCTAGATGCCGAGATGCAAAGGTACCAAATATGGGATATATAGCGTTTAAAAAGAACAAAATCTCGAATTTGGTGTTTATTTATATCTATAACTGTAAGATAAATTGACCCCTATAAAGATAAATATTAAAATAACGCTTGAACAATTCCGCGAAACATTTTTAGAGTCCAATTACCTTCCCGCTACAAAGAGCGTGCCATTAGCTGAGCCAAAAGTGGATATGGTGACGGCAAGCGGCATGAGCCAAGCGACTGGCCCCAGCAGGCGGTTGCCGAAGGTGACCGCCACCGCCTCGCTGTCGGCCATCTCGCTGACCGACATGACGGCCAGATATGACACGTTGACCAACGCGTAGCACAGCGTCACCAGTGGTATTCCGATTACTATACTCAGTGGTAAATTCCTAGTAATCATAAATATTAGGGAATAATGTCACTTTTTAATACATATTTTAACATAAACAGTCAATTAAAATCAATAGCAATATAGCTTTAATTAATCGTCTGCGGTGTGTGACCTGCTATGACTATAAATATATCTCCAAAGAGTAGATATTGATTGAAAACACGTAAGGAAGTTAAGAAAAAATAATAGTATTGTAAGGTTTAACTTTTCTTGAAACAAGGTACCTATAGTGTATCATTAACATACATATAAGTAGAGTCAATTATAGTAAAGTATAGTTAAGTAATAACACACTAACGCAGAAAGTGCACTTACTTGGAAGGATTTTTAATCTCTTCAGTCACATAGTTGAGGTTATTCCAACCATCATAAGCCCAAAGGCCGGTGTAGAATGCTGTTGCTATGTTGCCCAGAGTCGCCGTGCTACTGGCGAAGTTGGGCTCCTGTAAATGTCGCGTATTACCTGCACCATACGGACACAACTCCTGTCAGTCTACATCAATTATTCACTTCCCATTATGATTATAGGTATGAATTAAACGAGGAGCGGCGATGTGAATTTAGTCTGATTAGAAGAACATTCTTTGTTTTTCCGATGAAGTGTTTCGGAAGATAATTTAGAAACAAAGTAACAAAGGTAGTTACGTGACTGTTTTCTAATCAGATCGTTGATAATGTAAATTGGGATGTTGGATATTTTAAATTGTATCACAAGCGTCAATGAATGATAAAATGATATGCACACACCACGTACATTGACGAGTAGATATTTATATTACCTAATATCAATTTGTAAGCTCCTCCACACACGATTATTGCTATGGCCACAAGTTTAGCTGCCGTGAAGATGTTCTGGACATTTGTGGCCAAATTCACGCTATAACAATTGACCGCCAAAATCATCACTAAAAAGAAATAAGAACCAGTATAATGAGAGTCAAGCAACATTTTATGTCTTTCGTAATGGGATGTTGATCAAATTAATTGCTACTATTATTTTGTGTAATATTGCCAAGTGGTTTCAATTATGCTCTTATTTCAGGGTTAGATGACATCCTCACAAAGGACGTCCCATCATGACGTAAATCGCTTGAATGGACATAATGGAGTCTTCAATAATTATCACTACGCTCTAGCAATTCTGAACATGTAGAATCCCATGCGTACCTAACGTTGTAATAAATATTTCAATATTTCATTATGAATGTCAAGGAATAAAATTGATTACCAATCGCAATGACCGCTACAAGTTTGACAAGGGCGTTCGGTGGTTCACATTCCGCCACGAATGGTTCCACGGCGTATTTTGCAAAGCTCAAACAGATGATAGCCATTTGAGAAGGCTTCAAAACCAGCGTAGACACCTGAAACATAATGGAATATGAGTACTGAAGTACATTTTTATCCATTAAAACTAAAATACATAAACCAATTACCCATGAGAACAAAAATGCAGGCGGTCCTCCAAATGCATCCATGAAATATGCATATTCAGCACCAGAAGACGTGTTCATCGTCCCCAATTCAGCATATGCGAGCGCTCCTACAAGATTATTGAATACTGAATAGTCATGTACAGTGCAGAATGCCCTATTTTAATTTAATAATTTTATATGATGTGTATAGTTACCAAGCAATGATAGAAGACCACAGGCCATCCATATTATGAAGCTTATGCCCACTGAGCCAGTGCGCTCCAAAAGCCCAGAGGGCGAGACGAAAATACCAGATCCTGAAATCGAGATATTATATCAATACATATTCATATCGAAGTACAAAGTGGATCATGCATTATAAATCTTTCAATATGAAACCTAGTTATTTTGCATCGTCGTTTGTTTCGTTTTACAAATAACTAGTAGATTCATATTTCTATCGAGTCATGAAAATTCAATATAATTTGCAACGTAGATGATGCAATATAAGATTAACGCGTGTTTATGATCTGATTACATTTTTGATAATCGTGTCAGCATAAATACTTAGTGGTGAAAATGCAAGATTTAACTCTTAAATACATTTAGAATAAATCTTATTTGCTTAACAAATACAGATGTACTAACTATGTGCCTTTATATATAATCTGGTTTTATGGATTCCGAATAAAAATGTCAAGGCTTATTTGCAGTAATCCACGTACCTATTTATGAGGAATTAGCATGTTAGTGCTAATATTGTAAATATCACGTAGACGTTTTTAGTTAAATTATACATAATCACCATTGTATTAAACAAAATGAGGTTTAAAGTTTAAACAATGTTCTAAAAATATTTTTTATTTTATTTTGAAGGTCATTTTCTTTAAAAATTAGTAACTAAAACCTCCACAAGTGAAAAAACTTTGTTGACTATAAATCGCTCACCGATCATAGTTCCGACGATTAGAGCCACCCCACTGAAGAGTCCCACCCGTCTCTTGAGGTGAACAGGGTCGTCCGGAGCTGCGTCCGACCCCTCCAGCTGCAAATTATTATTCTCACGTTTATATTTTAACAATACCTCCGATAAAAACTCTTCTTATATATCTATACAAGATATTTTATAAAATGTTTTATTTTCAAGAATATAGATGCTCTACTCCCTTCGATCTTCTCTAGTTATCTTATTTTTCATTTATTATCTCAAAGTTGATTGAAATTTAAGTTTGAAGTAAGTAGTGAATAATATGTTTCGCATCCTTATTTGCATCATATAGAATTTTTATTTATTTTGTACTGAATAACAATAATTATAATTGGATTAAATGAAAAGCGAATTTCCTGATCCGTTTAAAATAAATAATAGTTATAGAATTATTTTTATTGACATTAAAATATAATATACCAGTATAACTTTAATATAAATGGAAGAGGAAATACTGTAAAGCATTAATCAAATTCTAGAATTATACTGAAATACAATTTAGTTTGACCTTCGGAGTCTAATCGACCGGTGATAATAGTCTTTCTTGTTGAAAAACCATTAGTTATTTAATTCATTTACTTTTAATTTTTTTTGCAGTGCCATTCCATTTTATTATTTTATTCTCATACAGATAACGATTTCCACTACACAACTCATTCTATGGCTTTATTGTTTGTTGTAACAAAACTATTTGCAGTTGTAATTAGTATGTAATATGTATTACCGCGGGTACACATTATTTATTAGTTTTACTCATTCTTGCAGTACTTTAAATATAGCATGCGTGGGAAAATGGTTGTGATAATAAATGTACTACATCTCCGTGGCCGCACATTCCTAAAACTTGGTCAAGGCTTGTAAACTCATAACATTATGTTTAGTTTCTTTGCTTATTTCGCATTTTCGTAGCAAGTTTCTACGTAGGGCGGGAAATACTTTTTTATGTAGGTAGTTGTTAGCAAATACGTTAACATTCGATTTATTTTGGCATATAGATGTTTAAATTTTTTATGAACATAGCCAAAGACTCACAATTCGATTTAAAATACAGTGAATATATCTAATTTTTCACGCTTACTGTTCATATTTCCAAATGCGTGAAGATGACTCTACATAGAGATCACACAGTATTTCAAGTGATTCTTTCATTACTTACTTTGTATACCTATAATATTATTTCATCTTTGTCGTTTATAAACGATTTTATCTTTCTAAGATATAGAGTAGAAACATTTTCATCTGCTTGATGCTTCACTGATCGATTTTCTTAAGAGCTAGTCGCTGATCAGTTTTCTGTGCCCAGACAGACATTTTTTATTGCCTTCCAACAAAGATCAATGACCTCTCTATTGTTATACGCGGGCGGTAAACAAGCCCGCTGATTTACTAAAATAAGATTGCTGTAATCTAATATGTAATACCGTAAACTGTTACTTATAACTTCTAGACGAAAATTGTATTTGTACACATACAATTATTTTATGAAGATAAAGGGTAATTATTTTTAATTAATTGTTTACCATAGTATTATATTATCTGTGGCTATACCTTGTCTCCTGGGTTGAGGTTGCCGTCGTCGAGCGCTCCCGCCGCGCCGTCCTCGGCGTCGCACCCGGCGGAACACCCGCGCCACACCAATCCGCCTTCGCGTGTGCTCCCTGAAATACATAGTTCTTATATTTTCTAATAAATTTCAAAAATCGATTATTACGTTCATTTCGCACATCTTATATATGGGTAATAGTTAGTTAAATATTTTATGTTCTAATACTTTATTAAATAGCAATTATTATTAGCTCCGTCTAACGGTATTCTGCCAATAGACCCTTATTACAGAGCGGTATAAATATTTATTCGATTTTTTTCTGAGACCTACTAGTTACACAACATACCTACACAAAAAGTTTTCTATTCTATCTACCAATAATATAGGTAATAATAAGTATTTTTGTAAAACTGTATATTATATTATTCAGGGGTAGATTATAAGGTATTTTCATCTCTATATTACATATTTTGTAGAAATTCAATCTTCGAGAGGCACCTTGACATGGAAACCTATGAAACGTGGGTTACGAGCACGGAGCACAATGGTCAATGAACTGTCTTGTCTGGATTTAACTACATATTGGGACATAGGTATCAGTCATTTCATTAAATAAATATACGTAGGTATCTACCGAAATAAAATTGGTTGGGTTAAAGTAGGAAAAAATTGGTATTAAAACATGTTTCACTGAATTGCACCGGTATACATATTTTTTAATTATTCTCAATGAAAATGAATGTGAAATCTTAGTGAAAATTACTTTAGTTTGTTTATTTATCTATCCCGCAAGCTCTAAGTCTAAAATAGTTATATCTAAAGTCTAGGTAGAATTTTATTTTTTACAAACAAAAACAAAACATTATTGGCGCTAGGTAAAAGCAATAAATTTTACGTTACAAACATTTACTTTAAATAATGCGACACATTATTGTGTTAAAGACATAAATCGTATCTTAATGCTATTACACAAATTGTAATTATTAAGATAGTTGCCAAGAAATTACATACTTTAACCAATGCTATAGGAGCAGCAAGATACAAATAGATTATACCATGACTAAAATACATTTCTTATGCTTAGGTATTCGTGCATTGTGTGTATGTACACGTGGATTTACTGTAAAAAAAATGGGCGTCACGTGCTTTGGAGTAATAGCGGATGAGTAATATCAATAGACGCGTAAAATTGATACTTAAAATGAGGCATAGATGTAGATCGTTGTAAAAATTATCCTATTTTTCATACCCGAATCAAACCTTACCATGCCCGTACCCACTTAATAATCGCAAGTAAAAATAAGTGACCTATAAAATCATTGGCTGGTTCAAAATCAATAGTGGACAGTGGACACAGCACTTATACAATTTTATCGACCTTGTCTACACTAGCATTATATACGGAATGAATAGGTTACTGCATACGTCATTGACAAATGGCTATCGTATTTTACAGCTAGCAATTTAATTTCAGTTTCTAGCGGTTAATGTAATTAACGGATTTGGAATTTGCCAGAAATCTAGATCTATTATTGCTACTGCTAGTGGAATTATTTAATCATTTCAGTCTATAACAGATATCTATTATTTTAATAAAAAAACACAATTTGGGATAAAGGAAGATGAATGTAAGAGATAGCCAGATAATATACCTATGAGATAATTAAATTATTAACCAATTTAACCTTGAATATCTTGCATTAATTGTATAAAAAATAAAACCAAATAGGTTATCATATAGGATATTCATATTCATGTTATATATACTGTTATAAATAAATCATCTCAAATTATGTGTTATGCAGTTGTTGTATAATTCACAAATAAATATATTATGTGAGTGTGTCTTGCTACGCCCACTTGACGATCTCATTTGCTGAGAACATCATAAAATGTTCAATATTTTGTTACGCGGCAAACAGGACGCTACGTAATCAAAACAAGCACAAATGCTGAACATCACGTAGACCATTATTTCTACGATTTGTTAGATACATAACCAATATTTGAATAAATCATTTAGAAACTTATTTCGTACGTAATAATCCAAAATAAAAGTAAATTCTACTTGTTATGATGAATAATCATTATCTTATCTCATGCACACGAATTTCTTGAAAGCTATCGTAAAACAGTGAGCTGAAGGAAGGAACAACATAACATTAAGATTTATATGTGTAATTTTCTGCAGTGACGTACTAGTTCGTTCATCACGTGCCCCGTATATAAGGTTTGTTCAAAAATACATTCAGTTTAGACAATAAATAAAACACATCCTGTATTTATGTTCGATAGAATGCAAAATGTAAACTTGTATGACGTTTTTTTTAATGTTTAGCCACATTTACAATTCAGGAAACCATTATTCGTAAGACGTTGCGTGTGTTATCTACACGATATATCGTTATTTTGTATAAATATAAAAATATCTAAGTATTTCAATCTCTCGGTCAAAGAGTTTAAATATATACAATCTATAAGCCAATTTTTAAATATGCCGCTGATGTTATTCAATTCCCGTCACGTAATCATCGTTTTCTATGGATAGGGTCACAATTATTTATTACAATTTAAGGGTCCTTTGTTGTTATTAATTTGTATCCAGAAGGTGAAAACAACTAAAGTGTTTTTAAAACTTATCCTTTAATTTTTTTCGATCCATGATTATTTTAAATTATGTTTTCTTATTATTTGGAACGGCTCTATCAATATAATACTACATCATTAAGTTGCTATTTCTTCTGGAATCCAATAGAATTAAATAAGAACAACATGACCAACTTTCAATACGACTCTATCAAGATATCTATCATGCATCCAACAGGAGCGACAATGCATCAAATTTTCATAAATCTTTAAAAATACTAATTTACGAATTAAATATTTACAAAAAATCCTCATGTTCACCTTTAATTATTTCGCCTCATATTTTCTTCTATTAAAAAAAAAACTAAAAATATTTTATCAAATTTTATAACTGACTAGCTTCCGCCCACGACTTTGTACCTACGTGCATCCCCGTTTTCCCCCGTTCCCGCAAGAATTTCGGGAAATCCTTTCTTAGCGGATGCCTACGTCCTAACATCTACCTGCATGCAAAATTTCAGCCCGATACGTCCAGTGGTTTGGGCTGTGCGTTGATAGATCACTATATCAGTCACCTTTAAGTTTTATATCTTCTTTAATATGTATATTATATAAATCTCGTGTCACAATTTTTGTCCTCAATGGACTCCACTTAACCGATTATAATAAAATTCGCACACCATGTACAGTTCGATCCAACTTGAGAGATAGGATAGTTTAAACATGTAGGTACCACGGGCGAAGCCGGGGCGGACCGCTAGTATAATTGTAGATTTGATTTGATCTGCGATAGGATTTTATCGACTTGCATATTTATCAGATTGTACCTGCTTCGGTGAAGAATAACACGGGAGCCATAGCGCCATTTTGCAGTTTATCCGTGTTTTCTGTATGCGCAGGCGCGCGCACAGAACTGCGGAGCAGTGCGGCGATTTTGTCGCGCATCGCATCGCACATGCGTCCGCGCTTCGACACCTCTAAGGGCGCCGGCGCCAGACAATACTGATATACCTAATTAATAAGTACGAGCCAATTCCTTTGCACTGAACTAATGTCTTTCGTAACACACGCACTTTGCCAATGTCGCACTGACACTGTACTAACGATTTATTGATATCACACCACACTAACTACTCAATATGTACAAATATCTAAAATGTACCGATATGTGTTTATAGATGTAAAATTTTAAGAAAATTATATATTTATTCTGATATCATTAAATAATAAGGCACTTTTGTTTCACGTTTTTAAATTTGCAATAATATGCTGTAAAACGGCGAGAATGTCAACGTTCCTCTCTGGTTCAGGGCGGACTGTCTATTCCTGGCCCGAGCCAATACGTGGGCGAACGTTTTCCTCTCGTCGTCGCCCGCCCGCCGATCAATGGCTACGAGATTTGACACCTGGGCCTTCAAAACCTCTATTATCCATATGAGTCCTGTTATAACTCTATTCTTTCAACAGCGCTCTACATAAATAAAAGGGACAGTAGAATGGTCTTCGTTACTTTGTAACAGCATTGGTAATAATAAGGTACGAAAGGATATGTTCTCGACTGGCACTGAATTGTTTCTCCTATTCTATATTTTATTTCTACTGGACTACCTTAACTTTACAGTTTCTACGGGTAGCCATGAATACAAACTTCCAGATTCATAATATTTTTGTTGTTGGGTTAATGGATCGAGTTTTATATCTTTCTTGTTGTTTTATTGCACTTATAAACACAATCTTTGATAGATTGTGTTTATAATTTTAACGAAGAACGAATTTTAATTTTAACGAAGTTAAGAAACTAGACAAAAAGCCACAAGTGGCAGAACAGAACAACTAATTTCGATATAAAATATTTTCTATACAATGGTCTTTTAAAAATCAGCATCCGTTTGTTTTGATTCACGATCAAAGCAATAATTGTACGGTAATATCATTATGATATCTCTGTATAACATACTTCAACCTCGATAGCAGTCACAAGAGTATTCATTGTTTGGCAAGCGCTGCGACTCATCCGATCGCAATCAACGTCAATACATTTTAATTGCACCTTTTCCTTCTTGATATATTAATTTGTTTATCAAAGACTACCTTGTGTCTTAATTTATGTATGCCTTTCTTATAAACATTGTGCGAGAATTCAATACGCATAGGCCGAGAAGGACTACATTTTTGCAAAGTTTTAAGGCATTCCTACAATACTGAGCTTTCTACCGTTAATGTAATTGTGACAAGCTACGTGAACAAGAGCTTCCGAATGTATATAGGTGTTGTTCATAAAGGATTTATGAAACAATTAAAGAGTTCATTTTAAATGTTAGATTGAAAACAATTCGGGAGCAAAACTTTATGATATTGATTTTCAATGTGACTTTTAAAATAAAAATAAATTATTGAAGGAAAAACTATCCCGGCCAGGGAATTTAGTATAATATTATTACTTATTTGTTTAATATTTAAGTTAAATATAACTGAATTAGGTTAGAAAATTTTACTATCTACGTCTACATTTGTATCTACATATTATAGTACATACAAAAATAATTTGGAAAATCCAGAAGTGCACGCCTCATAATTTTTTTTAATAAATATTTATTAATTATTATTTTTGTTTATTTAATAACAATTAAACCACATCGAATCAGACCCTGAAAAATGATAGGGTTCTATTCCTGAGCATACTCAAGCGTAAGAGAAAAAAAAATACTCGATTAGTAAAGTATTTCGGCCGCTATCGTGTTAACAAGAAAAAGGATCCGCACATACAGACACACGGACGTCCAAGACAGAACTTTTTTAAACTGTTTTTTAACTAGTTTAAATAACAAAAATGACATCAAAAATATCATGAACGTTAAAAATAGTGTTTTTTCTTAATATGTGTGTATGTATTATCTTACAAGTGCAATGTATGATACATAAAGACATTTTAAGTTTGAAAAATCAGATGTTTTGCGCGAAGTGACAGTAGTACCCACCTCAACGCTTCGCTTATGAGGCGTGCAATAAAAGTAAATAACCTAACGTAAAAAGTAAGCTACCTAAACCCATACGGCTCTAAGTTCATCTTATCTAGTCGGTAAATTGAGAGCTTTAATAATCTTTACGGAACCCACACCACTACGTGTGAAAAGTCACGCACTAAAGTGATTTTCATAAGAAAGGTTAACAGCAATGTTTTGTTACGGAACTTTAACAGACTTTATGTCGCCTGAAAGGTATGCCCTTGAAACAACCTTTTTGTATTATTATATAATAGGTACTTCAACTAGAAACCGAATGTATGGAAATTCATTTTCCGGAAAACAAAAAATGAAGCATAAATGTTGATTTTACTGGAGCATACAAACATTATTTTAAAAGTAATGATCACATATGAAACTTCTTTATCGGGATCTTATATATAACAAGGTCCAATTAATTGAAACAAAAAAGTTGCGCACAATAAAATCGTGATGTAAAGAAAATGCGAACCCCGCTTTTGAAACCATGTGTCTCCTTATATGACAAACTAGCGGTCCGCCCCGGCTTCGCCCGTGGTAGGTACATATTTCGCAATAAAAGGTAGCCTATGTTCTTTCTCAGGGTCTAAAGATTATCTGTGCCAAATTTCATCAAAATCGGTCCAGTAGTTTATGCGTGAAAACCATACATACATACATACAAACCTTTCCTCTTTATAATATTAGTATAGAAGTATAGATAAATGTTTTCAAGCCTCATAGAAAATTTGTATAATTTTTGATATATCAATCAATCTTTAATTGGCATTGTTAGAGGAACTATATCTCACTGTCTAGATTGTATGCATCACACACATTTAGAAGCGACTGCCAGTTATTCCGAGATTTCAACGTCACTTTATCTCATACGTATTAGATTCTGAAAATATCCATTACGATCGTTACATTTTTCTGTAATGTTACGTTATTTCTTTGTAACACACCTACTTTTTACATTTTTAAATTATTTTAACTGGCTGAGCTTTTCTAAAGTTAAAGTAGGTACGTACAGTTTTGCTCATTATCTATAATCAAAAGTTGTAATGTAAGTCTACTTTATTATTTATCTCATATAAAATCCGCAGTACAAAACATATTGTTGATACATGTAGGTATCATTGCGATATTTTTTCCAGTGTGGCGGCACCGATACACTCAATTGATGGTTCACACAATATTAAAGGGTTATACTACTTAGATATAGTTTTATGATGTTCACACTTACAAAGCGTGAACTCATTAAATTTTCAATGAGTTTGAGTAGGTAATTGTAATTGAAACTAATTTTTCAAAGCACAATAGCTACTAACAATCATTCTATTCTTAGAACTAACATCAATGTACTGAGTTACAATTGCGCGCCTTTAATTTTTGATACAATACATGACGAAATTAAATGGAAAAAAAATATCGTATCGTAGTCAGTCCTAAAAAGTTTCATCTCAACTGATGATGTTGTCTTTGATAGAGTAGTCCTTAGACCATGAGAGAAGCACGCCTGATTCAATCAATATGTTTCACGCATGCGTCAAAACACTTATAATCACATAACTTACTTTTTAGGGTTCCGTAGCCAAAATGGCAAAAACGGAACCCTTATAGTTTCGTCATGTCCGTCTGTCCGTCTGTCCGTCTGTCCGTCTGTCACAGCCGATTTACTCGGAAACTATAAGTACTACAGTGATGAAATTTGATGGGAATATGTGTTGTATGAACCGCTACAAAAATATGACACTAAATAGTAAAAAAAAGAATTGGGGGTGGGGCCCCCCATACATGTAACTGAGGGATGAATTTTTTTTTTTCGATGTACATACCCGTGTGGGGTATCAATGGAAAGGTCTTTTAAAATGATATAAAGTTTTCTAAAAAACATTTTTCTTAAAGTGAACGGTTTTTGAGATATCAGCTCTCAAAGTCGTAAAAAGTATGTCCCCCCCCCTCTATTTTTATAACTACGGGGTATAAAATTCTAAAAAAAATAGAGGTGATGCATGCTAATTAACTCTTTCAACGATTTTTGGTTTGATCAAAGTATCTCTTATAGTTTTTGAGATAGGTTGATTTAACTGTAATTTATTATATTTGCTGCTACGGAACCCTTTGTGCGCGAGCCCGACTCGCACTTGGCCGGTTTTATTTTTATTTTATAATAATTGAATTTGATTTTCCTTTTAATTTTAGATATAGTTTCGTTTCTTTTGAAGTTCATTAAAGCAACCATATATATTTTCCTTGAATTCAATTTGTGTTTTTAATATGATAGGTGTAAGCTAGAGCATTTTCCGCCATTTCTATACATATAATGTAACGTTCGTACGAATATAAGAAATATAAAGGGTAAAAGCTCCTGCGAATGCTCGAAGCTCTGTTCGGCGTCATGCCACATGCCTAGAGAAACGGGTAAAGCCCACAACAAGTGTGCATTTACCTTACATACATACGTACATTTAGTAGTAGGTACCTTACGTTTTGGTTGAAATAAGATGCGAGAGCTGTGTTTATCTTGGTGAATTATATTAAAACTATAAAAAAAATGGAAGATGGAGGAAAATGAACCAATAGGCATGACGAAAGATTTTGAAATCCTCTTCCATAATGTGTGTATACGTTTACTATACAAGAAAAACCCTATATTTCGGTAATATACTTAAATTTAACGAAGATAAAAGCCATTTTTCAAAAAATATTTATTAACTGTGCCAAAACAGCTCGCAGGTGTCATGGCGTAGGCGTGACGTCAAACTTTGGTAAATACCTAATTATTTGTACGCATTGCGAAGAAAATTAAAAAAGTCTTTATTTAATATGTGTTATAGAAACGAATTTCAAAGTTTATGAGTGGTGTGCAGTATTGCAGTATGAATCCACATAAAAATAATGCTCAAAAATGTGTTAGTAATTATTTCAAGCGAGAAATAATAAGAAATGATTGTATAAAGTTGGTGCGGAGAACCCCGAACCACGTTATTCGTGAATTCGCAATTGTATTTCTGTTCTGAGTCCATAAAGCATACGTGAAACGATAGAAAATAAATAAAAATGCGTATTCTTAACATATTCTTAACAACAAAACACATCTGACGCGAGTTGTTTACTTAAGCGTGACGTCACGCGTGTTTTAGTCAAAATGGCTAACTGCAGAATTTCAATGTTTTATTTTATTGATAATCTCATTAATCTTAATGGTTTTAAGATTTCTAAGTCACTATATTGAATTTATTTATTGTACATTTTCCCTTAAAAACACTAATACGATCATTTATGGATACTGTCGTCATGCCTATTATGGACAACATCGTATTGCCCGTTAGTTTTTGTTCGGTAAAATTGTACACCATTAATCTCGTTGGTTTTAAAAACAGGTTCGAGTCGAATCGAGTCATCAGTCAGAATGGTGGTTTAATTACCCACTCTCTTCCCACTCTTAGAATTGTTTAAAAATCGTTGTTGTTAAGTACTAATTATTAATGAAAAAAACTCATCTTATTTTTAGATTAACAGCATTAAAACGCTTTATTAATTGGAAATGATTAAATAATATAAAAAAAAGGTAGCCGAGAACTCCGAAGAGTCAAACGTTACCACGGTTTTGCGAAAGACGCGCGTTAAATCCCGCCTCGTGATCGGATCTTTCCATTTTTTTTAAGTTTTTCAACAAAGACATATTCTTTACCAATTTAACAAAATGTATAAAATTAAATATTGAGCAATTGCAAATGTTTCATTGATAATTCACGCTTTCCTTGAATCTTTATAATCTAATCGTATTTTACAGCGAAATAAAAAAATACCGCATCGTTATCACTATGACGATCTTGTTCACTTGATGAAAAATCAAATAATATTAAGAAATACCTGTTACGCATCTCTGATACTGACAATTCAGAAAAGCTTTCACCAATAATAAGAACAAAAAAATCACTGCCATAAGTAAGTTTATTTATGTGATCCAAACTTAGGATCCAAATATCTAATGATAAAAAAATATATCATTAGGTTCCAGGATTTTTTAGGATGAATGACAAACCATCATTTGATTTTGATGATGAAAGTCTTTGAAATAACTCTTGGCAACTGGACAGTCTAGGTATAGGAGCTTTTCATTACCTCTTTATATTCTAGAACTAGAAAGAAACTAATAATAAATATTATAGGATATTATTACACAAATCGACCTAGTCCCACAGTAAGCTCAATTAAGGCTTGTGTTGTGGGTACTATAGGCGACGATAAATATAATATTTAATAAATACATATATAGATAATAACACCCAGACCCAAGAACAAATAATTGAGTTCATCACACAAATATTTGCCCTGACCGGGGATCGAACCCGGGACCGTCGGCTCAGTAGGCAGTTACTTTACCACTGCGCCAACCGCGTCGTCACTCGTCAATAATACATATTCTAGCAGTTAGGCATTGTTACTGTTGGCGAATTTGTCATATTGCTGTTAAAGAGCGAAATTAGTAATTAGATAATAATAATCTAAGATAATAAGTAATAACCCATAATAACCGAAAATGGTAAGTGTGATATTAGTATTTATTTATTGATCATAATATTACATAACGCCCGTATATAGACTTACCGTTTCAAGTAGCCTGAATAAGCATGGTAACACAACACTACGAAGAAGACCCTGTTCATATAGAGCGTAGGTAGCAAATTGTTATTAATTATGTATTGTTCGGAATCACAATAAATACGTATTAGTTACATATTATAATATAAATGGTTAATAACTGTGTTAATAACTAACCCTTTAAAATTATGTCATGGTGATTGATTACGAAATTACTGTTAATTAAGATTGATTAACTGTTTAATAAACTATCCTGTCATAATATTATCTATAAGTACTAAGTAGATACTACTATTGTGCTAATATGTAGTAGTTAAGTTGTGTGTTTGTGACGTCACGTTGTACGGAGTAATTTCTGGAGTTACTGAACCGATTTTAAAAATTATTTTACCAATATAGAGTTACTTTTTCCGGGAATGTTTTAGGCTATATATCTTATTTCATTTTTATCCTATGGATAGTTCAAGCCTATAGTTCAGCAGTAGGTAGTAAAAAAAAAGAACAACATTTCTAATTGAATTATACAATTAAAAATTATGGTAGTTATGTTAAATGATTTTTAAAGAAGATTAAGTAATTTTAATGTATTGCACCTCTGTTTGCAAGAACCTGACATCTCAAAGAAACCAGATCTTGCGGAACGAAACTACCAAATCCCTTGTTTCAACCTGTGTTTAAATTTTACACATTATAATTCTGTGAAAGGTGCCATGCCATTAATAATAATAAATGAAAACCTGTAATGAAAATCAAGCAAAACTTTCTAATAATAGCTACGCAATAAGTTTAATTGCTGCTTTTTAAAGCTTTAGGCTGCCTGTCCACCGGAGCGGAGCGAGGCAGCGGAGCGGAGAAACGGAGAAATATTAACCAATAGGACTGCACAAACAGTTCGCAACTCTCTGTCCACTAAAGAGGTGCGGAGATTTTGTGCAGTCCTATTGGTTAATATTTCTCCGTTTCTCCGTTCCGCTGCCTCGCTCCGCTCCGGTGGACAGGCAGCCTTAAGGTTCCTTAGCTTTTAAGTTTTAAATATCAACGAAGATTAACAAAATTATTTTGTGAATAAAAACCTGAAGAAAGGAATTTTCGTAATGATTTATTTTTCAGGTAAGTACAAATTAGCTCTACGTATATAAATACGAAAATTTGTAAGCATTTCCGGATGAATGACTGTTTCTCGTTCGTGCGAAAACCAATGAACGGATTTTCAGGATACTTGGCAGTGATGTAGCTAAGGTACTAAAGTACTTAACACTTAAACTATAGAAGTACGAGCTTTTGCCCGCGGGTTTGTCCTTAGTTGAAACCGACCGGAACACCTAGTAAGTCGCTGACAAATTAGGAATTAGAGAAACCTGGTGCTGGAGGCTCTAGCAATAAAATAATTGGAATTATTTAAAAACAATACCTAAGTTAGAATGTTGGCAATTATTATTATATTTTAATTAATGAACAAGGAAAATAGAAAGTAGGTACCTTCCTTCCCCATTATTATGTAGAATTATATTTTGCATTTCGCGGTATTGATGAGTAAGTAAACGAAAACTTGCATTCGCATTGTGTTACAAAATAATAATATTATGATAGTGAAGTAAACCACGCTGACTAAGCAAATTTTAATACGTATAAGTAGGTGCGTATAGGTTATTAGTTACATTTTATATAATATTATATTAATAAGTATGTGGCTATTTTTTTACTTATTTTTTATTACTTTTAGGTAGATTTAGAATTTAGATCACTTTATTTTTTTCTTTCGTCTTATTTCAACCCTTAGATCATTAAGTAATGATCTAAGTTTCAACCTATTTTGTATTCAACGCTTTGTTATTAAGGACTGCATTGATAAAATAATTTGGAAAATCCAAAAGTGCACGCCTCATAATTTTTTTTTAATAAATATTTATTAATTATTATTTTTGTTTATTTAATAACAATTAAACCACATCGAATCAGACCCTGAAAAATGAAAGGGTTCTATTCCTGAGCATACTCAAGCGTAAGAGAAAAAAAAAGACTCGATTAGTAAAGTATTTCGGTCGCTATCGTGTTAACAAGAAAAAGGATCCGCACATACAGACACACGGACGTCCAAGACAGAACTTTTTTAAACTGTTTTTTAACTAGTTTAAATAACAAAAATGACATCAAAAATATCATGAACGTTAAAAATAGTGTTTTTTCTTAATATGTGTGTGTATGTATTATCTTACAAGTGCAAAGTATGATACATAAAGACATTTTAAGTTTGAAAAATCAGATGTTTTGCGCGAAGTGACAGTAGTACCCACCTCAACGCTTCGCTTATGAGGCGTGCAATATCTACCCGCCTATACCACTAGATGATATCAAATTGACTGTAAGTCACAAAATGTGTCGATAGGTACCTATTTTGTGATTTGAACAAGGACCATTACCTATCTTATCTGAAATAATAATGGAACAATAAATTTCTTTATTGAAGACCGCGATAGAATTACCACAGATATTATCAACGATATTACCTAGTGATGTTCGATGTAAAGATTAATTGGATTATTAATCTGTACCTTTATTTCGATAAAAACGTTAAATTGAATGAAGATGATATTTCCCATTTGATAAATATTATATTAATAATAGAAACTCAGTAGAAAAAATCTTCGATTACCTAATACATAGATACATATTTGCATGTTGTATGAAGGTAGGTAATTAAGCTAGGTAATTAAATTATAATAACTTATTTTCTTTATACTTATTTTATTGATTGTTAATACCAAGAAGCTTATGTTAATACTCATTTATGGAGCTTTCTTAGAGGAGGTACCTGTCAATATTTTTTTTAAATGTGTTACTCAATTACTTTATTTAAATTAGGTAGGTATGACTACGAAACTAATGAAGGATGATCAAGACTTAATATTACTATCTAGGTAGCTAAGCTATGAGTAAAATTATAATGATATTTTATCTAGTCATTTTCTTCTCTTTGTTACCGTGGACTTAATTCCAGGACACAATGTTATGGAAATCTGGCGTGACCTTGTGTGACCTTTAGATACCTATATAAAAAGCTCTATCATAGAAATTAATCTAAAATGCTTTCACAATAAGACATGTTTCGACTTTATATCTACCTACATGCTAAAGTTTTATCATGTTTAGCTCGTATAATTATTGTTTCTTAGATCGGTTTATGTTTTACAAGCAGGTAGTTATGTTGTCTACGAACAATTATTTTAAGTGATATGGTAGTTTATAGTACCAAGAAATATAGGTTGACAGAATTTTTTTGATTTAGTTAGGAGGCAGGACTCTTTACAATCTAATGATGAAAAACTCACGTGGTGTTCAAGGTCATAAAAAGTACACGAGTGCATTATTGGCTTTCGATTGATTGTTTGCGGAAAACTATATGTACTTATGTGTATTTTCTAATACATATTTTAATTATTGCGAATACCTATTTTATTATTAACAATTATAATATGGATACTATAACTATTAACAAGTACTTATAACTACAATACATATCCATAAAATAAGCTTTAGTTTAAAGCTTTTTGCACGCCTCATAAGCGAAGCGTTGAGGTGGGTACTACTGTCACTTCGCGCAAAACATCTGATTTTTCAAACTTAAAATGTCTTTATGTATCATACATTGCACTTGTAAGATAATACATACACACACATATTAAGAAAAAACACTATTTTTAACGTTCATGATATTTTTGATGTCATTTTTGTTATTTAAACTAGTTAAAAAACAGTTTAAAAAAGTTCTGTCTTGGACGTCCGTGTGTCTGTATGTGCGGATCCTTTTTCTTGTTAACACGATAGCGACCGAAATACTTTACTAATCGAGTCTTTTTTTTTCTTTTACGCTTGAGTATGCTCAGGAATAGAACCCTTTCATTTTTCAGGGTCTGATTCGATGTGGTTTAATTGTTATTAAATAAACAAAAATAATAATTAATAAATAATTATTAAAAAAAATTATGAGGCGTGCACTTTTGGATTTTCCAAACTATTTAAATTTCGATTAGGCTTAGGCTGAAAATTTGTCTGTAAATGTATTTTTTATGTTCTTTATTGTAGATAAATCTTGTGATAGTCTTATTTTCTCAAATAGGTATTAAACAGAAATCTATAACAATAATAAGTAACTATTAATTACTTTTTAATCATTATTTATTGGTTTATGATCAGAAACTAACGAAATATATTGCATCAGAGTAGAAATGGCATTTGAAGCTTCACATGTCTGAGTTACTATGCTGCTCTCCGTTAAACGATCTATCCGATAAATATATATGTACCTAGGTATATATAACATGGGTACCTATCCCATCACTTACCATTACATGCAATCGCAGGCGGCTGTTCATGGTGATGCATTTCTCGGAGCACCGTGATGCGTGTGAAGGATCGCGCCCTTTCATGTCACAAGCGAGACTGAACGAAGCGAATGCCTAGTGGTTGCCTGAAACAACCTAGCTTCCCCGTACCCCGCCCCGCATGCGCGAGCTGAAAGTAAAGCCCTTGTTCTTCTGAATCACACTGCTTACGTACTAATGAATGACTGCGATGAAATACGAGGTGACGTTCGCGTATGTGTACAGTCTAAACTTTGGTATTTATAGTATCCACATGACCGATCCGATACTTTTTATTTGTGCGATCCCTGAATATGGAAAAAATACATATCCTCCTGAGTCCCGACATTTTTTTTTCTAACATTGTAAATTTGTCCGCATGTCCTTTAAAAAGAACTATTTCGAGGTGTGGCTGAAGTCCTGAGACTTTGCGTGCTTCGAAATAGAGCTTAAAGCTCATACAATTTTTTTTGCTAGAACAAACATTATTGACATTTAAATAAAGATCATTTTGGCATAAAAAATAATTCTGTGCTATTTGTTCGTCTTATAAGCCATTGGGTCTTAATACATAACATGCCGGGGTAGAATATGTCCGTTACAAAGGAATCTCGGACTTACAGTGAGATTTTTTTTATAAATAATACCAATTAAAAACACATTTTTGCAATCAAAATAATCAACTTTTATTAAACTTTTTTATTATAATGTAAAAACAAGTTATAAAATCACGAAACTCAAGTCTTACTTCTATCAGTCTGAATTATTTATCAAAGTTAATGTCATAAGAATTCTTAGTAAAATAAGGAACATACAAAAGAACAAGCTAATATTAATAACCCAATTATGGAATGTTATAATTAATAGCTCCATACAAAAATAGAAAATAAAAAATAAAATTATAAAGAAAAAGAAAAAATTTAATCAGAATTATGAAATAGCTTAAAGCAATTTCGTTTTGCTGTTAAGCAAAGCGACAGATTACATCCTAAACATTTTACTGATGTTTTTTTAGAACATCCTTCATTTCTACAACGACTCTGAGTTGTTAACATTTCTGGTAAATGATCAGTGCCATGCTTTCGTCTCAATTTAGAAGGCAAAGGCACTATTGGCGGACGCCTCTTTTTTACGTTTCTTCTTTCCTCCGGTTCACCACTATCATCCAGCAAATCATCCTCTCTGTAGAGATTCTCTTCTATTAGTCTTTCTGCTATCAGTCTTTTGAACTCTCTAAGTTGTACTATTTTATGTCTACGGATACCTTTTTCTATCTGTTCTTGTTTAAATTTAATCCATGAATTCGTGATAGATAAGTCCAAGCAATGGGATATGAACCTTACGGTCCATTTACGAGTTCGTGCTCTACTTGGGCATACTGCTATTAATCTGTCGGTTAAATCTACTCCGCCCATATTGCTATTATACTCTTTTATAACTTCGGGACGTGAAACAAATAAGTATTGTTTTGTTGATCTGTTGTATCTTCTACAGTCATCAAAATTTTCAGCAGCATGAATAGTGGACAGCAGTAACACAGATTTATTGTCCATCCATTTAGTGAATGCCACCTCCCCATCATTTCGGACTAGTACGTCACAACTCCCTCTTCCTTTCCTCATTAAAGTTTTATCATCGTCTATTTTATTGATTACTTCTTTTGGCACGCGATTTTTCATTATAGTTCCAGTACATTTTAAGCCTCTTTTAGCAAGTTCGTCTGCCAATCTAACCGTAGTAAAATATCTATCGAAATAAATCAAATGACCAGGCACTAAAGATTCAGTAAGTTTAAGTACAACGTTTTCACCTAAATGAAATTGGTTATCATATGCAAAAGTCTCTTTTCCTTGGTAAATAGTTAAATCGCAAACAAGACCATTTGGATTGGCCAAAACAAAAGCTTTCATACCAGTCGGATGGGGCTTGCCAGGGCAATACTGTCGTATTGGACAGGCCCCAGTAAATGGAATGATCATTTCATCTATAGAAATTTTCTGCTGCCTCCCTTGTGCTTTGCAGCCTTGGAGAATTCTATCTAATAGAGGACGAACTTTCCAAAGCTTGTCCTGTTTCCTCATATCCATAGTTATGTCATTATCAAAAACTACCTTCATTGAATTTCTCAACAAAAAATATCTGTCTCGCGTCATGGCTTGTGTAATCACAGGTAAAGCATATTTTTGGTTCCAGTAAATTCTGATTTGAGACAGTGGTAAGCACGCCATAAGTAATGTTATCCCAAAATAAATATAGCATTCTTCCCTAGTTAAATTAATACTTCTTCCAGTTTTTTCAATTGAAGTCTGATTAGTTTTTTGAACAATGGTATCGATCAAATTGTCGTCAATATACTCGTTAAGGTATTTCATTAAATCTTCGGAATTTACATTATTAGATGGATAAGAAGGCTCTTGCAAATGTGGCATTGACTTAGTAAAACTCCGTCTCCCCCAAAGTTCTTCATTTTCTGGAGTAACTGGAAATCTTTGGGCCCTGCCGCCTCGAGTAAGTACTCTACCTCGAGAACGATAACCACCTGCATAAAAATAAATAAATATTTAAGACATCGAAGAAATATTCATACCAAAAATATAAATTGTTAAAATACCTAAAACCTACCTCTAGTACGCACTCTTCTCAGGCTAGTTGCTATCTGTACTGGTTGCGGTGTGGCTTCTGGTTCGGCTTCAGATTCTGACGTTGTACTACAAAGGTGGTCTAAATCTTCTGGGAAGGGTTCGGCTGTATCCGAATCCTCATCTTCAAATTCAGATTCGTTTAAAATTGTTTCCAATTGTTCATCAGTCAATCCTAAATAGGAAAAAAAACAAATCAATGAAATTTTATAGGAAATCCGGGATAAAAAGTAACCTATGTGGTATTCAGAAACATAAGCTATAATACTACAAAGTTTCATCAAAATCCGTTTAGTAATTATAATGTGATTGAGTTACAACATCCAAACATCCAAAAGTTACATTTATAGTATTACTCTAAATAAATGCCGAATATCCTTTTTCCCGTACAAATTGAATATGCCTAATTATATAGCTAAAACCGAAAGTACTTTAAAACGAACATACTGATATTTGGCTAATTATTCAATCCAGACGATTAAGTTTTGATAAAACTATAACATTTACCTATAAACCATAACCATATCTCAATAATAAATAAAAAGTTAACACATTTTATAAACATTTAACACGAAAAAACAAGTTTTTGTTTACCTGCTGTTCGTTGGTGCTCCATTTTCAATCTTGAACACTGCCCGAAAGAAGAAATATCTGTTCTCTGATTGGCTTAACCAATAGTAACTGTTTTTTGCTGTCAATTTTGTCATTGACAATGACGTTTGTGTGTTTCGGCGCCAAATTTTAAACGAAAATCTAATTTGTGTGTTACAAAGAACATGCGGTCATCATACAAGTGTACTGAGAAAAATGTCGGGACTTCATCATGTCGGACAAATTGTTCTGTTTAAAGGATGCTAGGACTTAGGAGGATATATCTGTAGACTGCAGCTAGTCTACGTACTAGGGACAGACGTTGGAGTTTTTGGCTGTAGTAAGATACTTACACTATTTAATAAAATATAATATACAATACCTACTAAATATCTTACTTCTATTGTCAACTATTCCTGGCATGTTGTAGACACGTTTATTTTTTATGAAATGTGATAATTTTGTTGCGTTACGTCACGTTTAACGTACACGTAATAAACAAATTAAGTGTATCGAAAGATAGAGCTAGAACGAGACTTTAATTATTGGAGGTATAGTATATAGAGCAAAATGTAGAGTGTAGAACATTGAGTTAATATGTACTGTAGAAGTACTACGCTGCTACGCTGTGTTCTCCGGGTTTGAACTTCGTGTAAGTATATTCTGTAGGTACATACATTCGATACAGAAATCTAAATAGGTTTGCGCTCAATAAATATAATGTGTCTGAACTTGCAGTCAAAACTTCTTGCAGTCAAATAGTTACGCTGACTTTAATTTCCTAAAATAAGAAATTAATTTCGAATACATGTCTCTATTTAACTGAAAAGTAGTTTGGCTTATATTTTCAGAAAAGCTTTCCGAGCATTTTATACTTTGCAATTTTACATTATTAACTCCTAGTCTGCATTGTATATTAAAACTTTCTCTAAAAATGAAATCATTGCAATGGTTAAGATACTTGTAGCCGTAGGTACTTATATTGTCTCATGAAACCAACAGCGTGAAATAGGTCACGTTCGCTTCACAGTAGACAGTAGACACCAATATAGCACACACATAATTACTTTCAATTTCCAGGAGGTATAAGTATCAATCGTTGAAGTGTCTGCATATTAGAAATCTGGAATTACTGGGGAATATTTTTATGGAACTTGGTAGAGCAAGCAAAGGGGTAGATGGGCCACCTGATGATTGTGGACTGTGGTTAACTCTAGTGACACTGTCGGTGTTATCAGTGCTTGATTGGCCTTATAACGACTAATACAATATTATACTCTCTTATTTCGGAAGACCCCAATCATACCCCAATGTACCTAATATTGAGGAATTACATATTATTTGTATACGTAGTATATTATTATTAGTCTGTGATATTATGTTATAGGATTTACCTAATCTAGATATTTTGGCCTAATCTAGTTCAGTAGGTATATACATAAATCTTAATGTATATCTACTTAAGTATAAAAATTAACTCAAATTATTCAAACTGTATTTTATTTTGCCAAAAATCATAGTGCGTTGTCGAAGGAAAATAATAATATTATAATTATAATCATACTCTACGACGTGTTCTCTACATGTCGATTGTTGTTAAAAGTGCCATCTAGTGGCACTTACTTAAGTTTTGATAACAAACAGATCGCAAGTGTCCATACATTGCCGCTATTGGCTACTAGATGGCTCTGCACGAAATTAATATATTATTAATAGCAATAAATAATTTCCTCTTATTATAGGATTTTCATCGTGCAATAAAGGTACTTACATAGTGTTATTCTTATTTATAAAAAAACTAGCAAATTGATACTTGAGTAAGTAGGTCAAAGAGTTCCTCTGTGATTTGTTTAAGAAACCCACTCCACTCAACTTTTCAAGTTACCACTCAAGCAGTCAGCAGACATAACAATTAACATTATAGCGGATAATATGAAGGGAATAGTGTCGTGGTTTCATCTATAGCCGATTTCAATGAATATTACGTATATTTCATTCATATAATTTCAAATCAGCATGCCATCAGCCTGCATAGCATAGTTAACTCATGACTGACAGATGTTAAGATTACACATCTGCATAATATATTATTCTACAGATTCTCTACCATTTTTGAATTAAATACTGAAACCAAATAAGTATTTGTGGTTTTTCCATCAAAGGTTTCACAATTAGTATCTATTTTCGGCTAGAATATCGATTACCTACAAGGTTGTTGCTCTGTCACTTATTACTATCATTCAAGCTATCATTGCAATATTAATTATTTAAGACTTAAGTGAATCATACTCTCCAACATGTCAAGGATATCTATTCATTTGTCATGTTCTATATTACTTGCTCTGGCCTCTGTGGTCATGTTAGATATATACATAAATGGAGGGGGAAATCCTCATTCGTGTCATCAATCTTGTGTACTTATTTGTTTTATCTGTACAATGTCGCATCGTATTATTGAAAAGAAGAATATTTCAGAACATTATATGACATGATGTTTGGATAGTTAGGTATTACATTTCTTATTTAATCAGCCACCAAGTTTCTGCATAAACTCAAAATCCAATGATTGAAAAGATTCAAGATATTCATAATTGTACTGTGACATCACAACTACTTCAAAGTCTATTAAGTATAATAAGATTAGTTCTATATATAGCAGAGAATAGATGTATTATATAAATATGTATAATAAGGTCTCGGTTAAATGTATAATAGCATTGTTAAACAGTATGAAGAAATATTTTATTAAATAAGATATATTACTTAAGCTAAAAATATAAGAAAATACTTATGAGTTTTTAAATTTTATTGATATAAAATTAAAAGCAAACATTATTACAGCATAAGTCATATATCATATCTGCTATAAATAACTAAGTCATATTTATATGTTTTTTTTTTCTGTTTATAATAAACATTTTTCTCCTAATAAAGCAGCCATGAAATTACAGTTTTAATCACAATTTTATATTTTTGCTTTCAACCAAATTATGTTTCCATAACCTTTTGTAAATTGTCTTAACTAAGGCCGTTGCTGTGTTGGTGCTTAATAGCTAATCTACAACACTCAAATCTTTAATGCAAGCTGTATACAAACACCACTTGCAATATTATATTTAATATACCCTTAATAAAAGTTTAATTTATCATTTATGAAAATCACCCTACAGTGCCCATTTTAATATGAATTATAAAAATGCTGAGTAATATTACCATTACTTCTTGATTAACTACTTAAATCTAATTTTAAAAATCCAAATATATACAGAAATATTTAATGTTTAAGATAAACATGACTGTATTTAATTTGCATTTATTTTTAAAATGAGTAGGTGCCTTTTGGCAGATCTTACACGAGTATCCAATGCTGTTTAAAAATATATTTATTTAAAACCAATTTGTAAGGCTCTTTATAGGCAAATATGATGTTCAATATATCACATTTTTAAGAATATAATACCCATTAAATTCTTTATAAATATACCAGGAATGACAACAACAATAACTTACTGGGTTTTAAATACATAGCATATACTGTTTTTCAGTATAACAATCAAATACATTATAAATGTTATAAACTAATAACAAGATAGAAATTAGTATCTATAAAATGTACCAAGGTTCATGAAATTCTATTAATAAGAAAGAAAAATGTGAACATGCTAAACACATAATTTGGAAGTGCAAGATTATGCATAATATATAAGTGCAATAAAAAAGGAACAGCCAAATTGATAATGTTTCATTCACACCTGTACATTTTTACATGATGTTACAAAAATTGAAGTAATAACTGCTTATGATTATAATATTCTAATGTATCAGTTTTATATAAAATAGTGGGACACTTATGTATTGCTATTATTGGAAGTTTGATGATAGCCTAACAAGCACAGTTATCTCCATCTCTGTTGCGACCATTGTCATTGGCATTTAATTTGATCTGATCTGGAAACTCATTGTAGAGTTCAGCTTCGGTCTCTTGGGCTAGAGCATTGCGTGCTATGGTTTGGAATGCTAGCTCTACGTTCACAGCTTCTTTGGCACTGGTTTCAAAATATGGGATATCATTTTTGCTTTGACACCATTGCTGGGCTCGTTTAGCTGAAACGGCACGATTATCCAAATCCACTTTATTACCTAGGATCACAAAGGGGAAGTTCTCTGGGTCACGAGGCGACGCCTGTATCAGAAATTCATCTCGCCAACTCTCCAAGGACTTGAACGTGTTCGGGGCCGTTACGTCAAACACTAATACGCAACAATCCGCCCCACGGTAGAACGCCACCCCCAATGACTGGAAACGCTCTTGACCAGCAGTGTCCCAAATTTGCATTGTGACAATCCTATCGTCAACGATTACCTCCTTCGTGAGAAAATCTGCGCCTATTGTAGCCTTGTACTGATTGGAAAATTTCTTGTTGACAAACTGATTCATTAGCGAAGTTTTCCCGACTCCACTGTCACCCAAAATGATTACCTTCAAAAGGACCTTTTTTCGTGAGGACATTTTGCACAAAGAAATTTATTAACAATTAAAAAACAAAATTATTTATCGCTCTTTGTCTGAATGATCCAAACTGTGAAGGTATTTTTGACATTAAACGGAATAGATAAATGCGTCATCTGCACGGTGCACAGTATACAAATATTGCCACATAAAATTGCTGTCTGTCCAATACTAAAATAATTATAAATCACTAATATTTTATCATGCATGCTATGAAAGAAAATAGAAAAATCTGAATTAACGCATTTTTAAACATTACTGTAGAAATTATGTAGTATTGAAATGAACTAGATATTTTTCTTCGTTTTTTATCTCTGACACTTTAAATAGTATGTGATATTACCTGCTCTGTGGTATGTGAAACATCTGTGATCTGTTTCCATTTCTAATTTCTATTTATTATCTGCGAAATGCACTGATTTCCGTAGATTTCCGTGTTTCTTGAAATCCTATATTGTTTCATTTTATTTAGTTTTTTAAAAGTGATATTCATATTTCCTCCGAAGAAATGCGATGTTAATTGGTTCAAATATGTTTTAGAATTTGAAAGTAAAACATCAATTAGTTACAAAAAAAGGATAGGAAAGAGGTGAGGTCAACCCGAATAATTGTGAATCGTGTTAAATCGTCCGTTAGCAGAATTATTACTCAGACTTTTTTGCTAATGTTCCAGGATGGAGAATAATTTAAGTCGGAGTGGTAGCCGCTCGAGCTCAGTATGTGAACTCGAAAAGGACCTCAGTGATATGGAAATTATGAAAACTAGGACGAACCGAAGGAATGTAATTCTTCGAACACCACTAGCACGAAAAGCGAAAAGAATAAGATTTTTTCGAAATGGTGACAAATTTTATTCCGGAGTTATAATTCCAGTCTTGCCAGAAAGATACAGGTATAATTGGTATTACAATAAAACTTTCAATCAATATTTATTATAAACTTTCACTTTTCATCAATGGATTTGCCTTCACCAAATTGCAAACAACTGTGAAACATGCTCATTAACTTTGCGTTATTATTTATTATAGATTTTTTGACCTAAAATAAATGCTTATAATTCCAATTTATTACAGATCATTTGATAGTTTAACTGCAGATTTGACTAGAGTTTTAGTTGACAATGTGACACTGCCTAGTGGAGTCCGAACAATATATTCACTTGAAGGTAGAAAAGTAAGTTTTAAAAACTATATCACCTATTATATCTAATGTTTTCTTTATCTTTTACAAATTGTTAATTTTTATTAATACATTTTAGATAGGAAAACTAGATGATTTAGAAGATGGGCAATCATATGTTTGTAGTGGGTTTGGTGAACCATTCAAGCGATTGGACTATGAAGCTAGTGCTGTGACTCCACAATCTTTTAGATTAAGTGGACCAGAGTCTCTGAGTGATAGTGCAAGTCCATCTCCAGCCAGGGCAAACAACAGATTGTCCCGATATTTACAGGTTAATAGCTTTTATCATTTTTAAGTACCAGTTATAAGCTTTGTTTGAGTACTTTTCAAATGAGGTTATTGACCCAGCTAAGTTATCAGCAGGATTACTATTTGAATGAGATAATGTGTTACTCATTTGAATATGAGAAATATAAAAAAAAAACCAGTGAGTACAGTTTTTTGGAAAAGAATTAGTTTATAGCATAGATCTAATAAGAAAATTTTTAATATGTTAATCCAACAGCTTTAGAGGTTGTATTTTACCTCATACAAAGAGTAATTAAATGTTTACTCCGTTCAAAAGTTTTGTAATATGGTTGCAAATAATTATCTTTAGTAAATTCTACTGTTAACCCTACTTATTCTAACTATAACTATTTAGAAAAAATAGTAGTATTACACCTGTCAACATACTCAAGATATACATTAATTTTAGACAAACGGTAGCAGTACAACTGGCAATGGATCACCTAGAGTAAGCCCAGCAGGTGATAATGTAGTCCGGCCACGCATAGTTACAATTATTAGGAATGGGGTCAAACCCCGCAAGGTAACTTGAACAAATTTATGAAGTGAAACTTCTATAGGCACGTTGAGAGGGCCTTTGACACACTAGACGGAAACTCCGTCGCCGAACTTCCGCGGCGGTCAATCCGTTCTATACGGTACCAGCCACACTGAATATTCAGTGGCAGATCATCAGTCGGCTAACTGCGCTTATACGGTGTGGTCGTCACTGCGAGTTATCCGCTGAATGTGGCGCGATGCATACAAATACCTGTAATGCGACGTTGCCGATCTTACGCTGACGGAAGATCGGTGCGCGGACGACCGATCAGACGCGAGCGAGTGACGGTCCGCTCGGAACGCGGGATCATCCGCGACGGAACGACCGATCTTCCGCGTAGTGTGCCCGTTATTTGTATTTTATATGCAATAACATGTATTGGCGTTCCGCCGCGGAAGTTCGGCGACGGAGTTTCCGTCTAGTGTGGCAAAGGCCTAAAAGTTTAAGACGCGTCGTGGCAATACCGTCACATCATGGAGTAAGGCGACTATTTTGGTAACTTTGAATCTTGACAAAGAAGTTTCACTTCTGACACGTATACTCTGCACGCACACTTTTGTTTGAAATTCATATATTAAATATAACTTTATAACCTATTTTTGTAAAATAATTTGTAGGTATGCAGATTGCTATTGAATAAACGCAATAGTCCAACTCTGGAACATGCCTTAGCTGCAATCACTGAGTGCATTAAACTTGACACGGGCTGTGTACGCAAAGTGTTTACACAGTCTGGCTCCCCTGTCACTGCGTTAAATCAGTTCTTTGAAGAGGAAGATGTATTCTTTGCTTATGGAAATGAAAGGTAAAATTTTAGTACTTATTATTATAATCAAACTACTTTTAATTCCGCTGTAAGAACACTTCATGTAGGATGTCACATCACATGTTCAATTTTTGATGCAAAGACATCTTGGTTTCTTTTTACGAGTTAGAGCAAGTAAAACGGGAACCAAACAATGATACCAAATGAATTAATTATTTTTAACAGGGTTAACCAAGAAGATTTTGAATTGGAGTTTGAGGAAAGCAAAGCTGTCCTACAGTGTAGAAAAACACCCATCACAAGAAATTCAAGGTAAATTATTTTAGTTTATTTAATAAAAAAGGTTTCTGGTTACATTTTTCTTAATTATTTCAAACTAGAGGTCCGCCCCGGCTTCGCCCGTGGTACATATTACGCAATAAAAGGTAGCCTATGTCCTTTCTCGGGTATCAAAATATCTCCATACCAAATTTCATGCAAATTGGTTCAGTAGTTTAGGCGTGATTGAGTAACAGACAGACAGACAGAGTTACTTTCGCATTTATAATATTAGTATGGATTTGCCGCACATTTGCTATCAGTATTATGCACTATACAGCTATAAATTTATTTCTCATGTTATATAGATCGGGACCTAAACCTCGAATGCCAGTTAAAGCTGGTGGGGCAGCTCGTAAAGAGAACGAAGCGAGCGGTGCGGTGGGTGACAACGAACAGTCGCCGCTGGCTAATCTCTTACCACAGCCGCTGCGTCTCAAGTACAATGTGGGCAAAATTATAGGTTAGTTTTATCGTTCTGGTGATCTTTTTTTCATAATGAGTGCTTTTCATTAAATTGTGTGATTTTAAAGTATATTTATGAAAGGTGGAGAAAGTTGAAAAATGGACAAAATTAATGATTTAATCAATTAATGTTGTTGATGATTACTCAAAATACTGTATTTGAATTTGTTTGCTAAGAAATAAGAATATTTATAGTAACTAAACAACTTAATCAAGTAATCAAGTAATATTTAAAAAAAATCTCATTTTTTGTGTGTGGATTATAATGTATATTTTGTTATATTGCACAGGTGACGGCAACTTCGCAGTTGTTAGAATATGTACAGACAAAACCTCAGGCAAAGACTATGCTCTGAAAGTAATTGATAAAGCCAAGTGTAAAGGAAAAGAACACTACGTAGAAGCAGAGGTAAAGTTATTATTATCTATTAACTAAGTTAATTTGTTTTTGAAGTGAAACTTCTAAAGGCGCGTTGAGAGTAAAATTTCAAGGTCGCGTCATGGCAATACCGTCACGTCATGGAGTAAGGCGACGATTTTGATATCTTTGTATCTTTTCAAAGAAGTTTCACATCTGACACGTGTCCTTGGCACACACGATCTTTTTAATACTAAATGGTTAATAAATTGTTCTATTTACATTACATAGGTAAGAGTAATGAGAAAGCTCTGTCATCCACGCATTGTGTCACTCATTGAAGAGCAGGACAGTCCTGAATGGCTATTCCTTGTAATGGAATTAGTCAGCGGTATGTATTATTAATTTATTATGTATACTTAATATTGTAATTGTTTCATGATTCATTTTTTTATTCAAACCTTAACAATATCAACCATTCACAATAAAAATATAATACTTACTTAAATTAATATGTATCTGATTAAAGACGGGTACAATTTCAATTTTTTTAAATGTCTACTAATAAATAACTTAGTGACCAGATTTTAATACAGAAATTTTAAATGTAAATACACTTTTTTGTATTAAAATGTACATATTTTATAATTCAATCGTGTAGTAAATACCTACCTATTAGAATAAAAATTCTCATGTAATAGCAATGGTAATGAAATAGTTATTTTCAAAATAATATTTATTTAATATGAATATTTCCTAATAATATAACATATTAACATAGCACATGATTTATATTTTTAGGAGGAGACTTATTCGATAGTATCGCGGCCGCTTCTAAATTTTCCGAACCGCAAGCGCGTTTGCTAATTGGTCACTTAACATCCGCTATCGCATATCTACACTCGCTTTCCATTGTGCATCGAGACATCAAACCCGAAAACCTTCTGGTAAGACGTTCATTTTCACGGTCTTATCATTTAATAACACTAATAAATATGTGTATTATATGGTGTAAATATATATGAAAATCATCAAAATTAATGAAGTGTTTAAACTTTAAATGTTAATTAACATATTAATTATGATATTCTTTCCTAATTTTCAAACTTCATTGTCAAAATTTTATCAATAAATTATAATATTATTTTGCTATCTTTATTGAAGTGAAAACTTCTTTAGCGGCGTTGGGTATAAAATCTTAAACTCGCGTCAGGACACGTGGCCTGATCGAAAAGCGTAAGCGTAAGACGGGCGTTAATAATCAAGTTTTCACTTCTGCCGGCACTCCTAGAGTGAAACCCGTCTTTTTTCTTATATGATCATTGTATATGATATGTTTTTTGTGTAAAGGTGGAAGTAGGATCAGATGGCAGTATACGTGGGCTGAAGCTGGCTGACTTCGGCCTGGCCGTCGAAGTGTGGAGACCATTACACGCGGTCTGCGGTACTCCTACTTATGTCGCACCTGAGATCTTACTCGAGACTGGATATGGTCTTAAAGTGAGTTATCTAGGTTTAACTTTGTTGATTAATTTTATTTTATAGAGATTTAGTTAGCAAGAGCTACACATGATTATTAGTGATTAGATTTTCCACACTTTACCACTTTTATTGTTAGTCCCAATTATTATAAGTTGAATAATTGCATAATAATGAGACATCAAAATGTGCCTTATTCATCACTTATAATGATCTTTTTGCTTATTTACCTTGTACCATGGTAGCCTGGAAGAGATCACTATTAAGTGATAAGGCTGCCAAAATAGTTGTACTCTATTCTATCTGTAAGTAGTTCTAAGGTTTCCTATTTGAACAACTATTAAAGAGTTAAATAAATAAATAAATTATTCTTTTGTCATTTAATTTATATATGCACATCACACAAATTAATCATATTCCTCATGGTCATAGTATGAATTAACAAAAGTGTTAGTCTTTTGTTTGCACCCTAATAAATATTCCATTACGCAAGCTTTACAAAGCGAATATCCATCAGATCGACGTGTGGGCGGCGGGCGTGATCCTGTACATCCTCCTCTGCGGGTTCCCGCCGTTCTCGTCCCCGGACGGCGACCAGGAGAAGCTGTTCGACGCGATCCTGTCGGCGCGGCTCGAGTTCCCCGCGCCGCACTGGGAGCGCGTGTCGGCGGGCGCTATAGACCTCGTCGCGAACATGCTGCGGCCCCAGCCCGAGCTGCGCTTCGCCGCTGAGGACGTGCTCGACCATGCGTGGATGTCGGTGAGAACTTGGGATAAATCGCTCTGTTAGTTGTTACCACATGAAAGAGTATAGGTATAGTTCGATTCAAACTTCGGAAGTTAAGTGCAGACACACCCCGGACACTCCATACAAAATTATCGTTTTGACAGTCACACTGTAGAGACTGCAAATGTGTGTGTTAACGCTTTATGGTTGGCACATTTAACTAGCGTAAAAAAAATTCGCGTTTTTCTGATAAAATACATCCGTAAACAGCACAATATCTAACCATTTTCTACGAAAAACGATAGTTAATCACAAATCCAAAAATATAAAATTACTTTAAGTAAATTTGATTAATGTTGTCAATCTTCGTTGCGTATCGTCCCTGTAGAAAAATGTGGACCATTTTAAGACTGATATTGCGGGGTGAGGTAAGTGTTTAATTTTGGCGGGAGGCGGAGAGTGACCGTTCTGTAGCGTTTAGCTACTATTATGTATTCTATGGTGCAGGTGCAACTGCGGATGCGCACAGCCCCCCTAGACAAGTGGCTTTCTATTAGCGTAAAGTTCAATGGAATAGATTATGAATGTATGAGATTGACGTTTGATTACGACGACGACGACGATTGATTACGTCAATCTCATACATTCATAATCTATTCTATTGAACTTTACGCTAATAGAAAGTCACTTGTCTAGGGGGGCTGGTCTCTTAACGTCCCGTCTCTAAGGCCGGTTGCAGAGCTTCACAGGCCAATCAGCGCGACTAACGTACGCACTGATGGTCGGTGAAGCTCTGCAACCGGCCTTATATACCTACTTAAAATTGTTTTCTTGCGCATCGGATCGTACGATGTTCCGAGCCGCTATTAAGTTTGAATTGTATGTAGTGATTTTATTAGTAGAAATTTATTTTCTACACCGTAAATTTAGTAGTATTTTTAATCTAAAGTCATATTCATAATGAATTATTTTCCATATAAATTTCAATATTCGTTGCAGGATGACTATGATGAAATGTGTGACTTCCGCTCTTGGTACGACGAGGATTCCTCATAGCTACAGGACGTCCACGCTAATGTGAATGCGGCTATGTGACGGCTTAAATCAAATACACGCGATTTTTGCTAAGGTTTAGTGCCGCGCTCTTATTTCTGCATGCCTTGTCATATATTATAAACACCAATAATACCAAAGTTATTCCGTAATATACTGAAAAATGGACAACGATGCTGCTTGCATGTGTTCAATTTTTAATAAAAGCGTTTCGATCAATTTTTAATGCGGCAGCGTCGTTATGGTCAATTCGATTTTTATATTCAGTGTTTCTCCAATTGATACAATTGTTAAGTGATCATCAAATGAACTTCTTTTTTTATTTATTTTCTTAATGTAATATCTTTCCATAGTTAGTATTTATGTGGCTGTAAAACCAGTTTCTTTAGTATTATTTAGCTTTATATTTATGAATCAGATGATAGCTACTGCATTTAAGTGATCTTTTATTGAATATTCATATTAGATTTGTTTCTATGTTTGTTTTTGAAATTTAGAGTCGTAGAAAGGTTTTTTTTATTATAAATTGACATTAATTTAAGCCTGAAGACTGTTGATATGCGCGGAATTATTGTAAAATCATTCACCTGCATTAAGACAAAGCTGATTCTAGTTGCTTTCTGTCATTGTCTTCACTGGTGCATCTTTATTTTGCAAAAATTCTCATCTTAAAATAGGTTAAAAAAATGTAATTTATATTTTATGTTACTGTAATAAATAGTAATATATGTTCTTATTATGAATAAACACCTCTTAAATTTATTTATTGCACATGCTTATTAGTTGGAAGTATTGTATAATTATTGCTAGGCAAACAGGTACAATTAATATTTGTGTTGAGAAAAATGTCACATTCCTCATAGCTTTCCATAGTATTATAAAATCTGCCTCTTTTTGAATGCTCAAAGATTTCGAAAGTGCAATAGGGATTGTACTTGTGCCAAATGATATCATCTTCAAAATTATGGATCATCTCGATTTTTCTCATTTTTATATTGGTTTAATAATTTATAAAATACCCATGAGATGACCTTCCTAAATATGTGCATTTTTAATGACATTCCCATTAATCTAACCTTAATGGTTAGATTGTAAAAATGTGTGGACAATAAAAATTCTTAATGGCGATAGACATCCCTCAATATTTTTAGACCTTCATTTGCAATAATATATATTTAATGTGATATACAACATAAAGCATATATAAATGTACTGTATGATTACTTTCATTGTCATATTGTCACTCATTGAAATTTATTTGCTTATTAATAAATTATTTATTAAAATACCTAGTCATTTCATTTTATCCAAAAAATGTATTAATTACCAGACTACAAGTTTCATGATCTGTTTGATAAAAAATATAGAAGTACTAGCAGTCCGCCCCGGCTTCGCCCGTGGTACATGTTTACATTTTCTCTCCATAAGAACCATCCTCATACTTCAAGGAATATATTAAAAAAAGATTTATCGAAATCGGTTCAGCCGTTCTCGAGCTATGCGCTTACCAACACATTTTGCGATTCATTTTTATATATAAGAAGATTAATTGCAAGTAATGAAATAAAAAAAAAATAAAATTTTGTACACATATATTCAATACAACAATAAGAATATATCACTTAAGTATGTACCCTGTTAGAAGAAATCCACTTGCCCCATTCATTGTAACTTCTGGATGAGTTCTTTCTGATAAAACCTGAAATAAAAGAAATATTAAATTTACAAATATTAAAAAATTGATAAAATACATATTATTATGGTTAACACAATATTATTGTAAAAAATCAAACCTGATAATTTCTCATCCAATTACAGGTAAGCTTTAGCGCTGCAACATTACTTTGTGATTTAAGGAACATATACAAATTTTGTAATGGTTCTACAACATTATAATAAATAACAAATGGTCTACCAGGTTTTACAAACTTCGACAATTCTAAAAATATATTCTGAGGATCTTCTTTACATGCTATAACCAGTGAGTCCATTTTATTTGATAAAACTTTTGAAGCTTCTATATTATCAAAGTGCCACTTGGGTTTTTTCGGCTCTGGTAAATTATTGTCATCATTTCCACTTGTTTCAGCTTGTGTACTTTCATTTTCAGAAGTTTTTGGAATTTTTGCATTATGCTGCACAATCTCTTCTGCTTTTCTTTTCAGATTTGTTGTATTTTCAGAAACACCATCTACAACTTTTTCCGTGTTGGTATCACATCCTTGATAATATTGTCTTAGAGCAGAGTAAACATTCACAGAAATACATTTATTGTAGTGATTTGAATCGAAATTCATTGCCAACAATGCTTGCTTTTGAGACATATTTCCAGGGTGCATATGAATCAGATTGCCAGTGCATGTTTCTCCCATTGCACTTAATAAAGCAGCTGCTACAAGACCGTTTGATCCTGAATCATAAAGCAAGTGATTTCCTTCACAATTAATATTGGCCATTGTTATAATTTGTGATAGAGTATCAATACGAATGCCCTGCACCTTTGTTGGTTCTAGTTTATACAAAATTTCAGAAATCACTCTTAAATTTGGCTTTAATACTTGAACATACTCAAAATATTTCTTTTCTTTCTTTTTTAAGTATTTATCTTGCGAGAATTCGGTTTTATTGTGAAAGGTGTTGGAATTAGTTATCAAAGTTTCGACAATATCTGACGCTTTAGATGAATCGCTTTTCAGGTCATAAATCTCATCTGCTGTTAACTTTTGTGAACGTCCATCGTCGTAGATATTTCTATTATCCATACCGGAAGATTTAATTCCAATTTCATCTTTAAGACTAAGGGTTTCTTTAACTAATTCTAACTCATATTCTCGGCTTCTTTTTGAACCCTTTGGTATCATTTTAAAAAATGAAAAATACTTGCATCCTTCTATACCACTTAAATTAACAGAATCTTTTCCTATATTTAAGCATGAGTTTGTTTTATTAAACTTGTGAAGTTTTTTGTAGTTTTGTTTTTGAATAACAATATATTCACCAACATTAATACTATTATTCGTCATATTTTAACTTATTTACCAGATAATTAATTGTTTCTACTTGTATACTTAGGTCACTTATCACTTACAGTCATAAATAAAATATTAAATAAAATTTAAAATATTTTGATTTCAAATACCTATGTAGCAATGTTATCATTAATTATATTGTGTCAAAAACAGACGAACCACTGATTGCTTATTTTGAGGTTAAGTTTACAGATAATCAATTTTAGGTTATAGTGTACATGAAGACTTTTCGTTTTATAAATACATATTAATAAATTACTTTTCTTTCTACGTTTCTTAAAATTATTAAAAATGCATTGGATATTCATAAAATCTGCATCATAGTTGATCACTATATATTCGCATAATGTATGCCAAAAAAGTATAATAGAATTTATTCAAACGACTAGAGTCCAGGGGTTCCCAATCATTTTCAGCTCGCGGCGCAGTTTCATGTTAAGTTTTTTGTCACGGCCGCGGCGCGCCCTACCACCCAACCTAGCTATTTGAAAAGGAAACTGTCGATATAGGCACGTACAATATATGAATAGAAATTAGATTAGGCAGAGAAGAACAAAAATTAAAAAAATAACTCGATTCCTTTATTGTAAAAGAATTTATATAGAAGTAAATTTAAAATCTTGTATGTCATTTTACGACGCTATGTTTCTTACCGACTGCGCTCAAAAAATGTACTCGCGAATATAAGCAGATCGACTCACGGCGCCCTTCTTCACTTTCTACGGCGCACCAGGGTGCGGCGGCGTACAGTTTGGGAACCCCTGGACTAGACAATATTCTGCGTTTGACGTTGACAGTTCCGAAATCCGAGACCCGAGTTCTGACTTCTGAGTTCTGACAAGTGACAGCTGTCTGAAATAGTGGACTCAGGACTGCGGTCTGCGAATTGCGATATTTCTTTTTGCTGAGTGATAGAAAGTTCTTTTGCAGTTATTATTTTAGGGTTCTTTCATAATTGATTGATTTTAAAGAGTTTTAATTTTTTTATTAACCTTAATTTAATAAAGTAGACGCTTTAATCAATTTAATTTAGGTTACTTAATGAACTTTGTGTTTTGGATAAATAAATTCTATATCAAGTATTTCAATAACTACATCGTAAAGTGATCCTGATCAAAGATCATTATGGCCGCTTTAAAAAATGCTCAAAGCATCAAGACCTTAAATTTTTTGTTAAGGAGAAATATACCACAAATAAGTTGTAGAAGAAACTTAAATCTTCAAGAATATCACAGCAAAGACTTGTTAAGAAAACATCAAGTGTCAATACAAAATTTCCGCTTATTAGACTCCAATTTGGATCCTAAATCTTTGTCGGATTTTAAAGCGAATGAATATGTTGTAAAAGCACAAATATTAGCTGGTGGTCGTGGAAAAGGACACTTTGATAATGGATTCAAAGGTGGTGTTCATTTGACTAAAGATCCCAATGAAATCATGGGCCTAGCCAAGAACATGATTGGTCACAAACTAATAACTAAACAAACTCCTAAAGATGGTATACTTGTGGACAAAGTTATGGTAGCTGAAAGTGTCAATATTAAGAGAGAGACTTATTTAAGTATTATCATGGAAAGAAGTTACAATGGGGCTGCTTTGGTAGCATCACCTGCTGGAGGAATGGATATTGAAGCTGTTGCTGAAAAGACTCCACATTTATTAAAAACAGTACCAATTGATATTCATGAAGGAGTAACTGACAAAATGGCTAATGAAATTGCAGAATTCTTAGAATTTAAAGGTTCAATGACAAAGAAATGTGCAGAGGAAATTAAAAAACTATGGGAGCTCTTTTTGAGTGTAATAACCCTTTGTTATTTTCAATTTTAAATGTGTGCTGCTGCTTTAAATATATTAAATAACAAGAAATTTAAAATTTTCAGGTAGATGCAACACAATTAGAAATTAATCCCCTTGTTGAAACAGATGACGGCCGTGTAGTTGCAGTTGATGCTAAAATAAATTTTGATGACAATGCTCAATTTAGGCAGAAAGAGATTTTTGCTCTGGATGATGTATCAGGTGTAGATCCAAGAGAAGTGAGTGTGAAAGAAGAATTAATTGCATATTAAGGCAGAAATTTTGGTATTTTTTGGTTGTATGAATTTATCATGATTACTGAAAAAAAAAAACAGGATTTAACCAAAGTCAATGCTGTTACATAATGTCTATAAAATTGAAAATATTGTCTTCTTATGTAACTTTTCATTTAGTTATCACTGTCTTTACTGTTATCATTTATATGTAATATGATATCTATAAATAAATATATGTGATAACAATGAATCCAAGGGGGTATCACTAAATTTGTAAACACTATATTATTGCTTTACACATAATGAAAATATAATGTCCATTATATGTTATTTACCTTTGGGCTTTGATGTGTCTCTGATTCTCCATTGTATAATATGCTGATTAAGTTTTAGTTATTACTTATGCAAACATTTACATAAATGGATGTTGATATTGTTGTATATCACATTAAATATTATACTCCCTAATTATTTTAAAACTTATAATTATGTTTTACTAATAATGGTGAAATACTAAAAGCAAGATTTAATTAATCAATTTGTATCAAAAAGATTTTATTTTCTTATACAGAGAGAAGCATCAGAATTGAACTTGACCTATATTGATATGGATGGCAGTATAGGTTGCATGGTTAATGGTGCTGGCTTGGCCATGGCTACAATGGACCTTATCATGTTAAGTGGAGGAAGGCCAGCTAACTTCTTAGACCTTGGAGGTGGTGTGGGCCAATCACAGGTGTCAGCTGCATTGAGAATATTAGAGTCAGATCCCAAAGTGAAGGCAATATTTGTCAATGTTTTTGCTGGTATGTAACAATTACTACTTACACCTATGTAGGAATCCTACTAATATTATAAATGCGAAAGTTTGTGAGGATGTGTGTGTGTTTGTTACGCTTTCACACAAATCCTACTGAACCAATTGCAATGAAATTTAGCACACATATAGAGGGTAACCTGGATTAACACATAGGATAGGTTTTATCCTGGAAATCCCATGGGAACGGGAACTAGGCGGGTTTTCCTTTGAAAACGCGGGCGAAGCCGCGGGCGGAAATCTAGTATTTTAATAATTATGAATTTCTTACATTTTTATCATTAAATCTTGTTACAGGTATTGTAAATTGTGCAACTGTGGCAAATGGAATTGTTGCAGCATGCAAGGAGAATCCACCAAAGCACCCTCTTGTTATCAGACTTGAAGGCACTAATTCAGTTCAAGCCAAAACAATTCTTGAACAGTCTGGTCTCAAGTTTCATATTATTAATGATGCAGATGAAGCTGCCAAAGCTGCTGTTAAATTAGCTGAAGGACAGAATTAAGAAATACATGACAATAATGTATCGTAGTAATAAAATAAATGATTATAATTTTAATTACTTTATATTCTATAAGCACAAAGTTTACTATCATTGTATAAATTCCGAATTTTTATTTGACCGAATTATTTTATGTATAAGTTGTTATATTATATTCAAACACTTATAAACGAGACTGAGGATATTGTTTTTATTGTTATTTCACGTGTTATTAGTTCAATAAAATATGTTTCAAAAACACAATCTATTTGAGTTAATTTCTGGTATCCAATTTAACCATTCAAAACTGTAAAGGGAAAGAAAATAATTCAGTTAAGTTTGTTTCATAGTAATTGTGTTACTACATAGTATGTACCTAACTATTTAGTATTATACGTGGTTTACTTCTACAATGAAAAAAAAGGATAATTTTAAACATTTATTTTGAAATAAATTTCGACAGTTTAACCTAAATAATTTTCTATTTTTTAATAATACTAAGCACGGAATAGATTAAGTCTTCGTCCCTGGGGCGACGTATCGCTTTTGCCGAGGGTCATATTGGCTTGGATTTCTTCGAACGCCGGTAAATGACTCAATTTTCCCCTGGCAGCGACAGCGGGCCGCTTGCTGAGCATACGACGAGCTACTCGCACTATGTCGTCGGCTGTAATTTTTTCTGTAATGCGAAAATTGCCTGATTTAGAAGTTTTCGTGTAGTATATACTTACTTTATTTTGTATCATAGTTTTAGTTCAATATGTATCGTAAAAATTAAATGTAGGGAGTGAAAACATTTAATGTATCTTAATATGTGAGACAGTTGCAAATTTCTGCAAGTCCATATTTATAATACCTATATTATAGTTAGTTGTTAGAGTAAGAGTTTAGTTAAATAAGATACAATAATCTTTTAAAATTATGTAACGTGCCTATTTCATTGATGAAATAAGACGGCGGTTTCCTCTTTCCTGTAGCGAGAACTTGTCGGCCGACGTCCTCGAACACGACAGGCCTAGCTTCGAGATTCATTAATAACATTGACTGGAGTTGAGTTTTGGCTCTCTGTAAGAAAATGAATATTATGTATAATTGTGTGCATTAAGATTCACACAATTATAAAGAAATAATAGAAAGCACATTAGACTAGAGTAGATAATTTTTGAAACAAAAAAAAATCGCAGTCGGATGAAACCCATTAGAAAAGGAGGGGAATATGATAAAAATGTAAGGAAAAATAAATTACGGTCAATCCGAGTTCGGGAAGCGGGAGGGGGGAGCTTTTAAGAGAAAAAAATGGTTTCTCTCGATTTCCGACAAAACTACAAGTCCTATAGAAAAAAGTTCAATGGCATAGTTGTAGGTAATTAAAAGTTCTACATTTTTTGTATTCACAATTTTTTCACATAACCTAAAAATTTAGGTGAAAAATTCAAAAAAACAAGATTTTGGTCTTTTATTTCTATCTACTTCAAAGTTTTTTTTTTCTACGAAATTTGGTGGAAACTTACTTTATTATGTCCCAAATACACTGTAATTTATTTGATTGAAAATATTTATTTTTTCGCCTTATTTTGAATTAATACCAAAAAAACAACCTAATTTTCAATCGAAAAGTCACCCGTCAAAATAACAACTTTTTTCAAAAACTTGGGGTGCCTTTTATTCATTGAAATCTCTACTTTCATATGGTGTAAAAAAAATAAACACCACCATAGTAAATGTTCTCAGGAAATGCATACAAACAGTCTGAAAATTAGCTTTTACCAAATCAGGCACACTTCTCGAACTACCTGAAATGTTTTTATCGACATCATTTTGCTTTTGAATATGCTGTAAAATATTAAACTTAGAACAGATAATTATTTTTCTTTTGAAATATTACCGAAAAGCCGATACAAGAGAAGATATAGAGTTCAAGAAGTGTGCCTGATTTAGTAAAAGCTCATTATCACACTGTTTGTATGCATTTCCTGAGAACATTTACTATGGTGGTGTTTATTTTTTTTACACCATATGAAAGTAGAGATTTCAATGAATAAAAGGCACCCCAAGTTTTTGAAAAAAGCTGATATTTTGACGGGTGACTTTTCGATTGAAAATTAGGTTGTTTTTTTGGTATTAATTCAAAATAAGGCGAAAAAATAAATATTTTCAATCAAATAAATTACAGTGTATTTGGGACATAATAAAGTAAGTTTCCACCAAATTTCGTAGAAAAAAAATAAATTTTGAAGTAGATAGAAATAAAAGACCAAAATCTTGGTTTTTTGAATTTTTCACCTAAATTTTTAGGTTATGGGAAAAAATTGTGAATACAAAAGTTGTAGAACTTTTAATTACCTACAACTTTGCCATTGAACTTTTTTCTATAGGACTTGTAGTTTTGTCGGAAATCGAGAGAAACCATTTTTTTCTCTTAAAAGCTCCCCCCTCCCGCTTCCCGAACTCAGATTGACCGTAATTTATTTTTCCTTACATTTTTATCATATTCCCCTCCTTTTCTAATGGGTTTCATCCGACTGCGATTTTTTTTATCTTTTCATTATTTTCAAAGGCTTCTACCCCAGTCTACATATATTCTATAATAATATACATTTCATGCAAAATCGTAATAAAAGGTAGGATATCCAATAGTATAAGATTTCAAGCACTGGTTATAAAATTGAATAATACAATTTTATAAAATGCTACTTGAGAACTTCTGTCGTTTTTAAAAACGTAGGTTAAAAAAATCTTGTCAGCATATTATATGCAAACTCTTACTCTTAGTTCATTTTCGCCAACTTTTCCCGCCATGTTTGCCAGTTCCCGCGCAATTACAAGTGTGGTATCATAGATACGGTTAGGCGGGGACGCTGAGTGGACGCAGAACAAGCCTGTGTCACCATAGGCGTGATTGTATGCGGTCGCATTGAACATCCAGTGATATCTGAAACATATTTTTAAGTCAATTTTTATTTTATGGCAATTTTGCACATGCTGATATTGTACCTGATAGCTTATTTGACACTTTTGATGTAATTTTTGAAGTGAAAACTTCTTTAGGGCGCGTTCCCACCGTGTCGTGACGACAGATAATCGTGTAGTTTTAAGTGTCGTGGCTTATATGTTTAAATGGAGGTGTTCACATTTAGAACGACACAATTTACTGTCGTCTACGACAGTTTTTGCAGTGACGACACTTTGTCGTGACAGTGGGAACGGCAAGCACGACAGTCGTAAAACGATAAAAAATCGTGGACGGCAACTCTTTGACGTCCATTGAACTCAGGAGAGTAAACGCACTAGTAATCACCAAGCGAACGCAGAGGCGACTAGATTTGTAGCTTGCTGATGATGTGTAAACGACAAAGCGACTGACAGGAAACGATAAAATGTCGTCGCGATCCAATGGGAACAGCTAGATACGACAGTCGCTAAACGATAAAAAATGTTGACGACAAACAATCGTTATAATGGGAACAGGTAAAGACGACAGTCGTCGAACGATAAATTAGTCGTTACGACATAGTGGGAACGCGCCCTTAGCGGCGTTGAGCACTTTTTCTGTAATGGGTATAAAATCTTAAACTCGCGTCAGGACACGTGACCTGATCGAAAAAGCGTAAGACGGATGGAAAGTAGACAGCTATCCCCTCTCTACTACGCGCGTTTTCACGTCGGCCGGCACTCCCAGAGTGCAACCCGTCTTTTTTTTTAACTGACAGTTAAGTTAGTCAAACATTGTTTTCCTTTCAGATTTTTCTAAATGCAGAAGTTTCTATAGTGGAGGATATTGAAGAAGTTACCTATTTAGTACATTTGTATACAGTCTTGTGTACATGCCCTTTCCTGGGCCGCCAGCTGAAAATGAACCTCCTCCGCCCATCATCATATTCAGTACACAAGTAGCTACAAAGTCAGGATCGCTGTGTGAACAACCTATAAAAAAACATTAAGGTTTCAACTGAGATTCTTTACGAGAAACATTTTGTGATGAAGAAGTACAAAATATTTTTTCAGGTGACTAAAATAGTACATACTTTCAATCCCTATAACAACATGGGAAAGTTCCGGTAAGTCTGAGCCAGGGTATAGAGGAATTTCACACTCTTCCTAAAACAAATAACGTAAAAATTAAATAATTGATAAAAAAAACACGAATTTTAAGACACAGTAAAAAAATTCATATAATTTACCTGTTCCATTCCTCCAGTATATTGTGCAATTGAGTGATCATTTTGAGGTTTAAATGAAGCATCATCTGAGGTATGCCAAGTTGGTTTAGCATCAACAAAATATTTTTGAACATATTCAACAAATGGTTCATGATCCACCTGAAATAATTCAATTATGTCAATTTATTATAATATAAATTAATATATTTTTTTTACAGAATTTATATGCATTACATATTACTGTAGTATTTAAGATAATATTACCATAGAAAATTAAATATATTGTTATTTTTTTTGTGTTAAAGTAGGTGTCTTGTTGCTAATAAAATTTATTGTATTAGTCCATGTACTCATAAACAAAAGTTATAAATGTTTACAGGATAATATAATATATTAAATTAAATTACAGTATATAGTGATTCTTACCCCAACAGCAGCAACAACCATCCTTTCAGGTGTGTAGTGATTCTTGAGGAAATTTAAAATAATTCCACGATCAATTTTATTAACATTTTCTCTTGGACATATCTTTGGTAACCCAAGTGTATTTCCTTTATATGCAGCCTAAACATAAAGAGTTAATTGAAGAGATGCAATAGACAATTTAATATTTTTATTTTTTATAAATAAAGAGATATATTCGTGTATATTTACAGAATGTATCATGTCCATTAAGATTGTTTCCTGTTCTGGTCTCATTGCAAGAGTTTCCAATTCAAAAGCAACAGCCTGTCTCGCAGCCTCTATTTCCTCTGTTGTAAGCTGTGGTCTTAAAGTCACTTCTGCCAACACCTTTCAGAAATAAAATGTTAGAGAAATAACAAACCAAAGTAGTGCAATAAAATAAGAATATAAACTATAAAGTGTTATACCTGTGTAACAGCTTCCAAACCTCTGGAATCTGCACTTGTAGCATAAACAGTTGTATCACGAGAGCCTTGGCAGTCACATATACCTCCATGCCTCTCTAGTTCTCTGAGCATTACATCCCGAGTAGGAAACTTATGTGTAGCCTTTAACCAAAAATATTTAAAATATATTGGGTGCTTAAGATCTAATTATTATTGTGAACTAGCGGTCCGCCCCGGCTTCGCCCGTGGTACATATTTACGTTTTCTCTACATAAGAACCATCCTCGTACTTCAAGGAATATAATAAAAAAAGAATTATCGAAATCGGTTCAGCCGTTCTCAAGTTATGCGCTTACCAACACATTTTGGGATTCATTTTTATATTATAAGAAGATTTAAGAATACTCACTCCGAAACTCAACTTTTCCAGAAAATGACAAATTCCATTTGGATATGCTACTTCATATCTTGGCCCAGAATCAATAACAACTGGAATATATGCAATACCATTAATAACATAGAAAATGAAAACTTAAAAAAATTAAGGATAAAGAAATATAAATAAAAAAAGATAAATACCTCCAGCAGTGCAGAATTGACCGAATTTCTTTTCTGATGCAATTCTTAATCCGTTACTAAGGGTTGTAACTTCGGTCAAAGTGTCTTCAGATTTTGCTGTGGTATAAATTACTGGTGGGAGATTTGGCATAGGTTCAGACAATGGTGGAAGCGGCGTTACACTGCCTTTTGGTAAGGGTCTATCTCCTTGACTAAAGTTTCGTACACCAAAACGTAGGGAACTAGCTCTACAAATTGAAAAACATTTTGATTTCAGAATATTTGATTTTTTTTAAACAATTAAAATACATATTCGGGTTTGGGTTCGGGAGAAATCTCGTCATGTGCATCTACATACCCAGATTTCATAGAACACAACCTAGAAATTAATACTTTAATATCTGTTATGTGCGACATTTTCACTTGTAAATCGTCCGGTTTTAAAGTATATAAAGAAATCTGTAATAATCAGAGGCTAACTTTTAACGTAAATATGTAGTACTTTAATGTGTAGGTACTACATATAGTAATTTTTATTCAATTGTTGAAATAATTTTAATGAAAAGCAACAACTTCCAAAATTGACATTTGGTGATTTGACAAATGAGTAATGACATTATAAATTGACATTAGTATTATACAGAGTAATAAGATATTTTGTGCGTGTTTTGTGCTGACCCGCATATAAATGGCCATTCGAGAACTATGTTTAAACAACGCACAGACAATTGCTTAAGCAAGAAACCCATTATGTTAAATCGCAAGCAAGAATGAGATATTCGTAAGCAAGTAGAGTAAGTACAATTTTGGTAAATAGCTCCTGGATATAGGGAGTACCCGGTTTTCTATTTCATTAAAACAAGCTGCTGACACAGCAACAAAAGTTGTCGAGCTATGGATGACGATGCATAATATTATTATGAAAGAAAACTACAAGAAAACCGTGACGTAGACTTTATTATCTGTTAGATTAATCTGTGATAATGACAGATTAGAAGTAAAAGAACTGATAGACGTGCGAGTAAGTACGCAAACTTGTGGCTCGACGACCTTTTTCGCTCGTGTATCACCCCAAGGTCGCGTACTTAAAAACCGTCGAGTAAGTTCGTTGACGATCCAACATATTTGAAATTTTGCTCGTAGCCCGCCTTTACTTGCACGTCTGTATAATAGGTGTTACTAAGGGCAAAAGTTCATCATAATATAACGGCTCAGGCATCCTTAAATAATTATGCTTCCTTCTCTTCACGTAACTCCTTCAATAAATTTACTTGGGATAAACGCTCTCTTTTTGTTTTTCACTCACTCTTGCCGATTTCGTCTTCTGCTTTTACTTTTATGAATTATTATAATATAATTCCTGAATAACACAAAATGACTGAACGGTTGGCTTGGTTGGTACTTGGTAAGGCCCTGCCTTCCAAGCTAGAGGTTTCGAGGGTTCGATTCCGACCCGAGGCAAATATTTGTGTGATGAAAATAGATTTTTGCTCCGTGTCTGGGTATTAATTATCTACATGAGTTTTCATTTATTTAAAATTATATATGTATGTTTATCAGTCATCTGGTTTCCATAACACAAGCGAAAGCTTAGTAGGGGATCAGATCGTGCCGTGTGTGAAAATTATCGTGAAATATTTATTTATTCTCTCCGTTGATAACATAGCGACATTCGATATCGGTGACACGCGAGAAGCTACTGACTTTCCAGTTTCCGTATGTATTTTTTTTACTCTTTGCTACTGACGAAGCTCAACTTGTATCACCGACGCGGACGTCGAGCCGAGTAAATACGCCAACTATAAAACTGCGATTTTAAAGTTCGTACGTCTATCACCTGCTTAATAATATCACACTTGTAAAGTCTCGGAGCAATTAACAAGCCTGGAGAAGTAACAATTAATTGAACGTTTCTTATATAGTGGCTCTCTTTTATTCAATACCCTAATTAATGCGATAGAAAGAGACAACACACTGTTATCTGCTTGGCATTCAAATCCACATGTAGCCACTTTTTGTTCTAAAAAGGTAGTGCTTGCCTTTACTTTATCGAATACTAAAATATCGATAAATAAAAAAATTAAGTTATAAAATTGCTTGAAGATAATTTAAGATTCGTTTAATTTTGAATTATGGATAGGTAATTCCTAAGATTCGTTTAATTTGGAATTATTCATTTACGATGCGTACTGACTGCCTTGCATTGTATGGTAGTGGTATTTATAAAAAAATATTATGAGGTATTTCGGTTTAGGTTGTTTTTATGGTTTCATAAAAAGGTACGTATTTTTTCCTGTTTTCATAGATTCATTCATAGAATTATACGGAACCCTTCGTGCGCGAATCTGACTTCCACCTGGTTGATCTTTTTACAAATCAATAGTCGTATCCTACTAATATTATAAAAGCAAAAATATATAAGAATGGACATATTTTGATACTCTTTCACGTAAAAACTACTGAATGAGTTTTTATGGAACTTCATAATTATATACCGGTCAAATGTGGCTACTTGACCACATTTTTTTACCTTTTCTTAGCTAACTTATTTATATTAAACTTTTATTAACATTTTATGATTTGTTCATGTCATGAATGATTTCATCATTCACTTTTACTAGGTATTTATTTAAAATATATTGAATCTGACATTATTTACAAATAAACGTAATGCAGGTCAAGTTGACACTGATGTGGTATCTTGACCTTGCACATCAGTTTTCATAGGTAGATGCTTAACATTCTTGTTTTAGGCTAAGTTGCTATTACTTTTTAATTCTTCGACTTTTTAAATATTGCAGCCCGAAGCTTTACAATAAACTGTTAGGCTCTGGCTACCTGGTCAAGTTGCCACGGGATTTGTAATGATTTCATACAAAGCATTACATTTCGGATAGGGTTGTCACAAACAAGACACAAATTTTAATGAACTATTTATTTATTAAACTAAATTTAATACATATGTATATGTATATTACTTAATACTTATAGGTATTTATTAATAGGTAAGGAAACATTTATTTTTCATTAGAAATATGCTAAATCGTTGTCATCAAAGAGAGTATAAGTATCTGGATTGTCCGGAATTTGCAGCAAATTTATTGATTTTACTATGCAAAACTCGAAACAGATAAAAAAAGGAAAAAATGCAGTCATGTTATTTTTTGTGTCAACCCTAGGCGTCGGTCAAGTTGCCACGCAGCGGTCAATGGCAACTTGACCTAACCTGAGGCATCAATGCCCAAGCAAATATTTCGACAAATGAGCCTAAAATTGGATAGTTCCCACTGTAAAATCAATCTCTAGGGTTTATTACACAACATATCAAAACTGTACTCACCTGAGATGTGCAGTTTAAGCTCTACAAACATAATAATACTGACACCGGCAAAAGATCCTTAGTCACAGTCACACTTCGATACGTTATATTGCGAGAACCAACAGCGTTACCGCTTTAAAATTAAAATATGTTGTCAATTAATATTTTAAAAACCTACCAACATCGATACGTTAGGTCAATTTGCTTTCAATTCTACAAAATTTGATATTTTGTTGTTAAACGGAAGATGTGGTCAAGTTGCCAAGTAAAGGTCAAGTAGCCACATTTGACGGTAGTTTAAACATCAGAATAACATATTATAGGCTACAATTTACCGCAGGAAAATAACTCATTCCCACAGGAAAAAATTGGTACAAGTTTAAAATAAATTGCTTCAAATAAAACAAATAAACATTTATTTTTTTAACAACCTTTTAATTTCGATACTTAATTACCAAATTACAATATTTATTATTTAAAATAGATGCCACCTTAAACTTGTGGCACAGCATCTCTGCAAAGCACTTTACTATTCTTCCCGTCTGATTCGAAATGATTTGAACAAGGCCGAGAATGTTTTGAAGGCTTCCAATTTTCCCTGTGCTATAGCTTTAACCCAAACATCTTTTAATTGTTCTCAAGCCAGAAACCTGCAAATAACAATAAAATCCATACTTAAATACCTTTTTTTTTCTCCTAACCTAAAGCAGTCATTATCAATGAATTTTGCATTTTTTCTAAAAACTAAGCTGATTATGATTTCATTTCAATGATTACGGTTAGATAAAACATAGATGATTAAGAAAATAAGGTAAATTAACTTATTTATAATACAATTAACAAAAAAATTGATCAAAACACTAACCTGTGAAATGACAAATTTCTATCTTCGTCCGATTTCACATTACTACGGCTTTTACAGCCGTAAGCAACACAAGCCATGTTATCTTTAGTCAATTGTCTTTTCATAAAATAACAAATTAAACTAAAACACTCGTTTTTCACTTCAAAAAAGATATGTAAAATAACCAAGCGATGATCACCAGACTGGTGATCAAAACAAATTGTAATGGCTACATGTCATTTCAAACTGTCGAACTGACATATATCTGTCCTCTTTTTTCGCATGACATTTTGCCATAAGCTAAAAAGGCCAAACTAGTGCGTTATTGTTCAATTAATTGTTACTTCTCCAGGCTTGTTAATTGCTCCGAGTGTAAAGTTATTTGGACTTTTGCCTGTTGTCACTTGTCTCCAGCGTTCCCAACCGTACGATAATTATCGTACAAACACGATAATTTGGTGCCTACGTACGATGTACGATAGCATGTTACTATCGTACGCTGATTTTACGATAATTTCTATCAGGCAAAATTCGAGAATTTATATTATTTCACCCATACAAATATGAAATTTTGACGTGTTTCATATCGAACTTTCATGGGAACAGTGAAATTTTGTTAGATTGAATTTTAAACTTGGCGCGTTTATTGAACATAAAGTGGAAATGGAATCGGTTCAGCCCCCCTAGTCAAGTGGCTTTCTGTTAGCGTAGCGTTCAATAGAATAGACTACGAATGTATGAGATTGACGTAACCTGTAGATACGTTTATCTACAGCCTACGTCAATCTCATACATTCGTAGTCTATTCTATTGAACGCTACGCTAACAGAAAGCCACTTGACTAGGGGGCCAGGTCTGTAGTCTGTACCACGCGTAAAACCAAAGAGTATAATGAATATTATGGCACGTAAAACGTTTGGGTTTCAGTGTCCCGTTGATTTGACAGCGGTAGTTAAACAAAGATTAACTATAGAGAACTTGCATACTTATCAATATTACAATTTATATGATTTATTTATTTATAATTGACTTTATTCTAAAAAGTACGATAATTTCGAACCAAAAACGCCTAATGTACGATAATTTTACGCCCCTGGTACGATAATCAGCTCACTTCAGGTTGCTAACACTGCTTGTCTCAAAGTGACATTATTGTGTCATTATTTATTTGGACAGGTGTGTTAAAGTTTATTTACATATAATTTTTTACGAGTTTAGGTTAATTTGTAAGTGTGAAGATCTTTATTGTGAATAAATTCTACTGCATTACCATCGTACAAGGGATTGTAATAAATTTATCTATGGAATTATGAATGATATACCGTTTAGATAAGAGCAGTTAATTGTTTTATGTCTACAATGATCAGATCTTCGATGAATAAAACTGTAAGGATCGCGGTACGGCAGCTATGCTCTACGAGTCATGTTCCTCATGTATGTGTCGTGGGTGCTGGGCCGGCTGGATTTTATGCTGCTATGCACTTAGCCAAGAATATAAACTCAATCAAAATTGACATCATAGAAAAGTTGCCAGTTCCGTTTGGATTAGTTAGGTACGAAAATTATACGAAAAAGGGGTTTTATTAATATTAATTATTTTGTATGTGAATTAGTTTAAATAACATTTTATATATTTTTAGATACGGAGTTGCTCCTGATCATCCAGAAGTTAAGAATTGCATAAATCAATTTACCAAATTAGCCAAGCAAGAGAACATAAACTTTTATGGAAATATAACCTTAGGGCAAGATATTACATTAAGTAAATTGAGGCAACATTATGACGCTATTTTGCTGGTAAAGATTTTTATAATTAACTACTTAAATAAAATATTAAAAAAATTGTCCTTACTCTAATACAATGTATAATTGTTGTAATTTTTTATTATTTACAGACATATGGTGCTGAAGAAGACCGCACTTTAAGTATAGAGAATGAAAGTGCTAGAAACATTATTGCGGCACGCAATTTTGTGGGATGGTATAATGGACATCCTCGAGACAAAAATTTACAAGTAAAATAAATTATTATTCATGTTCTTTGAAAAATAAATTATTAGTAGATTATTCATATTTATTGCAATATAAATATTTTTCCAAATGATTGATTTTCAGGTTGATTTATCAGGAAATAAGGCAGCTATAATTGGACAAGGCAATGTTGCTCTAGATGTAGCTCGAATTCTTCTATCGCCTATTGATCAATTGAAAAAAACTGACATTACTGAATATGCTCTGCAAGCAATATCTGAATCAAAGATTAATGAACTATATCTAGTTGGACGAAGAGGCCCTCTGCAAGTTGCATTTACAATCAAAGAATTAAGAGAGCAACTTAAATTAAGTAACTGTCAAACAATTTGGAGAGAAAATGACTTCATTGGAGTAGAGGAAGTAGTAAATAACCTTCAAAGACCTCGAAAACGGTTAACAGAGTTAATGTTGAAATCACTTAAAGAACAAAAATCCCAGACTTTTGGTGCACATGAAAAAACATTTAGACCAATATTTTTTAGAAGTCCAAATAAATTTCTAGAAAATAATGGTTGTGTAAGTGGAATAGAGCTTACCTGTAACAAATTAGTTGGCGATAAACTTGAAGACCAGAAATGTGTTGCAACTGAGGATAGAGAAATTTTAAATTGCAGTCTTGTATTTCGAAGTATTGGTTATAAAAGTATAAAGGCTGATGAAGCTTTAGTATTTAATTCAAGTGGATGTGTTAGAAATGAGAATGGTAGAGTAATAGAAGATCACACTTCAGAAGAACTAGCAAAATTATATGTTGCAGGATGGTTAGGCACTGGACCTGCTGGGGTTATTATACACACAATGAGTAATGCATTTCAAGTTGCCAAGAATATATGCAGTGATTTACAAACTGGGACTGGATCTCATAGGGATGGATTTGATGGTGTAAGAAAACATTTAAATGTTCCCATAGTAGATTGGAATGGATGGGAAAAAATTGATAAATATGAAGTAGATCAGGGTAAAAAGTCTGGTAAACCTAGAGAAAAGGTAACATGCATAAACAAAATGCTTGACATTGCTACAAAATGATTAATCCAATAAAATCTTCTGGTTTTATAACCAAAATGTATTATAATTTAAGCATAACTTACTAAATGTATAAACTTTGTTGTAATGGGTGATATTGTTTATTTTTTTTACATTATTTGAGACAAACAAAAATATATACTATATTTTGTAACTATATTAAAAAATGTTATATATTTTTAATTTTTTATTATAATTTTTTTTTACATCCAGTTGCAATTCTTCGGAACCTGAAGTCTGAAATAAGATCCTATCTGAGTAAAATTTGTATGAGGGGCGCGACAGTATCCCATGTGCTAATCTCCTCCACATTTCACTCAGTGCCACAGCTATTACTCGCTGTCTATAGTAACAGTCAGTCAGATTGTACATGTTACTTTCTGCCCGCGGCTTCACCCGCTTAATTATAGAAGAACCCACATAGTTCCTGCTCCCGTGTAATTTCCGGGACAAGACCTTTCCTATGTGCTTTCTCAATATCGTTCATATCGGTTCAGTATCTAAGAGTGAAGAAGAGAAACAGATAGAGTTCTATCAAGGTTCTATAGCATTACTTAAAGTTGTAAATAAATACAAAAATGTCCGTCATTAGGGTGGCAATACCATAGTTAAATTTAAAACAATATCGTGAAACGGTGAAAGTTATCCGCTGACTATAACTAGTTTCCTTTCAAACAAAATATATATTTACCTTCAAGTAATGTTTATATATCTGGGATATTTACCTTTCAAAACAATAAAATAATTAAATTTTTTATTGGTCTGAGCCGCCACAAAAGAAGACCCACGGCGAAAGTAGGAACTAAATTTTACAGGTCCGCCCTAAAAAATATGTAGAGGAATGTAGGAAAAGGACATGAGTTTTCCACAAGTTTCCCAATACTTGCTCTGTGGACTGTGTTTCCAACTACAACTGTGACTTAAAACTATTTACATAGTATAAATAATATGAACTCTATAAAATCCGTCTTCTTGGTACAGTGGTTGACGCGCGAGCGTAGTACCGAGGGGTCCTGGGTTCGATCCCGGTGGGGACGAAGAAAAAAAAAATATCTCGGTCTGGCAGGACACAGAAGGCTGATCGCCTACTTGTACCAAAAGAAAATCAATCAGTGAAACAGATATTTTCCATACAGTTACAATAACTATTCCTACTCAACACAAATAATGAATCGGTTCATACTAATTACTATTTATCTATTTTTCCCAATTCGTGTTGAATGTATATGAATATTTAAATTTAAGATTTACATAATATGTAATTTTAGGTGCCGCCCGACGCAACGGTGCCGCGTTTACGAGACTTTTTTCACGGCAAACACTAGCACTACGTGTATGTTATTATTTCATCTGATCTTTGGTCGGGGCGCGGCATGCTGTACCTTCTCGACTTGTGATACACAGTATATTATATATATTTTTAATATCGTTGGATTCGCTCAAGAGTCAAGAAGCTTATATCTAATACACTGGAGATTTCAGTATGAACATTAACTTGTAACAAGAAAATATGACCTTGAATGACGCCTGTATGTTTTTTTTATCCCTTTCACACCTAACTTGGCAAGTGGATTCTTCTTGGATTCGCTACATCTGTGATTAGTGATTTTAACAAAATATATTAATATAATATTAAATATATAATTGACGACGCGGTTGGCGCAGTGGTAAAGTAACTGCCTACTGAGCCGACGGTCCCAGGTTCGATCCCCGGTCAGGGCAAATATTTGTGTGATGCACTCAATTATTTGTTCTTGGGTCTGGACTCTGGGTGTTATTATCTATATATGTATTTATTAAATATTATATTTATCGTCGCCTAGTACCCACAACACAAGCCTTAATTGAGCTTACTGTGGGACTAGGTTGATTTGTGTAATAATATCCTATAATATTTATTTATTTATTTATATCGTGCCGTGAATGTCCGCACACTCGAAATTATATCAATATGCTAAGCATTCACTACACGCACTGTGAGCCGATCCGCAGTTGTACCGATCCGTGGAAAAATCCGTCATCGTCCAAAACGTAGAGATTATATCCTCTTTGATCGTCCAGGCACAAGCGCTTTGCGCATTTTTTTGCGGCCCGGAAGTCAGGTGGGCGCGTCAATGAAAGGTAGCTATTGTGGTAGCCCAATGGTAGCCACAGGTGGTAGCCATACATTATTTAGTACATTTCACTTATTACGTGTTATACCAGAAAATCAAATTATGGCGACACTTAATTTTTTTCACAATGTTTACATATTGTATATCTAAGAACGAAAAACATATAATGTTTATTTTTTAACATAAAATATTATTTGTTTTTATTATTTAATATATTTTGTATTTTGATATATTATTGTTCACGAAAATATGCAACCAACACCACGACTTTGCATTAATATGTTGACATAACTTTTAAATAATGGCAATATTTTATGGGATGCCAACATTGAAAAATAAAAAGCGGAATGTGAACTTTTGAAACTTCCTTTTCTCTCGTGTTCTTTTGACAACACGAGGTTATAATTTATAAGTCGCGAAAAAGTACGTAAAATACTTGTTTACTTATTATTTTTAGTGTTTTAATGTGAAATAAAGTGATTTTAGTAACGTATTGATAAAATTTTAGGCGTCAAAAATGGCTGAAGAAAACTGGACCGAAGACGGCATGGAGACAGGCGGCGTGGCTATCGATAACATGCCCCTGCCTATGGCGGCTGATATTCCCGAAATCAAGTTGTTCGGAAGATGGAGTTGTTTTGATGTCCAAGTGTCGGATATGTCCCTGCAGGATTATATTTCTGTCAAAGAAAAATACGCTAAATACTTACCCCACTCTGCAGGTAGGTATGCTCACAAACGCTTCCGCAAAGCTCAGTGCCCCATCGTCGAACGCCTGACTAACTCATTGATGATGCACGGTCGTAACAATGGCAAGAAACTAATGGCAGTCAGAATCGTTAAACACGCTTTTGAAATTATCCATCTCCTAACTGGAGAAAACCCATTGCAAGTTTTAGTTACTGCCATTATTAACTCGGGTCCCCGTGAAGACTCCACCAGAATCGGTCGTGCTGGTACAGTGCGTCGTCAAGCTGTGGATGTCTCTCCTCTCCGAAGGGTGAACCAAGCCATTTGGCTTCTGTGCACTGGTGCTCGTGAAGCAGCATTCAGGAACATCAAGACAATTGCCGAATGTGTTGCTGATGAGCTTATCAACGCTGCCAAAGGTTCATCAAACTCATACGCAATTAAGAAGAAGGACGAGCTGGAACGTGTTGCTAAATCCAACCGTTAATCTTTTGTAAGGGCAGGACTCAATAAACAAAAAAAGCTAACTTTTGTTTTATTTCTATGAGTTCCCTGTTCTGTTAATAGTATGAATTGTTTTTGAACTTGATTTCCAATAGAATATTAATTATTTATTTCTTGTTGCAGTCTGTAGTTTTTCCAAATGATTTTCAGAATATTAGACTAAAATACTTATACATAGTTTCAAAGTTACTTATACATACACAATTATTAATTAAAATTATCAGAATCAGTACCAAAGCATTCACTTTAGTAATGAATATAAATCTTTACTTGTAAAGTTGTATGGCAATATGGCATATTTCAGTAATATATAATTAATGAAAATATCTCTATAGATTTCTTGTAACATTCTGATTATTATCATCTATGTAGATAGGTAGTCTTAAGCAATCTGCAACTTCTTAATGATTTTACATCATAATATAACTAAACATGTTAAACTGCACTATTTCAATTCAATCAATCAAATTATCTGCCTAGCATTAAAAGTGTTTATTGAACTATGAATACATGCAGTACACTGTACAACTCTATACTTTAAGGTACAACTCAACATGAACAGGTGCTGTGTAGTGAAATATTCCTTAGTACCTATGCTAGTTTTATTTTCAACCAACTTTAAAAATAGTTTCTCTATTCAAACAAACAAACAGAAATACTTTATTGTGCACCAGCCACCAAGAAATAAAAATCACAAAAGTAAATATATAAATGAAATAGACACAGTTAACCTCAACAGGCGGTCTTATCATAAGACAGCGATCTCTTCCAGACAACCTGGTGGTCAAGGAAAAACAGTGTAAGTATAAGTTTATGGACAAGAGGTGCATTAACTGCATTTATAAAGTTGCTAGTGCCTTATGATTGGACCCATTTAAAATTGGTCCAGTTCTGACCAGTTGAAGGTTTAGTTTTTTGTTAAAAAAAATGTTTGAATAGCCTAGTCATCTGATAGTTTTTAATTTCTTTTATTATGAGAAAATATTTTTAATGTCCCAAATGCTGGTAGGTATAACAACTAGATATGATAGGATATGCATAATGCAGTAATAAGCAAGCAAGTAGATACTAGATAAGAATTGAGAAGCATATTAAACCCTACCTACTATACATTATACTTTGAACTCTTTTTGAACCCCACATAGGTACAATATTCAAACTCGTACAATATTCAAACTACCTACATGCTGATTGCTGAAAATGCTGGCCTTATGTGCCTTAGTGCCTAGTGGCCTACTCACTGCTGCTTACTTAACTTTCCATGCAACACATAGATGGCGTTATAATTATTCAACATATTATTATATATCAGTAACACTGTAAATTTTAACAATCTAAAATACTGTATTGTTTATATTTATTAAATAATTTTTTAAATATAAAAGTAGTTTTTTTTTTAGAACAATGCTAATAATTTTATCATATTTGACATATATGATATGTCAATTGTCAATTTGACACAATTACAAACTTGAAAGTTTGAACAGATGCTTGATATTAGATTTTGTCCTGTTGTTTTTAATTGAAGTTAAATACTTAATAAACTATTCGTTTTCTTGTTAGCAATGATCCACAGTTTATTTATTATAAACCCTTCTGGGTAGGTTTCATTAGACATGTCATTAAAACGGATGAAAAATTATTGATGACGAGTAAATTTTTATTACTAATTTATTTATGATATTTACAGGGACGTGTTTCTTGAGAAACACTGGAGAAGTGTAATACCACGTTCTGTGTGTGATTATTATTTGGAAGCTCAACGTGCATCACCTAATGTAAGTATTTACTAACAACATTAAGTGCACTTGAGATATAAACATAATTTAAATTTCATCCCTATTTTCGAAAGTTTTGGGATTTTCGAGATACAATAAAAAATTTAAATACTTAGATCTGGTTACATAGTCGTTTAGAAATTTTAAAAGGACAACATGAACAGTATTTATTTATGTTTATAGGATGTACCACCTGTCTTAGCAGCACCACATCATTACTTAATTTCAATTCAGAGAGGTGGAGTTGCATTGGTAGCTGTGAGCAAACAGGAAGTTGCCCCTCTTTTTGTCATTGAATTTTTACATAGAGTTGTTGATACATTCCAGGTAAGTTTGGTTCTGAAACTTGTTATATTAGATCCATATTCTTAATATAATTTGTGTCTGTATCCTATTGGTATGTTTGGCTCATCTAGAATTGAGTTACATGCATGTTTTAAGATTAATTTATTTCTTTTAATTGACATAACTTAGGAGCTTGTTACTTACAAATTTACAATTAATAGCTATTAAAACTATGCATAATTTATTGAAAATACTTATACTTATATTGTTTCATTTGAATGCTCTTATACATCTTAGCTACCTATATTATCATATTTTAGGTCAGCTGTCATATAACAGCTTTTATTTCATGCTTGTGTTTCATTTTATGTGTAATAATGGTACCTTTGAGAATATACTCACACATCTTGGCACTGAAATGCTAATAAATAAGGATTTTCATTTTACAGGACTACTTTTCTGACTGTACGGAAACTATTATTAAAGAAAATTATGTTGTGGTTTATGAGGTAATATAAACATTCAAATTAAAACTAAAATATTTTTGATAAGTAACTTGTACAAAACTAAATTTGTACCTTTTTTCTAGCTATTGGATGAAATGTTGGATAATGGATTCCCATTGGCTACCGAAAGCAATATATTGAAGGAACTGATTAAACCACCAAATATTCTAAGGACAATTGCTAATACTGTAACGGGAAAATCTAAGTAGGTGTCTACTATGAATAATTTTATTCTTTCATTTCAAGATACTTTCTCACATCTATATATTGTTTATATTTCTTACTATAAAAATTATTGGCAATGTTGTGGATATATAGGTCAAAATAACATACATAGCATACTTAACTTCTTATTTTTATATCGGAAGTCTACCTTCTAATTCAAGTATTCATTTGTGGGCACTGAGTTTTAACACCTAATTTAATTGCCTTCAAATGTTTTTCTTGTCTTAAAATGTGTTATAAAAAGTGGTACTTGACAAATTACTGAAATTGGATTTTACACATCTCTATTTCTTACATTTTAGTGTTTCATCAATACTGCCCTCTGGTCAGCTATCTAATGTACCGTGGCGTAGATCTGGAGTTAAATATGCAAATAATGAAGCTTACTTTGATGTGGTTGAAGAAGTAGATGCAATTATCGATAAAAGTGGTGCTACACTCTCCGCCGAAATTCAAGGATATGTATGTATATGAGAATTAAAAAATTGTTTATTTTTTATTGTTTAAAAAGTTGAATAATTTTAATGAGATTTTTGATTTCTTTATTTTTTTTTTGTCAGGTTGACTGTTGTATCAAGTTAAGTGGAATGCCAGATTTAACCCTTACATTTGTTAACCCAAGACTGTTTGATGATGTATCATTCCATCCATGTGTAAGATTTAAGAGATGGGAGGTAAGGCCTTTTTCTAAGATTTTCTAAGACGAATTTTTATATAATAATAATAAATTGAATAAAACTAAATATTCCTTTTTAATTTTAGTCGGAAAGAATCTTGTCGTTTATACCGCCGGATGGTAATTTCCGGTTAATGTCATATCATGTTGGATCACAAAGCGTAGTTGCGATACCTATTTACGTGAGACACAACCTCGTGCTGAAGTCAAACGGGGATCAAGGAAGGTTGGATCTGACTGTAGGGCCTAAACAGACTATGGGCAGAACTTTAGAGAGTAAGATTAATATTTTGTTTATGGTTTTAAGAAATTATTTATTTTGAAACTTATTATGTAAATAATAATTGCAATAAAAAAATAATATTCATGGCTCAGTAATGGATTAGAAAATTTATTTTATATCAAAGGAATTTGTATGCACTTTTATTATCCATTTTCAGATGTAGCACTCGAGATTTGTATGCCTAAATGTGTATTGAATTGTTCCTTGACTGCAAACCAAGGGAAATATTCGTATGATCCTGTTAGTAAAGTCTTAATGTGGGATATTGGACGCATCGAATTACCGAAACTACCTAATATACGAGGGACGGTATGTATTCATAACTATTTGAATTTGTCGAATTTATTTATTTATGCAATATTTTCCAGATTATTATGACATACATCAATATTTAAAAAGTTGCACCAATACCACAATATTTTATCGGAAATTGCAATAAGATTTTTAGACTAAGAATCATTGTAATAACTAATAAGGGAAAATAATGTCTATACACTATAGAGAGAACATTCTATAATACAAGAAGACAACTATTATGTATTAAAATATATAAGTTAATTTCCTGTAGGTATCCGTACAATCGGGTGCGGACACATCGGGCGCGAACCCGAACATCAACGTGCACTTCACGATCCCGCAGCTCGCAGTGAGCGGGCTGCGCGTCAGCCGCCTCGACATGTACGGCGCTAAGTACAAACCGTTCAAGGGCGTCAAATATGTCACGAAGGCCGGCAAATTTCATATAAGAATGTGATCGGATTTTGTTGTTATAGGGAATCCTCTTTTCGGTTCTTGTTGATTTTATGAAAGGGTGAATATAGACTAGAGTATTTTCTAGTGACATTGAGCTTTCACTGTTTTTAAATTTTAACGAAACGTATTGAGGACACGATGCTCTTTTTTTAAAATCAGATTTTAAAAACCAGCAAGAGTATTGAGATTATTACATTTGTTGTAGAAATATTACAAATATGTAAATGCACATTAACTCTCATCATTACAACGAACAGATCATCGAGCATTGGCACGAACGAACTTCGTTTACAAAGAAATGCTCGCGAAAATGCTCTAGTGTATACCCACCCTTATGTATTTAACGCTATCTGTTTATTATGTGCAATGTTTCTGTAGTTATAAATTTTGATTTACACTCGTTGATGGTTTGAAAGTGGCAGTTACTACCCAGTGTATTGTTAAACTGTCTTCCACAGTTATTAAAGATAAGTGCATGAGATTAAACCGACCTGTAATGTTCACTATTCTAATAAACAATTATGATTAAGTATGTAATAAAGGTTTTAATTGTCGTGAAAATAATAAAAATAATAGAATCATCATGTAAAGAGGAAATTGGAAATGCGTTTCTCAGAAGTGTAGGATAGAAAAATTAAAATTTTATAGAATACTTGTTTCATTTAATTAAAATTGTATGTGTATATAATGTTTGTGTCCGTCAAATTGTTAGGGTCGCGAGCGTGTAAGTGCTGAATGCATGATCGATTTTGATCAATAATAATTATACTAGCAATATGTATTAGCAACTTGATGAATGGGCGGTTATATTATTATTGTGAAAGGATCTTTGTATTTTAAAACAGTTTTTGTATCTTATTCTCACAAAACTTATTATACTTTATTGAATATGTTTAGTTATTAAGAATATATGTATAATAAAATGTTTTTTATAAGATTTGTTTTAATTATGTATAGTTGAACTGAATGCATTGTTGCTTTCGTTAATGTTATAAACGGTATGTGTAAACGATGTAGTAGAGTTGTGAGTATTATGAGGTAAACGATGATATCCCATCCGTGCTGCTAATCTTCCCTAAAATTATAAAAAAAACCCTCCGCCGTATCTGTCTGTTCGTCTGTTCGATAAAAACTTAAAAACGACTGCACCGAATTTCATTTTGTTTTCATCAAAGAATAGTGTAGTTATTGAAGAAGTTTTACCACAGATATTATAATACAACCTATACTATTAAATTTATTAAGATTTATTCAACGTGGGTAAAGCCACGGTAAAGCCGCGGGCGCTAAGCTAAGTCAGGTATATACATTATTAATCAAAATTATTTCTCAATCAATCATCCATAGACTGCATATGACAGTCTCTAGTTGTTACACATTATTTTGAATTGGCTTATCACCTTACCAAGCAGGTGTGCTTATATTTGTATGGGTAGATATTTTTAAGAACATAAATATAATTTAGTTAACTAGTTTCAAAACTTCGCATCTGCATTTTTGCATACCCCAAATAGTCAATCAATGAAAGATCTTTTAAATTTTAATGTATTCATATAAAAATGGTCTGTAAATTTTATAATAATGGTAGTCCGGGATACATCGCCCATTTTTGCAAGTGATTACTATCAAGCTAATTTTTCGTGAGTAGCTTTATTTTGATGAGATGCCCAATAATTTCATGTACAAAACTCTCGATTGTGGTAGTTACCAGAGGAAATAAGGATAAAATATTTTGATTTGTTGGTTCTCAAATATTAATTACTAACTGAATGTTTTTTTTTGTTCTATCTCAAGCATGGACGTATAAAAAAAGACGGACAGTATATCGCCTAAACATTGAGTGAAGCCTAGTAATGGCGGCGACACATCCATGTGTGTGTGCCATGTTGCCATGGCAACAGCTGTGTTGATGACAATGGCGGCTGTATTTTTTTCTATAAATTTTGCCGTAATAATTTTGTCATTAAAACATAAAAGAAATAACTTGCTTCCCTGTGGAATGTAATCCCTTGTGTTTTGTTATTTAAAATTGTGCTGTTGCGACACCATTTAACCACGCAAGACGGCATTTTAAATATTTTTTGTGAAACAGTGACGCAGTTAATCAGTCGGTAGTTCACGACGTAATGGCGGCCGTCTAGCTTACTATGGTGAGAGTGTGTGCGTGTCCATTGTCTTTACACGATCGCTAGCTTACTACGGTGGCTTCACGTTGTTTGTTCGTAAAACGGCGTCCGTCTTTTTTTATACGTCCATGATCTCAAGATAATTATCTAAATTATTCGAAAAAATATTTGTCCTACAAAATCTATGGTTTGATCAAAGAGTCCCCCTTTCCAATGTGTATCGATAACGAAGTCATCATAAATGATTACTAACCAGCTGATTTTTTTATTTTCACTTATTTAATACTTATATAATTCAACAGACATATTGTCCTACAAATTGCGTAATAAATATTTGAGAACCGTCAAATCAAAATTTTTTATCCTTGTTACCTCTGTAAGCTACCACAATCGAGAGTTGCGTACATGAAATTATTGGGCATCTCATCAAAATAAAGCTACTCACGAAAAATTAGCTTGATAGTAATCACTTGCAAAAATGGGCGATGTATCCCGGACTATGGATAATTTGAGGTTTGAGACCAGACGTGCGCGCTAGTAAGAGATATATTTTTCAATTTATTTGTCCAATATACAACATCATCCATCGGCCACACGGCGCTAAGGCATCATGCCTCAGTCGAAGACAATAATTTTTGAAAGTATTAAAACTCCCAAAGCACATACCTGACCAATAACACGATAAATCTGTATCACTGTAGTTGGACCATAAGTTAGCCCGATAAAGCGGTGATATATTATTATTATTATTAAAAAAATATGATTATTGTTTGACTTTCTCTATTAAATGAGCAAGGAGCTAAAAGTCCGTTGAGTTTTTAAGTAGGTATACCTAATAAGTAATATCATAGATTTTATTCCTAACTAGCGGTCCGCCCCGGCTTCGCCCGTGGTACATATTTACGTTTTCTCTACATAAGAACCATTCTCGTACTTCAAGGAATATAATAAAAAAAGAATTATCGAAATCGGTTCAGCCGTTCTCGAGTTATGCGCTTACCAACACATTTTGCGATTCATTTTTATATATAAGATAATCCGTTAATTTAAAAAAGTTATAGGTAAGATGCCTAGTAGGTAATGCGGTTACTTAAATCACTGTCATTAATGATTCTTCGAGTGCAACGATGACCTACTATGATCGCTAATGGCATGATCATTATTATCTCGACCTCGTTCCACGTTTCGGTGGAACATATCATATTATCACGTGTGAAATGTGAACCATACAGCGAATGTCTCTCTATGCATGATATAGCGGTCCTTCGCGATTAGACATGACATTCCTAAATGTGCGTAGAAATAACTTGAAGCATACGAAATACTTTAACGACGTCATGCACGCATGTAGTTGAATATCTTTTAAACTGTACCTACATATCTAGACCGTACCTACTTATGAAACAAATCTTAATATATATAAATCTCGTGTCACAACTAACAATGTTTGTCTTCAATGGACTCCTAAACCACTTAACCGATTATTGAGAGATAGGATAGTTTAAACATGTAGGTACCACGGGCGAAGCCGGGGCGGACCACTAGTGTGATATAAAATTTCCAAAAAGTAGTGGTACATAATATAGTATTTAAACTATAATTTATTGTCAAGGGAGATACATATTTTTAGATAGGTATAGGCATCATTAAAATTCGACAGTTGTCATTAGTGTTCCTTATTTCGATGTATTCTAAAGGTACTTTGATAGGGATTAAGAAAAAGAAGATAAAGCGATAGTAAAAGTTTAATTGATACGCAATATACCGTTGTTAAGTTTTAACAATCGGCCTTTTTAAGCTAATAGCTTTCGCTATACATAGTGTATAGAAGAGTGAAGTACGAGTAAGATCTTGTCAAAATCTGTAAAAAAGGTCGATTATTTCATTATCATTTTAGTATAGACAATAAAGCTATTGAAAAAGGTCAAACGTATGCAAGCACTATACAAGCGATATTTTATTTAAAACTTACCGCTGAATAAGTAACAAGGGAAATGTTAGTAAAATTCAAAGCAGTAAACGCAATTGGTTTTTGTGCTCTGGAAAAGTAACATTTAATTAAATGGGAGCTATAAACCACATCAGTAATAGTTCTGTATAATTATTGGTTGCGATGATATTAAAAAGTTAAAATACGTTTAAAGAAGGGGATAGGTAATGTAATTATTACCTCTGTATTAGAAAAGCTAAACTGCGTCTGCATCGAGGACTTAGTTTATACCATTTGCTGTTGTATGCTGCTTCGGCCACATTTGCGTTCTAAAAAGGATTTAATGATGCATTGTATACATTAATGCTATTAAAATTCCCATGTCGTCTGTTTAACCAGTTTCTTACCGCGTGTATAATATCTTCTCCATACCAACATATTACTCCTATTTGTATAAGAGATGCGCCGAGAAATAACTTGTTACTCATTCCCATTAATGGTTCCAATAACTGTTAAAGTATTAAGTGATCATTAAAATAAATTGTATACTAGTTCATAGATTATATATTTAGCACAGATACATACGACAACAACAAAAACGACGCAGCAAATATTTACAGAGCTCAATAAAATGTTGATAAGATTAACGAGAGAAAATGCGTCCTCCAAGTCATTACAATACCTGAAAAATGCATAATCATTATTTAATTTACAATTAAAAAATATTTTTTAAGTATTAGAATAAATAAAGAAAAACTCAACAAAAAGTATTAGTAAGATATTTTTTTAAATCACCTGATTAATCTTTGATGCAGTTTAACACATTCTGTAATTTCTTGATAATCTTCATCATCCGATTTCTTATTTTCTCCCAACACTCGTAGGCGATTTTGCAGAAGTTTTAATAAAAGCACGATATGGCTTGCCATTCCAGAGAATAATAGATCAGAGCATATCATTACCCATACGCAAGATTGACCTATAAACATATACCTATTAATTTTATCGAAATTTTAATCACCATCATCATCTGAGGCTCTACAGCCACGAGTGGACCTTGGCCTGGTCCGGTATTTTCAAAATTTTAATACATATTGTACCTATATTCTCAATATTTACAATTATAAACTCACTTATTTAGTCTTTCTCTTAAATTATAATATACAACAACTTACCTTCCGAAAATACCATTTTAATTCTTTATTTAATTTTTGATGGTGTTATACTCACCCGAAAATATTTCGAAAATGTACACAATTACATGTATCCATGTTTGACTGTAAATATTGAAAGGATACCAAGATTTCCAAACCGTGCGGATTTTATAATTATTGTGGCCTCGCAAATTGTTGTAAAGGTAGAGTCCTATTGGAGTTATAATGTAAAACCATACACCAGATACATTCAATCCAAAGAACCCTAAAAGAAAAGCTCATCGTATTTTAATAATCATATTCTATACGGATTATGAAGGATAATATTAAGTAAAAAATACCCTACGAAACACAATTTTTATTAAAAAGCATAAATAATCAAAAAGCAATTCTTTTGCGTTCCTACCACAATTGTTTTCATTTTAAATAAGAATTGATTGAAAAGATAAATTATCAAATTAAAAAGTACTTACAGCTATGCATAAGGCGTAAAGCATTCAAACTTTTTTGCTTAATATTTTCAGCTTCTTTATCAATAGGCGGCACTGGCCAGATTGAGGTCAGGTCATCCAATAATTGTGCAAATACGCTTCTTTTAAAATTTAGAACAGCAAACTTAGATATACCTTAACAAAGTAAGAAATTGATAATTGATGATTATTTTTCAATTTACTTCTTTCTTTTTTGAACTAAATTGTTTTATAAATTTATTAAAGCTTATTACAATTAATTTGATGAATAAATTATCTATTATATATGATCAAATGTTTAATTTAAAGACAATTTTTTATTCATAATTACGTATAATTATATCTTACTTAGTATACCATAGCCAACAGTATGTATCAGAGGCACAACATCTTCAACACGAGGAGAGTTTGCAGAGGTAACACAAAGAAACGTTACTTCACTGAAAACGTGTATTCCTACCCCGAAAATAGTTGCCACGAACGTTAATCTCTGAAGAAATACAGAAGTTGGTGTTTTAGGCTTAGTTAAAGAGAAACCAATAAGACGCATACAAAATGTGCTAAGTTTTAAAGACTCTTTTATTTCGCGCTTAGCTATTTCCTGATTAGATTCAATCATTGTTACCAATGTAAAATTCTACAAGTCGATATGTGGTGTATATTTTGTTCAGCAGTTCAGTATAATAAATTTTCCACCTTTTATAGATTTTAGCGCAAAATTGTCTGAGTAGAAAGTTAAAGCATAGTATTTATTCTTCTTGATTGATAGATTGGTGACACCTTCAATGCTGGAAAAGTTTCAGAATTTCTTTATAATTTTCTTAGACATATTATTAAAAGTACAGGGAAGTACAGTAAAACAGAATATGTTCCATTAAATCTTTATTATGCAATAAATGAGTCTACACATATATAAATAAGTATGCAGGCATGTAGAGATTGCTCTCTCTGGTTTAGTTTAGTTCAATTTTCACTATAAAGTGTGTAAAGAAGAGCGAAGTAGGAGTAAGATCTTGTTAAAATCTGAAAATTAAATTTCGTTAAGTCTTATTTGCCTTTATCTAAACATTATGTGCATTAAAAAGATTATTAGTTTACCCCGGTATACGTAACCAAAGAAATATTTGTAAAGTTCATAGCAGTGAATGAAATCGGTTTCTGGGCTCTGAAATTTAATATTATATTTAAGAAAGTAAGTTCTTATTGTAATAATTATCGACCAGAACTAGTTAATTAAATAGGTAAGTACCTTTGTAGGAGAAAATATAAAGCACGCCTGCATCGTGGACTCATGTTGTACCAGTCACTGTCGTATGCTGCTGCTGCAATGTTCGCATTCTGGAATTTAATATTATTGTATTAGTTTAATTGCAATAGATATGTAAACTTATATAATTTGTTAGCTTTTAAGTGTATGGTTTTAAGTTTCTTCAAATGAGTGGGTTTGAGTAAGCAAAACATATTGTTTTAATATGATGTTATTTACAGGTGATCTTAAAATAACATATGAAGATGATGGCAGAATCAACAGCGTCATGAATCCTCTGACTCATGACATATGCTGAGCCAGAACCATTTTACAGCCATAGCACATAATAACAACTATTTATTGCTTTTATTTCTTTATTTTGTAATGTTCTGTGTTTTGTTATTATTTGTCAGTTGTTGTGTGTGTTATTGATTGTAAATAAATGTGTGTCTATGTCATATTGTAACATAAAAAATCAAAATTTACATACTGCATGAATAATGTCCTGCCCATACCAGCAAAGTATGCCTATTTGGATCAACGCTGAACCAAGAAACAACTTATTGCTTATTGCCACCATAGGTTCCAAAAGCTAAAACAAGAAACGATTTACGATTTTAAGAAATCAATTATTTTATGAAGGGAAACTCCGTAAGGTTAGAAAGAGGTACTCACGACGATAACAAAAACAACGCAGCATATGTTCACTGAACTCAATACAATATTTACTAAATTCGCAAATGAAAAAGCTTCTCCGATATCTTTACAATACCTGAAATAATTAACGTTTTATTCAGTCACCATAATGTTTAAAATAATTTACGTAATTTATTTTACCTGATGAGGCGTTGATGAAGTTTTATGCAATTGATAATATTATGATAACATTCATCTTCTGTCTTATCTGAGACTGAAAGAGATTTTAGTTGCCCTTGAAGAATACGAAGAAGCAGAACAATATGGCTTGCCATCCCAGAGAATAATAAATCTGTGCAAATCATAACCCACACACAAGTTTGTCCTAAAATACGTGCCACAAAATGTTAGTGTAAGAGGTTTCAATACATGTTTAGAATTTTAATAATAGGACAGCCTTCAAGATAAATATGTAACACCTACACATGTAATGGCCCAGGTTAATGGCTTTTTATCTCTATCAATACATTTTGTAACAATGTATGCTGGCATACATGGATACTTACCAGCTATTATTTCAAAAATATACACAAATACGTGAGCAACAGGTTGCGTCTTATCGAACGGGTACCAAGATGCCCAAATAAAACCTAAACGAGCATCCTCGCCGCGAGCAATTTGATATAAATAAATACCCATTGGTGTCAAATTATAAAACCATACTCCAGATATATTGACTGCGAAGTACCCTGTAAAATTATTTTATTATTTTAATGTTTATCATCAAATGATTGCCACTGTACGAAGATCGAACATGTTAAAAATATGCGATAGGAATCAGAGACAACTGTGCATCGTTGCTTTCCGAGTGTTGATGTCTGAATAATACCGTAAAATACCTTACTTATTTCTACATACGGTACAACTTTTATATGACCAGTTCTTTTTGTTTTACATGAGGTTGTTTAAGTCAGCCGGTAAATTGTTATTACTAAATTGAATGGATAATACTTACAGCGATGAACAAGTCGTAGCGCTTTCAGACTCTGATTTTTTATACTATAAGCTTCGTCATCTAAAGGAGCCACTGGCCATATGACGGTGAGTTCACCCAAAAGTTGTTTGAAAACTCTTTTTTTGTACCACAACACAAAAACCTTTGATACACCTGTAAAAAAAGATCAATTTAATCAAAGATGAATCGTTTGTGAAAAAAGGTGTAATTTTTAAAATATATTGTGTACTCATAAGACGATAACTCACTCAATATCCCATAACCTAATGTATGGAATAAAGGAACAACATCCTCAACACGAGGCGAATTTGCAAAAGTTACCACGATAAATGCAATCTCACTAAATCCATGGCTACAAATAACAAGAATAGAAGCGAGAAACCATAATTTCTGAAGAAGACGTGCGATTCTGTGTTTTGGTTCATCAAATGAGAAGCCAATATAACGCATGCAGAAAAAACTAAGATTCAACGATCTGTCAATTTCCTGTTTAGCTTTTTCTTGCGATATTTCCATAATTGACTTCGAGAAATACCCTAACAGTATGAAACAGTAAGCTTTAATGACTTCTATCCTAATGGTTTTGAGTTTTGATCATATAATGTAAGAGTATTTAAAATTACATTAAATTTTATCAAGTAAGTACCTGTTAAAACAAATTTCTAACAAATTGTATAAAGTACTCTATCATCAAACAGTAAAGTGGTAAATGTAGGTGTATCTCGAGAATGCCTAATGGCTAAAGTTTAGTATGCAAATGACTAGGAGTGATTGACTGGACTCCGCCTCTATATTATGAGTTTATTTAACCTACACTACTAAATGAGGGTACAAGTATAGACATTCTACAAATTAAGTTATATTGCTCATTACAAATAGTCATGACTCTATTTCAGAATAAAAAATATTTTTTTTTGTTCACAAAGAGGAAATTATGTATATATATGTAACTACTAATACTCGTATACACGGCTACTTAAATCCATTTAACAGCCTGTAAGATGTGGTTAACCACGAGGTTTATTCATTAAATATTTGTCACTTTATTGAACCATTCGGGTTAAAGACTTAAATACGCATTAAAGTTATTTAAGAATTTCCCGCTAGTAATCACGGTGTTTCGGCAAATTTAGCACGCAATCCGCGGTCCGTGGTAAGCTTTACAGTTGCCACCGTTACGCGACGATTAAGCGGCATGCGCTTTTCTTACGAGTACCACCTAGTACTTAACCCGTGTCATCTGATTTATAATATCAGAAAGTCATCACAATTTTGCTTTATTTTATTCCCAATAATGAATGCAAATGAATGATTTTTCTTGACGTGGTTTTAAATTTTAATTAAACACTGCGGTAGAATAATCTATTGAAAACGCTTCAGTTGAAATCAATTAATGAAATGTATAAAAGATAGGTATAAAGCATAGATATTAGATACGTGTTTCAATTTCAATTTTTTCTAACCGCACCGATTGTAATTAAACTATTTGTTCGTTACAATTAGTACGTCACCAAAAGTCGGTTAAGTGTATCAGATGTGCAAGTCAATGCAAAACAAAATTAATAATAATCGATCTCTCCAAGTAAAAGTGCTGTGTATTACCACTGTTTGGGCTCTCGACCTAGATCGAAGCAAGAACGCAATTCGAGCAAAACTATTCAACGCAAAATAAAAGCTGTGAAAATGATGTGAAATGGATAGGCGCTTCGAAGTTTCAAGATTGAATCATGATTTATTATTGTGCTGAACAAATACTAATGGTATAATTTTTCATAAATAATAGGGAATATTTCTGAATGTAAAGGAATTTCTCACATTTGTGTTGTACGTCATAATGTACAGTACGGATATGTATTATGATACCGTTTACTTTATCAATTGAATTCACAGAGTTATAATAAGGTAGAGCAAAGGTATCTCACGGTGATTAATTAACTTTCATAAATAACGATCGGCAGTGATTGCTGAGAATATACTACGAGTTTACATTTATTGATATTTTATTACAATTCGATGCTAATATAAACGTTGTGAAATTAATAATTAATTATTTAAGTGTTTTTCAAGTGTTTATTTCCTAGATAATAATAAATATTTATCTTTAGCACAATAACCCATATTATTTGAAGACGAGAGATAAATGTATCATTAAAAAGCAATTTATAACTTTCTTTAATCATGCAGATGTGCAAATAAAAAATCCATGTATCTCTATCGTCTCTTTTTTATGTTAAACGTTAGATTAATCAAAAGTAATTCCAAGTTCTATTTCTTGACTTTCTAGGCGTTATAAGAATCATGCCAAAGTGCATTTAAAGGAAAGCAATATCATTCGCGGATATTAAGTACCTAATACCTATTTTTTACTTTACATATTATTTCAAGAAGGAGACGTATATATATAATCTTTTTATTTATACTCTTTTATAATCAAACAATTTGTAGCATTTGCTGAGGAAATTGATATTGAATTGTATTACTCGTTCTTTAGTAACACTGTGGTATCATTATTTCCATTTCGTTATTGTTTTATTTTGGCCTCCGGAGATGTACTGACACTTATTACCTTTGTTGTAACAACTACTTGTTCTTTTATTTCTTACATTAAGCCGAGAGTGAATTAGTTGTCTGAATGTTAATCATTTAAATGTAATTGAATCTTGGTTAAATAGAATAAATGGAAGTTATTGAGTACATAGCAATTTTTAGTTTCGTCGCAGTGACACTGCGAATTATATGAATCGACATATTAACTTTCACTGCTGTATCAACGTGCTCTTGGCCTTAAATCATCTTTCGGAAACCGCAGGAAGTGAGATTAAAAACGTACGAGCAACTTTTCATCACGTTTCATATTGTTTTTTTAATTAAAGAATATATTTTATTTAATTTTAAGTAACTAGGCGTGTAAAATGTTAGTATATTCTATAAGTTACTACTTATAAGAAGCCTACATCGCGCTTAATGTTATTGTCAGTAAGTGGTTAAAAAAGAGTCTTAGTAGCAGGAAATACTGATAGTGTTTGACATTTTTTATAGCATTTATGTGCAATTTTAAAAAAGTATAGATCGTGATACCACGATCGATTTTTTCTGCCTTTGCGTCGTTTTAAGAATAAGTAAAATGAAAATTCACTATAATAGATTTGTCATTGCAATAGTATTTATTCAAGTCGTGTGATAAAAGGCAAAAAAAAGTAAAGTAAGTGTTTATACAACAATATCAATGACATTTGATTGAAGGAATGAAACATTTATTTGCAGAGAAAGCCCAAAACACATTAACAAAACAAAAATTTAATACCAAATCATTGTTATACTATATTTCTAGCAAGAAAGGAACATTAAGGACGTTTATATGTAATAATAGTTATTATTTTAAAAATTAAGTATGCTAGAGTACTGCACTTATAATAATACATAATTAAAAATTAGAGGACCATTAGTCCTCGTAAAATGTGACTTTTCAAGGAATGGCATTTTATCCAAAAGTGCTGTGTTCGTTGGACTAATATTTTTTATTGCATTATCCCATATAAAAAGAGTCTATGAATCCAACTTTTTTTCTAATTGGAGGCATCGAACCCACATACTTCTAGCTCATGATAGGATCGCTATTTGCCATTCTCTGCACTAATTGGACGGTCATATTCTTATAGGATTCCAATAGCATTATAGACGTTTGCATCGATGGATGATGCCTCAAAAAATAATGTGCAATTATTCGAAGAAGATATCAGACTGTTAAAATATATTATTTTGCCGCGGTCACTACTTAATCATCTCAGACTATTAGTAGGTATATGTATTTATTTTTTAATATCTTCCTAAACGAGTTACAAAAGCTGCATGGATTATTATAAAGTTATAAATTGATTAAATTAAATATAATAAATATTAAATTGTTGTTAGATGATAGTCGCTCTTATGTTTTTAAAGAGCTTACTCTTCATATTGTCGTGTTGGAGCTCTCTCAAGCTCTACAGTAAGTAAATAAATTGGAATGTTGTTTCAAACAAAAATACATAATTAGAAAACAACAAATACCAAAGACTATTTTCAAAGAAATATTATGAACTTATTTACTAATATTTTCTTTTTTAAAACACCTTTCCTTATGCGAATTTATTTACTGTAATTCCTTAACAGATATTTGATTAAATTGAATTTAGAATCATAAAAAGTGGCCCACGCGTGTAAAGTTCCTCTAAAGCATCACAAAATAAAGGCATATACGTATATGTGTTTATCGACATAAAAAATCCCACGTATTCTTTTCTATTGCGTTAAAAATGCGCTAAAAATATTTTGTTCAATCTATCTGCTCTTTCCGTATTTTTTTTGTATCAATCTGAAATAATCTGCACGACATATGAAGGTGTCTTTTTGTTTAAAAACTCATTAATCACATGTTCGTCTCCCTACTTAGCCCTAAATGATAATCTTATGTAAATTACATGTTTCTCTCGAAGATGTATGTAGATAAGATGTATGTAAATACTTGAATAGAATTCATAAACATAAACTATAGGGCTGTCTTGTCAAGAGTGATAACTTAATTAACTTATGCACCTTTTTTATTGATTGATGATTTATAGTTCGCATAAGCGTATAATTAGATTATGTTAGATTATTTTTTTAATAATGTAAAGATTAAATATCTTTACAAAATTTACACTGTACGAATTTTTTGGCAATTACTTAAATAATTGTTTTCTGTTCGATTATTTATAATAGGCGTTGATTTGCAGTTTAACATAAAATAGAACTTTGGTATTTTTTGGATAATATTAAATTTCTCTTCTCTTCCTTTTTCTGGTTCGTTGATGAATTCAAATAACAATCATAATAATTACAACTAAAATGGACACAAGATTTTAGAGACACAAGAATTTAAAGTATCATGCAACATTCAGAGACTTTTTAGATTTTGATGTAGAGATTTCGTGTGTAGAGTTTGGTCACAAAGTTTTTTCAGGAATGGGAATTGCGAAGCTAATATGGTAAGTAATAAATAATTCAAATGTAAGTTTTTCATGATTCATTTGTAATGTATTACATATATAGATAGATTTTAAGGATTGCTAATATACCTAATATAAGAACAAGACAACCTTAGTTCAACAAAACTCTATGCCGGACCTTAAAGTTTAGTTCAAACATAATATCTGGTGGTGGTAAAGTCTGACTCTTATCCTTAAAAACTAATTGGTAAGCGTCAAAGTCACTACAGAGAAATAAATTTCCCTGAATCTATTAAGATTTTTTTTCATAAGTTGATTTATGTTTTAATTATCAGATTCAGTAAGAAAGGACTCAGTTAAAAAGGAACTAAGTCCAGAAAGACTATTCAGTAATGTTCACACTCCGTAGGGTGTCTTTGAAACTTATAGTTTCATTTGCTTCAACGGAAAAGGGTTGGCAGAGAGGGCACTGCGTCTGAGTGCTAGGGACGATATTTGTGTGGCTCAAGCGCCGATAGGAGTCCGTTATTCGGCGTCAGGTTACGGTCACGTCTATATAAGACGGCGGCGTCTTCTTCACCATTTCATTCCGTTTGAGACGCTTAGGCTGCGTGCCCCCGTGTCTGCGCGCGCCCGTCTCTGTAGTGCCGAACTTTCAAGCTCTCTCATCTCTTACATTCGGTCTTTAAGCTCGGTTTCTAGTGCTCGCTTCTAGTATCGCTGGGACACTGTTCAGTTACGTGTAATTATCTAAAATCATTCGAGGTGCTTCTTGGTGCAGCAATTATAGGTATGGCAAAAGCTTATTTTTATTTGTATTTATTAAAGGAATTAAAGAAATTATAATTGTTTGAAAAATAGCAATTTATGGGATGTACTATCATTCCAATTTTAATTAAGCCTTTTATATATATTTTTAATATTTATCTATTTCAACATTTATAAATAATTTTAAATGTTATAAAAACTAGTCTAGAATGTTACCTAATAAAATCGTGCAAAAAATTGGGTATACCTACCTAATTAAAAATAATAACAACCATAAGATGTGCAAATTTTTACGTCAGGAAGTCTATGAACCCAATTAGATACGTAACTTAAAGGAAGGCGAAGAAGCGGTTAATCTACTTTTTTTATTGAAATACGTTGCCTGGTACCTAGGAACCTAGACCTTCTATTACGCGAATAGGGTTTTTCATAAACTTTATAGCTAGTCATTTGCTGCAATTTAATAAGATCCTCTATTGAGGACAGTATTCTGTTATTTCTAGTTATAATTTTAATACCTAGATAATAAAATCCTGCATAACTAATGTATTGCAAAAGTGGACGGAGAAGAGAATGATATTCGAACAATACAATTTACATATTTGGATTGTACCATATAGTAAAAGTTCAGGCTAGGTCAGAACTATTCAATAAAGTGTAGGGCAAAGCAACTATTCGCACGATTGACCGTGTCTTTCTTGAGGTCTGGAGCGTACAAAATGGTGCGCATTATTGGTACGAAGATGGTAAAATGATTACCGTCATTACCAGCGAATTACTGAGACGTTCCGTCCTTTACACCATTATATGCACTTGCGTGAGGTATTCCGCTCCGATTGATGATTAGCTGCTTTTTTGTTTCAAGTAATCATAGAAAATGGACCTGAAATTACTTCTGTAACACTCGCAGAAAAGTAAGAGTGGAAAAAGTAATTTTTCCCAAGGTTCACTACATAGAGAGGCCCTTTTCGATTATTACATGTGTCCTAAATTGATTTTGACAGAAAATTATTGTATATCAAGTTCATAAAGATGATATCGATAAAAAAGAACAACTATTGAAAAGTTAAGTTAAACTTTAGAGATTATAGTAATTGTACTAGTTGTTTAAATCTTGTAAAAGAGTTGTACACGAGAACAACATAATGTTTTGTTTCTTTATTGGAATATGAAAGGATCTTGTTAATGTGAATTCTAGTAAAGGCGAGTTATACCAATAATTATGTCGTTAAAATGCTATTTAAGGTAATGAGTATAAAAAAATCAAAATAGTAATTGGAGTTTAAGTCTCCTAAAGCGAGCGAGTCTAATTCTGGTTTGAAACTTGTTTGAGTGTGCTTATGCAGGATAGTTATTTAATTTTTAATTGTCTGATGTAAGTGCCTTGAATAATAAATATTTTAATGCTCTTTATAAGTTTTATTAAATATGTAGATATTATGACTAATATATTATACATAAGTAGTAATGTTAAAAAAAGCTTTAATATACAATATCGTATAACCACAATATTTACCAGATAAAATAGTGAAAATTCGTTTATGAAACTATTACATTCACATATTCAAATAAGAAACCATTATAAAATCATTACTCGAATCAAACTAATGATGTCCATCGTTGGAAACCTGTGGGTTGTTACGAGGAGCTAATTCAAACATAAACAAAAACTGAGGCAATCATTGGCCTGAACAAATATGTGGTATATAGTGAGGTTCATGCAAAAAACATTACTATGATCATTATGATATGTGGGCGCATAACTTGTTGCTTTTTTGCGTCAAGTGCACGCGGCCTTGACCGCGAGCGCGCCGCCCAAATCATTCAATGCTCCACTTAGACATGTGTGTATTAAGTCATTATGAAGACATACTCTATTTGGAGTATTTATGAATGAATTATTATAAAGCACGAATAATTTAACTGTCTTTTGATACGTTGCTAAGTTCTGATGGTAGTTAGTACTCGTTGGTTGACGATATTATTTATTACGTGATTAAAATTTTAAACTAGTGAATCAACGAATATAAATAATATTAAAGGAAATGGTCTAGAGTTAGCTGTTATTTAAACCGCATACTATAACTCTTTACAAATGCAGTGAGTCATATTGCAGGATCTGAATATATTAATAAATATATAAAAAGAAAGCTATTGCTCTACAATTTAGACAAGCGTGAACTTGAATTATGTGAAAATATTGATGAAATTCCTTAAATGATTCACGTTGAGGACAAAATGTGTGTCGTTGCAAGTACACTTTCACGTTTATTCATAACTTTAGTAGGTCGCGACGTAAAGATGTGGCCAGATTTGTCCGTGCTTTGAACGTAAGATGGACCATAATGTGTTTCTAGGTTTCCACGGCTAATTTTAAAATGTACATTTTCATTTCAAATGTAAATACTTGAAAATATATAATATAATAAACGTAAAAGGTTAAGCTTAATAATGTTCTTCATTTCTAAGTCCTTTTTAAAAGCTTGCACATATATAAATGACTGTATTTGTGGGGCAAACGTAGCCGGTGCGGTGGCATGGTTAATGAGTAAAATCGTAAAAGGTATCTAATACCCTAAATATAGGGTTCTATGCTATATAAAAATAAAATTATCATTAGACAAGAAATAGAAAGAGTGATAAAGTTCCTGGGTGGAAAATATTATACTATAAATAATATTATGATTATAGGATAATCACAAGAAAATAAAGATAATTAAGTAGAGGTAAAGTCTTTATTTTTATTGTATCAAAGTTACTCCATTTTATTATCTTTATTAGTGCACATAAAAATTCCTTATTCTCTAATGATACATATATTTAAAAATCGTGTTTCTTAATCTTGATCAAAACTGTAAGTGAAAGTGTATTTTTTGTCAATCTTTAAGCCGTTAAGATTTTGACTAAGCTGGTAAAAAGATAAGATATTCATTGTCCGCCTTTTGATTTGCCTTTCCCTTTTCCTACTTCAGTTATCCTCTTTTTTGCGTCTGTTGGTTGCGTTTGGCACCGTTTTTACCTTCCCTTACTTCGTTTCGCGCTGTCGTGCTTTCATTAAATTTCATTTTTCTTTTAATACCACTGTCTTAGTTCCAATGCCTAAGAGTATTTAGTTCATTTAAGTGCAACAATTATTTTATAGCTATGATAGTAGATAGATATTATGTTAATATTTTTTTATAAAAGAATTAGTAATTTAAAGCATGATGAGCGTTATGATTAAATAGTAAATGAACTGCCATCACATTATTGACCATTAACATAAACGTGTAAAGTTTAGATGCTATTACGATAATTAACCATAGCATAACCTCATAATTTAAATGAAAATTATGATTTACATATTGATAAAACGTGTGTTAATTTATGTATCGCATGGGTGCGACTTTACATTGGTCAAGTTTAATTAATTACTTTAGTTCGTATCATTGGCAAAACACCAGTCAAGATTTTTAATTCGCTTGTACTTCAAGAATTGACAAATTGTATGTACGATAATCTTAATTCTTTAATACAAGAAAAATCAATCTCAATTATTAATTTTCAAACCATATTCGTGATTGTATTTCACGCCTGTTACGTTTCATTTGATAAGCACGCAAGGCGCCACTTCGATTTATTTTCCATTTCGCATGTCATACGACTAACATGGACCTCTCTATCTTTGAAATAACGTTTTCAGGATATGTATTATATCATGTTGTTTGTTAAAAGCAACATTTTTTATACTTTATGAATCATTTGTTATATATAAATATCCAGCACTAAATTTACTTCGTACGCAGAATACTTTGGGGCAGGTAAATGTTTAATATTAGAAATCAGGTTTTAAAAAGTGCGTTGACTTTTAATGTTGTGTAGAAAAAAAAATATTCAACCTTGTTTGGCTGTATGGCTTGTTTGATGTTGTTTTGAATCCCTCTTTTACCAAAGCAAATATAGTCATGATTTTAATATTGCTTTACGACTAATTAAAATTATTAATTTCTTCATCCATCTATTTACTAAACACTTAGAACCATGCAATACAGGTCTTGCGATGGTGTTATATTTTTTTTCTCAAAGCATTTCCAGTCACACGTAATACACCTGTCGCTATTACATCAACCCCGCGTTTTTCAACTTCCTTGCGTCTCAGTTCATGTAACCTTCTTTTTGTACAAGTGATCCAAGGTATAAAAATTATTATAAAAATACAATACAATAGCATACATTACTGGTATTGGTTACATGCACACTTGTAAATGTTCGTTAGTTAGAGAGAAAGATACCAATAGAACGAAAAAATAGAAGTATTTAAAGGGAGAAAAAGAACTAAACATTGCAAACATTGTAGTTTCATTTCTATCACGAGCACAGTGCTGCAGTGTGCATTGTTTCTCTATTTTTACCTTTTGTTGGTTTGAATGCTTACAATATGAAGAGGTTCTTATACTTTAGAATAATCGCGTTACATTATAAACGGACACGTTCGTGCAATACCATTTATTCGCTATCAATTACAAGTTCTATCTCAGTAGATAATCGCAAAATCGAGATTTGTTATTTGATGTAACTGTACACGGGACGTGTAATGAGCCACGGCAAATTTCAAATAAAATCTGAAACATTACGGAATTATACGTCGCTCGTGGGTACTGGGTCGGCTCGGCAGAGAGGGCACTGGGTCGGGGGAAAGTAGTGGGGCCTACGCGTACGGTGCATACCGCAATTACAAGCACGTACAATATGTTGCTCTTGGATTTAGAAAACGCTCTTAACACCACCACACCACCGTCCAACCGAGAGAAAACATCGAAAACATTTTGGGCTTCTATTGTTCTCTTGTTCACGAGTTATTCAAATTTATGCATATTTTCTTAATGATGTGAAAACGACTTAAGGTACTACATACATAATGCATAAAACAGTAAATTCTTTTCGGATGATCTGACTGCTTCCGTCGGTCAATCCCAACGGAAGAAAACTAATAAAAACAAGTCTGATGCTACCAGCACAGCACCTCCTAGTTCGTTAAAGATTTCGTTAAGTAAAACTATCTATTTTCTCCTTACGCCACATAGGGACATGGGAATAAACTTTTTAGTTTTTCACCTCTAGTGTGTCTTTTATTTATTACCATTTAATATTTCAATATTACTAATAAGATAAAACTCATTGAGCTCATAAAAATTAGTGATGTTTTGTCTGCGGTCTTTTTTTTCTCGTATGCAAATGTATCTAAGATTCTTAATCTATGTTGTCTATTTTGGTTGTAATCGAGACGATCGTGTTCTAAAGGAAATGTGACGGCACGATTGCTGCACGCAGTGACGCGTAGCGAGGCTTGAGAATGGTGTCGGTGGTGTTGCCCCCAGTCTTCAGTGCGAATGTTGCAGTCTTACATGGACCTAGAGCATGACCAACTTGACCGACACGCTCTCCTCCGATCACTGAGCGTACCCACGAGAAAGTTCCTATGTCAAAACGTTTGTAATCATAACCTTTCATGTTTCATGTCAAATAATCGATTTTTCGATGCTATTCATTGAAATAGATTGAGTGAAAGTGATTTTGGTGTATACACACGTACTTGATATAAGAAAGTTAAACAAACTGTCCATCACAATGTTTTGCTTCATAATAAAAATCAGTTCTTTTTTAATTCATGGCACGCCTCGTGCTCATGTCCGTTTATACTAAATGAGTTCTATGCGAGATAAAACAAATTTTAGTAGACTATATTAATGATGTTTATTCATGTGTAAAATTCCTTCGACACGGCTCGTAATTGATGGCTGCTAGCCGGTAGCAGATTTTTCATATTACACATGTTATGTAATTGTATATGTCTAGTTCTGATCACGATGCTTATCTTCATTGAATAGTCAGCGGACCTTACTATTTGAATATTTTTTATTTTTATTGATAGAGGCAGTAGGTAGATAAAACAGATGCGTGTGCTCATTTTTTTAAATGTCTATTAAAACGATGAACAGTAATAGTAATAATAAATAATCCAACGACTCAGAGTATTAATATAGCTTCCCACGTTTAATTAACAGAGTATGTAAGACAGCTTCTAAACAAATTCCAACCGAAAGCATTCATGAGAAATAATCTTGTGTGAAGCTATGGTGGGTAGGTCTTGTTTATAAGTCTATTTTTGTTCTAATAATATATATTATAAATAACATTAAAACATCGTAGGATTCCTTTCAACATCTTTCTTGGGTGTTTTTATCCAGATCGCATAGCGACGCGTTTGTTCCTTGTAATCTGAAACTCGCCGTGCGGTCGCAGAGACCACATAAACTTTTTATCTTAGATCTGTGAAGTGGACCGAGTATATCTGGGATTAGATATTATTATATGGAATGCTTTAATAAGCGCAACAAAATATTATTCCAGAAAATTTAGATAAGGAATGGAATGTCATAACAAACACATGAAAACACAACAAATCTTTTTTTTAAGAACAGTTCCATTTATGACATAGCTTTTTACGGCCTTGAATTATTATTATTATCAAGAGCGCTTCTAACTGAGATTAATGAATCGAGAGGCGAATAAGAAACCGCAATTTCTTGCCATAGATACTAGTTACATAATAATTGTAGCGTCGTGCGCCGCGGTCACTGACCCATTCCAGCCTGCACCAGGTTCCTCCTGGTTACAGAGACATTATTATCCATTCTATCAACGATCGCAGTTTGTTACGATTTATTCTTTTTTGTTCCGATATAATGTCACACTATATATCAATTTACAATATAATTATTATCACACATTATCACATAGTTACTAGAAACTTTTCGCATGACATTTACTTTGTACGTATATATCTTATTTTTATTTATTAACACACGCATCTCTTTATAGTCGTATAATCAGAGACGTCGTGCAGAATGAGAATGTTGTATAATTGTAACACAAAAAGATTTTATTAGATCTTTAGATGAAATGCTACACAATAAACCCAAGAAAGAGGTCATACAGTTATAGGCGACAAAAGATTAAGACGTTATTTCCAGTGAGAAAATCATAACAATGCACTCCCATTCAAGTATTTCTCAGCATCTTAGCAAGCATTAATGCTGTGAAATTGTTCAGCATTCATGTCGAATTATGTCCAGAGGAAAGACTCAGCAAAAAAAGCTCGTCCAGTCATCACGTGATCATGCTCAATGCGATTATTTTACAAACACTCGGTAATCTACATTACCCTCTTTTCCTAAGAAAGTTCAGCGCAGCCACTTTCTATCAATACTTTGAAACCATCTCGGTGAAAATTGTTAGAACCTCATCAAGTACTAGAAGGTTAATAAAGTCACTTTTATTATCTACACAACATAGTTAATAGATAAATAATAATCATTATAATTTATAGAAAGTAAATGAGAAGTAGGTTATGTACATTGTACAGCAAAGACAATAACACAAGTGCAGTATACAGTATAAAGTCTATGCCTTATAAAAGACATCAACGCTCTCTCTGTTATTCCACACTCGTTATAAATATTTAAATAATATAATCCATTACTTACAAATGAAATAAATAAATTGAAATTGATTTTATTTCCGAGCCGTACGCTATTAAAAATTAAATTACTCTAATCATTGTGTCCACTAATTTGCAATTAGAGGCGTAAAATTCGATTTAATAGCGTGTCGAAGTATGTCCGTTTGTCAGATCTTCGCGAAACGAAAATAACGGACCATTACATCGTCACATTCAGTGTTACTTTTATTTGTTAGTTGATAATACTAAGTAGCCCATCATGATTACACACAAACGTTTTAATGAGTTCATCTCGATAATTTAACCAAAAACATACGGAATTTTTTAGTTAATCTGATCCGGCCTTCAAAAATGTGTTTTCGTAAACGTTATCATGATGCTAAAAATGTAATATTTTAACGTGCTATGAACCGTTAATGGAACGTGCTTTTGAAACAAAATTAATCGTAATACACATACTAGTTTCATCATCATTCAAAGAAATGTTTGTAAAAGCTTTGTTGAAATGAAATTACGTAGAAGCAGTTTCCATAATTACCCACGTAATGATTATGCAGGATCGCTCAAGAGCGCAGTGGCATCATTCCCATGATGGTAATCTATTAGCGGATGAGATTGCCCATGTTTTCCACGTTTTAAATCAATGCAAATTATCCACTAGGAAATGATATGAATACGCACATATTTGTATTTTTCGTTTTTTTCTAATTTAACGTCAGTTGATATGAGACAAGACAGCCAGCTATGTTTCTTGGTTAAATCTTTTATTTAAATCATGCGTTCTTATAAAAGAGTGGTCAGCGAAACTAGTCCAGCAAATATAGCTTATACGTAATTGACGTAATGGAAACAGGTTTGTATCAATTCATCTTTGAGTTCACACACTTGGACAAGATGATGAGATCAAGTTATGTGACGGTATGTTGTGGTAATATTGTCATATAATACTTTACAATTGCCTACCAGTTTTTATCTAGTGAAGTCAGACGTATGAATCGTTTTGTATTGCTTATCAATAACATTTCACATCCGGCTGTACCGGCAACGGCATTTTGTTTGACTAACGTTACTTATTAATTTCATTTTATTCATATGTTCTTTGTGCTAAGTAGTTGCAAGAAACTTTTCAGTTATTACGTCGACGAGAAACATTTCCTAAACGTCTATTTTTTCTTTCTTTAAATGACTAATACGGTACCGTGGAGTGCTAATTAAGCCTGTAAAGAGCTGACAATTGACGATATCAAGAAAGGTTTCTAACCGTGCAAAAAGGTGAGATACTTTTAATATTGTTCAAGTCACGATAGCGGTGTCAACGTTCTTTGAAACTGTAAGTTGAAGGTTTTCTCATGGAATTGATTTATTTAATAAAATTTCTAGGCTACAAATAACTATTTTTAACTTCATAGTTATCACACTGTGTATCATTTATTAATTAAAATTGTTAATATATCTTCATTTTCGAAAAAGCTCAAACTTATAATTATAATATACAATTCTTAAGAGATTAAGTAATATTCAAACGGTTCAACTGGAGGTCAATTAATTACAATTTCCATAATAGATTTGTTAAAAATATAAACGGTTATTAACAACCAGTTATATTGATTCTTAGGTTCAAGCAAATATTACATCGACCAAACAGTAAATACTTTATAAGGAAATGGCAGTTATGTGTGTTTGTGTTACGCATCGCAGCGGCGCAGGGCTTCGTTCCCAAGCGTGGGCATTATACCAATTCTGAATGCTTTAAACCAATTCCCGTTCGCTAGTGGTTTTGATAATTTGGTCTACGGACCGTTATTCCACGAGTAGGCGCAGCTTTTGCTTAGATGCATTTAATGAAAGGCGGACAGTTCTAACGAGAATTAAAAGAAATGTTATACTTTTAGAAAGTCGTATTAAGAGCCAGTTTTCATTAAAACATACATTTGTAAAATATCTTGTGAATTTTCTTTGTATGCACAGCTTGATTCATTGTGCACTCGACGAGGTTGATAACCCACTTTCTTGTGCCTATGTAACCATTCAAGACAACAAACATTTACATTACATTTGTCTCAAAATGGAAAACCATTGCGCCGTTTCAAGAGTCTACAACAGTTATTGTTTATTTATTTATTTATTTATATAGAGATAAGACGATAGAAAACATCGAGCAGATAATTCAAATGGAAATTCTTCTCCTTTAAATTCCTTGACGTTTTATCGCTGTTAAGAGATTGGGACGCATTGTAATATAAACGCGCACACATCAGTAATAAATAAATTGCGAGATAGTCGTATTTGAGTTACAGTCATTTATGATATAGCCTAGATAAATGGCGGGATAGGAGGATCGCGGGAGCCTCAGGAGGAGCGGTCGGAATGTGCGCAAGGTCATTGCGCTCGGCGCGGTCATGCACATGCCGCTCCCTCCACACTGCAGCGGCTGGCCCCGCTTGCACCACCACCGAGTCTAGCGCGATCAGCCAAAGATAAAGGGAAGTGAGCACCAAACATCGATACTGTTTCGACGCAGCTCGTTTTATTTTCCCCCTATTCACCGGCACACGGCGCTGCCTCTGGCGCTATTGTGCTTTCTAACGATATTTTCTCAAGTAATAACAAAAAGACCACGTCTCTCGACTTGTTTACGATCCTTGCTCCAGCGAGCATTTATCTCGAGCCATATGCGTCCCGTCGCGCTCTTCGATGTTAACCCGTCATTAGCTAGATAAGATTGATAGCGAATTGTCTGAAAGATGGCGAATCGGGTAAAACGAAACTCTTTTGCTAACCGTTATAATTTCTTAGAAATGATGAGAGAGTTAAGCTAAATTTTATACAACCGATTAAGGTATGTTATACTATTGTTGTGTTGGTCGTAAAGTTTCTACGATTAGACATGAATTTACGGCTGAATGTAAAATTACAGCCGCTTAAAGAGAGCTCACATTAAATTTAATGATTTATATGATACAATAAAAATGGAACACACATTTTTAAAAAGAAAGTCATTGTCGCTGTATGAAATGTGTAAATACCCAAATTAAATCTTTATTGGTTGTTATAATTATTTTCTGGGCAACTACCGTTGAAGGAAAGTAGAAAGTAGAGCTTTATTGACTTAAGCACCAATGTAAACGTGATCCACTTCTAATTTGAGTTTAGTGTTTGAATATCGCTGTTTTTGAGTCGATAAGTAAATGAGGAAATTAAAACTATTTTTACTCAAACTTAAAGTGTATTTTTTATAATTTATACACATTTTTTTAACCTTCGACTCTACTTAAAGACTTTAAGGTTTGTGAAATATAATATATTTTGTAAGTAAATATATTGTTTATAACATATACATCAAATTCCATTTTAAAAGAGAGAAAAGCGAACTCGAACCTGATTTATACGTCAGTAATACAAGCACGCTCGTGGCTTGTCTGTGAACTTTGCCCGCGACTTTTTGCCATGTCAGCCTTTGGCTCTAAGCTGTGGTATGGCAAAATTGCTATCATTTTATGTCCACTGGTACATAAACTTATGGTCATTTTTGCTGTCAGATCTTTCTAAAGGGTACATATATTATTATGAGAGAGTGCATGGTTTTGCTTTCTGTTGAGAAAGTCCGTATAATTACTTTGAATGAGTGCTTATAATTTATTATTCTTGAATATTAACATTAGGCTTCAGTTGACGAAGCGCACAAATGGAAATATTTCATTTTCATATTCTATTGTTTGTTTTATTTGCGTTTTTTATATGAAATGTCATATTTATTGGTCTACATGTATATACACACACAGGATACAAACATAAAGATAAAAACGATTCATTTCTTAATGAAGGAAAATTGAAACAATAGTTTCTTATTTTTCTTATTTATATATAGTCAACTCAAGGAAAGAGATAGGTTATACTTACATTCAAATAAATATGCTATGATGGTCTATAGTAAGACCTGTGGTAAGGCTTAAATTTTGAATTTTAATATAGTTAATAACTATAATTGTTTTTCCAAAAATTCTGCAAATTACGAACCAGTAAAAATAATTATGTTTTCAAATTGTGCTCTCAGAAATGATACCATGCGACTGAATTCTAGACTCGCAGATAATATACCTGAGAGCAGCCTGGCTATGTGTCGACTTAAAGAATGTGAAACCCTTGTCGTGTTGGCGGGACTAAAACAGTGGAACAATAAAACCATTGAATGTCTTGCATTTAAATTTATCCCTATATTCCAGCAGCTGGAGTGTTTTATATTGATAGCGAGGTCTAGTAAAATAAATACTTAGTGCCTTAAATGTTAATCTATTCTTTTGAATTCTGCACGGATTCAGCTCACCCAAGCTTTTTGTTTGCTTGTAAGTTTTTACTCTACTTTATTCATACAGACCAAATTTATTGACGTGCATTGAAGGTGAATAGTTTATTCTTGTTTTTGCATTCACAAACCACGTGCATATAATTCGAGGGCAAGATAAACGAGTAAACTCGATGCCAGTGAAAAGAGTGACATAGATTAAATTCGCAGTCAACTGCAAACTTTCGCTTCATTTAAACCTTACTCCAAACAGGATCATAAACGTGAAAGGTGTAGTAAAAATTCTCATGCGTTTCGTAAATAATGCTTCACTTATAAGATAATTAGGTCAGGGGAGCAACCTGTCGACTCACACGCATTGTCTCGCGTCTCGTTCGGCGGTACCGTTACCGCGGTCAAGTTCGGCCCATTGTGACGCTCGCTACTTGACATTGAGTTTGTGACATATAGATTATCCAACGATAGCGCCTGTGCCGTCTTCCGATACCGTTCATTAATAGACCGTTATTGAAAAAAGTTAACATCTGATAACCTTTGTTGTCACGCTATTATGATTTTTCTGTACTGTTGTTATCTGGTCTGTTAAATGTTTAACAAAATTTTCACGATAAATGAACTACAACTAGAAGTCTCTACCTTGCCGCGCCGCTAAGACAATAATACCTTATATTGATATCAATGGCATATATCTCAGGATTATTTATAAACATACATTAATCAAACTTGTTCCTATTCATCTTTCCTTTACATTTTATTACCTTCTGTATATTGCATGACATAAATCTCACCTAACCATGGAAATAATATTTGTGTGGAGTTTCTTGTTATTTCAAAACAGACATTATTATTTATTAACGTGTGGCCAGGATAAGCATCTAGTAAGATCGCTTGACCCCGTCGCGTCGTGTCGGTTTATATCAAAGATATAAGGCATCATATGTTTAAGCTGAGCGCACTTTGTTGTCTACGAAGGCTAAGTGACCTCTTAATGTTTATACACGGGCTCTATCTCGTAATGGCAGTACCGCACGGCATTAGAATATTCATTACAACTGTAAACATACGTTTTCTTCTCTTGAATACATAGTTGGTCACGGCAAGCTAAATTAAAGTGTAAGGTATGTTAGAACAATTCCTTTCATGGCACATTCCAAACCCAAGCATTTAAAGGCACATTTGACTTTAACGGAAATTTGAAATACTGTCGCGACCTTATCAGATGTAAATCTTCACGATGTTGTAATACCATGTATGTTAAATTTACTGTAAAATGATTTGAACTTCAATTATTTTATAGTTTAATTCTTGTGGTATTTATAAAAGCTATACTTTCATTACATTTAAAATATTTTTGATTATAATTTTATGGTTTATTTTTAAACATAACGAAACACAAACAATAAACGAAATAATCATAATAAGTTTTTAATAAGTAATTTATTAATTTAACTTTTTACATACACATACTATTTACTTGTTATTTGATATGTGCTTGTGATTTATTCATTTCATTTTCAATAAATTAAACGCCTTCAGATATTAATTCTTGGCTTCATTAACTATTTATTTCGATATACAAAAAGTATTAAGAATGCAACACAACACAATAGGGTTGTGTTGTACAAAGTCCATTTTAAATACTCTGACACAGATGTGCTCTGACTTAATCCATGGAACACTTTAATCGGAAACTAAAGCTACCGGCCAGTTAAAAACCTTATTGTTCCGTGGTACCCAGCTCTGACGGTCATGGTAGATAATTAGGGGAAGTGATTTGTCAATATGAGGTCAATTGCTACTTTCTTTTTGTTAGCGTTATACCAAATAGATTTGCGTGGTTCTTTGTGCTATATGTAATTTGATATTGTATTGTTGCATTTCTATACAGATATTGATAGCATGTAATTCACCTACATTATGATGTTAGGTCAAGAAATTAAACAATAGTTTTAGGCCTATAATGGTCATTGGATTTGATTTGGAAAGTAGTTAATGATTAAATAATAATTACAAGAATACAAGTCTATTAAATTTTATGAATAGTATAGAGTAACTTACTTCTCGTACAATATCTATCATGTCGATTACTATATCTGGAATAACTTTAGAATTCCTGTTAGTTTGAGTGAGTTAAGTGTTTAGCAAATAATTAATATCTACCTAGTTCCGAGTTAAGACTCGGAGAGAAAAGATAAGCTCTTAGGCAACAAATGTTAATGAATTGACCAAAAGTAATAGAGGAGACTGTAAGTTTTATGCATCTTGCACATGCACCACAATGGGACACGAGTTCACACATTTAGAATTCGATCCTGGAATTTTAATTTCAACTAAATCCGGGTTACTAGCCGCTAAACTGTTTATTTATACAAATAAGACTCTTAAGTGTTATGTGTGAATGTTTTTGATATGATTCTATTTTGTGGGAACCTCTCATTATAAACAGCAATTTGCGTTGTAATGAGTATTCTAAATAGTTAAACGGAAGTTCAACGTGTAATTTGTTCTATATGCATAGACTCGGAGTGTAAATAATTGCAAACTGCGTCTCATAGGCATAAATCATGATTGCTCAAGTAGAAACGCATGGGAATATAGCTTAGCGGGTATTGTAAGCGGATTTATTAGGTTACTACGAACATTTTTAATAATTCTAATTCGATGTAGAAAACGCTTTCCGATCCGGCGAAGATTATTTGAAAAAAATAAAATAAAAAATACGTTACAGTTCGACGATTGCGGTTGTAAGTCCGTCCGAACTACCTCTCCTTTCTATTAGCCCATCTAGCCCAAGTCCATCACAAGACAAAAATCTCTCATCAAATTTAGAATGGCCGTATTCAATAGTTTTAATACCATTAAAATGTAGCTAAATTATATCTTTTATTATTCTTCTGTCGAGTGTGATATCATAGTTCACAAGAAAGAATGTTACCAAACTTGGAATGCAGTAGGCGTTTTGACATACTTACTGACATTTTAGAATTTTAAAATAGCATAATTTGCGTTTCGTTTCTGTATTTTATTGTAAGGTATTGTAAGAGGAAAAGAAAAAGTAAACTTTAGTGAAGTATTTAGATTTCAGTTGTAAAATGATAGTGAACCCTTTTTTGAATAGTAGGTACAAACACAATGTGATTAGCGAAAAAATCTCTACCAATAGTGTTTTTTCGCTATTAGATACATATTTGTTGTAATTAAGGTCAGGCACGCATTTTAGGGTCATAATTACTCGACTGTTCACTGTATATTTCCTGATTGGAACATCTTGTATTCTAGAATATTTATAACGTAAAAATAGCAAACATATATATTTGTAGGAAAGCAAAAGTTTGACTCTATTTCATATATTATCTATTTCATATATTTCATATAAGCCTTAATATAAAGCAAATCCCTACATTTGTCGTATTAGTAAATATAATTGGACAAATCTAAAGCACATAGCTACGGTTCCTGGATCCGCATACCTCTGCTCCGCACCCGTGACTAGTGATATAACTGTTACAATCATTATGTGACATACGTGAAACACGTCACCGTCAATAATTGTGCTTATGAGCGTCTCCCATCACGCCCTGTTTCACGCTACTATTAACGGTGAACACTGAACATCTCAGTTATAATAATTCATTTCGTAATTTACGTATTTGTGCACTCATCGTATCATACCTTCTGTGTTTACTTTTGTTGAACGTAACTGTAGATTAGAATTTAAAATTTAAATTATGTATTTTGCTCTACATTTTAGTCAAACAATTTGAACCGACGGTTATGATTATAAAGTTTTGTTGAAAATTGTTACAATCAAAATATGTATATATCTTTTTGCTTTTTATAAAATTAAAGCATTTTTTTATTGAATTAACTAAAATTATTTGTTATACGATTTTTGTATAATTTTAAAAATATAATATTCGGGGACATCTTTGATATATAGTAACTTCTATTCGTATTGACCTCATATTTATTATCTTATCTTATGTAGAGAGTTTATTTATAAAATTAACCTACATACTTTAGGTTACCTTAAGTTTAATCCGAGTAAACTGTAAATAAATTAATAAAAAAATATCAATTTCAAAAGCGAACCAGGCCACAGAGAATTTTTAGTATTTTTTCTCCAATGGAACTTCCGTGAAAGTAAAATTAAAGTAGCGGTAGATATAAAAGTGCAATTTGTACATTTTATGACGATTCAATAAGAATTCTTCATTAACAGCTTCTACGATCAATGATGTGATTTCACTAACAACAAAAAGGCCATGTTTCCAATTGATGGCTTTTTAATTGAAGTATTTATTAAATGTGTTAAACTAAGCAGAACGTTAAAAGCGATCGAAAGTTGTTCGTTTCATTAAACATGCGTACGAATGATTTCAGCGCTTAGTGTGGACTGTGGACTACAGTATAACAATCGTCTCACTTTCACGTTTACTGATAGCCATTCATCTACTTGATAAAAGAGCAGTGAAAGTGATATTGCAATGCAAAAAATAAATGAAATTTTGTGTCACCGCCTTTCTTGTAGTTTCGTGTAAGCGTAGTAACGATTGACCTGCATTCTAATTGCAACGTACTCGTCAAATTACACGCTTTTATAAATGTAATACCTAATGTTTTTTGTTCCTTGTTACAGGTGCTGGCGGCAGTATGAAGGGCAGTACGCTCGGGCTGACGCCGTTATTTTTACTTTTACTGCAGTCAACACTAGTTCTAAGTAAGTTTTTTTTATTTTATCTAAAAGTATATACAGCTTTCCGTAGACATTATTTATTTAAAAACAGTTTATATCACTGAATGAATGAATGAAAAATTCTTTATTGCACACAAAAACACAGGATTACAAAATAAGAGCGATACAAGAGGGCGGTCTTATCTCTTGTCTGCTAGACAACCCGCAAAACCATAAGGATTACATATTTTATGGATCATCATTATTGTAGTATCTAAAAAACATACTTCATTATCCTATTATTTCAGTTCAAGATTCCAGGTAACATAACCTACAATTTGTTAAATAGATAACCCACCATACGGCATTCCTATAAAATTTACTTTAGAACGACATAACGTTGTTTGGTCTTATAATTAAAACGGAAGATAATCGCCTGCATGCATAATCAAGCGTACACAAGAGTTAACGTAATATTCATAAGTTATAACGCAAATTGCTAAGCTTTTAGTCACTTATTAGCAAATTCTCAAACTACCGCTATTGTGAAGTGTACACTTAAATTTACTCCCGCTATTCTTACGAACGCTCTTCAATACTGCAGCTTCTCATTACTTGCTTCCGTAAACATAAGATTTATGGTTTACTATCTCTATAAGGCGCCTTGTTCCATCCTTGCAGAATTTACGCTGGTTTAAAAATTATAAGGTATCGATAACGGTTACCTCAACAGACTGTTAGAATGCATTTTATTGGTTACCTGTGTTATAACTGTGAAAACCGTACGTAATAAATTTTCAATAACTCTGAGAAGCAAGTTATGCGTAAGATGTTGAGGAAATGAAACGCGATAGGACCAATTAATATCAACTTAATACTCGTATTTATGTCATACTCATAATTATATGGATTATTAATTATTATTAAAGTCGGAGTGCTAACTATATAATATTATGATAATTTATTTAAGTAACACATCTAGTTCGCTCTACATTCTAACTAATTATAAATATTTGAAATTCCAAAAGATTTATTCTTCTATCTTGTTTCAGGTCGAATTGCATTCGAAAAGCTAACAGATGTGGACTTCCAAGGAACAGCATACTACACCGTACGGAACCTTTCGCTCTATGAGTGTCAGGGATGGTGTCGAGAAGAGCCCGACTGCCAGGCTGCAGCGTTTAGGTAAGATTTAAACTTATTTTCAATCGCTTGCTTAATACTATCTACTATGAACGGTATTAATGAGGATGATGAGGCCAACACTGATATTGTACGATTATATTCAATTATCTTAGATTGACTGAACTTGGCACAAGAGAAATGAGATGATATCTCATATCGCAATAACAGCGCAGACGGTAGATTCCATCAAATCACAAACATGATTTCTCATTCCATGAGTGATCATGAAATGAATAGTATCGAGCGTGACGTAGTTATCTCAGATCACGAAGCTCCTAACCCAAATGCCGAGATAAGATCCGACTGACATGAAGATACACTAATCGACAGACATCGGGGAAATCGTCTGTGATGTTGGCAGCCAGGAGAGGTCGAGAATGTGTGTCAGTCTGCCGCACGTCCTCCACACTTACCATTCCAATGACACGCTCTTGGTTAATAACAATGTGTTTCGCGCCGCTCGCCACAAACCGTGTAAAAGCGGAAACCGATGTCGGCTCGCTCTAAATTGGATAACAGTAAAAGTGATCGCATACGTCTTCAATAGATTATTATCACTTGTGTGTGGATTTCATGATCATTGGCGGTTTCAACCCATATTCAATTTATTGTCTATGCGGCGTGTAATAAAATATTGTAATGCTTTTTTTTATCAAAACCAGGCCTTGCGTAAACACTAAACAGACATAGAGAAATGATAGAGTAATTTAAAAAGACAGCTCATTTAAGTGTAAATGACTTTATAAAATAATTATTTCACTTGTGTTATTGATCGTTAATTTATTTTCTCGGGTAGTTTCTCTGTTATTAGTGTCACATTCTCAATTAATCAAGTTTCGATTACAAGTGAGATCTTTTCATTATGCACATATACCTGTAGTATCGCCTAGATAGATTAAAAATAACTGACAAACAATTCAATAACCGTAACCAGGCTAGTTTCTCGGAAGCTTTTCGAACGGGATCGATAGAAAATCAATTCGGTAGGTATTCAATTCAATTAGATGAGATGTAAAATTCCCGCGCTTGTAATTTAGCATTGTACTAACACAACGTATCTCGAATCAATCTGTCGAAAGAAAAAGAGAGGAAAGAATGCGATATTCACAATCGGTAACTGTTCCCCGCAGTGCCACCGCACTGAGAACCTACGGTATTGTCAAGTGCCTTACAAATACGGTATCTGCTATGTCATGGATGTGACCGTAACATAATTTGTAACTAGTTTCCTCTTCGTTGAAAGTGTAAAAAAAACAAATAAATTATGTATGTAGAAGCCATGATATGAGATATTTTACTCAAAAAATGGCTGTTCACGAAAATTTTTTATATCCACTACTAATGTAAGCAGTGGCGATCATTTATTCGGGTGATCAAATAAATGATAATCGGTAAGTGAGATGAAGAACATCGATATAAGTCAGGAGCTACTTTACAATTTCAGCCGCCTGCCCACAGAGTGATTGATGCGATTTCAAGTCGCTGAGGCGCCAATAATGATAGGCTGCATTTTTCTACTCTCACGAGGTACCGTGTAATTTGTACACAAATGAGCTACTTGATATATATTTGCGATGATGATTGGTCGACACTTTTTATTGACGTGCGTACCACTATTACTTTAGTATTAACTACAAACCAGCCTCAATTGCAGCTTCAGCTTCTTATTGCAGACATATATTATTTTAAATTATAATGAAGTTAAAAATAAATTTAAGAAAAATTAATTCACGTATTTCTAACAATTTAGGCGGAAATTGCATGGAATTTGGATTCTATCTATAACTATGTAGGATTTTTTAACCCACTTGGTTCTTTCAAGATCAAGTTAAACGGGTGCCGAAATCCAAGTTCAATATCATTAGTAAAAAGGCGTAGCAAAACATTAATCAAATTTATAGCCCTTCTTGTTTTGTAATAAATAAACACGATGCTAATCGTTTGAGTTTATACCGCTATGATTAATTTTTGAGTAAAGTTTCTCCATATTTTGTGTCATTATTAATGACCTAAGTTAAAATCGTGCTGAGTGGTAGCAGTCGTGAATAAATGGTTATTCCAGGCGCATTATTTTGAAATAGTATGTATGTTATATTAATCTTAGTGTAATGTCATGTTTTACCAGCTATATGTGTGAATTGAACTAGTAAGTTTGTATACAGTATAATATCGCACGAAGCCTTGGTAGAGAGTGCCCTAATTATCACTCACGTACGATCACGAAGGTAATTTATCACGACACACTAAATAATAAGCTTCCGCGGAGCTTTCTATTAATTGTGTAATTTAGGAGAAAGTAAAAACTGACATTAGCACGACGTGACCATCGTCCTTGGCTATTAGTTTTGAACCACCGGCTCAATCAAAGTTAATAGATTGCATTGATTGATTTTTTTTATATATTTCGCTGATTGTTTTCAATTTTGATACCTGATTTGTTTTGGGAATTCTGTGGCGTTTATTGATCATTATGTATTTCAATTTATTCAAAGTGAAAATAATAAAAAGGAGATTTTAACATTTTAGAATGGCTTTTGATGTGCTTTGCACGTATCATGTTAATTGGTTCGAGGTGAAGATTCATTTCGAAGCAGTTTATGTCGTATAAATATCGATCATTATTCCGAGTTAAAGACATATCGCAGAAACATCAAGTTAAGATGTAAAATACAAAATATCTGGTTGAAACGGTAAATAGATCCGTTATCTGAGTGCAGGTTGTAAGTGTAACGCGCCGATCTAAGTGTCATTAAGATTGATGCAAACGCACTTATATTAAACTCAAACACCCTTACTTACGATGCAACTTGTGCATAATAACGTGTCTGATGGAGTCCGCCTCCGCTATCACTATCATAGCAAAAAAATCTCATGTTAAACGTGATTAGGTTTGAGAGATGACGGTACATCGTCGATGCCGACGCCAAGTTTTTGTGGATGTTGTTGAGGTTACTGGGAATATTAAATCCTATAAAATAATATTACTTCGAAAAGTCATTTATATATTCATGGAATTATTGCGAATTATACACAGATTGAACGTACAGATTGAATTGAATATCATATTTTAGAAATGAGTGTAAAAAAAGCTCCTCTGTAATTTTCCGCAAAGAGCGGTTTTGTTTTCATAATCGTATCACAATCCAATGTTTAGAGGCCTGTGGCCAGAGTCCCGCTATTAGGTTTCATTATCGTTGTAGTGCGACAGTGGCTAGTCAGTTTGTTACTAACTTCCTGGAGCGTTGTACCTTATTTGCTCGAATTTTATAGCTATTATGAGAAGATACGATAGTGTAAGACTAGATAAATTAACTTTAACAGTTTTGTAATTAGTATATTCATTACCTATGGGAAGAATTCTTAGGTTGATGTTACGACTATTCTAACTAGCAACACAGTTTTCTCTTCTTCTCTTCTGTATAATATATAAGTATTTAGATAGCAGAAACCCGTTTAATTTTTTTAAATAGTTTTTTTCATCTTTTTTCAATATTGCAATGTGATACGAATTGTAGTTAGATTTTGTTTTGATAGTCAATTCTTTAAGTGTGGTTTGAGACTCCTCTATGATTTTGCATCATAAATCTTATTTAGTTTTAATATTAATTAATTAAACATCATTATTTTATTGTTACAGTTTCGTGTTAAATCCTTTGACACCAGTTCAAGAGACACGATGCTTATTGCAAAATGACACGCAAGCTAACAATCCCATGGCTACGCCTCAGGTATGTACAAGTAGCTAGATTAATTATTTTTAATACTATGCATACTTGCATAAATTTTACATTATCCTTTTATCCGTGATTAATCTTCATTGAATCGTCGATTTTCTTCTCGGGCAAGAATAAAAGTTAAAAGCAGATACAGATCGAAGGATGAGATTTAATCCAAGCACGCTAACTTGTCACCGGTTTAGATAATTCTTATAAATCCTTTGATAAACATCCGTTACAGTAGCTCGCAGGTTGCCAATTAAGCCAAAGCGAAATGTAATTAACAATTCCGATCGAATCGGTTAAAGGCACTAGGAATAGCAACTAGGTGAGATGTTAGGGTTGTTAGCTATCGTTTCCGGTATTTATTTTAAATCGTTTAACATATATGGAGTTGGACAAGTTCGAGCTAATGATGAATAGGCATATGTGCATTCAACAACAATGCGTTTTTACGTAGTAAACATTTTAATTAGAATCATGTGAACATAATTAAACTTCACAGTTGTTAGAAAAACATCCCCAGTCCAATTAAACTGCTTTTAAACGTTAAATATGAAACGTATAAATATTTTTCGATTATGTCGGGCTAATAATAGTCCATTGTTTATACTGAACATTGAAATAAAATGATAGAGCCGTGGGTTGAAAATTTATTCATACTTCGTGTCCTGAGGACATTATGTTTGTCTATTTTTATGATATATTACAATGAGACAATGTAAATGCAAGTGTATTTCTTTCGAGAAACCATTTAAGAATATTTTTGTTGCAGCGTTCTGTAAACACTTACTACATGGTAAAGTTGCAAGTGAGGACAGAGAGTGTTTGCCTCAGGCCGTGGGCGTTCGAGCGTGTGCCGGGCAAGGCCCTCCGAGGATTAGACAATACTATAATCTACACCTCCACCAAGGAAGCCTGCCTTGCTGCCTGTCTCAATGAGGTAATGAGAGCACTTTACAAAAATTACTCCATCGTTATCTTATTTTCTACAGTATATAATTTATAATGCGCATAGCATATTAACTTCTATTTTCTATAGTTATTTACGTAGGTACTTGCAAAGCAATATAATATCTAGATATTATAGTGAGCAGTTTACCAAAAACATAGCTTAACATTTGAGTTTTGTTAAACAGAAAAAGTTTCCCTGTCGATCTGCGGAGTATGAGTATGGAAGTATGAGGTGTGCTTTGAGCGATTCCGACCGACGCACGGCGCAACATTTCGTACAGCTTGTGGACACTCCCGGCACTGATTATTTTGAGGTAATTTATTTAATAATATAACATGTGTATGTAGTTACATGAATACTTTTATATTGTAAATCTATTATTAGGTCACGTGGTATGACGAATAGCCGATCGTGCGTAAACTAAAATCTGTGTATATAGTCAAAGAATTTATCTCTACATGTTGATAAAATATTATTAAAAAAAAAATAATAAGCTAGGCTTTAACCGTCTATGTGAAGAAAGTACGTATGCAAATAAAGCGAATAGTTTCCACGGTATATAATTGAACAGTGATACTATTTCACAGCACAGTTAGGAGGCCTGATTCCATGCAAAATTGATTTCTGAGAAGGGAAACATTAGCGTTGTTAGGTGCTCGAATAATAATAAAATGAACGTAGGTCTTGTTATCCATTTTGAGCATTTTGTGATCCTATTCTATGTGTGGTCGTGCAGAATTTGTGCCTGAAGGCGTCGCAGGCGTGCAAAGGGCCGAGAGTGTTTACTGCGCCTCGTGTGGGGGTAGCCGAAGATAAAGTGGCGCAATACGCTGGTCTACATTATTATACCGATAAGGAACTTCAGGTAAGCCACAACTTACTTTACTTTTTTCAATTAAGTGATATGAGACGATAAGTTAGTATTTATTAGGTTTTATATTGTGTAATGGCCGTATGCTAACGATTTCCTTATTCATATCATAAAGCTAATGAAATATAATTATATCAAAAATAGTAGAGATGACTGTATTTCATAATTAATTATTAAAGTTTCCATAATTAAAGGGGATTAGGATTTTATTAATTTTTGAATTTTCTAATTTTTAAAAGCTTTTGGTATTTTCATAAATAAAATAACTTTAATTATTTCTGATCGCGGTTATGTTTGATTCATGTGCAATAGTAGATAATATGAGGAAATTCACCCTTTCTTTAACAGGTTACATCAGAATCAGCCTGTCGTTTGGCCTGTGAAATAGAATCCGAGTTCCTATGTAGATCATTCCTTTACTTGGGAGCGCCTCACTCATCCACGTATAATTGTCGGCTCTATCATTTGGACCATCACACCCTCCCCGATGGACCTTCTGCTTACCTCAACGCCGAAAGACCACTGATCGATGATGGCGAACCTATCGGCAAATACTTCGAAAACTTCTGCGAGAGTAAGTACCCATTTATTAATTAAATCAAATGCATAGTTAATATGCAATTAACTAGCAGTTTAATTCATTCGATGAAATGGCTATACTTATGCTCTTGTAACCATTAAACAAATCATAAATTTTACTACTCAGTTGGCCATATAAAACTTCAACACATTACAATAAAAACTGACATAATGTATTTCTAGTAGATGGTAATTACACTGAAGTGCGCGATACACGAGAAGAGAAATAAGAATATTAAGATATAAATATCGGTTTTGTTGTGCTATTTACATAAATAGGCTGACACCGCATAGTTCTTTTTAAGGCTTTTTTAAGCGTAAATAATGCGTTTCAACAATGTTATATTTTTTACCGCGCTAGAGGTTTCTTGTTATTCGCTCTATCACTATTGATGATGACATTAATTACAAACTCTAGACAAATGCAGATACAAGATTTCTGTTCACAAACGTATTATTAAAATATATATTATTTGAAACGCATCATAAATAAGATATGAATTGTCGCTAGGCGATAAAAATAATCGTAGTTATTAAAATTTTAAACACGTGATTCCCGGACGTTTCTTTTGAATCATATAGTCGGATAGGAACGTGAGAGAAATTTTATTGAAGACAGTCTGGCTTACAATAACATTAATCCATTGCTATGGAATGATTTCCGCAACTTTTTGCGACAAGGAGACAGAACTGGTAGTATATTTTGTAACAGAGGTAGATGGGTAGAGTAAATTACGTTTGTTACATACCACAAGAGTTTTTATAAAAAGCAGAAATTTTCTCAAAGTACTTAATATTTCTTCTTATAAGTATTTAATTTATAGTACAAAGGTAAACTTGTAAAATAATCCTATTTATGTATAACTTAAACGTATAAATATTGGAAACTTTGTTCCACTTTGGCATAAAACAATCGAATTTTGCGATCCATTTTAATGGCGATGGTAAAACAAAGACTACGTATGTGTAGTTATTAGAGCGTTTAAGATTGAAAATAAATGTAAAATGAGACTTGCTATAAATCCGTTAGTCGGCATAAATGTCATTAGAAAAGGCATTCGAATTGTGCTGTAGCATACTAATAAATGCTAAATATGTAAATCCTAATAATTACGCAATTTCTTCACCGCAACATTAACGGAAGTTAATTGTTAAATAGTAATGTAGGCGCCATTACAGAACTTCTCACCTACCAAGTTCGTGGGAATACTCTATGCCAAGTGCAACATTGTTATTTTTTTAGATAACCGATTAAGAAATGTGAGAGCGCGGCTACCTATTGCATCTAGATGTATTTAACACTAGCTGTGCTCTGCAGTTATACCCGCAGTGCTCCACTCCTGTTGGTCTCAGCGAGATGATTTAATAGATAAATGGGCTATCTAACTCCGAAATAATTTTCCAAATCGGACCAGTTATTCCCGTGATTAGTGCTTTCAAACAATCAAACAAACAAACTCTTCAGCTTTAAAATATTAAAATATAGAGTATATATATTAGAATAGAGACTATATAAACACGTTATTTTTCTTAAAATAAGTATGCACGAAATCAGTTATAGTGACTTAATCCACCAATAAATAGTGTCTTCTTTGCAAACGTGATTCAATAATAATAAAGTCTTGTTAAATTTCCTAGAAAAGAATATCACTTAAATTGTAGCGTAGATAATTCCCATGAACTCTGACTGATTCAAACTGCAAACGAAGTCTGTTATGGCTGGTTTTATGGATTTATTAATATAACAAAATATTGGTATAGGTATAATAATACTGAACTAGTTTGTTTTAAAATCCATACTAAAATTATAAATGCGAAAGTAACTCTGTCTGTCTGTCTGTTACTCAATCACGCCTTAACTACTGAACCAATTTGCATGAAATTTGGTATAGAGATATTTTGATACCCGAGAAAGGACATAGGCTACTTTTTACCCTGGGACATAGGATAGGTTTTATCCCGATGGAACGGGAACTATGCGGGGTTTTCTTTGACTGCGCGGGCGATGCCGCGGGTGAAAAGCTAGTATCTATATATATAAAACTCAAAGGTGACTGATATAGTGATCTATCAACGCACAGCCCAAACCACTGGACGTATCGGGCTGAAATTTGGCATGCAGGTAGATTTTAGGACGTAGGCATCCGCTAAGAAAGGATTTCCCGAAATTCTTGCGGGAACAGGGAAAAACGGGGATGCACGTACAAAGTCGTGGGCGGAAGCTAGTCTACTCTAATATTATAAAGAGGAAAACTTTGTTTGTTTGTTTGTTTGATTGTAATGAATAGGCTCATAAACTACTGGACCGATTTTAAAAATTCTTTCACCATTCGAAAGCTACATTATCCACGAGTAACATAGGCTAGGTTTTATCCCGGAAATCCCACGGGAACGGGAACTATGCGGGTTTTTCTTTGAAAACGCGGGCGAAGCCGCAGGCGGAAAGCTAGTATTAAATAAAATGCCTTGTTGATTAGCAAGTCTGGTTTATACATTGTACCATACAACAGTATGAACCAGGTAATGTAATGTGCCTATAGTTACAGGTACATTTGCCCACGAATGATTATCTTGCCATCGTATAAGGGCAAGTTCAGTAACGAGTTGTTCTAACGATGAACTTAGGTTAATAGCTTAAGATAGTAAGGATTAAGTGCGCATCCAATTAAATTGAACACGTCGTCAAGAACGAACCACGCCATGAGTGCATCTTAAATGAGAAAGATAACATGAGAGCAAATATACCAAATGTGTTATCTTAATCAACAATTAGGCATCATAAAGAAAAGTATAGATATACTTATTATTTATTAATTTATCACAGGTTGATTTCTCCTGCAATAAATGTGTTGTAAAAATAATTGTTCATTCTGTATTCACAGTATTCTGGTCATTAATTAAAGTTTATAACTGCAATGGCCAATCAAGTTTTACTGATGCCCCTGTATCTTTCATACCATAGTTAGTTTATGAAATTCTCTAACAAGCTCTAATGTAAATAGGTACATGTTACACTCAGTTTGTTCAGATATAACAGGCTAGTTCCGCTATAAATGAACCTGAATAGCTGCTCCATTACGTAGGTTTGCAGTCTCAACGTTAAGATTGCCATCACTCGCCATAGACCTGATTCACTACATTCGCTCATACTGAATGTATAAATCCGCATCCAATATTACCGTTACAACGAATTCAATCCCTTGAATTTCCTTCTCAGTAATGAGAAACGTAATTGCAATAACATGCTAGATTATCTAATATCAGTAATCAATAGACGTTCGCCGTAATCGAATGAAGTTCGATAGTGATTGCAAATTGATCGAATTAGTGATGAATAGGAGCATCGCTTACACGTAGACATAATTTCGTTATGTTTACAATGCAAAGATGCTGAATCACGTCTACAGTTGCATTTGGTGCAAAAAATGATAAAGCGAACGACGACGGTGGCCGCGGCCGGCGCCGCTCGTGCGTGCCTTATAACGGTGGTGGTACACGAAATTAAAAAGACGTTTTTACCGCCGCCGTGAGCTCAGTTTCATCTCGCTACAGTCCTATTTCAACTATAATTGAATTGGAATAGATATAGAGCATCGACAGTTCGTTGATGCTTAATTTGTTTAGCTAGCGCAAATTGATATTATTGATACATAGCTGATGTAATGGCAACGTTTCTTATATATGTATAACCAAATTTGAATTACGAAGTAATCTATTGTTATGATTGAAAAGCTTGTTACTATGCATGATCTAAGAGCATGAAAAATTCTGTTTAATAACGGTTCTATACTTTTTATATGATCACACGTTTATTTAAATGATAGCCAAAAAAAAAACATACGATTTGTATAATACAATGTTCATTGTTCATACAAAAAAGGCAAAATTTAATATTTAAATATTAAATTTTGCCTGCCATATAAAGTTACGTGAAAGTTATTTATGCTAAAACCGGTCTGACGTCTTGTTGGTTACTGTGTTAGGGTAGGCATTGCTAAATTAGTAATAGTTGGATCAGGAGTGCTGATGACGGCCGGCGCGTATAGGATAAAGAATGTAACGACCTTGCGTGGCCTTGCGAATGTAACCAGTAAGACAGGGCGATGTCCGCACTCTGCAGCACGACGCTATTACACTAATGTAATCATAATCTTATGCCCTTGAGATATAATCTTATGAAACGAAGGAACCTAGATTGAAGGAGATAGACAGCGTAAGACTTAAAGTATCAGAAATACAAGTCAGATATATAGGTGCTCTATACATACTCTCTGAATTTTTTTATTAATTTACATTTGTGGACCTCGCGGTTTAGTTTTATAAATAGGATTGACTCTTATCTAATTTATTTCATTCTACATATTATGCAGCGTCTATTTGGCTCTACATATTTATGAAACACCTCTAGAGCTCTATCGTTAGGTTTTTTCATTTCTTACTAATATCATAGGTAGTTAAATAAAATATAAATAAATAGTACACCAATACAAAAAGGTATAAGTCGTGTAAAAGTGCAATTTATTATACACAACAAATGTAATAACAAATTTCTGTTAAGTGTTCTAAAAAGAGTAGTTTATTGAATAAAAAACGTATAAAAGAGCGGTTTTATCCATAACCTAGCATCTATAAACGTGAAATATCTAACGGAAAGTCAATTTAATCCGAAAAAGAAAGATATAATAGTTTCGTAAAACGACGCTCGACTATAAAGCCGGAGACTAGCCTACTTTACTTATAGAGCTTAAGCAATCGCAGAAAAGATTGTTTGGCCAGCTGTAAAAAAGGAATAAAACGAAAACAGAAAGAATGCATTATATTATACCCAGGCGCTTTTTATAAAATGTTGGTATTAGAACACAGATGATCGCTTCGTGACTTGCTTCTTTGCTCACTGCAATTCTATGAACAGTTTCTGTAAACGCAAAAAGAGCATAATAACTATAAATATTGTTTTACATTTTACCGTAACAAAAAAGTGCTTCATTAAGGATAAATTTAGCATTAAGTAATAAGTTTAAGCGTGAGAAAAATTCAAGTCAGTTATTGAAGCGTTACAAATTCGTGTCGTCGACATTGCTGATGAACGTTTCAGTACCAGCTACTTATTATAGATTATCAAGAAATGCAATCAAGCAATGCATTTTAAAACAAAACATGTTTTAATCAATTAAATCCATGAACTGAACATTCTTTTCCATTTATAAATATGTAATCATGCTAATATATTATAAACAAAAGTCTGTAGCTCCTTTTTATAACTTGAAAGTTGCGTAGGTAGTTCACGTAGGTATATTATTATTTTGGGCCGTGATCAATACAAGTGTGACAAACCTTTAAATGGCTGGTCAATGACCTAAATGGCTTGAATCGAATGCATAAAATCGAATTATACAAGTAGAAAATTCGCAAAGCTATAATATGATTGTGAATTATTATTGTTGTACATAATAAATTCAGCTTTAATTCCGCATATAAGCATGGACCAATATACCTACTCAAGATATAAGTAACATATAATAGTTTTCGTATATGGATGGAGAAGAAAATGAATACCGAAAGTAATCGTAACAACGTGCTGGTGAACGAACAAAAAGTCACGGTCCTTGACTCTCCATTAGCACCCTTGGAAGTTTAACTGTTTTCCGACAATAGCAATTCCGTAACAATGTTGTACAAACAATGACACGAAATGATGTTTATGTCTACGGAAATGCTCCAGATATAGGTACAGTTAGACACTACAAATTACGGCTTGATATAGTTACCTAGGTACGTTGTCTGGAAATTTCTATTTTAAAAGTCAAAGCATTTTATATGTAATTGATGCAAATTGACTGCACACGCGTAATTATGTCTCGAGGATAGCATAAAATCTCATGATGACCATGCGCCAGCATTATTAACCTATAAGCGAATGCTAGATGTCGTAAGCGTAACTATCTAGTACTCATCAATAGCGTGTGAAAATATAGAAATTCTTAGAGCGGCGAGCTTTGCACGTCTCTCTGTAATTGCAGTACCCACGTTACACTTAGAAATCATCGATTGCTGATACATCGCCGCAATCTTGTATCAATTATGTTGATACGCTGAACACGCATGTTCTCTGTACCATCAAATAATTACTTATTAATAGATTCTAACTACACTTGATCTTGATCACATATCATTTGCATTTTCTTTTTTGCTTAGAACCACCTGCGAACGCAAATCCGAGCGGAGAGTTGCCTGTGACTATTGAACATCAGCAAGATGTTAATTTGGCAAACAATCTTTCGAGAAACGACGCTAATTGCGACAAAACTGGAACATGCTACGATGGTAAATTTTACATTGATCTTTCACGTTCTTAACACAATATAGAGTCACAAGTTAATTAACATTTGCCTTTCAGTATCTGTACATTGTAAGGATACAAGAATTGCAGTACAAGTTCGCACAAACAAGCCTTTCAATGGAAGAATATACGCTTTGGGAAGATCCGAGACCTGCAACATTGATGTTGTTAATAGCGATCTATTCAGACTCGACCTTACGATGGCTGGCCAAGATTGTAACACACAAAGTGTCGTAAGTATTTCTTAGTCGTTAAATTATCGTAAAATAGATGTCTGCGGATTATTTAAATTTACCTTTGTTTAGCAAAATATACTGAGAAAGGGAATATTTTCAGACTGGTGTTTATTCGAACACTGTTGTACTCCAACACCACAGCGTGGTGATGACTAAAGCGGACAAGATCTACAAGGTGAAGTGCACGTATGACATGAGTTCGAAGAACATCACATTCGGAATGGTGCCTATCAGGTTAGTAACAGTACAACGGTTACATATATTTAAATTATGTTGAACTTTATCTATAAAATTTAATATGGCCCTTCAAAGTGCCGTTAACTATATGTATGGCTAAGGCTTACTTCGAAGATGAAAGACGTGTTTTCCCAAATCTTTGGAATTACATATATACGAATGGTTTATGTATTCAAATTTCATATTGGAACATGATTACCTAAATACTTCCAAAAAATTCTGGGAAATCAGTTCATGTAAAATGACAATGAGCATTTAAAGCCCATGCAAGGAGTATAAAACTCTTTTGACCCAATATCATTACTGCATAATACATGAATCGTTTAGATTCAAGAATCAAGAACGTGATAGGCAGACATAACACTTGCAGCCTCGTATGTGTTTTTAATAGAGATCGGAGAAACGTGATCCATAATAATAGGTATAATATGCTTGTTTATGATCGGAATTCTTAAAATGATATGTTCGATGTTCTGTTGAACACGATGAATAACTACAACGATTAGAATTAGAATAGCAGGAAATAGCGAAGTGGAATTTTATGTTTACCACTGTTGTGTCGGTGGAGATTCCATCCATTCACATTGTTATGAGGTTATTACTTATTAACTGCGTCCAAAGTTTGATTGAGTTAATTATTGCAATGTTAATTAATTGATTGTCAAAATTAATAAAAAATTTAACAATTTTGTAGTTTTAGTATTAAGATTTCGTGTCAATAGAGTTAAATGACATATCAACCGCAACCATATAACAAAGTCGAATATTTAATTATGAGAGGTTAAGTTTATACTCATGAAAATAATTATATTTGCAGAGATCCGGAAATGATTTCAATCACGGCTGCTCCGGAGGCGCCGCCCCCACGTATCCGCATCTTGGACAGCCGCCAGCGAGAGGTGGAAACTGTTCGTATCGGAGACCGACTTACCTTCCGTATCGAGATTCCAGAAGATAGTAAGCTCATTCATTATCTTGTATACGTTTAATCGGAATAGAGCATTGTATAAAATGTACTGTGGTTATTCTTTAAAAACCTGAAAGGCTTTAACAAGTTTTTTACATTGCTAATTTATGTATGAGGTATTCGAAATATTTCACAACGGATTTTTTTAATTCAGTTCGCTAATGAAGTTTTAAATGTAAAAATAATTTATACATAACTTACATTTTTTCTCAGCTCCTTACGGCATATTTGCACGCAGCTGTGTGGCTATGGCTAAAGACTCCAAGAGTACATTCCAGATTATTGATGACGAAGGGTAAGCTGAAACAAGATAATAAATTTTGTATAATGATAAGATAATAATTTTTATATAATGTTTCCATTAATTTTGTTACTTACTTGATTATTTCAATTTTTTAGTTGTCCCGTGGACCCGTCAATCTTCCCAGCATTCACTCCAGATGGCAACGCTCTTCAATCTGTTTATGAGGCATTCAGATTCACTGAATCTTATGGTGTTATATTCCAGTGCAATGTCAAGTACTGTCTTGGACCCTGCGAACCAGTAAGTATTTAAAGAAATAAATCATAAAACTTATATTTTTTTTACAATAGCGTGTTTATCCTTGTCTTGGTAAAAAAAATCGTCGGAGATGGACCGGTTTTAAAGTATATAATGTACGTGAATATTGATCCCAACATCGATGGTTACAAATGCTGTTTATTATATTTATATATATTTGTTAATATTAAAATATTTCATATATTTTTAGGCTGTATGCGAATGGGGCAGAGAATCTATTGAATCATGGGGAAGAAAGAGGCGTTCTTTGCCTCACAATGAGACCGGTGAAGCAGCTACGCAAGAGGAAGATATGAATATATCACAAGAAATCTTGGTGCTTGATTTTGGTGATGATAGACAGAGTACAGATTTCCTACGATCCGACAAGCCAGGTGGCACTGCATCTGAAGCTAATTACGGAGGTAAGTCAATTGCTTTAGTCTTTAGTGAAATTGAAATACACACTTATTATTTTTGTAATTAATTACTTAACTACGAGTATAATGAAGAATTTCTTAATGGAGATTTCGATATTCTGGATAAACTTATGCCCTGGATAAGGGATGAATTAATACAAGCGGGAGTTCCCCCTTATCAAAATTTGTTAAAACATATAAATTTTGAAGCTGTAACTTATTAAACTTTATTTTCTATTACAGAGAAAACAGTCACAATTGTGGAGCCATGTCCCAGCAAAGGATCTGTCTTACTCCTAGGAGTCGCATGTGCTCTACTAGTTCTTCTATACATTGCTACAATTTTCTGCTACTACATGCGTAAATGGCTCGCGCCACCAAAACATTTGTAGGTTATATTTAAGTTTTAAATTGAAATATCACAATTAAGCCCAGGATATTTTATGGAAAATGCAAATCTACGATCTTGTGATAAAATGACTGATAACTTAAAATGTCATGTAATCCATCCATAATTTTAACTGTAGTAGTTTTAAGGAATTATAATCGTGGTGTACCTACATGAATGTTATGTAACTTGTAACCACCGCGTATTGCGTTTACTAAACATTATCTGATGCATTTATAAGCATTTAATTTTTTTAGATTTAACAATAGCCGTAGGTACAAATATAAACTCCTTTTCAATAAGCAATGTGCTTGTTGAAAATTACTTAAGTAGTAGGTATTATACGTTTACAGAATTTGCATTTATTATATGTAAGCTTTAGATAGATCTGCCTTTATTAAAAACTGTAAAATGTATTCGGAATAATCCCTGAAAATATATTCATGTGCCTGATTATTTTATAAATGAATTCTCATTTAAGGGGATTATTCTGATTTTAAATATTGGAACAATTTTTAAGTTTTTAAAGCGATCACACAAATCCTATTGATTTGTGCCCAATTATATGTTAAAGGATTTTGATGTATACTACTTAGGTTAAGTTTTTATACAATAACATAAGGCATTTATTTGTAAATATTCTGATTTTTAAAGTTGGCGTTAAGCTCCCTTAATAACTGTCAATTATTATCTATGCCTCGATGAACTTTCAGTTGGGTTCTGTAGAAATGGTGAAATAAGTATTAGTAAAATTAAACATTTAGCACAAAAACAACGCTTTTCCCGTTTCTCTTAACCCAACTTGAGACTTCTTTATTTATTTAGAATAACTTATACTATTTATTATTTGATTTATTAAATAAATAAAATTTGTACAAATCATTACTTTTTTTATTCATCACATTTGTAAACAAAACAACATCTAATAAATTATTCTATAGGAACAACAAACACTCATATGGTAGTGGTCAATAATTTGCTATATATGCTACTTAATATATCTTCTTGTATATCTGTGTTGATATCTTCAGACTTACAATCAAATACTTTTTCAAAATTTTTTAAGAATATTGGAGTTATTTTGTCAATGGTACATTTAACACCAGTCTCCTTGCTGAGTGAAGTGACGCCTTTGTCTTCAATGCCGCAAGGATCGATGTGATCGAACCATGACAAGTCATTATCACAGTTGAGAGAGATTCCATGTGTTGTTACATATCTGGATGCGTGAACACCTATTGCCGCTATTTTGTTGTCATCTACCCAAACACCTGTGTGAGGACTCCTGTTTGCTTTTATTCCTGAAATTAAATTGAATGTTATCAATTTTTTTTACTGAAAATACATGAACCTATTGTAGAACTAATATCATAACTTTGACTTTTTGATTCACTCATATAAAACCATGGAATATATTACAGTTTTAATTTTTGAAAGTAAAGATACAGATAATTAATAATTACCTAATTCATCACACAAATTGATGACAGTCTGTTCCAGGCTATTCACGTACCACTTTACACTTGTTTTATAATGTTTCAAGTTAATGATAGGGTATGCTACTAATTGTCCAGGGCCATGGAATGTTATAAACCCTCCTCGGTTTGTTTTACGAAACTCCGCTCCTAAGTCTTTTAACCGGCGTACTTCCTCATTTGGTGTGTCATCTCGAATGCCTGTGAAGTATTATAATATAAATTTACATGAAGATTGAATTTGAATTATAAAGACATGAATGAAGAAATATAAACACTGTCTTTTAAGATATTTAAAAGAGCTAAGATGAAATAAAGAGATTTAAAATCTACAAGATTAAGAATAATAAATGTTTAAAGTTAAGTGCTTTCAAACATCAAAAACAACTTGCATTATATCAATATAATTATGTATATAAAATGTCCTTCCAGTATGAAAATTATTTTCATGAAATTGTGCCATTATGTGCGCAATTCAGTAATAAAATAAATAAATATTCAGTTAGGTATTCCCTCAAAAACTACTAAGTACTTACAACATACCACATCTCATTTGTTCAAAATTTTTGTTTATTACTAGCATTGAAAAAAAAATACCTACACTATGAATTGGAAACTCCGAATGCCAGGATAGAGGCTATACACAAAAATTACCTATATTTTACTAATAGAAAATAAAGTTCCAAGGATAGGCTAGAGAAAAAAAATATTTATTAAACGTATCTCACCAACTGTGTACACCGGTTTATGTTCCACAAGAAGTAAAGTATCATAATCCCCATCAATTCCTTTCATCATAGAATCTAAATGTTTCCTGGCAATGGACATTTGGATTTTTAAAGCTGTATCGTAACTCATAAGACCTAACCTCCATACTTTTACCATTTTAAATATAACGTGAAATAAACTGAACTTAAATTTATTGATTAATTAATTAATTGGTTTTATTTAGAGTTTACATATGTGACGATTTTCAGGATTAATTTTGAAATTAAAATAAAAACAAACGAAATTTTAAAAACAAAATAGTAACATGTCAATGTCAAGATTCAAAATGACGTATGGTATTGCCACATATCATCTTTATCATCTTTGTGATCTTTACAGAGATTTAAAATAAATATAGATATTAAAAGATATGGCAAAACAAAATCTAAAAGTAAGGAAAAACTTGATTGAAATCTATTATCAAAATCAAAATAAAATAGGAGTAGGTTTTGTTCACGTTTCGTTTTCATATTATAAGTGCTGGTAACATCTATTACAGTTTTAAATTGAAGTTTGAACATTGAATAAGTTTAGAACGAAATAGTTTGCCTACTCATCGATTGATGGCGCTTTAATCAAAATTTAAAAATCTCTTGTATACTATGTTTGTAAATACAGGTGATACTATAGAACGAAGTTTATGGGTTTCAGTCTATCCAGTTTTCTCGGTTGCACTGTTCGTAGGGCGGTGTTTCGTACGTTACGTAAACCAGCTGATAATATAAACAATGGACCTGAATATTTAATGTTATACTACCCTGTTTCTTATTAATATTCTATTATAACGTGTGCATGAATTAGTTAATTTCTTCTATAAAGCATCTTAAATAAAACAAAATATCATAAAAATACAAAATTGTTTTTAGATAAATGAAGTAATTAGTATTAAACGCATCGTGATTGTTATACTATATGTCGTGTTTGGATAAAGTGTTAGTGCGGCCAGACATGTGGAATTCTATAAAGCGATGACAACAGGGGTAATATTTTTTTTTAGTTTATTAGATAGTTTTCAAGTTTATTTTAAAAGCAGCGTGTAGATTCAAACTTATACTGTACTTTTTGGGAAAGTAGCACTCAGTTTTGTTGTAGGTAAGTAATACCTTGATAAAATTTGTTACCAGTAATTTGTAGTATTTACATTTTAGTAATATTTATATTGTTATAATATCGTTTATAATAATAGGTACAAAAAAAAAACAATTTTAAAACTACCCGACAAATTAATATTTGCAGTGGCAATTTAGTAGTGTTTGTTTTATTTAGTTTCGTTTGGTATATTCTCCAAATGACAATCATTGATTATTATAATATTCATAGGTAAAAATTTAATTGAGAAGTCGTGAAAAATCACTTCATTTAAAACGTGTAATATAACAATACAAAAGCCACCGCTTCCCATTGTCCATTAGGTACAAACCTAGGAGGAGGGTATGCACGTACAACCCCTCATAATGCACTTAGTACTCTCGATAACGCGGTACAGACCACTTAAAAGCTCTTCAATTTGCTTTCCCTCCTAATGAAATTTATAAGCACCATATAAATGTTTTATTAAATAATGTCGGTTGGACTTCAAAATTCGCCTCTTGCTATCCTTGGCTCCATGTATTTTTAAAGGCCTTGGATAACATTCATTGCTTAGCTTCTGATGAGGGTATTTTGATAACATAATATAAGATGATATCATGTTATGTAATTATGTATAATTTTAATGAAAACGTAAGAATTACTCATGTGTACTTCTAAATAAATAAAAAATGGAGCATTATAAATTTAATGAAAAAAAAAAAAAATTTATTAGCAAGTCAAGATTTACCTTTTCTAAATTAATATGTTGACGTGGTTATTGTACGCTACCTAAAAGGTGAACAATCTTGTCTAAAATAAAATAAAGTAATAATAATTAATAAATAATAATTCGGTATATTTTTATGTATAGCTACCGTGGAAGTAAACAAGTGTCTATGAGGTGGCACCGGAAGAGCGGTGCTTCCCGCTCGAGTTAAATATAGTATAATGGGGATGGTGTGGGGCGCTCGTGCGCAGGTCACTGATCCGTATTAGGATATCCGATGTTTTACCGCAAAAAATTCCTTCTGAATGTTATGCAACACTGGTCCCGTCGATGATCGATCGGACTAGGTTAGCGAATTATTTTCTTGTTATAAATTGCATTATATCTTTTTTATTTTATTAATTAAAAAGCAATATAATATACTTTTGGAATTTTCCGATGGTAGGAGGTACACAGTTGCAGTAGTTTTGAATTAAATAAAAAAAAAAACAATAAAAATTATTCATAGACAAACATAAAATAATGCTTGAGCGTTCATTTACGCGTACCGATTAAATATAGGTATGTTAGTAAATGATTGTTGGAAACTATTGAATAAATTTAGGAATAACTTTAGCAAAGTTCTACGATGTATTCACCGCAGAAGCCTGAAGCTGAGCTTGTTTAACTCTCTCACATTTAGTAGGTATATTCAAAGCTCCTGTATTTTGGAAAATGAGCAAGGTAAATTGAATATTATGTATGATTTAGGTGTGGGTAGATCCGAAGCCGGGTGAAATGGTATTTATAGATCGAAAATATACAGCTACAAATAATATTTTTGTATTTTCAGCTTAGACGGAAATAGATACGGAACGGAAATAGATTGTCAAGGAGTCCTGATAAAATTAAAGCGCTTCTATAAACTGTGATCTAATCGAATTTTTATTGCTTAGTTTTATTTATTATATTAATGTATATAACCTAACTTAAGAAAAACCGAATATCTGTTTCGGCTTGTAGAGCCTATGTCGTAAATACCTACTATAATTCAGAATTTAGTGTCATCATTAGTTAGTTTTATTCAATTTATCATCTGTTGTTGATAACTAAATGTCCATGATTTTTAACTATGTATAACTGATTATCATACGTAGTAACTATTTAGTATACTTTTTTAGCTTGAGGTAAAGAAACAATGAGTAGAGCTAGAGTGTACGAATTGTGGATTATACGCCAAGTTATTTTTCCGTTAACCCAACCTAGTTTTGGATCAAAGCGAATCCATATAAAAATCAAATCCCTGCGAAGTCTTACAGGGAGCCACTTGACTCTACGATTAAAGTCAGGAAAATTATTATACCTTTTTCATTAGGTGTATAACTAACAATTATATGGATATTGCAATTATCTGATATAAATCAAATAAATAAATAAATATAAAGACAAGTTGTGGTATTTACTCGTTAAGTTCGTATTATATAAGTGTAATTAATCCAATGATGTATGTGGAATTACGTTATGTTACTTTAAATTATAGCATAAGAAGATAATATAAAGATATATAGGATAAATGCTAGATTCCTTTAAACTTAAATTAATATTAATACCTACGTAGTATTTTCTAGTGTTAGATTTTACGCGAGTATTATACATTTAGAAATCGAATTTTAAACGCGATTTATTCATTATATTATTTTCACGACGTTTCGAACACTTTACAGCGAGCTTGGTCACGGGCAGACTGAGATGTTATACGTCTTGACGGTTATGTATTAAACAGACTTATAAAAAATCTGAAAATTTTAGAATTGCAAAAAAACGAGAGTATAAACGAGTAATTTTAAATATTTTACACAAATTGAAAAACTTATACCAGGTAAATCAAACAGTAGTCAATTGTCATCAAAGAAGCAGGAAAGTCTAAAACTTTCAGGCGTTTTCCGCCCATGGGAGCAATGTCAAGTCGTGACTCATATATTTGTTCAAGGCAGGGGCCTACAAAGTTTGCAAAGTAACATTTCAGTAACAACTCTGAGGTTACCATGGCGACGGCGCAGTAGGCTTGCATGGTCCGTGACGAGCATCATAAGCCTCCGGATCGATTTCGGCTTTCCACTTTTTGGCTTATCTAAAAGGCTTTGAAGCTTAACGGATATTTGAATCAAAATTTGATGAGAGTTTTTATCTAAATCCAAATAGAGAAGAACTGCAATGTTCGTTTTAGTTTAATTGTTATTAAATGAACTGAATAGTGTACTGAATCTAAAGTCGACATCAATCAAATATTTATCTAACTCATATGTAGGCATCATTAGGCAGTATAATATATACAAGTTTATCTATACTAATATTATAAAGAGGAAAGGTTTGTAATTATGTATGTATTATATAATATATTGTAGTTATGTATGGTTTTCACGCATAAACTACTGGACTGATTTTGATGAAATTTGGCACAGATAATCTTTAGACCCTGAGTAAGAACATAGGCTATCTTTTATTGCAAAATATGTACCACGGGCGAAGCCGGGGCGGACCACTAGTCTTCCTATAAAAATTATCACATAAGAGTATTACTTATAAGTTATAACCAAATTTTAAGACTCCACTTTCTTCAGTAATAAAATATATGACATAATCACTAACTACAACAAACTTAAGATTTTCCTTTTCAATTAACTAAATCAGATTTTCCTTCCTAACCTAAGTAAAAATTTAATTAAAATGCCGACCTCTCGAGTTCCGTTTCTCGTTCAATTTACTAAACTACTTTTCCTACTTAATTAGGTGTATTCTTTATATAGCTACAAAGTCTGAACCTTTTTAACGAGTATTCTTGTTCACATAATCATGTTAACAGTAGTCGTAAACTGAATTTCTGCATACTGCTTTTTGGCTGTCACTAGAATAGCAATACTACTACTTAAATAGACTAAGTAGGACATTTGAATTTTTGTTGTAGGTAATATATTATAATAGATTTTGGTAATAGAGTTTTCCTCAAAAGATTTTTTAAACTCGAAAGAGTCGAAATTATTATTGGGATTTAGTCTATCGCTTTATCAAATGGATGAGTCACAATATTATCTGTCTCGGGGAGAAGTAAGATTGGCAACATACGACCAGTAAACATTTTACTTTCCTTTTCAATTGCAATATCGAATTATGTTTATTAAAATAGCTGTATACCTACACGAAATTTCTGCGCACATCCGTTGTAAACGTAGGAATTACTCTAAATGTGACTGCCAAACAATCAGCGTAATTTACGATGTAAAAAATGTTTTATTCGTTAGGAAAAAATTGTGGTGACTCTAGTTTCAGCACGGAGATGTAACTAATTAAGTAATAAAAACGGCGTTTCCTCAGAAGTGTTATTTTGTGGCGGCGGACCGCAGCGGGTTCGAGAGTTATTGCCATTCCAGCTTTTAATTATTCAAGGGCCTTCCAGACTTTTCCAACTTTAGTTAAACATCTGGTGCTGTTTAACTAAGTTACATGAGACACCTTTCCTCCAACACATTTATAGAGGGCAATCGTAATTTGTATAAATTTACAGCTCATTCGATTTAGCCGTAAGTTCGCAATGTGGTTGTATTGTACATGTCCTCCGCTTTCTTGTTGTTTATTTTAAATAAGTATTGGTAAAAATATGTTGTATTATTTTTAAGTTGTGAAACTAAGTACATAATTTTATTAAACGGACAATTTTCCTACTTTGTTGCACCAAAATATACAATGAATAGGTAGAATTTATTCAATTTATTTAAAAAATCCTTCAAAATATTCCCCAAAATGATTGTATTTGTAGCGTAATTACTTTCATCTTTAGCGCCTTATTAACTAAACTTGCATTCGTACTTAAAGCTAGCTATACAATATATTTAACCTCAGAAACTTGAACCGGAAACCTCTACAAATCGAAGTTACACTGTTACAGGTTGGCTGACCGTAAAAGTTTCAACTTTCGTTAGTAATCCCATACCAGACGAGACTGTTAAAATTATATAATAGGATTAGTAAGTACATTTTGATGGGTTGGATGCGTTATTATTTTAGTTAGTCAACATACTTTTAACCTTTGAATGATATTTGTTGGTTTACAAAGTAATATGGTAGAGACTTTTTGTAGAGAATTGGTACTCGTGCACTGTGTTGATTGACTATATAAAATCCTTTTAATAAAGCTTCACATAATTATTTTGTATTATTTTACATTTTTTTTTGTTTTTAGGTGTGGTCGGCGTAAAACGCGGGCCAGTGAAATGAGTACTGTGGGAGGACGCAGTTACTCCTTCGATGAAACTATACAAGTAAGTTAAAATGATTATTTTTTAAATAGTTCAGAATATATAATACATGTAACATGTATGTGATATAGTCTATTACCAACAACATTAACTGCACAGCAAACGATATTAAAATTAGAGACACAACATTAGAGTTCAAAATACTATAAGAACAACTAAACTCGAAGGCTCTCTAGGATCGTTAAAATACAAAGTCTCAATATTTTCCGTGTTGCAAATTTATATCTTATTGTTAAGCGTAAACGGGTTATATTTGTAAAGCGATAGTAATTCAGGATTTCAAAATGATTTTCCCGGGATGGTTCATAACGACACATTAGCCGACACGACCACATTCACCTTTATTAATGTGTTACAGGGTTTCGCGCTTACGAATTTTCTCTCGAATACTTTGGTCAAGCCGTTTATTTCATACGGTCATGTCAGTATGAAATAAATACTTTCTCTTAAATAACTAATGTTCTTATCGTCTCTTATTTTTGGTAAAATTTTGCATCCTAGAGCGGGCAACCGAACTTGTGGTATACGTGACCAACGACGACCAAAAACATTCGCTTAAGCACCTTTGCAAAAAACTGCATTTATACTTTAAACTTTTAATAATTTTTCTATTATAGTCATTGAAATATTTTGTTAAAACTAATGAACAATAAATATACAAATTTAGCTATTAAACGCTTCCACTTACAGCCTTAATTTGCAATAGAGCGTCTTATCTTCTCGGCAGCGGAGGCTTTATTTCCAAGATACGATATTCCCCCGGGTTCGCGACCATTTATCAGCCACGACCCACATTGGCTCGACATCTGGCAAACGCCACCCCTGCGTTATTGGTGTGATTACTGGGAGATATTATTGTGAAATACTTCCGCAGATATCGTCTTCACTTTTACATGAAATTTATGAAACTATCATACATATAGCACGCGAATTACTCACATATTTTGACTTTGATTTCGATTGCCTATTGACTTACTAAGTTTTATCTAGTATAGCATATTTATAAATTGATAGAGAAAAAATTGGAAATTATATGATATTTAGTACCTAAACTTAAATAAACAAAACAAAGTGCCTTAAAGTTTTTAATTGTTTATCGAGTTTCACAGGTAGATAGAGCACTGAAAACTACAAAGACAAACGTTCACTTTCACGATAAATATTCTTTATCTGCATGCTTGGAACATAAATTTTGCAAGTTAAGGGATTGGAAGTAGGTACCATTCGCGCTTCCAAGATTAGCTCTGTTATTTATTTCTCGTTGTTTTTTTTATCGTTGGCTAAGATAATATATTGCTATTTTGTTATCAGCTTGACCGGAGATTGGCTTGGCGAATTTGATTAACGAAGTGTTCCTGCGGCAAGGGTTGGGTCTAATGTGGTCGTGACGCATTAGGAGGCGAGGGCCTGAAAATCGAATTTTCCGCTACATGCTTCCGCATTCCGGTACCTTTGTGCCTTTGTTGGGCTTTTCAGAGCGTGCCATAAACACAAACATTATGATGTCCTTACATCATAAAAAGTATCCTTTGTAGACTGCGTAGCCGTGCTTTATAGAATTAATCCCAAGTTGTGGACGCTGCAAAAATATACGTTCGTAAAGTAGCCTACTTGACATCCTTACAACGTCGTAGGTTCATACTATGTTATATGTATAACTTGTGAATTAGTAAGTGATATTTTGTTCATATATCTATCGTATGATAATTATTTCGAACAAAACTTAGTTATGAATAAATTATGAATAAAAATATGTAATGGTTTATTCAGAATAAAATTTGAATTCCCTATTAGTATTTTTAATACTAGAAAACAAAAAGAACAATACACAACATATTCTTTTGTAATAATAGACATCCACAGGTAATTCAGTTCGGTTTCAATTTTGTCATCGCAGTTAGAGGCCATTTACCTACGTATGCGCCAGTTGTTTCATTTCGGAATATCACTTGGCTAATCGTTGAATCTCTACAGCACTGAATGTTTGTGAAAGTTTTTATTCCTCTATAATCCTAAAAGCTATTTTACTATAAAACCTGAAACTTTATGAATTATTATTTTTATGTTTTAACATTTTAATTAAATAAAGAATAAGAAAAAAAAAACATTTTAATTAGTATATAGGCTGATTAGAATGCCATCTAGTATCGAGTAGCGATAAATGCAATGCTAGTTCACATTCACGCGACAACACGACACAGTTAATTTTCTATTTTTTGTCAATAGATGGCATTTCATTTTTCATATTATTAGAATTACAAAATTATAGTGTAATTTTTTTTATACGAATATCTATTGTTAATACATGATCAAACATAATCATAATTGTTTATTTCATATTAATATACAATTAAGAATAATATCGAGGTATGTTTAGTGCGTTTGGAAAATTATCAGTTTAAATTTTATATTTAACTAGCGGTCCGCCCCGGCTTCGCCCGTGGTACAAATTTACGTTTTCTCTACATAAAAACCATCCTCGTACTTCAAGGAATATAATAAAAAAAGAATTATCGAAATCGGTTCAGCCGTTCTCGAGTTATGCGCTTACCAACACATTTTGCGATTCATTTTTATATATAAGAAGAAGATTATAACAGTCATGCAATTTATTCATTGTCATTAATTGTAGACATGCATACAAAAATGTTGTTAGGTGAATGAATAACCAGTGAAACCTTTATAGAATTAAAAACAGCATCATAATATTATACCGATTTAGGAAGTCAAACTCCCTATAAACAATAACAATAACAACGTAAAACAACATCATATAAAATCTTATTACAACATATCAATCGGTGATAAGTGCAGCGATATCCGTGTATTGTCCATTTGTCGTAATTAACAACTGAAAGTTAATCTAGCGTCCCCCGCGTGGCGTCGCGCCGTCCTAAATCACCGGCAAGCTGCTCTGTGACAGCTCTCGGCCTTTGCTGCAGTGTTTACCGAGCATTGCATGTAAACATTTTATCGATACTGCAATAATCGCTACGAGCGTGTGCCATTCTGGACGTTAAAGATTGGTCCCCGTTGTGCATGGTACGCTGTGGCCTGTGAGCTGTGTGCAGTGCTTTACAATTGAATCTTATTACTAGCTGATGATGGTTCTGTGTCCAAAATAAAAAAAAAAATACTTTGGTTTTTGTTACGTATTATTTAAAATTATCGTGGACAAAAAAAATTAATATTCAATAATCTCTACATGGTATGACTTTGCGAATATATTTTTATCCCTAATGTATATTAATGGCACGGCAATATCTATTTTATCAACAATTTTTTTGGACACAAACATATTATCTAAATATTAATGAAAACCAAGGCCTAATTCAGCGAAGAGCATTCAAATATACAGAATAGCCACTTAAATTATCCGAACTGATCATTATACATGGAGTTTTCCCAAACCGTGGGTGTGGATGACGTCACCACGCTCTCTCCTGTTTTCCGAAGCTTTCATCCAACCCCGAATTGTCCCTTACGATTATTCACACGATGAGATCATAGTTCTCAAAATTATTTGAGCTACAATATAGCTTCTTAAGGTAATTTTTTCAAAGTATTGATAAGTTTACTTATATGGCATATAGCATATTTTATCAGTTAATATTTTTTTTAATTAGCTCAACTAAAAGATTTCTTGTTATTTATTTTCATATTATTGCAACAGCCGACAGCGTAGGTATGTATTAAATCTTCTGCTAACTTTTTCCATTTAAAAAAATATATTTTTATAATTGTAAATTTAAAATAATTAGAATCAACAAAAATAAACTAAATTCCTTCTAAATTCATCCAAAAGTTTGACAATCTCATCGGATTTAAAGAAATAAACGATCCCCTTCTTACAATAGTAATCCCTAAAGTAGTGGTCGATGTGTTCACAGGCTGCTCTACAAGATATTGCTTTTATATATATTGCATTTCCTTTAAGGATAATTATTATACATTAACAGCTATAACAATTTGATTTTCGATATTTCGGATATTTTCGATCGGTAGTATAAAAAAGTATACCGATTCTCAATCGATTCTACCAAATTGTTAGTCGATTTTCTAGGCAATTTTTTAAAGCGCGATAACAGAACCAGTGCTTATTCATCACCTAAATGAAAAAAAAAAAAAACAACATCGCTTAATGTATAGAAACAATACTAATATGTTAGAAAGTTTTATTTATAAGGAAGTTTTGTAACTTGACGAGTACTCCTATAAAAATATAGTGATATAAAATTGGAAGCACCCTGTTTACGATGCACCGCTGCACCGGGGTGCCACCGAATGCAGCGCCTTAATCAAGCCCAAGCAATTTATGACTGCCACACTACGTTTATTGGGTTATTTTATACCGAAGAAAGCAATAAAAAATGTTATGTCACGTGCGGAAAATATTTAATATCAAAATTACACCTAAAAGAAAATTGTATGCGATCATTTTCAAATACAATCAATGACTGAATACAGATCAATGTATATTACATTGATCTGTCCGCAAATGTGGTTACAGTTAAACCGTTTTTTAATTTTGTATTTCTGTTTTTCGTACATATTATTTTGTTCAAAATATTATATTTTTACTAAACCATAAATAAGTAGGTACTTACTTATTTCTTTTAATTATAATTCAAAATTTTCAATTTCAATACATTACAACTTTTAATTAATAAAAAATTGTAACAACCAGAAACTTTATTGTGACTGTTTCATAAACGAACGAACATCTTCTTTCTTGAAAATAATATTGTTGACGAGAAGTTGGGAATGGCCCAAACGAATTTTGTCTTAACTTGAAGGGCGGCGCGCCCTCGTCGTAAGTGCCAACATTACAACTTTTTTCGATACGTGAGTCGTGAGGTCGACAACACTGTGTTTTTATTTGACAATTCTATATTTTTATTACAATCAATACTTATTCAAAGGTGATCTTGGATCTAAGTAGATTCCATTCAAAATATAAGATGTTAACGTATTTAATTTTGTGGTTAAAAAAAACAACTAATGAGTTGTCGCTGATTTAAAATGGACTGATGTATATAATTAAATAAATAGATATATCATACAAATAGAGAGTAAGAATATATTATATTATAATTGAGTTATGTATTTATATTAGAAGTTAAGTTAATGCAAGACTTATAAGTATTTATAATTTACTATATGAAATTGAAACAATTGCGAATTAAACATCAGAGTTAGTATTGTCCGCTTAATTATAGACATACACGTAGTCTAGACTCGGTTCAACCTAATCCAAATTGACGACAGGAGTTTACGTGTCGTGCATTATCTGGGGTTAATTCCTGTTAAGATTTAATAGTGACGTCATACTACGTTGAACTAGCCTAGTTTAATTTTCACCGTTACATAAATAGTGAAAATACCTACCTTTATAAAGAATATCTAGGAAAATATGCATAATTCGTAATCAAATTATATACTAAACGAATTAAAATAAATAAAATCTGCTGTTCGCTTCGGTTAAACATAGACGTCGCATTTGACAACCCAAGTCTGTTTTTTCTACAAAATATTTTTAAAAGTTAAGTCGAAGATCTCGTGACATAAAAGTACTGCAGATTTGTATTAAAACGACGACACAAGATCGACTAAGTACGGATCCATTAAAATGTGCATACAAAGTGCAAGTCACCTAGGGTGTATGAGGGCCATAAGCTTGTTGTAATTTATAAGAGCACCGATGCGTTAAATGAATGAAAGTTGTGGTTAATCCATATTTAAATTTATTTATGCAACGTAAGGATTTAAAATCTGTGTCCATACATATCCTAATTATTACCTACGATCATGTTTTTTTTTCATATATTTTTTTCACTAGTTCAAAGAAAAGCAAAATTTAAATGAAGGTTGTTTAGCTCAATATAAAATACTAATGAAAATAAAAAGCAAGGAAATTCTTAGTTCAGGTGTCTGAACAAAAAAAGCCTATTAAAGAAACAGTCGAATAGATACAGTAATATTACACGGTCTATGTTATTCAATGCTCGAAAGCAATTCGTTCTATGTTCACGCAAAACTATTTTCTTTCACAGTTTTGTTTGAAATGTCGTTGAGCACAAGCAATTTTGTCGTAGCTGCGTACAAACACACATGGGACATAATGGCAGAATGCGGTAATGCTCATCCTACATTCTACGAGCACGCACTTCAAGCCTGTCTCATGGGTTTTGTGTTATGGGACAAACTTTTGTATATTTTCTTACACGTACCTTTGTATCTTATTTGTAAACAAGGCTTTAATAGTTAACATTTCTAGCATTATCGTGCTAAATCGTAGACTGAACGGAAACAGGACTCCGCAATAGACGTTAAACATCGCAATCTTGTCGTATAAACGGCTCTAAATAGGTTAGTAGATAATATAGTGTACAGACGTTCCAAGACATAAGGTAAAAGAACTGCAAATGCGCATCCGGGCGGGAGGGGTGGAGGCTGTATGTTTTTCCGAAGGGCGCTGGGCGGCAGTGCGCCGCGCGCGCCCGCGACAACTACGCGACTACACTCGCTTTCACATTGTTTACGTTGTGTACACGCGGCTCAATTGACGTTTGTGATAACTTGCTCAATTAATGTGTTTGTGTGTGAAAACTCGATAGGTTGTGAGTGTGTGTGAAGTTTTGGAGATTTTAAACATATCGAAATTAATATCACTCGGATTTGCGCAATTTTATCGCGTTTATCATGTTGGAACAGCGTTCGATCTATTGTTTATAAGGTATAATGTATAAGTTTACAATTAAAACTTTATAATCTAAAGTTAGCATGCATGTTGTTATGTTAATTAAGGAAGTATGCTAATTTTCCGCTAAGTGGGGTTATTGTTCAAAATTTGTGAATAACACTCCTTAATACCACACTTTAAAATACTTTGACTTGTTATATTGTATAATTTACCTTTTTAAATACAAATAATTTGCATAGTATGAGCTAAAAATCTAAGCAGGACGCTATGCTAATGCCGCATTATTCCAGGCCTCGTGCGCCTCTAGATAAAAGCATAAGAATTAAGGTGTAGGCATGATGTTATTAAGAGTCAACGTTCCTTAAGAGAATTGCAGTAAATTGAAATATACTTAAAGAGATTATTTTCAACATTTAAAAAATACCTTAGAAAATTGTAACTATTTAAAATTTTACATTTGCAATTGTAGCATAATATCCTTCCTAAATCTCCAGTATTAAGTAAAAACTTGTCCAGTATGAATATTTGTTTTTATAGCGCTAAACAATTTGAAATGTGTCAAGATATTATATTATTAATAATTTTTCAATTTGTTATTATATAACAGCACTTAAATATACTAATAAATTAAAAATTGGTATAACAGGCAAAAAGCTCCATAGAAAATGACGGATAAGCCGTCTGAATAGTGACTCATTGCTAGTAATTCACGCTATTCATGTTTGCTCTAGTTGTCAATAACTAGCCCTAAATTAAAAGTTGTTTCACAATTTGTAAAACTTTTTATTCGCGTGTAAGCAACTCTTTATCATTGTATATCTATTCAGAATGGACAGATTTAATACTTAAAAATGTGACTGTTTGAATAATACTTCCACGTTCTATTTATTTTAGGTGTTCAGGAAAAACATTTCGGAAATACATTCAGGAAATTAAAATTGCTTTGCAGTTAGTGATTAACAATATCATCCAGAAACACTATCTACAAAGTTTTATTGTTCAGGATTTGGAATCCGGATATAGATTAGAAATAGTAAGGATATTTTGGTAAACAATTATATTATAGTCTCTAAAGCCATGGCTTGGCGTTATAATAATATTAGAACTACGGCGCCTATCCTTTGTAATATTGTTGCAATAACATGCGGTGTGAGCGTGACCATTTATGCTGGGAAACAAATATAAATAATAATATTATATAATTAAGTTATATAAATCCATTTCATGGGAAAGATTTTAATATCTTACGTGTTTACAAATAACTGTTTTGAATCCATTAATTATCCGTTCAAGAAACAAGCTTTTTTCATTTTGATAAGGAGACATGAAAGCTGTCTTAAAGTTTTTTATGAATAAAAATAAGGAAATTGCATTTACACAAATCAAATTTTCAATAGCATTGTTTTAGATATTTTTTTGTTATAAAAGCCAATAAGCATGACTTAATTGGGATAATTTTATTCGTTAACAAAGTTCAAAGTGAAAATCAGTTAATTACTACACCGAGGTGCAAAATATGAATAATGTAATGCGGTTTATTTGATATTCTCAAGCAAATTTAGTCGGGATGAGGCTGTGGAATTATTGGATGTAGACGTGACCGAGCTGCCGTGTGCCGAATAACAATACGCTGGGATATTTGGATATTTTTTACAATATCCCCTTATATGGTTGGGTCATATAGATTTTTTTGTAATTAAAGTAGGACACGTGTTGTACAATTTAAGTATCAAAATTTTCTTCCCGGTCCTAATAGATGTTGTTCATGCTTTTTCACAAGACTTTATATTTAATAACAAGAGAAAAATTATTTTAGAAAGTACAAACTTGTATGATGCCTTTTTAAAATTCTGGAATTACAATTTGGTGTTTTGGTGGAGTTGAGATGCGGCTTCCATAGAAAATTACAATTCATCTACAACAAAGCAACGAATCGAAGTAACTTTCTTTTTTAAAAGATAAAGTTTTTAAATTATGAAATCTTTGATGTTGGTGCAGAAGAGAAGTTCTATACAAAGACTAGACGACTGTCCGATGAGCCGCCACGATCGGTCGGGTATCAATCAGTAAAATAAACTGACTTTAGCAAACAAAACAAATCTCATTCACTGTTAACAATGAAAGAACAAAAACAAAAGTGTCACGTAACGATCGCCCGGGGCTGGGGAGGCCTACATTCGTTTTTGATTAAACAAATTGTCCGAACACTTTATTGCTCCCTTGGGCTAATATGCTCTTCTCAGTTGCGACTTTTACTACGCACTAGCTTTACAACTTTGACACACAACGGGTAACAATAGCCGGGTGAAATGGTTAACTTTACATTTCCTTAATTATATGAGCTGTTTAGGATTAAGGTAAACTATGTTTTATGGAAGGAGTGGAATAAGGACCATAAATGTTATTTTTAAATTAAAGGAATGTTATTTCATAAATAATCAAAACTTCATCAAACGAGGTACGATCTTTTAGAATATTTAATTTATTTTAAACCAATTGAGTTCAATCGTTTTGATCGAGTTAGACACGTTCCAATATTCCATATGATTTTTCACAAAAATGTCAGATTGTGTTATTGAATATTATGGAATACAACAAAGCTTTGCAGCTGGGAACCACAATATTTTAGAAAATATTATAAGACAGGTGGCTGTCGAACATGCATGCTCTGAATATTGTATGCAGCTTAGGATGACAGCAATAAACCCGTTCAGGCGAAAACCGACGTAACATCGAACGAGGAAATATAGTTCTGCACATCCTTTGGCATTGCAATAAAATGATGTAAACAAAGCAGAATCGTTTCTATGAAACATTACAGTAATAATATTCAAACTGTTTAACAATAAATTAGTCTAGATATTATAAATTAAACTGCTTAATTTTCCATATTCATAATTTTCTGATTCAAATAATTTATATCTATATAATTGCACTGTTGTCTGCTGCATAGATTTACAAAATAAAAAATAAAATCCAGCCACTATTGTTACTGACAATAAAAGAAACGGTTTAAGTTAAACGATATTTCGGCCAGCACTCGGTAGAATTTCAGGCTTTGTAAATTGGTATTGTGCCTTACTTGAATATCAATTAATTTTAAAGGCTCACTTTCTGTAAATTTTCGGCTCTTTATATTAAAAGGTCGATTTTATAAAAAGATCGATCGATTACGGCAGACATTGCGACGTGCAGAGAAAAGTGATATCCGTATACGCTGGCCTTTTTAAACTTTAAGGCTCTCTATCTCGTTTATTTGACTTTTAACTCAGCTTGGTAATAAAGTGAATCTACGTCGAGTTAAAATCCTTTTAATCAAATATTTCAACCAATATTCGTTTCATAGCGAATTCTTATGTAGTAAATAAATTACTCATTCAACTAACGGTAATAAAGGATATAGTTACGGTGTAATGTACATAAAAATAATAACAACACATAACTTACCTCAGTTCAATTCAGCCAATTAAGCTTAATTTATAGTTAACTATTAACTTCACCTCCCCTGCTTAACGTAAAGACGTCAATTTTGTGAACTTTGCTAGACTTGAATGAAAAGGATTGGGGTAGCAAATAAACTTTTCCTTTGAATTTATTAGTATACTTTTAGTGTATGGTTTCGCGAAAGGGTTGTCAAAGAACAAGCATTTTTGAAACCTTTTGATTTACCATTGATTGAATTTTAATGTTGTACCTTTTGTAATGTGGTGAAAATTTAAATGAACTTTAAAGTGCTTTAAATTCCAATATCGTACACAAAAATATAATTAAAATATAACACAGAAAATTTTTATTCATTAGAAAAAGGAATTACAAAACGGTAAAATCTAATTATGCTAAAAACAATGTCATATTTTATCTCTAAACGATTCTACACGTTATAAATTCAACTTGAAGTGTTTAAAATCCAACCCTACTATGTGAGAGTATTGTATTATGACACAAATGTTATCTAACATTTTTAAGTCACATTTAGTCACACGATGATCGCGAAATACTTGGACTGTCGCGTGAGGGAAGGGCATTAGACGCAAATGTCGTAGAACCCTTTAGTGTTATTTATCGGGGAGCAGTTGCTTCTGACTTCGATATAAATACACGTTATATAATAAATATTGTGTAAGCTTCGGGTGCGCGTTATGAAATATTACGAAGCGACTTTGTAACAATATACGAACTGAACAAATAAGAAATTTCAATCACGTATTTGTTTACGAATATTGGAGTTTATTATCGAATTTGTAAAGGTATACTGCTTTAAATTTGTCGGAAATGAACATGGCGGTGATAATTTAGTATTACCACTAATAATTAATATTATACTATACTATCTATTACAAACTGGGCTCTCGTGTTGGCTTCACACAAATTGCCTCATACAAAATAAGAAATAAAAAAATATTCAGGGACAATGTAGATTTCTATTGCTGAAACAATTGCAATTGGCTAAGAAGCTTTTGAGAATAACGTTGAAAATAACGTTTATTCAAAATTAATCATTATAATTGTGTATGCTGAAATATATAGGTAATCAATTAGTACGTAATCTTAAGGTAGGTATGTTAATTATGCAGATCTGATGAGCGCGTCTAATCGGATTGGCAGCGATACAATATGCTTGCGAAAGAGTTATCCAAAGATTGTTTCCTGTTTGATAACTGTATTGTTTGCAGATTATTTAACTTTTGTTTAATATTTTCCTGAAATTAGGCTACAGGTTTATAGGGCAAAGTATAACAAACGAAGCTCATATCATTATATACCTTCATTCATTTGCAATAGGTAAATACAAAGAATTTCTGAGATATACTATGATATTTTCTTAGACAAGGTTTTTGAAAGCTCTCAATTTAATTAGGCATTATTTAATTTTTTTAACGTTTATGTTACATCAAAGAACGTCAAGTTTTCTTACTTCTATCATTACAAATCATTCAGCTCATACTATTTAATTCTAAATATACATTTGTCCAATAGATGAGAATTAGCTTAAAACGAATTAGGCCAAAGATAAGCGGTAATTAGTGAAATGGGTTAGATAAATGCTCATGTTCAAATGTGCGTGAGTAATACCATTATAGGTGTAGGGTAATTAAAAAGGGATAAATTTACCAAGACAAGTAACGGGGGAGAACGATAATTTACGACCGTCCTTGATTTTACCTTAATAAGCATTAATAGAATTCGAATCGGATCAGTGATTGATTTTTATTTGAACGATACGATGATAATCCTTGTGGATTTGAAATTTAAGGAAGGCTATACAATATTAGAATGGATTTTCCAAGTTTATATCCTGTACAAAATGTGAACGTTCAACCTCCTATTAAGTTACTCCTGTTAATATTACAAATAGTAATTACATTTATATTAATTATTAAATTAAACTTGACAAATCTTCGAAGAGATATCATGCGATATTGACAAGGACATGGCAGTATATGATTAATAAATCATACTCCAGTCAGTCTAGACATTCAATTCACAATAATTCCAAAAGTTTTCAAACTTCGGTCAAGTGAATGGTACATTGGGACGACAATAAATCCCATTTTGCAACCTTGTCCGCAGTCCGGAACTGCAATTAAATTATTTTTTGCTGTATGGTCCTGAAAAAAATTCCAAAAGTTCTGCAAACTTGGGGAAGTTTTCGATATAATATTTCATATCACGTATTAAATTTGCAACCAATCTCAGTGTACGGAAGATCTTTTAATATTGAATATTAATGTTTTTTTTTTTTTATTAAACTGAATGAGGTTGCAAATTTGTAAATGCACCAGAATAGATGTTTTCGAAGTTTGCAACCAAGTTCCAAAACTTTTGTAATTATTCCGAGACCACCTTACTCGAAAAAATGACCACGAATTAAAAATAATTATAAATAAACATGTTCCGGTCAACGAAAAAGGTTGCAAATTTATACAACCGTTCGGTATATATTTCCGATATCTGTGTTAAGTTTGCAGAACTTTTGGAATTTTTTTGCACGACCATACAGCAAAAAATAATTCAATTGCAATTTTAACAATGTTCCGTACACTTAGATTGATTGCAAATTTAATACGTGATATGAAATATTATATCGAAAACTTCCCCAAGTTTGCAGAACTTTTGGAATTTTTTTCACGACCATACAGCAAAAAAATAATTTAATTGCAATTTTAACAATGTTCCGGACTGCGGACAAGGTTGCAAAATGAGATTTATTGTCGTCCCAATGTACCATTCACTTGACCGAAGTTTGAAAACTTTTGGAATTATTGTTAAATTCTCGATTTTCAATGTCGATTCTGACTGATCTATCAGGCGATATTGCAAAGCATATTCTCCACTAATTGCACATAATCTATTCAGTAACCGCTAACAGCCAGCACTAAACATGTCTGAACACCAAGCTATTGATTTGCCATCAAGGCTCGACCACTTTATTTTCCTCATCATTGCCTGCTCCCTAATTCCCCACAATTATATCTAGATTATTGGAATATTTCACATCAAAATGCGTATCACGTTCATCGACAAGTAAATTATTCATCGATTTGATTGGTAGTGTGGCTTTCAAACCACAATTCAAAAACGACATTGTGGTTTACAATGCAACGGCCAAATCATAGGAACTATCCAAACTTGTAATATTGATATAAAAAAGAGTTAGCTTACGCGCTTTCTTGTTTAAGAGTGTTCTCAAAATAAAAAAGCTCTTGAAATTAATAATCAACTTAGATATACACAACGATATTTATAATGCATTATAAACATATTTGAGGAAAGTGTAAATAATTATCTCTCAGAAAAAATGCTTATTGACGACTACTAAAAAATTATTCTTATCTTCAGGATGTTGCGAAAAGGGCTCACGTTTCGCAAACATTGTTATGGCCAGTCTATTTAATGCAATAAAATTTTATATTAGCCAGTTTACGTAACGGTATCTCGTAACTATTTACCCTTGGAGGGTAATTGTTCACGGCGGGTCGAATGTTATGGTAATTTATGACCTGACGGACACCGGTCAGCCCGATCAGGGTTAATACCTGTTGAGTTATGAGCCGGATTATTTAGTTTAACTTCTTGACCCAAGTATTTAGAATGAGCAGTTAACAAATATAGCTTTACAGAGTTTTTAATACTGTGCATGATGGAAGGTTCGTATGGAAGGCAAGATATTTCGCAAATAGCAAATATTTGATTACTGAATTAATGAGAATGCGATTTATCGTTCGTTAATCAATTCAAATTCTTAATTTATAAATTATAGCCTATATTTAACAAACTTTACAGACGAATGAATTCCAAAGATAAAATTTTATTTATATTTTTAACAGGAACAAACTTTGTATGACACATTTCAACCACGCTGTAAAAACTGTTCACGACAATAGTACAAAAACTTTTTTATTCAAAACTTTAAATAACCTGCAGGCAATTGAAATTTCGAACTTAAACTATATTATGCTATAAAAGAAATTCAGTTTCCTAGGCGTGTAAACGTCGGTCCTTCGGTTAGGGGCCGTCGTCGCGTCAAGAGCACTATTTATCTTAGATCATTAAGTAATGGATGGAGCACGCTGGCAAATGTTCTAACTAAACTTTCTGCCGATTTTGGTGCGGGGAGGGTAACTCACACTTTGAAAAACAATCACACATTCACAAAAATAATTTGTGTCTTTACAAACTCAAACTAATACAAAATTGGCAGACTAGCATGTTTTTGCACACATACATCGATTACACAGAAAAATCTCTGTACATATACGTAATAATACAATCGCTCTAAAGGGATGTAACCATATCGATATTACAAAAATAATAATTTTGTTGAAATTAGAAATAACATTAATATTATATTCATAAAAAATACTACACAGGTCATTTGTAACGTTTTCATCATTATTATATGCATACGAAAAAACAATAAAACGCCATTTTATTTGTATTTGAATATGTATTTATTCAACACATCACATATTATCTTCTTATATATAAAAATGAATCGCAAAATGTGTTGGTAAGCGCATAACTCGAGAACGGCTGAACCAATTTTGATAATTCTTTTTTTATTATATTCCTGGAAGTACGAGGATGGTTCTTATGTAGAGAAAACGTAAACATGTACCACGGGCGAAGCCGGGGCGGACCGCTAGTATTCAATAAAATAAATATCGGTACAGAAATTTTTATTGAAGTGAATACTTCTTTAGCGGCGTTGGGTATAAAATCTTAAACTCGCGTCAGGTGACCTGATCGAAAAAGCGTAAGACGGACTTTTTTTTAGCCCTTATATTCCATGCGTAAGACGGATACTCAAGTTTTCACTTCTGCCGGCACTCCCGGAGTGCAACCCGTCTTTTTTTTGAAGTGAAAACTTCTTTAGCGGCGTTGGGTATAAAATCTTAAACTCGCGTCAGGACACGTGACCTGATCGAAAAAGCGTAAGACGGATGGATATCAAACATGCTCAACGTTAATAATCAAGTTTTCACTTCTCCCGGCACTCCCCGAGTGCAACCCGTCTTTTTTTATTTCTGTACCGAGGTGTCGCTACAAATATAATAAAAATTGTAATTCGATTTTTTGTAAATCTGAAATATACGCAATATTAATACATACATATAAACAAATTACATAATAGAAAGGTTACAAGATTAACATTACAAAAAAACGGCTAAGTGCGAGTCGGACTCGCGCACGAAGGGTTCCGTACCATTAAAATGTTCTGCCAGTTAAAAGTAACCGAGCGTAAATTTTAATAAATATATACAAGATTTACAAAATAAACATTATACTCCTTTTATATGCAGTTGTGTAAAATTGTAATATAATAAAGATTAATTCTCATCTTATTTCAAATTATACTTAGAAAAATATTTTTTTATCGACGTTCAAGTTAAAAGCAGTCCGTCACTAAGAAAGTCGTAAAAATTTACGACCTTTTAAGCGACGAGTTTTTAAATTCAACTCTATCACTAAGTTCATAAAGATTAAATTTGAATTTCTCTTCAAGATAGTCTCGCTACATCACTTTATAGTCTCGTGGGGAGTGCGGTTCAATATCGCGTTCTAAATTCAACTTTATCGCTTAGTTCATAAAGATTAAATTTGTATATTTTTTCTTCAAGATAGTCTCGCTACATCGCTTTATAGTCTCGTGGGGAATGCGGTTCAATATCGCGTTTTAAATTCAACTTTATCTCTTAGTTCATAAAGATTAAATTTGTATATTTTCTTTCCATGATAGTCTCGTGAAGCCGCATCAATGATCGAGTAAACACATGACTCGATTATTTGTCTTGATCATATCGCTAAACGATACATCGACGATTATTAGAAATTGCATTTAAATTGATATTTACGTAAAAAAAATAAAAAAATACTTACAAATGAAAGGTTATTCCACCTTTTTTAATATTTGATGTGTTTGACTTGTTTCTGCAAGACTTGACTGCACAAAACGGCATTTTTAGCGGAGCACTCGCAGACGTCCTTTCGATGTTTTACGAATACGCAGAGTGTTTGTAATCGATTACGCAAGTAGTTTTTATGAAAGCATAAGACTTTTCGATTCGAATAATCTTATACCTCGGCAAAAGGGGAAACGCCTGCGAGTGTTATCCATTACTTAATGATCTAAGCTATTTATCTTCCAGCCGTCAGCAAAACGAATGGTCCGGTCAGAATATTTGCATTCCTTTAACGGTCTGCTAATTGAAAGTCTATCTCAAGTGCAATTTGTGTTCTCCTGAAGTCCAAAAGATTTATGCATCTATTATTAGAGAGAAAACACGCTTTTTAAACTCACTTTTCTTACAAAAATATCTGAAAAATACAACAAACCATAAGGCACACATAATTCATCAGTAAGCTATGGCGTTTGCTATTCTTTATTAAGTTTAGAAATTCAATATAAACTCATTTTTGTTGAAATTAAGGAGACAGTTTTCCCATTCATTAATTAAGCTAGTAATCTGAACCTTCAATGTTTTCATTATCCCCCCTTTAGCATTCCTCCCCCATTTAATATCATTCACTTTACTTGTTATGAGATTGCTGAAATATTTATAAGAAATTATTAATTTATCTTCATCGCCATTTTCAAATTAAAATTGTAAGTCATGTAAGCGCCTGAAATACATTAGAAATTTTTAGAAAACTTAACATAACTGTTGAGTATGAAAATGTAGTCTAATAAAGTATTACATATAAATCAATATACCTACGCGTATAGCTAAACTACATACACACCAAGTACACACCATAATTACATCACAGGCAAGCCGGTGCATGTAACCGATGCTAACCAATCCCCAAACATATTTTAATAAACGCAGCGTCTAAATTAATTAATTCTGCAAGACTGATTCCCCGTTACATTTATTACGACAAGGTTCCATTACAATATAAAAACCCCTCACGAAGTACTTTTTCCGTTTACACGAGGGTCATTATGGCATGATCCGGTGGCTTGAACGGATAACTTATGGTGGGTCATGGAATCTGCATTTAAATAGGATCGAGGTTCATATCAGAGGGATTACGCAGGAAGGTTCCGCTCCGACTTCGATCCGCGGACGGAAAATATGGCGCTCGGCCAACTAAGCTCCGGCTCTAATGTGGAAACTTTCAGTTTATGTGACGGTTTCGCTATTTTTGTAGTTAGGCAAGATTAGGAATTTTACTGATATTTTCGTTGGTTTTTGATTACTTATTGAAGTGAAATTTCGCGTCATGGCAATACTGTCACGCTATGGAGTAGGGCGACGATTTTGGTATTTTTGTATCTTGCCAAAGAAGTTTCACTTCTGACAAGTGTGCTCGGCTCAAATTATACAAACACATCAAATTTTTTCAGGCATTTGGAAGTAAAAAATCAAAATATAATTTAATAATTCATTAATATGAAAGCAAAATAATTTGTTTCGTATTCTCTTATAGTAGGAATCTTGAATTAACGTTTCAAAGAGAAGTGAGTTTATTGCAATTTAATAAGTCTCGAGTCTACAGGTCCAATAAGAAGCAGCATGAAGTGTAGACACAGCTCAGGGGAAATAAGCGTCCGATGTCTTATTGATTCTGCATCTAAAATTACAGTGATGTAACTATACTTTGACATTGAAACAAGACACCGATATTAGTCTGGTTGATTGAATTACATGTAAGCGTGTAATGCTATATTTGCTACAGTAGCTGATTCGGTTAAGAGAAGATACAAGACATTTCCAAAAATTGTGTTTTGTTTCAATTATTCGGAATTATATTATAGCATTCTATTTAAAATATGGAAATATACCTTTTAATAGTTTGATGAAAATATAGCCTAAACATATTTCAGTAATAAGAAAATAAGGTCTATCTTATTTCACATCACGTTATACGGCTTTAGCTAAGTATAAAATATGGTTAGGAAGGCTACAGTAAAACAAGAGAAAACATTATAAACGCGAACATATGAGGAAAACTCGTTTTATGACCTGACAGAACCGGTTACGTGATCCCTTGGTAATGGAATGAGAAAAAATAATTATGGGGTGCTTTAGTTCAAATTTGATTTTAGCCAATTCTTTCCTTTGTCCAATGTGTTAGAATTAATGTTTACGTATTAAAATAATTAGCTACCCATAAGCAATATAATGAATAGATACCTGGAATAGGTTTCTTTTTATTTCCATATTACCATTATTTGAATGATATGTTTTATTATTTAACAATTGTTGATTGTGAACGTGAAATGTGAAACGTAACTTGTCTTTTTTATTTAAATCTTAGGAGGAAAATTACAAGCTATACAAATAACCAAATAAAATTAAATTATAATATTTTCGTATATTGCATTCAGAGCAAGAAAGTATGAATGGAGATTGTAGATCAACAAACAAAATATATTCAGTTCCATTATTACATTATCATATCAAAGGATTATCAAATCTTCAAGTAGGATATGAACACTTGAATTCCATCAGGAACATCAACCCCATACAATTAGACCATGATAAATGGTTCGGGAAAAATCTCATCTAAATATTTAATCGAAAATTCCCCCACACTATTGCTGAATGCGTTTCAGCCTGCATAGGGTACATAGTGTGACAGGACATTACCCGATTTGGAAACAGTACCCACTCTTATAGAGGTAGAGTCAAGGAATTAATTAAAAATTTAATTATATTGAGCTTATAATATAATTTTTTTTGTTTAATTCAATAATTGTTATATTTGGGAAATTATAGGTACGATAAAAGCCTTTTAATTATATAATTATGACGGCAAATAAAAAAAAGTGAAGAAATTCCATTTTGTTTTAAGATATTTTAATTTTAAAACGTTTGAATATACAAACAAATCCTCAGGATATGTGTCAGTAACAAAAAATTATACTATTTTTTTCTACATTTAATTGTAGATTCAATTCAATTAAGTAGAATCTTAAAATATTTTTATCCCTTCAATATTATAAATTAATCATCTCACAGTGATCACTACAAACATGCTCTGAATTTGCCTTAAAATATTGCACGGAAATTTTACAAGCTAATCTAATTGTTACTTCAAAATGCGTGTTGCACGCGGGCCGTTTCACGAAGACAAGTGCAGCAGTGTTGGAATTCAGTCCACAAGGGTGGGACCCCTCCAATGCGAATAATAATTCTTCCAGACAAAATATTGCACTGTTAATACCGCTAAAATGCCGTCCCAGCCCTATTGTGAACGTTTATTTGGTTTTATTAGTTTGCTTTAACCGCCAAAAGGGCATCGATTTGTGTTTGCATATCTTTGATTATGTCATCACATTAAATGTTCTTTATTAAAATAATATGTACCTATGTATATAGTAATGTTATAGGTACTTTAATTATTTTCGCACTGTTAGTTTTAGAAATAATTGAGAGAACGTGTTACATCGATTTGGAAGTTGGCGCCTAAACTGAGATAGCGATATAGATAATTATAGATGATTGATTAGACTGGTACCGAGTTTTCAGTTAGTCCTTATTCAACCATTCCAAGAATCAGACAGTTTTAAATAAAATAAAACAATTTAATATTTCACCTCAACAACCTTCTCGTACTTTTATCTGTTTTAGGATAAGCATTCTCAATTTGGGTCTGTATAATTCTCTAATTTCGCTGCTGAACCTTAGATTTTATAGCTTTTCTGTTTCCCCAACGCAAAATTGCAACTTAAACTTCGCCTTCCTGACCTATTTAAATGTGGGTATATATAAGAACGGCAATAAAGTTGACTGTCTTCTTCGTGTTCACACAAATAGAAAGAGACAGTTGCAACGATTTTGCAAGAAAATTGGACATCTTGAGGATGATTCACATCAAAGGGCGATTAAAGTTGAATTTTAAATTCACAAGAATGTTGATACATTTTATAGAAAATTCTGTTTATTTTTAGGACTATTTGTTTCCTAACAAACACATAGGTAATGCAGGAATTGATTATTGTCATGTTTTGTTCTGATTAGGTTTGAGTTTTGATCCTATTATAAATAAGAACTGTTGAAATATATTTTTTTGATATTCTAACAACGTATCTATAGCCCATAAGCAAATAAAGTAAAACTAAACAAATACATTTCGAAGGTGACTCAACGCTCAACGTGCTGAAATTCAGATTCCATTACCCTAATCCCATTCCCTTCAATGTGAAATACCTCGAGCCTTAAGAAAACTGTATTTTGGAGGGTTATATTCACGAATAGGTCGCGTGGCGCCCTTAAATCACTTACGTAGAACAGAAACGGGTCTAAAGCAGTAAAGTTTCTGCTTTTGCTCAACGGGGATTAGGAAAAACGGAATAAGGAGATTTTTAAATTCTGACCTAATTCGTTGTATCGATTTTGAATAGAATGTCTAGGGTTATTTAAAACGCTTCAACGCATATTTTTTAATTCCATACGAGGCATTAATTTGTGTGAAGAGAAATGTAGTTTTTCCTTAATAGGTAGTTAAATATTAAGGAAAAACGATAGGATAACGAAAAGACAGTTAAATATTCTTTTGAGAAAAGAAATTAATGCCCATTAGGATAAATTTATTCTTACTGCTGCGTATTGCCTTAGGCGTTAATTAGCTTTTAATTTTAAGCTATTGCATAGCTTCTATCGCGGGCCTTGAGCGCGGGGACCGAATCGAGAAATTCCGTAACGAAAAAACCTCACGCTCCCCACTCCGACGGGCGGAGGTGTGGCTTGAAGGCATAGCATGCAATAGCTATGTCCACACTATGCACTTTCATCTTCAACTTTCGTCTTCATCTTTCTATTCAACTTTCGTTTGTCGCTTTCAATATTGAATTCAATATTGAATGCGTTAACGAACGCAACGCCAATATATACGTAGTCATTTAGTTCATTCGTAGTTTGTCAGCTTGTGGAAACATGTGCGACGACAACATTTTACTTAGTGGAATATGTGCTTACTTGGTCATAAGAAATTCCAGAAAAAAAAAGAACCAAGCGAAAGTTTTGGATACGAGGCTATTACAATAATCGAAGTAATGTGATTATGAGAGAACTACGAGAAGATAAAGATATTCTTTTTAAAAATTTTACACGTATGTCTGAAAATTGAAAATTGAATTGATGAAAATTTCGATAGACTTTTGAAATTGGTTACACCAATAATTACAAAACAGTCCACCAAGTTACGTGAAGCAATACCTAATGAAATAAAATTAGCTATAACACTTAGGTTCTTAGCTACTGGAGACAATTTAATGTCTCTTTCATATTTATTCAAGGTGTCCAAACAATTCATCTTGTTGTTGAACGCTTTGTGGCACAGAAATCCACCAGACGCGGGAAACGTATTTCGCAGCGCGCGCTGTGCTTTCAACTGTCAAAAACGCATGCGTCAAGGGCATGCGTTGTGTGCGCTGTTGACTGCGCTGTGACGCATGCCCTTGATGAACGAAAAAAGGCACAGTGTGGACATAGCTATTAGCTTTCCCGCGGCAGTCCCCGAGTGCCACCCGTCGTTTTTTTATTTATTTGTTAGTTTTAAAAACAATCGAAAATCTCGAAATATATTAGGTAAGATTGCTCAAAGAGACAAATCAATAGTAAATCTTTTAAAAGAAACAAATTCAAGATAGACCGACATATATTTTTAAAGAAGAGTAAGTACATATTGATCTTATATGTGTACAACATAGTAAACTTTTAACAAATGAACACAGTTGTGAGTCTTGAAGTTGGAAGTAGTGTACAAAGTTCGTTTGTAAAGTTGTATCGAAGAACGTGATCTCTTCAAGTTTTCACTTTCAATACAAACTATCGACGCTTTGTTACAGACACTATTTATTTTCACCAACTTGAAAGGACGTTTAACTTTTCAAGTTTATGAGCGGAATATAAATATTTACTTAAAGAAAATGGAAAAACTAAGGAATATGTACTTATAATTGGAATTTTAAAATGACTAAAAACGTCACGAAAAATCCTGAAGTATTTGACTTATAAGGTCGAAATTAATGAAACCTTCATATAAGTTTCTGATGTCCTGAAATATTACAATTTTAAACTGAATCTTTCCAATATTAAACTTATATCACAAATTCATATCAATATAAAGTTCATATTCGTAATTGTGTTTATCCTTTGTTATACGGAATATTTATTGCTCCTACTTTTCCGGTAATTGGGTTACAAACTACGGGGACACTCGAGAGCAATTTGTCAAAATCTCCACGCAAGTTTATCTGAGAAGTTAACTCTGTTTCACTTAATTAATTGTACCTTTTGCGTTCTAAGTAATTGGTACTTATGGTAGTTTTCCTGTTATGTATATTGTCTTAAGAAATGTCCTAACTGATGGATTATACTTTACTAGGATTAGAAACGACCAGTACTTTATGAGGACTGAAACTAAATAGCATTATTTATAGATTATTTTTAGTTTTAAGATCGATCACTGTTCCAACAACATTATAAATAATTTGAAATTTGTTTAGGTATAAGTTTTAAAAGATGAAATTATATAATGACTAGTCCTAGACGTTCAAAAAAGTATGGCCAGTGTATAATACAACAAGTGGACTGGGATTCCCCATCAACTGAAACGGGAACAGTCAAGAGAAGATCTTCGTGTCCAGAAAATTCTACAAGAACGACAATTAAAGCACACGATGTAATAGTTGAAACTTCAACACCTTCGGACACAAGTAGCGGTACCTCAAAAAGCCTCAATGGAGATGACAAGACTGATTCTCTCGTAGAAATAGAACAAAGAATATCGTGTATCATTAATGAAAATAGAACTTCACAAAGCAACTCTGAAAGCGATATTGATATTTTAATTGAAAGTATTTTGGATGATTCTTCCGTGTGTAATTCAGTAGGAAGTCAACATGGTGTCACGAAATGTGATCGAAGTAAAACTTTTATTAAGTCGCAAGATGTTGTTTCAACAAAAGAAAAAACCCAAATCACTAAGAATGAAGACATATCAATACCTAAAAAGATTAAGGAGCGAAAACTCAATGCTCCTTTATCAATTAAAAAGATAAATAAAGCATCAGATATTGTTAGAAGAAGCAGTGTTACTAGAGAAACCGTTAAAACAGACAGTAAATCAAGTGTTCTTCCGATTTATAAAGCTACAGTACAATCTAGAAATTTAGATTTAGGTGAAGATAAGCAAAAAAATAAAGTTATATCCAAGTTAAAGTTGCCATTTTCACCAGCAAAAGCTATGGATAAACCAAAGATACATTTTTTACACGAAAGAGCTAATAATATAAAAGAGACTAAACCGCCATCGCTCTTAGCTTCACCTGTACGGCGAACAATATCAAATGAGTATGTGCGACTTAAGTTCACAAACGATACTGTGATGCGAAGGACTATTGACGGTAAATCTATACCAAAAATTACTCCAAAAATTCAATCGATTATTCCCGAGAGCCCTATAGATAGTGAAGATCCTTTTCTCAATTTAAGTCCAAATAAAAAATATACGGTAACTGTAAATAACAAAGTGAGATGTGATAAAGATAATTACGTTATATTTGATCCGAAAACGGGCTTTAACCCCACTCAAACTTTAAAGACCTCAAGAATTCCCGCTAAGTCAGCTCCTACGGAGAAGTCGAAGATTCCCTTAAAATCGCCACCAGGTGAACATTCGGCAAGTGTGTCTAAATTTACAAGTGCTAGTGATACGGATAGTGGTATATTATCTCCGAACTCACCAAGTGATGTGAAAAAATCAGCACACTATGTTAATGCTGCAGTTTTTAGTGAAGCAGCCAAGAAAAGTGCAGCAGATTTGGATATTACAATTGTGGACCCTTCAGTGGCAAAAAAGGCAACAGATCAAATAAAAGTAAGTTATTTTTTTAAATACTTTTTATAATGGTCAATTATAAGAAACCCGCAAAGTATTAAATGAGGGTAACCGTTTTCTAATTCACATTTTTCATAACGGATAATCTCTGTAAAAAATGTGCACTGTAAATTATCTGCAATGAAAATCCACAATATTTCTCCCCGGTAATGAGCATATTTTTGAATGTGGCGCCATCTATGGTCGACTAGGCAAACTGCATATTGTAAAAAAGTAACTTTTGAAAAATTTATTGAAAATAAATCTTTGTTCTAAACTTATTTAATATATTTAAACGCTTACTTTGTGAAAAATAATGTTAGTTTTTACTAAAGGAAATAAAACAATGTTGACTTGAAACACACTTTGAAAGTCCACGGTTATCGTAGTATAGCTATTCCTCACTAGGTGGCGCTGTTACCAAAGTTATTTATGAGTCTTCCCCTCATTAGACTCTTCACGAGATGTATATCACTCCACACTACCGCATTATTCGGAAGCAATCGTGCAGTTAATATCCAAATGGGTCCATTTGGTGAAAATAATGAATGGTAGCCGGGCGTGTTATGGGATCGCTTTTGTAATGACGGTGTTTTATAAGCGAAGGTAATTACTATAGCGCTTACAATCACCCGGTGTTTTTCTGCACTAATTGTTTGGATATTGACAACGATCAAAGGAAGTACCTCGTCTACGTGAAAAAATATTCATTTAATTATTTGGTAGGTAATTGTCGTAGTGGCGTCATTATATGTAAAATAGCGTATAAAGCGTATGTGTATTTAAATTATAAGTACACACTTTTCATGCAATTTCATTTTTAAAGCTAAGGAACTTTTACTTTCATTTTCCGTAACTAAAACAAGGAGTACAAATGTACCATAGTATATCCCCACAGTATATCCCCTGTTGCCCTAAGTTATGTTTCGTAGACTTCTGTATTATGTATTTTTTAACTACATAATATTATGTAGAGTAAACTGAACCTCATCTACATACAACCCAAAGCCAATAATAGGTTCTAGTATGGTGTGGAAAGAATGCATCGATGATCTTATTTGTAATTGAATGTACAATAGCTACGCGAATCACATACTCGTACGATGCAGACAGCGCAGTGTGAATCTGATGCCTGATTACTTGAGGCTTGCAGCGAATACGTTATTGAGTCGATAGCAATAAACCTAGTTTACCTAGATAGGAAGAGATAATGTTTATTGCTGATTATTGATAAATGCGATAAGCATTAAAGAAAAGGAAAATAATCACTTGTGCGAGTATATCGGTCAATTAGGGAAAGCTGGCATGTTCACAGTACTCACACTTATGCAATTTCACTTACAGTATGTTCAAAAATAAATGCGACTCTAGTTTCATTTTAGACTTGAATTGTAAAATGGGTGCGTTGTAGATATGTATATGCAAATATAATTATTAATTACTTATGAAAGCTCTCATAATTTACCTGTAAAATTATAATTTAAAAGTAAATCAATTGATGAAGTTAATTATTTATTCTAATAATAATCAATTGGATAAAAGTATTAATAATCATTCAATTATCAAATAATAATTAAATTCCTGACTTTGGTCGAGTAAAGATATCTAAGAAATATTATATTTGTAATAAGTACGTAATACCTACCAATACGCGCTAACAAATATGTGTTACATGTTTATTGTATAATTTTCACACTATTGGTTTTAAACTCAAACTCAAACATTTATACAATTAGACTTCTTCTAGAAGCACTTTTGAATCGTCATAACATTTTAACAGTTTTAACATTTACCACCAATTCAGAAAGCAGTATCTATAGAGAAGAAGAAGAATCTATTTTAATCATAATCGTAATCTTCTACTTCACTGTAACTTTCATCGCTCGAAGAACTCGATGTTTCGTTGTCGGAATTTCTTAATGTTATTATAAATGAGTCAGTGTAATTATCTACTTTTGGTTCTAATTGAATATATTTTTCCTCATGTTCTCGCGTCTTTCTCCAAACGTCACTAAACATATCCAGACTAATAGCATTTGCTTCCTTTCTAAATAATTCTTACACAGTTTTCAAGTTAAAGTTCACATTTTGTGATGCTACTTTCCCTTTAATTATGCCCCATAGTAACTCTATTGGGTTGAGATCTTTGAGGATTGCATCAAGTAGGTAAAAATTGTGTATAGTTTGGCTTATTTTTTAGGGTTCCGTAGCCAAAATGGCAAAAACGGAACCCTTATAGTTTCGTCATGTCCGTCTGTCCGTCTGTCCGTCTGTCCGTCTGTCCGTCTGTCACAGCCGATTTACTCGGAAACTATAAGTACTACAGTGATGAAATTTGATGGGAATATGTGTTGTATGAACCGCTACAAAAATATGACACTAAATAGTAAAAAAAAGAATTGGGGGTGGGGCCCCCCATACATGTAACTGAGGGATGAAATTTTTTTTTTCGATGTACATACCCGTGTGGGGTATCAATGGAAAGGTCTTTTAAAATGATATAAAGTTTTCTAAAAAACATTTTTCTTAAAGTGAACGGTTTTTGAGATATCAGCTCTCAAAGTCGTAAAAAGTATGTCCCCCCCCCTCTATTTTTATAACTACGGGGTATAAAATTCTAAAAAAAATAGAGGTGATGCATGCTAATTAACTCTTTCAACGATTTTTGGTTTGATCAAAGTATCTCTTATAGTTTTTGAGATAGGTTGATTTAACTGTAATTTATTATATTTGCTGCTACGGAACCCTTTGTGCGCGAGCCCGACTCGCACTTGGCCGGTTTTTATTTTAATAATGTGATAACTCTGATTATTAATTAGTTATTTGATTTTTGAAAAAAAAAAAAATGCCGATTTTAGTCAAAATTTATATTTTTCTAACAAGATCCTTATCATCCAAATTTCCACCTTGGTGAGAAAAATTGACATTTCTAATGAAAATGAACAAAAAATTAAATGATTTTATTAAATACTGTAAAATAGTCTATAATTCTTCCATTTACTGTATCACAAAATTCTTCATAGATTTTTAGATATTCGTACTACACCAATTACATCACCCTGTATTTATAAACAATTGCAAAATATGACACATACATAGGCCGGGAGATACTGACACAAAATTTCGGGTCATTTGTAACAGAATGGCGGTTCTACAGAGGTCTTATTACGCAATGACTAAAAGAAAAATGATGGTCAGAACTCAGAACGCTGGTACCGGCGGACTAGTCGCGTGGGCGTTAGTCGAACTCGTCGGATAAATAGCGAAAGTCAAACGATTCCTTTCGTGTCGTTTGACTTTTCCGCGGTATGGCGACCATTTGGAATCGTCCGAAAAGTATGGCATGGCAATTTTAGTAAATGGCTGCACGACGATGGTTACCTGTGCAAAAGTGAGCTCGGTACAAATGGTTGAATTGTTTTTTTTTTAAATAAACGCATTCACGTCGGTATGGCGGACTGTAAGTCACATCGTAACTGTATGGCATGACACTACCGCCTACATCTTTTTTAAGGGCTATCGGTAAATTCTAAAATTTTTGTGTTACAAATCGTTGGACTTTCGCTATTTATCCGACGAGTGTGACTAACGCCCACGCGACTAGTCCGCCGGTACCAGCGTTCTGACCATCATTTTTCTTTTTGTCATTGCGTACTAAGACCCCTCTAGACCGCCATCCTGTTACAAATGGCCCGAAATTTTGTGTCAGTATCTCCCGGCCTAACATGTGCAATGTGTAAATGTGTTGACGTTCCAGCTCTTCTTAATCTTATATATAAAATTCTCGTGTCACAATGTTAGTCTGCATACTCCTCCGAAACGGGTGGACCGATTCTCATGAAATTTTCTGTGCATATCGGGTAAGTCTGAGAATCGGCCAACATCTATTTTTCATATGTACCACGGGCGAAGCCGGGGCGGGCCGCTAGTATACCTATAATATAATACGGTGCCCTATATTTTGAGAATTTTTCAAACAATAGAAACAAATGGATAAGGATTTTCAGTTGCGTCATTCGGCGTACGGTGGTGGCAATGCCATTAAAATCATTAAAGCATTTTAATACTATTAAACTGAAATAAAATTAAATTTCTGTGCTTTTAATTGTTCGTGCGCAGAAACTTGCTACCAGATTCACTTTTAAAACTACAGCACTAAAGTTTGTAGCTCGAACACTTTTAACTGAAACATTTTGCGGGAAGCCACGCTAATGAGTGTAAGCGCGGAATACAAACACTTGGAATACCGTGGGCTAAGAGTTCGGGCCTCTCAAGAGCCCTCCGCATAAACGGGTATGATCTTTTATCCTCTCTTCAAACTGTTTCACTTTGTTTTTAATCCCTGCAAATGACGGAACCGCCATTACTTTGTTCGTCTATCGTTGACATTGTTTTTCATACTTGCATCTTTGGAACACTTTTTAATCTGACTTTTAATTTAGTCTGACATTGTACGGGTAATTAAGTGAAAGTCAAAGAGGGATATAACACTGTCTAGTCCTATTATACACTTAGGGCCGATTTTTCAATGCCCAGATAAACAGCTAGATAGACTTTATTCTTCAGTTAACAAAATATTTAATTTTTCAATAGACGAATAGGACTTATCTATCGAATAACTACGTTATTTGAGGAATAAATCTATTTGCCGCTCCAACGGCCAGATAACGCGCTATTCGACGGTTATGGCGTTTGAGTTGACAACTGACGCGTCAAATTTGGGATATTTTCGTATGTCATAACATAGAGCGTAGAATTATTATCAATTAAACCTCTTTCTTTATAATTATTATCAATTAAAATCATATTGAAATTGATGTTTTTACACGCTTTATATTAGCTTCACCTGTATGTTTGTAACCGACTTCTTTGGGCGTGATTTTGACCCACTTTAAACGGCCAGATTTCGTTCAAACTTTGTAGATTTATTGAGGACCGATGACAATACACTAATTTGATATATTTATTTGTATTGGATTTATTTTTATTGTAATGTTTGAATTGTTAATTTTAATGTGACCTTTAATTATTGTATTTTATTATTATTTTGAAAATTTTATTGTATATTGTAAATTCGTATTTTAAAATTTTATTGTATTTTAATATTATGTGCCCATATTGTAAATAAATAATATTGTGTTTTTATTTGATTAAAGAAAATAAATGTCTCTAGACTATACTCTAGAGAAAAAGCAGACAACACCCTGCGATGGCGGGTGCTTTTAAATAAAAACAAATAAAAAAAACCTTGGCTGGGATACTCCCCCTTGACCTCAGAATTCTCGAAGTCTCAAGGATCAAGAAGGGGGTGTCGCACCCAGCGTTGGGAGACACGGAGGTGGAAAGAATGGCTCCGGCGATTGAGGACCCACATCCGGCAGAGCAAGAAGGGCTGGGGTTCGGGCTGGTGGACGAGGACTCGTATTCCGACGTGGCTAATAGCCACGTACATAGGATCTACACGGACGGCAGCAAGATTGAGGGTCGAGTCGGAGCCGCCCTTTCCGTATGGGAGGGGGAGGCCGAGACGAAGGCCGTCAAGCTTGCTTTGCCGCCGTATTGCAAACTCCTAGCGCTCCAAAGAGCTGTTGCTCGAGTGTCCGATTTTTGCAAGAGATAGATATGATATTGAGCAAAGATTGGGCATCGCGATGACGGGTGAGACTGCCTGCGGCCCTGGGGGACAAGATGAGGACTAAATTTTTGGAATACTGCGAACGAATTGTGAGGGTGGTAAATAAAAGAAACTGTGATAAGCTACTGTGATATTAGGGTAAAGTTATTGTTGTGCCGTATTGTTTCAATTGTATTTTTATTGTAATGTTTTTTAATTAATGTAAGTTTTAAATGTAATATTTAAATTTAGTATTTTATTATTATTTTGGAAATTTCATTATAAATCGTTAATTTGTATTCTTTACTCTTAATTGTATTAATTATTTTTATTTCTTTGTAATGTTTTTAATTAATGTAAGTTTTAAAGGTAATATTTAATTTTAGTATCTTATTATTATGTTCGAAATTTATTGTAAATTGTTAATTTGTATTTTAACTTTTAATTGTATTAATTTAGGCCTAAATTGTTAATAAAGAATTGTTTGGTATTTATTTGATTAAAGAAAAATAAACATCTCTGGACAATAATCCAGAGAAAAGCACACAACACCCTGAGATGGCGGGTGCTTAAAAAAAAAACGAACAACGAACAACGAACAACGAACAACGAACAACGAACAACGAACAACGAACAACGAACAACGAACAACGAACAACGAACAACGAACAACGAACAACGAACAACGAACAACGAACAACGAACAACGAACAACGAACAACGAACAACGAACAACGAACAACGAACAACGAACAACGAACAACGAACAACGAACAACGAACAACGAACAACGAACAACGAACAACGAACAACGAACAACGAACAACGAACAACGAACAACGAACATCGAACATCGAACATCGAACATCGAACATTGAACATCGAACAACGAACAACGAACAACGAACAACGAACAACGAACAACGAACAACGAACAACGAACAACGAACAACGAACAACGAACAACGAACAACGAACAACGAACAACGAACCACGAACAACGAACACGAACACGAACACGAACACGAACACGAACAGGAACACGAACACGAACACGAACACGAACATGAACACCAACACGAATAACGAACAACGAAAGACGAAGTTTTTAGTTTTTTAACCAACTTCAAAAAAAGGAGGAGGTTAACATTATTTGTATTAACTATTAACATGATGATATTATGTAGCCTATATGTTAACCCGACCTGTTATTAATATTAATGCAAAATTTGATTTTTTTTTTCTGAGCTTAGGGACATACATACGGATAAACTTTATTTTTGGCTGCGATATCGAATGTAAATCGCGCGGTACAAATTTTCTTTAAAAAAATATTTAACGTACAGTTTTGACTTGTCTTCGATTTTATTATATCATGTATAGATCTTATTTATGTATTAACTAACTAGGTACATACTTCTAATAGTAAAATGATTTGGATAACCGCTCGATAAGTTTTTGAGTTACATCGTAACAAACATACAAAAAAAGTCATTCCGCTTTATAATATTAGTTTAGAAGAGTGGGTATGTAGTGATAATAAAACGTTAATTGGTAATAATGGAGAGCTCTCCGGATGTGACAGGCTTGTCAATATTTGGGACCTACGTCATGCGACGTCGACACTAGGACCACCGGTATCGAGGGTGGCAAATGGCAATAATTCAATAATTTTGGTGGATTATTAATTAAGTTTTTTTTTATTATTTTGGAATGGTGATTAAGGTTTTTATGAATATTTTTAACGAGTCTAGATTTTAAATGAAGACATTTTGTGTAACCGTTTGAGTAGAAAAAGGAAAAGGGTATATAAAAACAAATCGGTCTTATAAGAAAAATAAATCACATATAAAGCACATATACAGGATATAGTAGTAAGTATTTACTATTTAGTATACTCTCGCACGCACACTCAGAGAGAATAATAATTATTTCGCATTTCGCAATAAACGAATAAAGCGAAGCGAATGTATATCATTATTCACATCAAACTATTTCGTTATAAATACTACGAAATAATTAAAAAACAAGCAGAACAATGCACAGGAAATGAAGTACTATTGCAGTAATCAACGGTTTTATTTCAATATAGTCATTAAGTGGTTTAGAAATTAGACAATGAGCCTCACCACGCGTTTGAATGTCTATAGAAATAGCTTTTCATACAGCTAACAGCTTTCATAATAAGAAATTCCACATTATGAAGAAGAACACATGAAATGCTAATAGAGAAGTGATTAAATATTTTTGAAAATATTAATTACGTTTTATCGAACATCGAACATCGAACATCGAACATCGAACATCGAACATCGAACATCGAACATCGAACATCGAACATCGAACATCGAACATCGAACATCGAACATCGAACAACGAACAACGAACAACGAACATCGAACATCGAACATCGAACACGAGCACGAGCACGAGCACGAGCACGAGCACGAGCACGAGCACGAGCACGAGCACGAGCACGAGCACGAGCACGAGCACGAGCACGAGCACGAGCACGAGCACGAGCACGAACAACGAACAACGAACAACGAACAACGAACATCGAACATCGAACATCGAACATCGAACATCGAACATCGAACATCGAACATCGAACATCGAACATCGAACATCGAACATCGAACATCGAACATCGAACATCGAACATCGAACATCGAACAACGAACAACGAACAACGAACAACGAACAACGAACAACGAACAACGAACAACGAACAACGAACAACGAACAACGAACAACGAACAACGAACAACGAACAACGAACAACGAACAACGAACAACGAACAACGAACAACGAACAACGAACAACGAACAACGAACAACGAACAACGAACAACGAACAACGAACAACGAACAACGAACAACGAACAACGAACAACGAACAACGAACAACGAACAACGAACAACGAACAACGAACAACGAACAACGAACAACGAACAACGAACAACGAACAACGAACAACGAACAACGAACAACGAACAACGAACCACGAACAACGAACAACGAACAACGAACAACGAACAACGAACAACGAACAACGAACAACGAACAACGAACAACGAACAACGAACAACGAACAACGAACAACGAACAACGAACAACGAACAACGAACAACGAACAACGAACAACGAACAACGAACAACGAACAACGAACAACGAACAACGAACAACGAACCACGAACCACGAACCACGAACAACGAACAACGAACAACGAACAACGAACACGAACACGAACACGAACATAGTCTCAAACTCAAACACGAACACGAACACGAACACGAACACGAACACGAACACGAGCACGAGCACGAGCACGAGCACGAACACGAACACGAACAAGAACACGAACAACGAACAACGAACAACGAACATCGAACATCGAACATCGAACATCGAACATCGAACATCGAACATCGAACATCGAACATCGAACATCGAACATCGAACATCGAACATCGAACATCGAACATCGAACATCGAACATCGAACATCGAACATCGAACATCGAACATCGAACATCGAACATCGAACATCGAACATCGAACATCGAACATCGAACATCGAACAACGAATATCGAACAACGAACAACGAACATCGAACAAATTGGAACAACGAACAACGAACAACGAACAACGAACAACGAACAACGAACAACGAACAACGAACAACGAACAACGAACAACGAACAACGAACAACGAACAACGAACAACGAACAACGAACAACGAACAACGAACAACGAACAACGAACAACGAACAACGAACAACGAACAACGAACAACGAACAACGAACAACGAACAACGAACAACGAACAACGAACAACGAACAACGAACAACGAACAACGAACAACGAACAACGAACAACGAACATCGAACATCGAACATCGAACATCGAACATCGAACAACGAACAACGAACAACGAACAACGAACAACGAACAACGAACAACGAACAACGAACACGAACACGAACACGAACACGAACAACAAACAACGAATAACGAACAACGAACAACGAACAACGAACAACGAACAACGAACAACGAACAACGAACAACGAACAACGAACAACGAACAACGAACAACGAACATCGAACATCGAACATCGAACATCGAACATCGAACATCGAACATCGAACATCGAACATCGAACATCGAACATCGAACATCGAACATCGAACATCGAACATCGAACATCGAACAACGAATATCGAACAACGAACAACGAACATCGAACAAATTGGAACAACGAACAACGAACAACGAACAACGAACAACGAACAACGAACAACGAACAACGAACAACGAACAACGAACAACGAACAACGAACAACGAACAACGAACAACGAACAACGAACAACGAACAACGAACAACGAACAACGAACAACGAACAAGGAACAACGAACAACGAACAACGAACAACGAACATCGAACATCGAACATCGAACATCGAACATCGAACATCGAACATCGAACATCGAACATCGAACATCGAACATCGAACATCGAACATCGAACATCGAACATCGAACAACGAATATCGAACAACGAACAACGAACATCGAACAAATTGGAACAACGAACAACGAACAACGAACAACGAACAACGAACAACGAACAACGAACAACGAACAACGAACAACGAACAACGAACAACGAACAACGAACAACGAACAACGAACAACGAACAACGAACAACGAACAACGAACAACGAACAACGAACAACGAACAACGAACAACGAACAACGAACAACGAACAACGAACAACGAACAACGAACAACGAACAACGAACAACGAACAACGAACAACGAACAACGAACAACGAACAACGAACAACGAACAACGAACAACGAACATCGAACATCGAACATCGAACATCGAACATCGAACATCGAACAACGAACAACGAACAACGAACAACGAACAACGAACAACGAACAACGAACAACGAACAACGAACAACGAACAACGAACAACGAACAACGAACAACGAACAACGAACAACGAACAACGAACAACGAACAACGAACAACGAACAACGAACAACGAACAACGAACAACGAACAACGAACAACGAACAACGAACAACGAACAACGAACAACGAACAACGAACAACGAACAACGAACAACGAACAACGAACAACGAACAACGAACATCGAACATCGAACATCGAACATCGAACATCGAACATCGAACATCGAACATCGAACATCGAACATCGAACATCGAACATCGAACATCGAACATCGAACATCGAACATCGAACAACGAACAACGAACAACGAACAACGAACAACGAACAACGAACAACGAACAACGAACAACGAACAACGAACAATGTGAATGTGAATGTGAATGTGAATGTGAATGTGAACAAACACAAACACAAACACGAACATGAAAACGAACAACGAACAACGAACAACGAACAACGAACAACGAACAACGAACAACGAACAACGAACAACGAACAGCGAACAGCGAACAGCGAACAGCGAACAGCGAACAGCGAACAGCGAACAGCGAACAGCGAACAGCGAACAGCGAACAGCGAACAGCGAACAGCGAACAGCGAACAGCGAACAGCGAACAGCGAACAGCGAACAGCGAACAGCGAACAGCGAACAGCGAACAGCGAACAGCGAACAGCGAACAGCGAACAGCGAACAGCGAACAGCGAACAGCGAACAGCGAACAGCGAACAGCGAACAGCGAACAGCGAACAGCGAACAGCGAACAGCGAACAGCGAACAGCGAACAGCGAACAGCGAACAGCGAACAGCGAACAGCGAACAGCGAACAGCGAACAGCGAACAGCGAACAGCGAACAGCGAACAGCGAACAGCGAACAGCGAACAGCGAACAGCGAACAATGTGAATGTGAATGTGAATGTGAATGTGAATGTGAATGTGAATGTGAATGTGAATGTGAATGTGAATATGAATGTGAATGTGAATGTGAACATACACAAACACAAACACAAACACGAACACGAACACGAACAACGAACACGAACACGAAAAACGAACAACGAACAACGAACAACGAACAGCGAACAGCGAACAGCGAACAGCGAACAGCGAACAGCGAACAGCGAACAGCGAACAGCGAACAGCGAACAGCGAACAGCGAACAACGAACAACGAACATTGTGAATGTGAATGTGAATGTGAACATACACAAACACAAACACGAACATGAACAACGAACAACTGTTCGCTGTTCGTTGTTCGTTGTTCGTTGTTCGTCCACTTTAAACGGCCAGATTTCGTTCAAACTTTGTAGATTTATTGAGGACCGATGACAATACACTAATTTGATAAAATTTTCTATTTTTTAGTTCGGTTTTCTATAATTTTACACGCTTTATATTAGCTTCACCTGTATCTTTGTAACCGACTTCTTTGGGCGCGATTTTGACCCACTTTAAACGGCCAGATTTCGTTCAAATTATGTAGATTTATTGAGGACCGATGACAATACACTAATTTGATAAAATAAATAATAGTTTAAAAAAAATAAAAAACACGCTTTTTATAGAAAACCGAACTAAAAGCGTGTTTTTTTAGTTTTTTAGACTATTATTATTGATAGTACTAATGACCATGCCATTGAAAATTTGCCGAACGCTGCCTTTAAGTATGTCGTTTTCATCGTAAAATATATAAATTGAAACACGAATTAAACCAAACTCTTTACTCGAATCAAAACAACAATCAACAATCATAGAAAACAAGAGCAATACAAGACAAACTTAAAATGCAGTCCTGACGTGAGTCATAATGACGGTTGTTGACAAATTGCAATAGTTAACTCTATCCCGCTCTAACCTGACTAATTTAATATGTTTGTTTCGCCACTCCGAGAGCAGAGCTGCCAACATGGAAATATTTGGTCAGATAGTTATTCATCAAATAAATCACGATTGAAAAATAGGCGAGCCGTTATGAGTTAGATAAATAATTGAATAAATCTATTCGAGGGGTAGTTATTAGACTGTTTAGCTCGGGATTGAAAAATCGGCCCTTAGTCATTTATATTTATTGGGTTAAAGGTATATGGTAAATAGTACATAATACAGTCCTCTTGCTCCTTTGTTAGGAATGACCTCACAAACTTAGCGGCCACGCGCGGAAAATTGATTCGCGAGGCTGCTCGCTCTAGCTCTGAGTGAATTGATTCATTTATACTCTTACTAGCTGCACCTGGGTCTACGATATGTAATTAAAAAAAAAAACAATAACAGTTTTAACATGGTTTTAACTAATATTATCGTTTGCTACTTTAAGTAGGTATTCTGTGCTAATATTATGGCTCATCATTTTATTCGCATGTCTTATTTTGTTTATTATTATATTATGTCGTTATAATATATTAAATGCCGTTTTTAATTATTTCACGTTTATCTCATTTGTGTTTATCATTCATCTTTACGAGTAAACCTTTATTCAGGATTCGATCTTAGTTACGGCTCTCTCCCTCTCTCCTTATTCCATACGCCAATGGTAATCCAGTTATCTATAAATGCCTCAAATAAAAATTATAATATTAAAATTTTAATTATTTGACTATTGTAGTGTAATGGTTTTTTGTGGTAGGTTATTTTTCGGTTTAAAATAATAGTCCATATTTTATAAAAATTATTACAATAGTCAATAATGCAGAGACCGATTAGTCTTGTGTATAAAAATAAAAAGTATACTAATTTATAGTTCTGTAGATTTGTATGTTATACAATTCAAATGTAAATCGTTTACATTTCTTAACAAAACAGAGTAACAGGAACAACCAAACCGTTTTAAATATAAATTGTACAAATAGTGAGACGAAAATTTCTAGAAAATTTAAATGTAACAAAAATAGCGATGGAAGACGGATATTTTCTAGGAAAGTCGTTTTGAAGTGAAATCAAAGGGAGCCCGCGGGCGACGACGTTACCACGCCGCTCACGCGCGGGGCCCATAACCTAATTACTTGTAGACTTGTTGCCCGAGAGACATGGACATAGTAATGAACTGGATTCTAGATTGAATATTCGATATTTATTGGATACAAATGCTTATTACACGCTTTATATTAGCTTCACCTGTATTTTTGTAAGTTTGTAACCGACTTCTTTGGGCGCGATTTTGACCCACTTTAAACGGCCAGGTTTCGTTCAAACTTTGTAGATTTATTTAGGACCGATGACAATACACTAATTTTATAAAATAAATAATAGTTAAAAAAGAATAAAAAACACGCGTTTTATAGAAAACCGAACTAAAAGCGTGTTTTTTAGTTTTTTTATTATTATTGTTAATCGTGATTTCCGGGCACGAAGTGCCGTTTTGTTGCGCTCTGTACGGATTAGTCGCAAACTATGCCGGGCTTGTGAAGCTCAGATAGAGAAATTTAATGAAAGTGCATTGTCGTTAAAAATGTAATCGAATAAATCCATTTATAGAACTTTTTTAAATTTGCTATGATATATTATCATGACGATTACCAGTTTTCATGATAGAGTTTATTCTATCGCGAAATTGAGCTCTGAAGCGGTGGCACTGTAGTGGAACAAAAGTTTTTTTGCTAGAATTTAATAATTGAATGTTTTTGTATGTACTTAAAAAGGAATCGTTCTATCTCTTTGCATTTATCAATTTTCTGTTTGATAATAGTGTTGTCATTTCACGGCTATTTAAATAATTATCATGGAATTAATTAAGGACTTACATTATGTTAATATAAAGATTATATGCATAATGTACACTGGTGCATTGCCAAATTGAACAATATCATAACTTACCCCGGATACGCAAATTGTTGGCTGCGATCCGAATCGGGTTAATGTTACAGAAACATGTTAAAAGCGCATACTGTGTGATTTTATGCTATTAATGAATTTATAAATGAACACTATAGATATGGGACAGATGAATTTCATATGTTTAATTAAGTATTTATCAGCATTCTACCCGCAAGAACAAAAATGTCTTATTACAATTTTATTTTAATACGGTTCCACCACTAATCAAATTATTTTAATTTTATAATTAGTTTAATAATAATGTTACTTGTAACCACTGCTTCGAGTTATTTTTTGATCTTCTGCTGTAGCTCAGATTGTTGTGTTGTTGTTACTACTTTCGAAGATTTCCCCACTTAAAAAAAAAGCTCTTCATTTTCGCAGGAACACTTTGCCAATTTGTATTAAGGGGGCGCATAAAGCAAAATAACCAATCTTCTATTAGATGATACGTGTAATATGCAAGACCAAATCTAAAAAATAAAATATATATCAAACTAGATGATATGTTCAACGATTCTGTTTAATCAAAAACATAAAATATTAAAATTTACTCGATAAAAAAAATCACCAAGTTAGCTCTAATTTTCACACTTTTACGTTTTCTACTTGACATGGTAATACTTATTATGATTTTTTTTTCATAAACAATTATATTAAAACATTTGCAAGATATTTGTCAGAGCATTTTGTGTAATTACTTTTAGTTTTGGTTTTATCTGCGATAAACCACTTTTATCGTGACAAAATCAAACGTTTATCTTGAGAAAAAAAGAGCGCCAAAAGTGGTTTATCGCAGATAAAACCAAAACTAAAAGTAATTACACAAAATGCTCTGACAAATATCTTGCAAATGTTTTAATATAATTGTTTATGAAAAAAAAATCATAATAAGTATTACCATGTCAAGTAGAAAACGTAAAAGTGTGAAAATTAGAGCTAACTTGGTGATTTTTTTTTATCGAGTAAATTTTAATATTTTATGTTTTTGATTAAACAGAATCGTTGAACATATCATCTAGTTTGATATATATTTTATTTTTTAGATTTGGTCTTGCATATTACACGTATCATCTAATAGAAGATTGGTTATTTTGCTTTATGCGCCCCCTTAACGAAATTTAGCGCTATAAAATATAAATAAACAAAAAAAAAATCACAATAGTAATTATTACTACTTAACACAGTTTATAGTGTGCTTGTGCCTATGGAATTAGAAAATAATACCTATATTATCTTTTTAAAGTTTTATTACACCAAAACGGGTCTATTTTATTCTTATATCTATGTCGTCATCAAACCTTCTTCCGGCCAAATCTTGGACCCCAATGTGTCTATTTATCGAGTGAATGAGGGTGCATTCATTTGATCCTTACTTACCTAAACCCTGTATCTACAAGGCGCGTTGGCTTGCATTTTTCAACACAAAATAAGACACAGACTTTACAAATTGCCGCAATATTGAGCTGCTACGAAGAAAAATTGAATAGTTAGTGTGCATCTATTTATTGAAAACTTTTTTCAATTTTAAAATAAATAAAACTACCCGTCTAAATATAGATTTTGAAGAGTATATTATTAGGTTGAATACACTGCGATAATCACACATATCACAACTCATATTTTCACGGAATTAATTAGCATAAGTTTTCTTTTTGTATTTTTTTATTGACAGTACAATAAAGTATTTAAATAAATAATACATAATATTTGAAAGCAAGTCTTATTTGATCATTAATATTTTGTAAGAACATCATATTTTTATTTCAAGTTCACGTTTTTGCATTTTTTGGTTCATAGAGCACATATACACACATGTAAAGCTGAAATAACAGGGAAGAGCTTATGTATTATTAAACTCAAAATATATTCAAGGTGAAGATGTAAGGGGGATGGATTATTTACGCGTCTCACGACTGATATATGAACAATTTCTCCGTGTATACAACATACTATAGTGTCACTTGGAAGACGTATGCCTCCCCCAAACAGCAATTACAATGATGCATGTACTCTAAACGAGTCATAAACGAGTTCAGTGGAGTTTTGTCTGGAGTAATGTCAAAAAATGTTGCTCTTAACTACAGATAATATAATACAATAAGCTCTTAATTTTGACGTCAAGTAAATTAATTCAATGGTACTATTAAATCGATTCTTGGAAGAGTTTCATGTACTACAAGTAGTAGTAAGAGAGAGGGGAATAAATTCTCGTAAATTGTTTGGTAAAAGCTACCTATTATTCCAATATAATTTACTTAATTTAGTCCAACAATGTTCGTTACATTTACTACTATGTCAATGCAACGGAAATAGTGTTTTCTACTTTCCATTCAAACTTGCTTTGCTTTATCGAATTGATTTTAAATTTGGCAACTCATTGCAAATACAATAGCTTATAACTGCCACAATGTGACTGATTCTTTCAAATGAATGTTGATAGTGAAGTAATTCTACAATTTCCACGACCACTTTACAATTCCTGTTTTTAAAAGAGGTTTTTGACCTTTTGAAAATGTATTTTATTCAGTGTATAATTAAATTGGTACAGACACATTTCGATAAAATAATTTTAGTGCATATTAAAGGACAGTAAAATGTCCATATCCTGCGCGGGTTTATTTTTGTTTTCATTAGTAGCAGTAAATTATTTTCTCTTCTCTGAATTATGGCTGCTCCAAATGACAGTCCGTTGTTTAACGCCCTTAATGGGGTAACCGTTTAATTTTATTCCAGTGATATATGGATTTTATAATATACTTCCGCATTCTACGTGGTTCAAGTATAATTGGACATTTAAATTATGATTCGTAATCAACACACAATCGATCCTTTTTTGTTATCAAAGGAAGTTTGTATATAGCTTTCGAAAGCTCTAATAATACTTATTTTAACTTCGAAAGTTTAACGCTTAAGTTCTAGAAATTGACATCTTTCTTAGCTTAATTGTACCTATTGTCTTCAATCGTAACTGCATTTCTTATTGTTTGGTATCAAGTTTATAACATTTTAAAAACGTATTGTTATAGATCGATTAACTTTAGATTTCGATACGTTGTATCGACTTTTCTAAATGGAAAGAAATAGAAGCTCCATTGCATTGCTTACAAAGCTTAACAATAATTCATTTTAATACGGGCTTCTGTTCTATATTTCAAAGGGGATTAATTTCGAGCGGTAAGTAGCTACAAGTAGCTACTAAGCCGCTCCGTTACTTTTACTAATTATACAGAACAAGCGCATCGATGTCTGAACTTGACGTTTTTATTTCATTTCACTGAGGCGATGGAGGATTTTAATTTGGATTCTGTTCTCTGAAATGCATTCATGTACTATCTTAAAGATAAATGGTTTAAGTAGTAAGTATTTTATTCTATCATACGTTAAATAAAACAAGTGCAATTTCTTAAATTACATAAACACAATCTATGATTATAAAAGCCCTTAAATTTGCACGGTACACATCAGCAATGATTTCAAATCACACAGTATCAAACTTCAAATGAATATCCTTTATATTTGTCTAGATCCCCTTTCTGTTAGTGACGGATGACAGGGGCGATAATTGGTACGATGGTACTATTCTGAGAGCTCACAGCGTCACTGCCCTTCCTCGCATTGAACTAAAAATGGCTCAATCAGTCAAACGATGCTCCTAGGAAGAAATCAAAAGCAACGTAAGCCATTATTTCCGGTGATTATCGAGTGAGAGTTAATAATAGATTTGAGTGATGTGAATAATTGGATAACGTATAACGAGATTTTGGATTAATGATTATACGCATTGTTTTTGAGAATAAATGTTGTTGTTTGTGTGTATAAATTGAACATTACATCACTTATTTCATAGTTTTTAAATAAGAATTAGTAGCTTCGATTTTGTGTCCACTGTGGGAGAACTACGCTATTTTATTCTACGTAAGTCCTTTAACGGCCATGTAAGTGATTGGATTGAGTGAGCTTTCAAAGAGCTTTTAGACTGAAACCTTAGTTTGCTTTACTTGATTTTAAACCTAGGACCTCCGTGGTGAGAATACTTTTTTATTTTGGAGTTTTCTCCGGCCTTTAATAATTAAATAGCAATTGCAAGGAGTTCCAGAAAGCTTTTATGGGTACTTTCATGTTCATAGCAGTTCTTCACAAAATAACGTTGTTGATTTTGTTGCAATTTCGTACAGCATTATGCTTATATTCGTTAATATCACAATTCAGTGATATAGTACTCCCTAACTACAGTTAAATCTTTACAATCCTTTGAGACTTACGAGAAGGCTCTCAAAGGCAGCGGTAAGCTGCCTGAAGAACACCCTGCGATGTTTCACACACGATAAAATATTCAGATCGTTTTTAAACCAACTCTTGGTGAAGTATGCGGGATTACAATGTATTTCATAGGCTTCGGTTACTTTGTGTCTTGGCTTGGTTGTGCCTTATTAATAAAATTTTATTAAAAAAATTGTAAAAGAAGGTGCATTAAATTCAATTTAAATTCAGAATATACCAGTTGTAATTCACAAGTCTTTATTGAAACTATTTCAAATATAAAATACTAGCTTTCCGCCCGCGGCTTCGCCCACGTTTTCAGAGAAAAACCCGTTCCCGTAGGATTTCCGGGATAAAACCTATCCTATGTCCTTTCTCGGGTATCAAAATATATCTATACCAAATTTCATGCAAATTGGTTCAGTAGTTCAGGCGTGATTGAGTAACAGACAGACAGACAGAGTTACTTTCGCATTTATAATATTAGTATGGATATAACATAATCCTAGTGACTATTTTTTCATAGGTTAATTTGTAATCATTACGGGGATTCTGAAACATATTACACACATACATTATTTGCACATTAATTTGAAATATCCCTACAAGTCCAGCCTAGTGAGTACATAATAAATTACTCAGGAACTTTTCCACGTACCTACTCACTTTTTGAGGGACAGTCACCTCAAATAGATTGCCCGTCGTGTTTTGGATGGGAATACGTGAATCTTCTGTGCGTTATTCAATTTGTTTGTCTGTAGATATACACGTACAAAATACGACAAAACCAAACAAACCTATAATATTTTTTTAATATATCGTATGATTTAAAGTCAGCACCTCTTTTGTCCTTAAAGCAATTGTTCGTGACACGAATTTAGATTAGCATAGCACATGCGTTGATAATAAGTTACACGACTGTTATTATTACTAAAAATTCCTTACTAATTACATGTTCTTGTTAAATTTAATATGCTGCATGATTGTTTCGTTAATTATTGGGGATTATTTTTTGTTGGTTTGAATTAAGAAAAAAAGTTTGAATTGAAATTTCAAGCTTTTGTTGGTTTTTAAAACGTCGCTGGATTAGTATTTAAATATTGAATATTAAATATTTTGCTAGTATTTTGTACATTATTAAGCTTTAATACTACATTAAATCTCTGTGATTTTAAATCCTTTCTTTGTAAACTTAAAAATATAGTTTTATTTCAAAGGACAACTTGAACAAAACATAGGTAACAAGCTTAACTACCTACATCTAAATAAAATCCTCCAACCCAGGTATTCGGTAATCAAAGAATGTCACATCCAGTAAGTACACGGAATGCATCTGCAGCCCCGCGGGACGGTATAACAGAATACAGGATCGATCCGCCCCTCGCAGTCGTGCGCTGAGCGTCTCTCGTGCGCCCGCCCGCCATCAAAGCCTTCGCGTTTAGGCGGGAAAGCGGAAACTTTGTTTACAAAAAATGTTGACACATTTGTTGCCTGTGGTGTGACTGACTTTTGTATCTAGTTGTGCTTTGAATGTGTGCGGACTAGTTGAATAGACAGTGATAAGTGTAAGTTAGATAACTTGATTAACTTAGTGTTGTGGTATGACTGAAACTTGTTGTCTATTCGTTTTTAATAAGATACAAAAATATTTGTGTTTTCTAAGTATTATTTTTTAAATTGTTGGCTTTTAATGCAAATATCAATATAATCATAACAATAACACAGATAAAATAATACTATACGATAATAGTAAAAATATACCTACCTTAAATACATTTGTGTTCGCTCTTATTATAATAAATATTCTACAAGTTTATTATATAAGTTTGTCATTCAGTTTTATGAATGAAATACTTAATGCGTAGCAAAATTTCCGCTCGAATTATTCGTAGCCCGAGATAACGTGCTACAGAAAGTTCATTTTCCTCCCCGCAGTTTAAAACTCATTTGTTATGAAATTTATTCCAAAATGACTTATTTTGTAAATAAATTCGGTTGTTGCGAAGGTTGAGAAAATTAGTAACTTGGATTTTGTTTAATTTTTGACTATAATGTATATTATAGGAACTATTTTGATTTTGAAAATATGTACATTTACATTATAACATAGATGCGTTTAATAAGTAGGTAGCTATATTTATGCATTGAAGAAGATTTTCCCAGCTTAGTATGTTTATGTATGAATGGAAATTCATTCATTTATTATACTAGAAGTGTGTTGTATAGTTGTTTGTTTTCATAGTTTGGTTTCCTGAGTTAATCATGACATTTATTTTGTTCTTATATTTCGATTATATTTTAAAGTCATTTTTAACCGACTTCAAAAAAAAGGAGGTTATCAATTCGGCCGGTATAATTTTTTTTTGTATGTATAATTAAATATAATTTTTTTTTTGTTGTACCTACACCGATTACTCCGAGGTTTCTTAACCGATTTACGTGATTCTTTATTAAGATGTATCTAAATAATATGTAGTAATTAATAATATCAAATCTTTTTCATTTATTACTTTTCCGTTTTTGAAGTCGGTTGTTTATAACGAAGTTATTTTTATCTAATTATCTCAAGTGTTAAAATATAGTTTTTTTTTATAAATATAGTTTTCTGGAGAATATATAGTGAAATACTAGTCTTAAATTTATATCCTAAATAGCAAATAAGCATCCCTATTTTTTCAATAAAACCAAATTTACAAGAGTGAAGCCATGCGTGTGCCCGCATAAGACAAATTGGATTTTTATCAAAGAATGCGTTCCCTGGCAATCGTAGCGAAATGCGATTTCTCAAATTAATGTAAACTGTTTAAGCCAACATGAGGCTGTCAAGCGAGGCATTTCTCCATCAGGAATATGTCAAAAGCGATTAATCCCCGCATACCCCCGCTTCGTGTGGAACGGCCCTAATCCTCGCACGCAACCCGCACAATAATGTACTATAATTTACTTCGAACATATTTGTTTATGCATATCTATATTTACTAGAGTTATTAGTTGAGTGAAACACTTCGACACTGTAAAAATTGTGCTGAAGATTATTTATCATTGTATTAGGGCTGCTGCGGGTCTTTACTTTCAATGACATAAATCATGATAGTGTTGAAGAATCATACATTGTATTACGATTTTTAAGAAGCTAATATTGGCAAGTTAGGTGTGAAAGGGATAAAAAAACATACAGGCGTCATTCAAGGTCACATTTTCTTGTTACAAGTTAATGTTCATACTGAAATCTCCAGTGTATTAGATATAAGCTTCTTGACGATTTTGTTTAACAATGGGCAACTTTTGCTTTTTATTTATGGAAAAGTTATCGAAAGTGGAAACATATCAAGCGTATTGGAATTAAAATATCTATTTTAAAGTTACAAAGAATCTTGTTTCCAAACGAGTAATAAATTAAACTAGCTAATTATAAATTAACGACATAAATTAAGTTCTAGGAAGCCGTTGTTTTTACGAGCGGAATCCGGATGCGACTGAAGACTGGTTGGTTCCGGTGAAAAAGAAACATTAGTAATTTGATTTTTCATATGATCGTATTTGAAGTATCTATATTATAATACAAATGAATCACTAAATGTAGCGTAAAACTCGAGCTCGACCAATACTGCCATTTTTTAACGTTTTTGTTAAGGCACACCGCACAAGGAAGATTCTTATGGAGAGAAAACACGAAAAAGGGGCAATAGAGCAGACCAACATCTCCCGGGGCAGCTAGTCTATAATCTATATTATAATATGTACTAGGTAACAAATCTCCAAACGCTCAACTTATTAAACTCCAATTGTTCTGAAACACGCTACATTGACCCGCGGCTCTGACCCTATCTGTATACAATGAGCTTATCTTTCGGAATCATTGCTTCATTTATTTGGTGTAACTACTTTCTATTTGTATTGGAGGATTATACATTTTTATAAATATTATTGATTCATTTCGTTAATCATTTCAACCCTCGTCGTAGACAACAATAGCAATTTATACGTCTTATTCTAATTTCCAATGAATTAGGTTCGCTATAATAAAAGTGCTTCTATAAAATGTATTTCGCTTATTCAAATTGTATCAAATGGAGGGTTACGAATAATTTATTTTTAAATAACATTGCCAAGCGTAAACAGCGAAGCTTGAAACGCTTTTCAAAGACGTTTGAACGTTTTCACATTTTTCACAAGGAAAAAGTCCTTTTACTTTTTCCTTGTAAATAATATTAAGGCGATTGCTAATGATACAAATATTTGAGCTCGATTTCTGAAGAGGATTTAAATTTATTCAATATACTCTAATACCACAGATCTCATCCCTCGTTCCTCATTTGTATTTGCCAATGTAATTGCGTTGCACTTGACGTGTCCAGCAAAGGGCGACCATTTGCATTTTAATCACGCTGATACAGAGTAATGTACGTACGAATAAATTACCACAGATAACATTATTAATGCATTACAGGAGCATTTACAATGTCAATGCGAAATTATCGAGAACATTTTTCAATACGCAACATGTGACACATTTCGTTTTGTGAAGAATTTATATAACGAGTCACGTTTTTGACATGTGTTAAGTATAAAGTATGTGTATTATCTAAGCATATAATCATTTAGCAAATAATCTTTTAGGTGACTTTCAAATCATTGTCACGTAATAGAGGATTTAGGGACTTGCTATATTTTGGTAATAGAAAAGTCTTACGCAAAAAATGGCATTAGATATACATAAAATCCGAAAAAAAAAACTTATTCACTTCACGTCAGTATAATATTATATCACATTTTTTCTAAACTTAAATGTGGATTGTTGTGACTTGTGAGGTTTCTGTTAGGTGTAAAATCAATTGTTATACGACACAAATGCGGCTTAATCCCTACTTTTATATTCGAATGTGTTAACTGTTGACAATAGTCTGTTTAATAAATTAGTTTTTCTTAAGAGGAAGTTTATGACCCCGTTTATTTGTTTTATTTCAAAGTGTCGACTTAAATATAGGTTGTTATAAATCCAATTTGAATTATGCTTATCCTACTTACCCAGAGAGCAGACAATAACTCATACGGGGACGTAGGTACCTACCGCAGGATGACAGTTATTCGAGCTTGTAAGGGTCCCCGGGGTTTCTTAATATTTCGGTAGAACTTGATATGACGTCTTAATTAAGGTTTCCATGTCATTGGGTAAGCCTATTTACTTACATTAATATTCTTATAACGTCATGTAGAGCGATACGATATAATATGCTATTTAATAATATGATATCAAATAATATCAACTAGAAAGAGAGTCTATGCGTTTATCAATATAATATGTAATTAAAGAATGATCCTGTAGGAATTTAATATAAGCTCCGAATGAATTGCATGATCTATTTTCGATTTATTCCCATTCAATGCAACACGAAAATAAACATGCGGGTAGATTGTCAAGTTCGCGCTCAGTATATGGGGTGTTTGTCTATTTCTGAACTGCGGTAGTTATAGCTCCATTATTCCTTTTTTTCACGTCTACCAAACGTACAAACAGGTTCGTTGAACTACGGTGACAGAGAAAGATCTCGAGCTCGGAGGTGCACGCTCGATTGAATATAAATTATGTTTGGAGACTCAAAGGGTTTACGCTTATCTATTGATTGATTCATTTGAAAATTTCTTACCAATCTTGTGAGGTTGGGCGTTTGTGAATATTCAACTTCCTTCTTTTTTATTTTATTGTAACCTTTGACGTTTGTTTTGTAAAAACTTTACGAGCAATTTGTTATGATTATGTGCACCTTTTGCAGATACAGTATTTATTTAATTTATATAAATTCTTTAACGGTAAATATTTTCAAAAAAGTAAAAGATCATGTTTTTGAGAGATAAAAATATATATAATATAGATAAGCGTGCGTATCTTTCTTTTAAAAATACTAATCTCGGTAAACACCATATAGCTTTTGCTAAATAAAAATTTTAATAATGGAGTAATGTTAATATTTTAAAAATATTAAGTTATACGAAATTACTCAATACTGAGTTCCTTAATTATTTTCGTATCTGTATTCTGGCGGTCAATTGTAGAAAAGCCCTCCGTGTCGTCTCCAATTCGTCTTGTCATCGAAATGTAATAAGTCCCCTCCGAAGGCGGATTGGAAAGCTATTTACAAAGCACGGGAAGAAAGGGGACCAGATAGAGAAAGCAAAATCGACTGGGAATAGCGCGGATCAAGTGACTTCCCGATTATTACAACCTGAAAGTAGTTTCTATATTCGTATCAGATATAACGTTTCAGTGACCACCGATGAGCTTTATATGTTGTTTGTTTTAAGATTTTTATTTATAACAACCGATTATTTTAATCACGTTTGTCTTTGATGATATAAACATAGAGATCAAACATAACTAATTGGTGGCATATTTTGGGTACGTTAGTAGTATTTAAATTATTATTTTTGATGTATATCTTGCTATGATATAACGTAAAGCAACTTTTATCCTTTGTAAACTGATTATAGTAATATGGCGTATTGTTGAAGGGTCGAGAGCCGATTTGACCGCCTGTTCTATTACAGATATGATTCAAAACTTAAACTATAGTCTATAGCCTCGGCAATATTATTTTGATATAATAAAAAGAATAAGTATATCTTAATTTTCTTAAGCTTTGAAGTTTTAAAATTTAAAAGCTTATATTAAGTATTCTACTATCAACTGCCTTATTAAGAATCAGATTAATTATCAAGAATTACATGTTAATAAGATATGGCCAAGTCAATAAAATTTGAATTTAGTGGCATAAATTGCCCAATAACGAAAGTAATAAATTTATCACCAATGTAGTTTGGTCGTACACAGCAAGATGTTACCAACGGAAACAGTTTATGTTTCCTCCTTGGATGCGGTAACTGAACGTAAGTGTTACCAAACATTGCTCTGTTTCCTCAAGGAAACAACTTTAATCTAATAATTAAAGATTTTTGTACGCTTTGGTTAAGCCGTAATTTCATATTTCATTTCATTATAATTTTAACGGCATTCTTATCACCAAAAACTGAAACAGGGTTGGCTAATTGTATACTTTCAGTTTACAGTACAAATAACGCTGCATGAAATTTTGATCATATCGGTAGCCGCACAGTTTCACTCTTGTTCTGTTACATCGCGATTAGAGAGGAAAATGAACTTTGTACCTTGACAATAGGAATTATGATATTGGTTTTTGTAAATTTGTACGCGTAAGGCGAGGGTGGCAATGTTTATTCACGCACAGCGATCGATCCGTGGAGCCTCCGCGTGAAAATTGCAACCCGTCGCCAAAGGCTTTCAGCTAACTTGATAGAATCGCTGGAAATGATACGTGTATTTTTAGAATTCAACTTGAAAGTACTTAATCAAGTGCTCTGAAATATTTTTGCATTAAATAAAATAAAATTTATTTTAATTAAGTTAAATACAGATTGCTATATTTTAAAATGATGAAATATTTAATACCTACAAGCTACAGACAAACCCACTACACATAATATTATATTATACCTCTATGTAGGTAATTAAGTATGTACAGTAGCAAAAATTTATTGGTTATAAAAATATTTTTGGTATCTTTATATATAGTATTATTAATGATATTTTGCATTAATTGCCAACAAATACATATTTAAATAGCTAAATGGTGGGTGAAAAATAGCCTCATATAAAAAAATACACGAACATATAAAACTTTAGTGATCACATAAATGGCATGGCAAGAAGATACATGGAGCAAAGACTATCAAAAACACATCGTACTACGATACCAGCAAGTTTTAAAGTACCAGAACCGTTCGAATTTTACAATAAAGCTACACCATTTGTGCAAAGAACGCTATTATTTGTCGCCGACGAAAACTCGGGCCCTAAACCCGCATCAGTGCCACAAAATGGAACCGAAAATGCCACGCATGTCCCAGAGATTCCGGAAGAAATACCTGGCACATCTAAACGGCTCGAGGAGGAAGACAAATCGCCGAAAAAGAGCTCATTTTTCTTTTCCCCTTCGAAAAGTTGTAAGATTCACGGGCGCAGTTTTTTCCGGCTTCAGACGAGCCCCAAGAAGTCGAAAGCGGAGGCGGGTGATGTAGCTCAGGGCAACCGCGGGGCGGGGCCGGCGGGGAACGCGGGGCTCATCAGCTATGCTCCTGGCTGGTCCCTCAAAGGTGAACATCTTATGAAATGGCAAGAGTCTGGGAAAACAACGATAGAGGTAACGAATCTGACTTTGTTTATTAGAGTGTTTACATATTATGTGAAAATCACAAGCATACACAGCTGATGAAAATTAATGAGCTTTTCATGATGAGGTATATTGATGATTATATTTTATTCCAAGTACTTGTATATTTTATTAGATAATTAATTTAATTAAACATGGGACCGTTTTAATATATAATTAGAGCACATCAGGCCTGTTTGTTTGCCAACCAGAGGTTGATATGTAAATTTTGAATGCAAATCTATGCGGAGGGGTTACAAGGGAAACTCGGTGGCTTTAAGAAGAAAATGAAAATTTCAATCTAAACTCGCCCTCAGGTGACTGAGCAATGAAAAGCTTTGTAAGTTTGCGTTCAAAAAAGCATATTTTTGTGATTATGTGCTTTAACCGCTTACTTTCAGATTTTTGAAATGGTTCTCCATTCACGACTATAATTTTTTATAATAAATTTCGAATCACAAAACCGAATACGTTCCTTTATCTATTTTTTTGTATATTAATAACAATAATATTATAGAAAATATAAATGAACGTAAAAGTTTGTAAACTTAATAAGTATATAACGGCCAAGTTCGGTCGTTTCTACAAAAACCTTTAATCCATGTTCGAGGAAATAGAAGAGCGGTTTTTTCATTCGTATAAAATCTTTTCCGACATTTTCCTGCAATAATAACATCGAATTAGTCGTCTCGCTTCCCTCGACTTTTCACTGTTATCTCGCTACACGGGAAACTAAACTTATAATACGATCACAAAGTAAACCGCTTTTAATACATTAGCTCATTGCTATTATTTTCACAGTAATAAAATGTATCCTACTAATATTATAAATGCGAAATTTTATGAGGATGGATGTGTATGTGTATGTTAGTTAACCTTTCACGCAAATACTATTGAACCGATTAGGTACAATGAAATTTACAAAATATATAACTTGGATTAATATATAGGATAGGTTTTATCCGAAAATCCCACGGGAACGGGAACTATGCGGGTTTTTCTTTGAAAACGCGGGCGAAGCAGTGGTCGGAAAGCTAGTTACAAATAAATAAGTAAATATCATATTATTTTAATATCACTCTCATTAGTAACTCGACTACGGAAAGTGGTACAAAAACTAATATTTATATAGAGTTGTCAGTCCCCATCTGATATACGAGTATCTTTTGTTTTCGTGACAGCGGACATATTATTTATTCACCCCATCGAGCAAATAATGTGGCCATTTCTTATTTTTATACTCAGCTTATAGAGTGATAGATGTGTTATATGGATATTGAGTGTGAATTAAGATTTATTGTTTCTATAAAACAAAATATTTGCTTGTTAAATGTATGGGTATATTTAACAAACCTGGGTTGAAATTGTGATTAATTCAAATTAATAAATAGCGTGTGTGCCGAGCACACGTGTCAGAAGTGAAACTTCTTTTAAAGATAACAAAATCGTCGCTTTACTCCATGACGTGACGCTATTGCTATGCCGAAACCTTGAAATTTTACTCACTACGCGCCTAAAGAAGTTTCACTTCAAAAAATACTTACACATGTATGTAAGTAGACGAAAGTATATTGAATATTAAAGGTTACACTTTGTCCTTTGAAATGAATACCTCTTATAATATTTAATTAAACCTCAATTCGTCAATATAACGTGGGGCGTTTTGGCATATTTTCTACAAGGGTGATATAATTATTATTGACATGTTCACTCAAACTCGAAGATCGTAATATGGCGAATGCTTCGGAAAGCGTCTTAGAAGGCTAATTATACAAAGGATGTAGTTAGGGTACGGAAGAAGGGGACGTCTGCAGGTCTGTTGCTGACGGAGGTTAATTATCAACGTAAATACATGTTTACTTTGGAGACGTTAAAGTCATAAGTAATATGCAGAATAAGCTCGTATTGCATAGTTTCTTGACACTGCTTTAGTTATGTGAATCAGTCACATTTCGTCGGGTTGTACTTTAATCTAATGAAAATAACCTACAACCATTATTAATAATATGTTATCTTTCCCAATCTATACATATAAGTGTATTATTTATTACGCAATACAGCAAAGAAATGAAGAGCGTCGCTTAGCAAATCAATTTTCTCATGGAAATTCATTTAAGAAAACAAACGTAAAGTTGCGAATTTTCAAGTATATTGTATGAGAAACTGATCAAGGTTGACTATGTATGGGTTTTCAATACTACTTGTGTATTCAAAGACAAATTGCGAACAGAATAACAATGCGAACTATTCATTGATAGTTATAAAGTATACATCGTATGTACATGTATTGCCATTATTTAATACTTATGACGGCCTCTTGAATACATTTAGTTGGTTAAAAATCGATTTTATTCAAGGTCGAATAATATTATTATCTAATATATTCTACTAAATAAAAATACACATAATTTTAGAACACATTAAAAATTACGCTAACGAGAAAACATTAACATATGTAACAATAGGAAAGCATTTCGTATAAATTCAGATAGGTGCAGAATTATAATAGTTGACACGATGAAATTAATCAGAAATCTACGCAACCATATCCGAACGAGTCCTCTATCTTAAATGAAACATGTAATCTATATTTAATAACAATATAATGCTCTCATACTAGGTATATGGCAATCATGTTCCGATTACTGAACAAAAACAATTGAAATGTGGTTGGTGACGTCACACTCGAACGTGCGGTCATCGGACAGCAGTCAAGCTCGTATAAATTTCTGTTGGCATGTTAGGATTGTGGACAGGTGGGCTCTTTGCCCTCCCCAAAATTGCAGTGGAATGTGCACCGCAAGTGACCGTTTAGGGCATGTTACACTAGCGTTTAAATATTAATAGGTCTACTCGTAAAGTTAAAAATAACGTTTTTTTTATTTACCCCGAAATTAAAATATCAGGTCTATTTATAAATCTGTTAAATGTGATTTTATATAAATTATAAACCCATGCCACCCATCATTTTTTCGAGTGAAATCACCGGGTTTTCATTTGAAAAACCATCCAGATTTGGCGTGTACTCGAGAGAATTAATAGATTTTTTTATTTTGAACATTTTAATTTTAGATAAATAAATATTTTTCTAATATTGGAACAAGCAATTTTAATCAGCGCTGTTTTAAACTATAAAAGTTTTTAAAACGCACCATTTCTTGTTTCTTTAAAAATAGAAACAGGCATGAATATAGTTAATTATAATAAGTAGGTATCTGTATAAAGCCGAAATAAAATTAAGGTAAGTTTAAGTGATGAAATAAAACCGTGTGTTCACACCTTTACACAGCTCATTGTGAGGCAGGAACGCGAACATCTTTTGTACACGTACTGAATTAATTCGCGGTATCAAGTCCACGTTAATTTTTATCGGACCGTGCTGACAAGGGAAACTCGTGCGTTTGTACAATTATAGAAAACCTTTATAATTGTTTCATACTCTACATTCGAGACACGTTCTGCTGTTGTTATTGATAAATTACTTACTGGAGCTTAGGTCAGTTCGATACAAAAATACGAATGTGGCATTCCCATATATTTATGGATTAAGGTGACAACGTTCAGTAGGTTACAATAATTGATCCAGTAGTATACTATAGTATACATATTTTATATACAGAAATTCTTTGATAGCTGTAATATAAAACAATAAAGTAATTCTAGAAAGATCATAATTGAAGAAGAATTTCTCGCGTTTTTAATTTTTCTTTATAAATGTTACGTATTAAAACAGACCATAATACAGGAAAATATTTGATACATTTATCTGTTTTAAATATATGTTTGAGCTATGTTAAAACTATCTTTTAGTCAAACAATTTACGAGGGGAGCTTGCGTTTCCCCTGTTGTTTTTACATTATCATGAACAATACAAATGCGAAATACCTTTTTATTTTTTCATTGTTGTGATTCAGATTCGAGGAAAGTAGAGAAATGAATTCCCTCACTTGCTTATGGTATATGAATTATCATAATCATTTTCACTACATTATTATAATAGACGACGGCGCCTAGACATTGGTTTATACAACACTTTGTTTAAATAGAAACCTTAGAATGCTACTTACGTACAAATTGGCTATTAGCGATAGATTCACTATAAATCAGAGAATTGTCAATGAAGTCGTGTACTCTCACGTCTCGTGATGTTACACCAGTCCATTCTTCAAATCGCGTGAATGGGATTTTAATGCAACGTCCAATGAATATAAAGTACGGCCACTCATGAGCCGCAGATTGTCACGTTGTAATTAGCATCTAACATATGGCGATACAGTCTTAGACCGCGTGTTCGTTTGTTGAGAATGCAATGAAACATCTATAGTGAGATAACATAGAGAATACTTTTTTAACTACAAAAAATGTACTAAAAACAACACAGAAAAATCAATGTTACAGCATTCTTATCTTATTTTTTATAAATTAACAATTGAGATTAGTATAATGGTCATTATAGGAACTCAAGCGGTGGACAAGTATACATGGCGAAATATTTGATGCTAAATATTGTATCGGGTTTCAGAATACAGTACGGTCCAGTAACCTGACATGTCAATTAAGAAATGTCGACCGTCGTCTGTGTTCATTTAGATTTATTTCAGCTGCTAATAAAATTATAAATGTGATACATTAAGCCGGCTATGCGGTCAAAAATGATCTAATGTACATATTATTTACGCTAACAATATACCTACACGGATATTCTCACAACCTATAAGTATATTATTATTATCATATAAATTGCAATAGGAATATTATATCTTGAGAAAACATTCTCACAGATGCATCTGGGTGTTCAATTGGATTGAGCTTTATGGCACTAATAAAATTTAATATCTTGCAGATAGCTGGTTCAATGGACATTCGGCTAGATAATTAATAAATAAAATAATTTAAACAAAATTACTACGATGATCATAATTTAATTGCGAATTATTATACTACACTACTACATAACACCATTAAATCTATTTCGTTTTCTTATATTAATTCTGATTAATTTTCCAGGAATATAGCTGATTCAATAAATCTCTTACAACATTTTATGAAGAGAAATTTTTTTACATGCGCGTTAGCTCATCCTTGATTTATTCTGCGAGCTTGATTGAAAATTCACTAATTACTCCATATGCGAGGCAAGCTACGTAAATGTGACTTTATGATATTTGTTAGCATTCCCAGCACGCTTCATTAACGGTTCATTACATTTTGCGTCGTTTAATTGGCCTACCGTTGCGTGTCGTGCTTGGAATCAAAACCGAAATCAATTAAGATTTGCGTCGATGATACAACAATGATTTATTTTGAGTCTTCTATGTGATAGGCAAAATTTTATCCATGCGTTTATCACGATCAATGAAAATTTTACAATTCATTTCATCAACGTCTTGGGTAACTTTTGTAAAAGACTGGATGGATAAAGAAGATAGAGAAAACCAGGCTGAAGACGAAAAAATATTGCAGTTAATTTTACATTGTACATCTGTACGAAAGTATAAGAAAACATGATAAGTTCAGAAGAACACCTAAATCATTAGTAAGAACTTTTATCGCGTTGTGTTATTTATTTGCAACAAAAAATTAATTCTCAATTTCCTTTACCTAACGACTTTCGTTTTGCAATGTTCACACCCTTGTATCATAAATCTATGATTTGCTTCAAATTACTGCGGTGCGTAGGTTTCCCGCCTCATCCATTCGAGGGCTTAATTGTTTTGAGCACACTATATTATTTTGATTTATGGCTTGTTGATTGTTGCAACTCGATTACGTAGGGTCTTTGTTAAGCCTTAAATTGAATGAAATGAAAAATAAATTAAATCTGTCGTTCTAAAGTGGAGCGACGCGCCTTCAAAGAATACGTTCGGTCGCATTGTGTATATTGACAATAGAGCCAATAAAAATCGAATACTAATCGAATTACGAATGTTTATCAGATTGTGTTTATTTGTGTTATTCTGCTAGTTACTTGTTTCATGTATTTGTATTTGTAGTTATGAAATTTGTTATTTATATTATACAAGCGAAAATATACATTTTGCTGATTTGCAATCTAATTAATAATAATAAAAAAAAAATGTGTGCGTGTACTAGAGTACACACGTAAGAAGTGAAACTTCTTTATGTCCTTATTTTTCAAAAAATAATTTACTATATACAATATTAAAGAAATACGTTAGTCACACGCTCGTCGCTACCTACTTAAATATTTACACCAGCCGCTGCTGCAACTCGCTCGCTTCGCTCGCTCGGCTCGTGCGGTAGTTCAAAAGTTAACCTAAGATGCTCGTCGCTTCGCTCCTCGCTACTTATTTACATATTTACACCGGCTGCTGCTACAACTCGCTCGCTTCGCTTGCTCGGCTCGTGCGGTAGTTCAAAAGTTAACCTAAGATGCTCGTCGCTTCGCTCCTCGCTACCTATTTGAATATTTACGCCGGCCACTGCCGCGACTCGCTCGCTTCGCTCGCTTGGCTCGTGCGGTAGTTCAAAAGTTAACCTAAGATGCTCGTCGCTTCGCTCCTCGCTACCTATTTAAATATTTAAACCGGCCGCTGCTGCAACTCGCTCGCTTCGCTCGCTCGGCTCGTGCGGTAGTTCAAAAGTTAACCTAAGATGCTCGTCGCTTCGCCCCTCGCTACCTATTTAAATATTTACACCGGCCGCTGCTGCAACTCGCTCGCTTCGCTCGCTCGGCTCGTGCGGTAGTTCAAAAGTTAACCTAAGATGCTCGTCGCTTCGCTCCTCGCTACCTATTTGAATATTTACGCCGGCCACTGCCGTTTTCAGCTTATAAAGGATTTCGACTTAGGCGGATTTTGATTGGACAGAGAGTTTGAGGTTTATTCTTATAAATTTTGAATTCATAAAATTATAATTGAACACCTGACACCAATCAAGCAAACACGTGTTTACGTGAGTCATAGATTTATTATCGTATACTCCTAAAATGTTTTCTAAGAAACAATAGTGTACTTACATTGTCGGCACGTTCTTAAAGTCGGTAACTTATTTTTGTTCGAACAATAGAGGTAATAAATTCCTAATGATCAAGTTGTAAAGGTTGTAAAATAAAAAATATTCTATATTAAAACGTATATATTATAATATGTGCGTCATTAATTTCTGACTGTTTCGAAATTTGGTGCAAAATAAAATAGTGTGTATAGTCCGGGATACATCGCCCATTTTTGCAAGTGATTACTATCAAGCTAATTTTTCGTGAGTAGCTTTATTTTGATGAGATGCCCAATAATTTCATGTACAAAACTCTCGATTGTGGTAGCTACCAGAGGAAACAAGGATAAAATATTTTGATTTGATGGTTCTCAAATATTTATTACGCAATTTGTAGGACAATATTGCTGTTGAATTATATAAGTATTAAATAAGTGAAAATAAAAAAATCAGCTGGTTAGTAATCATTTATGATGACTTCGTTATCGATACACATTGGAAAGGGGGACTCTTTGATCAAACCATAGATTTTGTAGGACAAATATTTTTTCGAATAATTTAGATAATTATCTTGAGATTGAACAAAAAAAAACATTCAGTTAGTAATTAATATTTGAGAACCATCAAATCAAAATATTTTATCCTTGTTTCCTCTGGTAGCTACCACAATCGAGAGTTTTGTACATGAAATTATTGGGCATCTCATCAAAATAAAGCTACTCACGAAAAATTAGCTTGATAGTAATCACTTGCAAAAATGGGCGATGTATCCCGGACTAGTAAATAAAATTTGTAAAAAATCAATAAAATAAAACAATTGAGTAAAGATCTATAGGCATATTATGTATGTATTTATACAAGATATGTATATTATATATTTATACAGGGAACTTCTCAACGTGTTATCTATGAAATTATACTTTTACTCAATTGTTTAATTTTATTTACACACTGTTTTATTTTGCACCAAATCTCGAAACAGTATAAACTGAGAATAACTGTAAATATTTTAGAATTAGAAAAATAAATATGTACCACAATAACATTCAAGTATTAGAAAAAATTTATACATAATTCCACCCACGTGCTAGTGTATCTATACATATTATCTATACATATTATCTATACATATTACATATAATAAAATTGAAAAAATTGAAAAATACAATCAAAAAGTGAGGTTAATTTTAAATAACTTAGAAAAATAAATACCATAATTACACCTAAGTATTAGAAAAAGATATGTAATTACTTACTTTTTTTTTAAATTCACTGGAATTAGAATAATTAAAATAAACACTTTGATTGTGCTGATCACTTTAATATAATATTATCACGTCACCATAGAGCGTTGGAAATAAATACGAGTGCAATAGAAAAACGGTCAAGTAAAGTGGTAGGACGTACGTTAAAACGATACGATATCCCTACTCCGCTGGAGAAAGTATACGTCGAATCACGCGTGGTAGGGATAAGAAAAAAAATGTCACGAGTACGGCGTAACGCAAAAATGTAACGCGCGCGGCGTAACGCAAAAAATGTAACGCGCGCGGCGTAACGCAAAAAATGTCTCACAAAATTTTTGTCCACCCCCGATAAAGAAGTTTCACTTCAATAATAATTGCCCTAACACCTAGCCAATCGAATAATAATCACACAAACTTCTCCCACGAGCTAATCGATATTGTCTGCGACTATTTGTTTGCCAAATTGTTACCATTTGTGTTGGTCAAGTTAAACTACCGTAAAATGTTTGAGTATGACTAACGAACGGGTTATAAAAATTGTTTTACAAATATAAAGTAGTGTTTGTTTTCAATAGAGTAAATGTTTTGATGTATAATTTAGACTATTTTCTGAAACGACGCGGCCTCATTACTCTCTATGCTGTAGATAACACGTACTAAGTATAATTTAGTCGCTAGGAAAACCGTGAGTCAGTGAGTGAGTCACAATCCCGATCTTCATCTGCCCGGTAAATCGAACCTGGCCGAAATGTCTGCCAGACAGCATGAATAACCAGCGTGAAAACTCAAGTAATAAAATAACAACTGATTTTTGGTCGTCGCATGAAATTTATGAACGAATAAATATGGATATTTGAAGTTTGTTTCATGTCGTTTTAAGAATGTTTAAAGCCATTCAATTTGCATTGCACAATAACTTAAATATGGTTATTCTGTAAAAGTCTCAATTGTACGAATGACTCGCTTGGTTTCTTGGTAAAAGAGACGTTTATGGATGTCAAACAAATCTAAAAATAATATCTATTTACTTGGTGTTGAGAAATATCATCCATTGTTTGTATATAGGTATTTTATTATAACATTTATCAGTTCATTATGCCACAATAATTTCAGTTAAACAATATTCGAAATCACGTTCGAACTCTCAAGCAATACATCCATTGATATCAAACAATTATAAATAAATATTGCAATAAAACCAGTTACATCTGTGTGGTGCAACGCATTTCAATCGCAAGCTACCGACATTAGGGATAATAAAAATCTTAAATTCATCAATAAAAGATGGGCGCACCGTTTCATGTAATGGTTACTTATAAATATAAATTCCTAGTTTAGAATTATAGTTGGCGGGAAGAAATAAATCCTTCAAAATATACTATTAGATGAGCTTATGATTTTTTTAAAGAAAAGATAAAAAAGCTAATATTGAATTCAGTGATAAATGTGAATAATTGAATTGTAAATGCTATGTTTAGATGATGGAAGACTTTTATAGTGCAGTTAAACTGCGATTTTGAAACGTCTGTAAAAATAACGTCAGGTTAATATCTCTATCACCTGCGTTCGGAAGCGGAATTGGGAAATTAGGACAAACATATTATTACGATATAAGATCATCAGGGATGAATCTTCATTTTATTTTAATTTTTTTATAATATTTTCAAACCTGTAGGCTGTAATAAGACAAAAGCAGTATTTTGAATTCACAAACCATAAATGTAGAGTCAATACATTAAATATTATAACCACTTGTTAAAGATAGCTAAATTTTATCAACATTAAAAGAGGTTATAGAGGTCTTCTTAAACATTTAACATTTAATGCAGTTTTATACAAACTTTCTATTGTGCTTCATTCTTCTTAAAAAGTAAGATTTCGATAATATCTTTCTATCTCCACTAGATGTAACGGATGAAAAAGTGATATTTTTATTCATAGACTCTGTCACCCAAACGTGTAGTCACGCTTCCCTTTATCCCGCTCACAAAAGATCTAAATACGTCGGTAGGTCAAGTGTCCGGACGTGAGGCTCGGTGCAACAAAGCCTTTTTTTGTTGATAAATCTTGTGACATGCAGAGGTGTGGGGTGACAAGATGAATCTACGCGTGATGGTGCTTTAGAAACAGGATAGGGATGTTAATTTAGCCATAATAATGTCAAAATAATAAGGTACCTTTTTAAAATCACTACGTTTTTTAACTGTAATAATTATAATTCATTTCTACTTATTGAGTATCTAAAAAATTTAGTCCATACAAACTTTTAAGCAAATCTTACTTCCATAAGCGTTTGACCTTGTGATTATGATGAAGCGTGCTAATTTTTATGTTTGTGTATAAATTTTCAGAATTAGCTGAAACTTATTAATATTAGCCACCTGCTTGAACAGCTTTTGAAGCTTTCGGGATTCTGTTAGTCACAAGAGCGCACGCGCAGGGGCTGCGCGTATTCGCCGCGCGTGTCGGTTATATTTACCGAATGTCGATTCTATACGAAACTGAGTTCTGTGTTGGTAGAGTGGTTATATGTAAATATTTTTGAAACGTATAATACAATTATTCTGAGCAACGATAAGTTATTAACATCCAAAATAGACGGGATAAATAGCGGAAAATTACGTTTTTCCTATCTGTTATTTAAATGTGAAAAGTGTTCTAATTCTAGGATATATTTTTTCGTATTAAGAAAATACTGCAATTATATGCAATTTTTACGTAATAATACTTTACGTAATTTTTACCTCATTGTTTAGTAATAAATCCTCTCCATACGAGGAAATACAGCGTGCAACGAGTTTTGTTAATGCACCGTAATTTCCGAAAGTATGTAGAGGATAAATCAACTTTAACAAAGGTACATTTAAATAAGCGTGCAAATAAAAAGTAGGTATCATAAGGTTTGTGAATTGGCGATTCAAATCAGATGTTCGCAAAGGTCTCTGATAATAAATAACTAACGGTAGGTTGCGAGTGAGCTTCGACGATTTATTGTAACAAGCACAACTGCGCAAATGTATTACAATACTGACAGGATTTATTAAGAACACGTGTCTAATTATACTTATAATTAAAAAATAAACTTGGACGGATTCGCGGATGCAGATTTCATTCCTATCAATTATAATTTGCAAGTCTCGGCGCGTATAAAAAAAAACATTTGAACAAGAAAAGTATATTCTTTTGTTTATTTATCTTCTAAATTAAGATAATAAATATTACTCACATCATAAAACAATTGACGTTTTACATCTATGATGTAGGTACACATTCAGAAAATGATCAAGTAGAAAGTGATATTTATCCGATTCCAGCCAAATTTTGGAAAAGAAATTGGCTTGGAATAGCTACTAATCGTGACTAAACTAAACGCTAAGTGCATTAGTAAAAGTCAGCAATTTTAACCTCAGGAAAGTGTACCTCCATATGATTAAAGATTTGTATTGCAAAATCGTGAAGGGAACAGACATTGTCTACTGGAAACAGAATCAAAGCAAGACGATGTTGACAAATGTGCCGCGGCGTCCGTCCATACAGTTACCTACTTCGGTACTATTTATAAATTCAACGGAAATGTTTAAATACTCCGCCAAAGATGATTGCATTGACGATTAGTGGCTTTTGTAAATATTATTCGATTCGGAAACGTGTAACATGAGGATTCTGAAAAAGTTATACTTACACTAATATATTCTTAATCGTTCTCTTCTTCGTCTTCTTGAGTTGCAACTCCTGTTATTTCTGCAAGTGTCGAGTTTTGAACAAATAATCAGAGATTTTTTGTTATTTTAAAAGACCATATTTCACGAATGTATTGATTTAATTATAGCTTTAAATATAAATTCTAATGTTTTACGTGCTTATTAAAAATAGTTTTCAATAATATTCGTCTTAGTATGACGTATACGTATAGTGTATTGTGTGGAGCATAAGGTCATGTAAACTTACATAAAAGCTCAATTTCAAAGTAAACTGTTAATTTGAAAGCAAAACAAACAAAATTGTTATTTTACAATTATTTTCGGGGTTGTCTAATATTTTACACCACTTATAACATTTACAATTTTTGATAGAGCATATTTTTTTATGAAATAAATTAATTTATTCATGCTTTATTGCTCTAGATAAATTACAAATTGAAACAATTCTCCTTAACGTAAGCTAGATTGGAACAAACAACGGTTTTATCGCTATAGCCATCTCATTCAATAATAATATATTTCCTACACATAATATTATCAAAGTGAGATCCAAAGAAAACGGTGGCAAGTTTAAGGTCGTGACACAAGTACAATAAAAATGTCACAACTCCTTATACGCATGTAATAATCACGTTTTCGTGCTTTGTTTTATTGTTGGGAAAATGGTAGTTTTACGATTATGTCACAAGTTCGTTGCTCCGGCGCACCTTCCGCGCTTATAAATACTCTGTGTCGAACATTTGACAGGCGTAAACAAACACGCCGGATCGGATGCGGACGGCTAAAGCACACTTTTAATGAGCTTTACGACTTATTACGCCACAGTTGCCAATATAGGTTAGCTTTAAATGCCGTGCCCTCCTTTTTAAAGTCGCAGGAAATATTTCACATTGTTTGAAATTGTTATAGAACAATAAGAAGCCATAGAGACGCAAATTGATTGTTCTTTGTAAACTGTCGAATCTCTACAGTATTCTATATTTTGTTGTTATGTTTCAAACTTTTTACTATACTCATGTCTCGATTATATTATATTTTAGTAAAGTTACAAAGAAACTGAAAATTGACTTGTGTGTAGTCTTTCATCATACACAGATTTTGTCTCTTTGCCAACGTTGAGAGGTTTAAGACGTCTAAACGATACAGTTCAAAGAGGTGCTAGAGACGGTTTACGTCCTATTCCACATCATCTATTTGGCTTAGTCGTTTTTAGTTCATTATGCTTAAGGTTCATTAATATGTTCCTGTTTAAAAAACATAATATAGTTAAAAATGCTTTTTTATTTGAACTTTTAAATTCAAGAAAATATATAAGATTTAATAAAATCCAGTCCGCATTCAGTTAGTTGCAGTAATTGTAGAAAATAAGGCGAAACTCACTCACCCCTTTTAAAAAACAAAACGCCTGATTGTTAAGTATAATTAGGCATTGTAGTAGTAAATTGCGTAAACAAGGCACGACTATAAATAATAGCTAGGTGTTGCACTCAATGTGTAGCCCACGCGCTACAGAAACCCATAATTACTATAGGGTTATCATCACGTAGAGTTCAATCGTGGGAGAGAATATTGTTAAGAAAATTATTTTATAAACTGAAACTATAAATATTTCGTTTTTCTTCATTTTTAACAAAAATATTGCCCTCAATAAAATCAGGGAACATAATTTCACAACAATTAAACGTTTTATTAATATTGGAACTTTTACAGCTCAGCTCTTATTCTTGAATATTTTATTATTCCGTGTAGGCGTTTATCTCTAAACTCGTGGTGTAATTAAATCAACAAATAAATATGAGATATACATTCCGCCCACTAAATGGTACTTAGTCATTGTTCTAACTTGTTCGTACTTTCATTTCAATAGATCCTATGGCGCCTACACTTCTCTGTAATTATGCAGATTAAATAATAACTACAGCGCTAGATAGACTGATGCTTTGTTTGAAACACGGTTAACGTTTATTAAGAATTTTAAGGGTATGTGGTCTCCTATGTAACTTATTAAAGCTCATAAGTCTCCAGAGTCGTGCCCGACAAAGGAGATTACCTCCACTTTATGCTGTGGTTATTCCATATCATGATGTGACGCAGTCTCGCACGACGTGGGTGTAGGCGCCATCTACTAGAGTAAATATTCCCAGAAAAGTTTATCTCACTACAGACTTATCCATTCATTCATGGACCATGACGCATACTTGGAATACATTGCTGAAACTTGTTGATCATATTATGAGTAAATTCTTGCGGCTCAAATGAAAATGGTCTCTAGAAACTTGTTCCATTGGTAAGGAAAACTGAGGCCGATTATTCGGAATAGATAGTTTAAACAGGATGAGTTATGACTAAAATTACATGTTTGATAATTAAATGTTGCTCAGAATATAATTGAAAGATATTTCGCAGTATATGAACAAGTAATTTATTAGCCGAGTGATTTTGAGATGTAGTTATTGTAGTGAAAAAATGATACCGACGTGTATCCGAGCTCCCAGATCAATTCAAGGCTCCACTGATGATGTCACGCGGCAGACGCGCTCTATTGTACAGGTATTTTTTTACAATAATTCTATTAGAATATTATTATTATTATATTTATTCTAACACCCCAGTCCCCACCCTCCCTTCGAGTTAGTATATAGATAATTTATGGAAAATATACAGTAAATATATACATAAAACCTCTATAGAGAATGACGCTGGGAGGGATGAGGGTTTTGCTAAAAATTTGAGTTTCTTTCTGAACCAACATTAATCAAATTAACTGTATGCCTTTGTTTGTGTTAAATTTTAACACGTTCACTGCGGCACCTAAAATGCCAAACTTACCGTTGTTGCGGCATGTCTTCCATACTTCACATCGGCAAGTTCACCACTGTGCGTCATGAGCCATTTTTATCACATCGCACCTTCTGACTTTGAAGGTTAATAATTTCATGAAATTTCAAGATATTTTAAAAAATTTTTTTTTCAGATAATAGTATATATAGTCTAGTATATACCGCATGAATAGCTTTTAGTTTGACCGAACAGTTTAAAAGATATGAGGGAAAATGTAAACCCCTGATTTTGTGAAAAATTATTTGCCATCCCGCACTGCGTTGATACGGCATGTTTACAGTAATAGCGATGGGAAACACTGTAAAATAAAACATCGATATCGATATAAATCAATTTTGTATATTTCAGTCTGTTTGTTAACAGATAACGATACAAAAAAAAACACATATAAAACAAGGTACTTGATAGAGTACTATCAGGAAATTGTTCAGTAACTTTTGTTTTAATTTGTTCAGTAACTTTTGTTTTAATGTTTTATATTATTTTCACAACTGTCATCACATTTTTGCATTTATGCTACGAAATAAAAGAAAGTAAAAAAACTAAAGCCTTTAAGGTATCATTGTCATTTAAAAAAACTCAAAAGAAAAGTGCTTCGGTCCTGGTGCATCACTATGCGAGACTGACACGCGGCGCGCTCGCAGTACAGTGCGGCATGAGGTGCTTGTCCATGGCAAAATATTTGACATGCCGCATACAAAAGAAACGGTTTCTTTTCTATGCGTTGGTCCAATATTTTGCCATACGATTTTTAAACGAAATTGAGTCCTACTTCAAACTGTGATCACAAAAATATATTTGTCTCTTTTCTAGTCATTGATTAACATATAAAAAACCTCGCCGCACCACGGTGAAAACTGCGATTTTGGGCGCCGCACTGTGGTGTAGTCGCTGATGGCCCGATACTGGACATGCCGCAGTGAACGTGTTAACAGACTTATTAATAAAGAAGATGAATCATTGACCTTATGACATATCATATTTTGTGTAGTTATATGGAAAAGGAAAATTTTGTTCAAATTAACCTCGTTGAACACTTATTACAGCCAGCGTATTATCATTAAGCGAAAGGTGGGTTACAGTACAAACTATCACCCATTAATTATAAATAGCAAATTAAATTGTACACAGCACAGTGATACTATAACGTTGGACGTTAGCCAAAATTATTTCAAGTTGTACGAGTAGGTGCGTCGTGTTTACGTTTGACTTTACAGAGAAACAGAGATATAATTTTTTAATTGCCCCTAAATGAGGTCAGGTTGTATATTTGATGTGTTTTAAGAAATATAGTTATCCGTTTAAACCTGAGATTTACAGCCGGTTAAGCAATATAGAGTTTAAGTTTTTTAAACAGGTTATTTATAAATCCAGGGGACATTATTTTGAAATACCACTCGTTTCTTGATTAAATTTCATGCAGACATGGCTTATCATTGTTGATGCAGACAGTCAAAATATACTGCATTTGTTTCAACATGGTACAATAGTTCACATTGCTATTGAACGCTAATACAGTTCATAGCATTGAGTCAAACCGACCATTCGTTCTGCGATATTAAAAGCAGTGCGACCTCATTTTGCTTCCTGGCTGTGTTTCGGGCACGTGCGTTTTCCCTGTGATTATTACCTATTTCGAAATACGCAAAAACATATGCCTGTTGTACATTATTCTTCATTTCACTTACTACAAATGAAATAGCAAAAAGTAAGCTCAATGAATGGTAAAATTGCTCCTACTTGGTGATAATAAGGATGAATCTTTGTGAAGGCGTTAGATCAGTTAGCCAGATGATCTTTGTCCCTAACCGTCTCGACTTTAAGTAAATGGCATACAATTTACGAGCAGCCGTTTACGATGAATGGTGTAACGGTTTCAAAATAGATTCGTGTATCTGTGAACTAAATTACGAGATAATCTATTTTCTTTATATGTGAGGGACGGCAATGAGTAGAATTATGACACTCTGTAAATAAATAAATAAAAATAAAAAAATAAAAAATAAAAAAGCCTTTTATTTCCACACAACAGTTTTACAATTTTTACAATTTTTGTTAGTAATACATTAATTACATATTACAATTAATTACATATTAATTTAAATTTGACAGTTTTACAATTTTACAATTTGTGTTAGTAAGTAGATGTGAAATTTATTATCAATTACTACATAAATATTAGTTGTTGTGTTGGATCCCACATTGTGTGAAGGCCTCCTCCATCTTCCTCCACTTGTGCCGGTCTTTACCGCAGGAAACCCAGTCCTTCCCAGCTATATCGACAATGTCATCAGACCACCGTCTGATTGGTCTACCTACATTCCTCAATCCTTCTGGTCCTTTCCACAATGATGTTTCTGATGTCCAACGTCCGTCAGTATAACGACTTATGTGTCCAGCCCATTGCCACTTGAGTTTCAGTGCCTGTGTGAGAGCGTCAGTTAAATTTGTTTTTCCTCGGATTGATGTGTTTTTAATTTTATATATTTTCCTTAGGTTTAGCATGCTTCTCTCCATGCTGCTTTGTGTTGATCTGATCCTTTGTTTTACTTTGTTTGTGAACTCTGTAAATACATAAAGTTAATTCTTAAATAATTAATTGCAGACTAAACAAAATTCATGTTTAATTTATTCATAATCATAATATTAGCATACAATATTAATTTTTGCTGATGGTTTTTCTAATTGGGAACAAGAAACACAATCGTATACATATTTTTATTAATAATTTATAATATGCATAGAATAACAATATTTCATATACGCTATTAGCGAGCACGTGTATTGTTCAAGTTGAAATCTGGTCTAAACAGGGGTCAAAGACATACAAATGACTTCATTCCCTGAGCTCTCCTTGTAATCTAGACTGACCCAATTGTTTTATTATATAAATTAGATTTTAATTTCGCTGTCCATTCCAATGATTATAAATTGAAGGCTACTTCTTGCTTTGATTTGTTGGTAGCGTCTAAATTTATGAGTAGGTATACTTTGTAATAAGCAAAGTACATAGGTAGGTATTATTGTTAGGTCATCAACTTTGAGTATTTTAATTAGTAGTATCATATTGCAATTAAGTATGATACAAATTGAAGGCTTTAAAATGTTATGGGTGCAGAATCTGATTCGGCCAGATACAAACATTGTTTTATTTTAATTACGTCAAAGAAACAAGACATTGTTTTTACAACAATGTAGGCTTAAAAATTTTATTCAGTGGAAGGTAAATGTAAACAATTGGAGTAACTTCCATACAGTCGCGCCTGCTTGGGGAATACGAGGTACAATGAGAGCTCAAGTTGATTTGTTTATTTTGGTCGGAACCCGTTACCCGCTTCAGCGAGGAATTAACGTATACATATTAGGTATATTGTTGACGAAAATTACATTGCCTGTGCAAATATTACAGCTCGTTTGAATTACCAATTGCTTTTCCTTGCAATTTATAAGAGGTAAATAGGTGGGAGACGAATTATCTTTAGTGTTTTCTTCTGTTTAAATATTTAGAAATTAGAGAATTAAAAACTTTATGTAATTTATTTTGACGTTTCGAACATATTACCACAGATATTACGGCTAGTGTTGAGGCAGACGTTAAAAAGTTTTTAATTACCTGCAGCATTTTCAAACATAAATTATTAAGTCGCTTACAATTATTTATGTACATAAATAAGTCGTCAATCAATCTTTATTTGGTTGCTTGTTTATGATCTGTTTTTATTTTAGTTTTACTACTTATTGTAATAGGTATGTTATTTGCTGATCTCGTAACTTTAGCAGGGACATAACATTTGGTATTTAAATTTTTAACAAATAAATTAAGCTCTATATTATGATTTTTATAGGCATTTATAACAAACTTTCCAGCGATATCTTTCTAGTTTGCCATTATACTAGAAATAAAGGTTTCTTTGCCCCTATATTACTAAGCCACAGCTGTGTGAAAGCCTTTCGCAATAACGCGATATGAGACTACGGACATTAGCAGTTAGCACTCGCCTTCCAATAAATATGAGCGGTTGACACGTTGTTCTATGGATCCTATCATATTTATAAAAATATGTATTTCTGAATGTAAAAAAGGTAAAATTTTGAATATTTATGGTATGTATAAAGGCAAGTGCAGTAAGGTACATTTGCAAATATGCAACATCAAGTCTTTGTCAAAATGTGTATTTTTGTATGTCTCAATTTTTTAATCAATAAAGTTTATATTATTAAGCTCGTTGTGTCTAATTTTTTAATCTATTTTAATAGTTTGACCGTTATTTTTTTAAATATACCACCTACATTCAATTTTCAAACCGGATTCTTAACTAAGCTGATAATAAAAATTAAAATAAACTGAATCATGGGAGATAAATTACTACATTACATGATTTTATTTTATTACTTATATTTTAGTTCAAATAAATTTATCTCTCAATAATTTGTCCATGAAACATAAAATATATCATTTAAAATAAAATAATAAATGGGAACAATTTAAAACTTGATTGATTTGAATGGACTATAACGGAAACAAGTTTTTAGAAACGTGAACTCATTTAATTATTTTTAAAATTATTAGACTAACGTTTATTGTAAAATAGTCAGGTTTCAATATTGAAGGTTATTTAATCAAAATAGTTTCTATCGATACTCGTAAATTCGCTTGGTAATAACACAGTATTCTAGTAGTATACCTATATTGTGGTAATAATGCCTATATAACGAGTTCGTAAATGTTGTAATAAGCGTAATAATCCTTACGGAATTTATATTTAAATTGAAATAGGAGCAATTAGGACTCTAAACTGCATTAGTAAAGAGATGAGTGAAATACTTCAGCCCTGCGACCTGGCCGGCGTCAAAGTGTCGCGTCTCCACCACTTGCCCTCATTCTCTCGCAAATTGACGCAAATATGACTTAATCCTTTTAAGAACTCACTTTACTACGCCGCGCTTACATATTAACTTATGTGTGACCTCACACTTATAATACAAATAATTTTCACTTCCCATCTATACACCCTATAATATATCCCAGAAACATGCGATTGATTTGTCTGTAGTTTGGCAAATTAACAATGAAATAAGCCTTTAACTACGGTTTATGGATCATTTAATAAGCTCTCTCTCTACTTCACCTTTAATAGAAATAGATATGCAACAAAAACAACAATTTGAGAAAGTGATGCATTTTAAAAGACGAAGACATAAATGCATGTCGTAAACTTAATATACACATTGTCGATCAAACGGCTATCAAAAACTTATCTCAACTTCTGTGTGCGTCAGACCCGAAGTACTAAAATTTTAGTGCCCTCATAGCTTAGTCATGATATCTTCTTTACAACAAAGGCGAACAATGTTAGCATGGTCCAGCTCAAGTTCAAACAAAACAGTTTGTTGAACTATTTACTATAAATATGAACATAATACAGTTAGAGATAGAACTAGATCATAACTAGATTCTGAGATTACTGAACTTTCATCAATTAAGAAACTTAAAACGTTTTCAGTCTCGCCACAAATAATATATCCGTTTCCAATTTTCACGAATAAAATGCTACTATGCTTTGCTAATGCTTTTCACTTATAAATGCTTTCAATGCTACCTAGGTCAAGTGGAAATTACTGTGGAAATTATACCAGTACGCTAACCATTTTTACCTAGTTATCTACGTCATAATAGTGTTTTAGGGGCCTTAATTTCAATTTCTTTCCTCAAAATACTTAGCACACACTTGTATAACAGTAACCTTATCTTTTTCCCAGATTTACACAGACTGGGCGAACCATTACCTAGAGCGAGCGCGGTCGCGGCGCCGGGCCGGCACCTCTGGGGGCGGCTTGGCTCGCGACTGCGCTGACGGCCTGCTGCTTGCTGATGTGCTGGAAGGAGTCACCGGCCAGAAGGTGCCGCGGGCACACCGCAAACCGCGAAACCCGCAACAAATGGTAAGATATCTTGTTCTATTTTCGTCATAAGAATACGTATTGGCTATCACTCATTCCTGTATTAATTAGCCAATCAGCTTCATTGCCTTAATGAACATTGAGTTTATGATGAGATTAGTTATGCGAAACAGATATGACTATAGTTTCTTCATTTATATCTATCTATATGTTAGATATAGTTAACATGTGCATGGTGTATCTATATATTATATAAAAATGTAGGTAACCCGTTTTCCTTAGTCATGGCATCACGCGTGAACGGGTGGACCGATTTCGATAATTCTTTTTTTATTATATTCCTTGAAGTACGAGGATGGTTCTTGTGTAGCGAAAACGTAAATGTGTACCACGGGCTAAGTCGGGGCCGACCGCTAGTAATATTATAATCTATCTTCAAATGTGAAGTTGTAAAACATCACGTAAGATATGTCACTTTGATGCAATCAAATTAATCAAATACATATTATAAACTTTTTATTACTATTGTTATCAACAATTGAATAATAATCAACAATTATAAAATTCTCGCCGTTTCCGGTTATCATGACGCTAATAACGGGAAATAATTACTCCATTGATCTATTAATTAATATATTTAAGCGTATTTTGCCTGACTCAAGCAATAATAAAATCAATTTACATGGAAAATGTAATAGGATTAAAAGGATTAAAAAGTAAATATATTTACAAGTTGTTTTTAAATAACCACTTTATTTGTCATTCCAAACAGTCGCTACTATTTATATGAATTATTATAGAACTGAGAACATTCCAACTTGGGTAATATTATTAATCTTCCACACGTCAAAATAAAACTCTTAAAAATATCCGGTGTTATTGTTTATTATTGCTTCGCGATCAAAAATGAAAGCGACGCAGCGATATTTTGTTAGCTCGAAATAGCTATCGACTCACAAATCACTCAGGCACAGATTAGAGAATAGTTACTTCGTAAACTCAGGTACCATACGGAGCCTGCCTTATACATATGAGTATAGGTGTCAACAAAGGTGCTGACGTCACGATGAAATGTGTTCATACTGATTTCATTCTTAGAGCAATGAAATACGGGGCATATTTGTACGAAATCAAACAGGTGTGGATACGTTTATGGGATAGGTAGCCCACAAACCCAAATCTCATAGCGTAAAACGCTTTGGCTTCCGGCATGCGTTAGTAAGAAAGTGCTGATAAGATTTATTGGTACTCACTTGAAACTGATGATAATATATGTACAATAATTGTCTGTAATGTTCCTTTGGAATTATTGAGTAATGTTTGTACCGGTTGTTAATGTCCAAGGAGAGCGTAAATAGAGAATATTTAATCTAAGAAGGTACCTATACTAACTCAAATAGTTTTTGATCAGAGTATTCATAAATTTCAAAAATTACGTCTAGATCTTCTGATCGGAAATTAGTTATAAAAATACCAATGGGTGTGAAATCTCAAAACTGTTGAAACCTTTCACATTTTATTAATATACAACTAAATGTTTTAGCACACCTTTAGAAGACGTATGTTATTTTTTTAAATATATACCTACAATCATGCAGTTTATAACCTTTAAAGAAATTTATGAGTATGTGTTACATTCCTACAGTTTGTTTGTATTCAGCTCAATCGGAAGTTAAGTATTGTTCAAGCATATGTTGAACGAAACATGGTGTTTTGTAAGCTATTTCCCATGCTACAGGTCAAAGGCACTTAATTATAACAATGTATTAAATTGATTAATATTTCATGTTTACTGTGACAAGACAATTTGAACAGAACAATTAATTATAAAGCATAACATAGTTGTCGTTATGATTGTATATGGATTGTATACTAACTAGACGGTAGACTATTATAGTTGATTGCAATAATTTATACTAGGTATAACATAGATGTAATTGTTAATGTATGTATCCAAAAATGTACACTTAGTACAAGTAAAAATTACTTATTTAGAAATTTTATACCAGTTTCAGCAAATGTAGTAACATAGGTGACAATGTAAATTACTTTAAAATTACATTTTGTGTCTACAGAATTTAATGTTAATATGTTATTTTATATGTACTCTACCATGACTCTACTAATATATTTTTAATTCAATTTATTCAAATCATAATATTATATCAAAGAGGAATTCCATCAGTTAATTACAAATTACAATTATTATTTAATGATCTGTATTGTGATTCCCACAAACATCTTTAAGAATCACAAAAACATTTAAAATATGTGAAGCAGTTTTTTGCGAAGCATCCGTGATCCATTGCTAGAGAATGACGGACTGACAAACAAACTTATTGTTTGCTTGTCTAGCTTCAGTATTGCCACATGATTTATTACTGTGAGGTAAAAGGTTAAAAGAAAAAACTATTGACAATTAACTTTTTGAAAAGAAAACAGTTTTAAAACGTCCATAATGCGTTTCAATTTATTAGTTATTGGATTGGAAATAGTTAATAGTGTTCTTGATTGTTATTTAAAGTTTATTGGTGTGTGAGAGTCGATGTTTTTAGAATAAAATCCAATCTTTTGAACACGTTACTTTGCGGCGGCCTGTTTTCCGTAGCCATTTAGCAGACACAATCGGTGCTGTCAGTACCAACATCCGTAATGTTCTAGAAGGAAAAATAAAAATAAGAGTTTAATGGAAAAGGTATTGAAATTTTGTAAGTGCACTAGATCTTTACTCTCTGTGTTGTATCCAAAAAAATTCAAGATGAAAAAAAGCTGAATGGTATGTTGACTGAAATTGGTAATCTTTAGGGGTTTCTGCTTATATGTACCTATGCCTAATAATTTAATCATCAAAAAGCTATTGTGCTTTAGATCCTTTGGGAATGCATTTTACTCTCATATTGGCAGTTGGCAGCCTTATTGCATTTAAATACGATATGAAATATGAATAGGACTAACGTCAAACTATTATCTTACGAACATAAATTAAACAGCTTGGGAATTAAGGATTTCTCAATAACAATATTATAACTTAAAATTTCGTTCGCTATTGAAACTTTTTGGCATAGTCATAATATAATATCATAATAATTATCTTGTTACTCCATAGGACATAGAGCAAGTAAGTCAAGTAAGTCTTTATTAAAATAAATTTAATTTAATTATAAATATGTATAATCGCTTTCTTGAGAGAAAGCCCGTATTTAATTTACATCAAACGGTACAAAAACCTCTTATTAATACAATCGATTGTCGGCGACAAACCCGGATACCGCTAGCGATAGCCATCGCATTATCAGTAAATAATCAGAGAGATCTGCGCAAAGGCTTTGTTATAATATTAAAGGGACTATTCTCAAGTGTGTGTGCATAATAGTGTTCGAAAGTTGTTTGGGAAATGTGTTAATGTTGTTAGTTAGTCAAATAAAATTGTACATAGATATTGAAAATATTTTAAGATAAATACCTACATGATAAGTAATTTAAAAACAATGACGAATAGAAATTTACTACCGTTATGAAAATAAATACAGACCTACATATGAAAAGAGAATAGCAATTTGAGATAGCAGATTTCACTCGTTTCCAAATATTTATTTAATCCTATGTAAACCAAAATTCTCTATGATTTTGGTTTTGATAGGATTCATTCGATTTAAATTTAAAATTGTACACTGTTTTTATTAATACCGATATAAAAATTATGTTCATTTTGATTAAAACTTCGTATTAATTAATACCGACGACTGTTTTATTTGAAATCATTTTGCTGATATTATGCATGTCATTATCTACCTACGTATACATTTGAGTAGGTACATTTTTATTTAATTAAATGCTTAAAGAACGACACTTTCCAAGTTTAGGCATGCACCTTGAAATTAATAAGGAGTGAAAATTTATTGTGTTGCACATCATTCGGCAAATTTATTTTTTTACGCTTATCACACGAACGACGCAAATTATAAATCTTAACGGCCAATTAAGAAATAATACAACTAAAATTAAACGGCTTCTTCGCTCTCAAGTGTTAATTACCCGATTACTCGGTACGTAATGCATCTTTCGATTTCATTTCTTTAAAGCTCGTGAAACGTGAGCTCATTCGCGCGTTTGCCTTGTCGAGTGGCGGCTGCGTCGGAACCCGCAACCCGCGACCGCGACGTACCATTGTCCGAACTTTGAATTATCGACATGTTTAACTCGATTAAATTGAAACGATCTTGATAACTCACGGTATCTTTTCAATGAATGTGATTGTATTGTGTTCTAATTGTGCTTTAAAGTTTGTGGCCTTTACTGTTTGAGTGCGAATTTGTTAAGTTTTTAAGGATAAAGTTACATGAACATTGAACAGGTTTGTTTTATTTTACGCTTCGTAGTATAATTTAGTGATTGAATTACATTTTATCGATTTTAAAATATCAGTCACGTTAAAATTTAAATAAAATTTGAATTTTTGCTATCATGATTACCTACCTACCAACCTCGAAAACTTATCAAGTACCTAATTGAAGGTATATCGAAGTAATCTGTGAAGGTGTGGAAGATGTTGAACTTAAATGCATTATATTTATAATTAAAAGATGATCACTCATCGGTTATCATTCTGATATATGCAAATTTATAAAGTCACTGCATAGAAAGAAGTTAGGTTAGTCCAGTTAGGAGCCTATAATAAAATCATTTTAAATTATTGCAATAATAATTAGTTAAGTAAAAAGTTAGCTTAAAAAAAACGATAATTCAAAGCAAAATAAACAAAACAATAACAGCTGATATAATACAATGCCAGTACAGTGCAGAATATTAAAAATCAAAAGCTTATAAAGTTTGAAAGTTGTAAGTTGTAACTTTTAATGTTTATATTCAAGTTACCTATTTAATCATATTTTTTGTTTTATAAATTCAAAGGGAAATTTAATTATACATGAGCTTCGAAAGTAAATAAGTACCTACCTTATTTTTAGACACTAAAAATGCGTTTAAAAATATTTTCTAATTTGATTTATCAATTATTAAAAGCTATTCATTGATGCAAAGATTTTTATAAATTTTATGTTAAATTTTAAATTAAATTCACGTCCGACAAAAAAATAACATTATTGCTTCCATTATTGACTAATTAAGTCATTGCGTGTTTCAATAATACCAGTGTCAAAGAACACATGGAATACCAATGAAGTCTGAAATCGCCATGCATCGGTAATAAATTGTGGGTGAAGAGCAGCTGTAAAAATGATATCAAATCACTTTTGTAAAGTTAAGTAACGTTTCACACTGCTAACGACAGACGTTCATATTAATCGTGCGTACTTTCTCAGAAGCCCAAATCGTGTGTATATTTTTTCAGAAATGCTTCGTTGTTTGTTTTCGGCATTTTAAAAATAAACCCGTATGAAAAATGGAATATTAACACCAAACAGATGTTTTATATTGTTTGATGTTGCATTTATTTTTTTAGCCGAACTTTTCTAACGTAGATCCCATGTCTCGAAATGCAATCTAAGTTGTTGTACAACCACAATGTTGTAAATACTAGACTAAAAGCTATTTACCTCAGGAATCAGGATACTTTAAGTTACTGTCTCTAGTCTCTACAAGTTTTATTTAGCTTTTAAATGACTCTTTTTTATTATTATATATTCATAAAAGTTTCCAACAATAAAATAACTATCGTCGTTGGATAACTTTTCTACTTAGCGTCGTATTAAAAGAATGTCAATAAGAATTTCTTATTACTTCTAATATAAGCGTTGTTTATAAGCAAAATACGTGCGTGAAATAGTATGAAGCACGTGTAAACGCTCCCACATTGTCTCCACGTCGTAATGTGTAAAAACTAAAAAGTACAGCCGCAGGCGCCAGTCACACTCCGTCGCCTTGAACTGTCGGCTTGAAGGAGCAACAGATTTAATGTCAGGGAGCTTTGCGTACCTACTGTACTCGTAAGCCGTATTCATAATCGCCAAAACCAGACCCGAAGTGGGACGCGCTGATTAATACGCTCGTTTTAATTTTTTGTACTAGCTCACTTGACTAGCGTAAACGGGTCAAGCGGGCGGTACTCGTTAATTATGTAAATAACAGAATCTGTCGTTGATCATTATGCCAATAATCATCCTTTCGTTTTTTTTTCAGCAATATCAAGTTTGCCGATTAGTTGGCTAATTTAACGGTCTCTATATGTATTTAGATCTAGGATAGATAACACGTCGAATACGATGTGAGATTAGTAATATGATGTACCCACCGACATATATTTGTCTGTGGATGTACCTCATATATTAAGTATAGTCGAGGCTGTAGTTTTCCTTTTATTTATTGTTGAATATGATATTTGTATCAAGTTGCTCTTAAATGATGACTCAAATCGTTAAATCTCGTTGCTCATAGCAATTTCATTGTCAATAATAATGTTTTTGCTCATCGCAATTAGAGGTCGGCCTACGGACGATTCTGGGAATTGGAGGGTAACTAGTAATGCATGTACGAATAACTAAATTATCAATTGTGTTCTTAGAAGCTATAGGTACTATATTTATAGTTGTTGTTACTCATTGTTGAAATTATTAAAATGTTTTGTGTAGGAATAATATAATGTCAATCATTATTTTATTTCAATTAGTTACGCATAATACCATACGTTATAATTTAATAAATTATGAACAATAATACGATCACGCCTAGTTTAAAATATATAAATTATGTAGGACTTTGTTTTGTAATATAGAATTTGCATACATTTAATGGACTGCTAAATTTCAATGAAAACATAAAAATTCAGCGATCGTATATCCAATTTTCAATTAAAGACCAAACTCAATTGCGTATCAAGTCCACACCTGCAAGGGGCTTGATACTGCACTTTTATTGTTGCCATAATTTTGGTTCAATATTTATCTTATCTAGGTTGATAAATTACTATAAATATTTCCGTTTGTTTGCCAATTATTGCCGATAGTAAATTAAGGTTATCTTTTAGGTCGGGAGAAAACGCGAAATTTGAAACTGATAAATAATTTACTTTGTGATCCAAACTAAAGAATGGTAAGGTCAATGGCCTTATTGTGTCAATTACGTGTCAAATATGTAATATCATTTGAAAACTTTTTGAAAAATAACTAAGTATCTACTGTGGTACCTACTATTTATATAATTTGGACTGACTCTTACATCAACTTTCTATACAAAGTACAGTTATTTCTAAATTTTGATTATAAATTCGTCTGAATTATATGACGAATCGATTAGTTGTATCGTATAGTAGGTATGTACCATGTATGTACTATATGTATCTTAATGTTATACTTTGTATATCTGGATTTTTTAACGATAATCGTATTGACCAAATATCGTTGCAATTTTTTTGCGATACTATGATAAAAATATGGGCTTGCAAAATAAGATTAAAGCAGTGATATCTCTATATCGATTTGATAGCATTTAGCCGACATTAATTATCTAATCTATCTAGAAATGGGCCAAGTATATGAAATGATGAGTCCATTTGCTAAAATGGTGATATCACGAGGCGTTGGTAGCGTAGCACGTCTTCGCAATTGTCACGTCCTCTCAGAAATATAATACGCATACAGTTATAATCATAGATTTCACAATGCAACTTTAATTTACAACATCTTTATTGGCCTCAATGAAATATATCAATTTTATAATATGTTCCGCATATTTTGAGAAAGTTACACATAAAAAATTACATTCGTCTATAATAGTCAAAATTATATAAAACCTGGTCATCCTGGTTAAATCTGCTTCATAATAATAGTTTTAATTAATAGTTTATATGGCATTATTTTTTGGATACAAATACATATAATATAATTGAAGAATAATAGTAGCTTAATGTAATCATAATTAATTATAATATAAAAAATGACGCTCTTGTAAGCAATCATTGAAAAACGATCGATCCGTACCAATTTCGCCAAGCGAAGTTTTTAACTAAAACCGGACTCAAGGAAGAAAACTTATATAAAAGTCAGTTCATTTAGGAAGTGTTTAGGGGCAATTTACCACGGGTTTTTAATGTAATATTAATGTACCTATTTAGGAATTATTCATAGACCTTGTACTGTATCGAGTATCAACACAAATTGCCGGTATTCTAAACGAGCTTGATTCTTCTATGATTGGTTGTCCTCAATTTCGTACTTAGTTATGGTCATATTATATATCATTCTTCAATAATATTAGAGAAATAATATGTAAATACATAGGTAGTAATAAACATGTTCTTCAATTCCTTGTATGCTCACAATACAGGTTAAAATGTTTTATTTTTAGAGCCTTTTACTTCCTAACTTAACACCGACAGAATCGATAATCTGTTGGCTAGGAATTTAGAGACAGATTTCGAGTTGAAAAAAAAAAAACATTATCTGCTTTTGCAGTTGATAATCGTCAACAATAATTATTGAGATTTTTTAATATTTCGCTCTTACCATTGTGTACGTTTTTGCATAATAGTTTCAACAGAGCGAAATCGTTACAGATATTTAGTTTTTACACTGCCCACCTTTTAGTAGGAGCAAAAATGTGACTGTCCTAGATAGTGTATAAAAAGCAACAATGCAGCACGTTTCATAATGGCTTGCATCGCTTGCAGCGTCCGTTTGAAGGATATTCGGGACGTGGAAAACGCTGCACAAAATGGTCCATTAAAGAATACTAGTTGCTCGATTTTTGTCATGCGTTATGATCATGGAGTTTGCTTACGAATTTGACTACAATGTTGTTTAACAAATTAAAAAGTTAGCATTGTAATACCACATAATACTGAACAATATTATTATCTTAATCAGACCTTTTTTTTTTTTTTTTTTTTTTTTTTTTAGTGGGGAAATCTTGCATAGATACCCACGGCCTCCGGGGAAGAGGCCGTGGGTTATGTCGGATTCCTACCGACCAAAACCCCACTGTGTTCCGTCAAGCCGCATCAACGACGGGGCCACGGGTATGTGTAGAATTCATCCGTGACCCCATCAGCGGCAGCCCGTCGCCGGGCCCAAACAAGCTAAGAGCCTGCCAGCTCTACCCTCATGAGCGGAACACGTCTCACGCCGCCTCATCCCACCGGACAATGGACTAAATCCCCACTCCATCGCCCGGCGCCCCTCGTCAAGGAGGCTGGTTGCGGCCGCGTAAATCAGCCGCAACGCGACGACGACGCCCAATAGGACGTCGGCGCCGGATCGGGTCCGCGTGAGGATCCCTCTCGCGAACCCGCTCCGCCTCCTCTTTCCGCGAGATCACGTCCTCGGAGAACGTGATCACCGCGCGCCAGGATCTGTCGCTGCCCACCATTGCGCTAACAATGGAGGGCAGAGAGAGATCCGACCCGACGACCGTGACCAAGCGAGCACGGGGCTCAGCCCACGCGGGGCACACGGCAAGTGTATGATCTGCCGTGTCCTCCGGGCAGGCGCACCAGTGGCAAGCCATGCTGGGCTCCCTCCTCGCGACTTTACACAGATACCGCCCGAAGCAACCGTGCCCAGACAGTACCTGTGTAAGGCGGAAGGTTATGGCCCCATGCCGCCTGTCGCACCACTCTCGCAGCACCGGTCGAATTGCTGCGACCGTCCGCTCTCCAGCGCTGGGCTCTTCGAGCCGGCGTTCCCACTCCCGGAACCGCCGTTCGATAGCCTCAGCCCTCCACTGTTCAACCTCTTCATAAGATGGGTTGAACCCAAGCGACTTGGACGCCGAGACGCGGCGATACACGTCCGCGAGCATCTCGGCGTCCAGTTCCCACGGGGGCGTCCCGGCCATCACGCACGCTGCCTCGAATGAGACCGTGCGGTACGCCCTCACTACCCTAAGTGCCATGACCCGCTGCGGTCTCCGCAGGAATGGTCTATTACGGGCGCTTAGGGCGTCTGCCCATATGGGGGCCCCGTAGAGGGCCATGGAGCGGATTACGCCTGTGTACAGACGGCGACACCCACCCCTGGCACCCCTAAGGTTCGGGAGCAAGCTTCCCAGTGCCCCAGCCACCCCTACAAGTCGGGGGGCGAGGCGACGGAAGTGCTCCACGAACTTCCATCTGCTGTCCAGCACAATGCCTAGGTACCGCATTGTGGATCCAACCTTGATGGGCACCCCGCTGACCCTGATCTCCGATCCGGCGCTGTGTAGCCTTCGACGGCCGGGAAAGAAGATAGCCTCTGACTTTTCCAGCGCCACCTCCAGACCCAGCCGCCGAATGCGACATACCACGTCCGCCACCCCCGCAGCAGCCAGGAGAGCCGCCTCGCTATACGAGGCACCGCGCGCGGTCACCAGGGTGTCGTCCGCGTAACAGGTTACGCCGACACCTGGGAGATTTGCGGCGCGCAGGACCCAATCGTATCCAATGTTCCACAGGAGAGGTCCGAGGACTGAACCCTGTGGAACACCGCACGACACCTCCCTCTCACTCCACCCATCCCGAGTAGGGTACGCCACAGCCCTGTCCGAAAGATATGATCGCAGTAGGCGCATCATATATTTCGGAACGCGGTGAAAGTGGAGAGCGTCTAAGATCTTGTCCCACGGCAGGGTGTTGAAGGCATTGGCGATGTCCAAGGACACCGCCAGAACAACCTCGCCGTTCTCGGTTGCGCTCTCCACAGTCGCCCTCACACGCGATATGGCATCGAGCGTAGACCTACCTCGGCGAAAGCCAAATTGGTTATTGCTTAAATCCGGACCAATTCCCTCTAAATGGTTGACGAGGCGAGCTGCGAAAACGCGCTCAAAAAGCTTGCTCACCTCGTCAAGCAGTACGATGGGCCTGTAAGCAGTGGGTGAGTTCTGCGGGCGCCCATCCTTCCTCAGCAGGACCAAGTTCCCCGTCTTCCACCTGCGAGGAAATTGGCCCTGCCGAAGGCAGGCTGAAAAAAGCTGCTCTACTCGGGGTCCGAGAGCCTCCATCGCCAGCACCCAGGCTCGGCCAGGGATTCCGTCTGGACCTGGGGCGGTGTTCCTCTGTTTGAGTCGCCCCACCGCTGTCTCGACTTCGTCTCGGGTGACATCCGGAACAGATACACCTGCAGGCTCCTGTTCTTCGGGCGTCGCCGCCGTTGATAAGGCATCTCTTCCCCTCTCTGGGAACAGGGTTGCCACAATCCGTTGCAGTAAACGAGGCTCGAGGGACTGAGACAGGGGAGGGGCCCACGGGCGAAGCTTCTGCCTTACCCGCTTGTACGGCCGACCCCATGGTTCTCGGTTTAGGCCCTCAAGCATCTCGTCCCAGGCCCGGTCCTTGGCGCTGCCGATTGCCTCCTGCAGAGCCGTCACGCACTCCCTATAAGCGGCATATAGTCGCGTTTCCTCCTCCTCATCGCGCCATCTCCGGCGCCGGTGTCTGGTGTACGCCCGCCTCGCAGCCACACAAGAAGTGCGCAGCTGGGCGATTTCGGCAGACCACCAGTACATCCGACGTCTGCGCGGAGTAGAGCGGGCTCTGGGCATCGACGCGTCGCAAACCTGCACCATAGCGTTTGCCAGCCATGCTGCTTCATCCTCGACCGAACTGTCCTGTGGCGCAGGCAACCACGACTGCACTATGGCAGCCTCAATCAGAAGATCCCTGTCGAGGCTCCGAAGTGCCCAGCGTGGACGCCTATCAGTCCGGGAAGACCAGCTGGAGGCAATCGAGGGCGCAGATATGCTGAAGCGGATGTAACGGTGGTCCGACAGCGTCTCCACATCGGTAACAACCCTCCAATCCTCGATTCGCCGTGCAAGGGGGGGGCTTGCAAACGTGACGTCGACGATGGATCCACCCCTTTGCCTCACACACGTTAATTCCGACCCACGATTGAGAACCGAGAGATCGGCCGCAACCGCCCAGTCCTGTAACACCGCTCCCCGCGCATTCCTCACCGAAGACCCCCATGCCATTGACTTGGCATTGAAATCTCCGGCCAGGAGTATAGGCTGTGGACGGGCGAGTTCAATCAGCTCCCCCAGCTCTGCCAGAAACTGCTCGAACTCGTCCAGTCCACGGTTGGGAGAGAAGTATACTCCAACCACCGTGTATCCTCTGATCGAGGCCGAGACGCAACCTCGCCGCCGGGCAACTCGTTCCATGACCACACCACCCTGTGCCACCAACATCACCAAGCCATCCACGTCCCCCGCCCAGTTATCCCGGAGAGGTACCGAGTATGGCTCAGCTACCACCGCCACATCTATCATCCACTCCGCCAGACTCTGGAGCAACAGATCTTGAGCTCTAGCGCAGTGGTTGATGTTGGCTTGAAGAAAGCGGAGGGCCATCGCTACGTCTCCATTCCTTCTTCCTCCACGGGCGCCTCGGATGGCGCAGGGCGAGAACGCGATGCGACTACCGGACTATCGCGCTTCTGGCCTCCTCTCTTCCGCTTAGGAGCTTTGCATGCCGGGCCCCCGAGACGGTGTCCCGCGGGCAGTTTTGCATCGGCGCAGAGAGCACAATGAGCAGCCGCAGAGCACCCTGCAGCCTTGTGCCCATTTTCGCCACATCGATAGCAGACGTTGCTTCGGTCTGTCGGCGACGAGCACATGGCTCTTACGTGTCCCACCTCCAGACACCGGAAGCAGCGTTGCGGCTTCACTGCACCAAGCGTGACCCCCGCGGAGACCCATCCAACAAGGATGCGCCCAACCTGCGCCACCTTTTTCGCAGCGGCTACCGGGCAACTCACCCACGCCGTGGTGGAGCCCCTCGAGCCCACGCGCAGACCACTACACTTGACCTGGTCCGCGGGGCACTCCCCCACCCGGGAGATAGCGGCTGCAACTTCCTCGGCAGCCACCGAATCATCGAGACCAGTGACCCGAACCTCCGCGCGCTTTACCGGCCTGGATACCTTGATGGTATCTTCGTCCCACACCTCACGTAGTTTAACCGCAAGAGCGTCCGCCTCCTTTGCACTGGTAGTACCCGGTACTTCCAAAATTCTGGCCCCGGTGGCGGCACGCTTAAAGCGCAGGGCGCTGACGCCGATCGCCGCGAGGTCGATCTTTTGTCGGGACCCAGCCATAACCGAGGCGTACGTGACACCGCGCTCCTCCGCACCCGGCTGCAGGGTTATGACCACAGCCGAGGACGTGGGAGAGCGGAGTTTAGGAGCCCTTCCTCGTGTTTTAGCCCCCGCCTTGTTTTTCTTCCTTTTCTTCTTCTCCACCAGAGTCCACCCTTGCTTAGGCAGTTGCTGCTGGGGAGCGGATGACGTAGGCGGGGCAACCTTTTCGGAGCGCCGCCCCGCTTTCTTTCCCCCTTTTCCTTGGTTGGCGGTTCCTTGGTTGGCCTTTGAGGCCGAACCGGTCCCCACAGGCTGTGCAACAGCCCGCTTTTCGCCCTGATTATTATTTGCCGTTTTTGCAGGCGCCCTCTTAGTGGCCTTTGGAGGAGGGAGTTGAGGGAAGTCCTCGGTTAAGCTAGCCGTTATCCCCTCAGCCCTATTATCCGCCGCCAGTGGCGGCCTCACGCGCCTTGTTGGAGGTAGGTATTCCTCCAGCACTTCCAACCGGGCGCTAACCATTTCTCCAACCTGCCGCATGATGTTCGCGGTCAGATCGGAGGCCATCTGCTGCTGCTGCGCATGATGTGCGCCCCCAAGCGCGGCTTTCATTTCCTCCATCTCCTTGCGGAGGGCTGAAATCTCCCCATGCAGCCGAGTGTTGTCGGCCTGGAGCCGCCGTGTCTCTTCGGAGGCGGTGCGCTGCACAAGTAGTGCTACCGCCTCTTGGATCGCCTCCGACGCATCCTTTAGGGTCCGTTTCGACGTCCCCTTCAGGTTTGAGGATTTAGCCTCTATGACCGCAAGGTTCTCCTCAATGCGGCGCCGGAGGGCTACGGTCGATTCGTCGTTGTCGGTCCGCCCGCCGCCGGCTTCTGCGTCCGCAGCCTGAGAGCTTCTCGAGACCTGGGTCTCTCGCTCAGTCTCGAACTCGGGCTTGCCGCCTACGAGCACAAGAGCTTTCCTTGCGGCAACCATTTCCGCCAACGCCTTCCTTGCAGGTGTACGCGATGTTGACGAGCGTCCCTTGCCCCTCTTGGCACCCTTCTTGGCCGTGCGCGTTCGTCCCTCTGTGGAGGAGCCCGAGCAGCTCGCTCCAGAAGACCGCTTGCGCTTCGCCCACAGTCGGTCCTCTTCATATGACTGGACCGTCATGAGGCTGTCTACAGACGTTGCCGCAGACATTCCACTAGGTCCAGCCTTCCTCCCCCTTGTTCTCACTCGCTCCATTTGAGCGCGCGTCCCTACCCCAAAATCCGTATCGCTTTGCATATCGTTATTTTCCATTGTCCGATTGCCAAGGTCGTCGATTGATCCAGTAGCTTTTGGCACCGAGGGGGCCTGGGAACCCACCTCCTCAGTGTCTTTACGCAAGTTTTTGCCCCCCCCAGAATACGTGGGGCAGCCTGAGTTAGACTCAGGGAGGGATTCTCCACTTTTGGTGGTACCCTCCTGGGGTAGTTTATTTTTAGAACTTGCCTCCATCATCTCCTCCTCTCTTCTCCAGTTTGCAGTACGCCTGCCGGGTTACACCCGCCAGCCGCTACCTAGGGCTGGGCCCTTTCGGCGCCACAGCGGCCTCATCGGCCCCAACCCCAGTACTAGGTGATGCTGCGCACATACCATCACCTAGGAGTATTATTTAGCAGCCCTCCGGCCTCCTCGCTGGTTTTGGTCCGCGCCGGCTGAACAGCCGGTACCCCCCATATCTGGGGGGCCTGCCCCTATCCGCCACCTGGGGACGCGCCCGATGGGAGACCAGAAACTCCACACGGGATCTTAATCAGACCTAGAATCTAGAAGTGAATAACTAATTGATATACCCTAAAGTTGAATTTGAGCTGTTCTTTACATTCAAATGTAAGTAATTTTTTAACGGAAAAGATAGAAATAAAAATGTAATTCTTATTCAAAAAAGTCGATAATCTCCTCTGAAATATAATGTTAAAATTAGTACGCATCTGTTTAATTTAAAAACATTAGAAAATCCTTTGTAAAACTAATAAACGACAATCGGATGTCCAGCTCTCTAGCTACATGGATACGTGAATACGTGATAGCAGTTACAGCGCTGCAAACATAGCGGTGAAACCACGTGAAATTTCAAATTACACTGACACCAATCAACATTGTTTTTGATCCCTGCGGCTACAATTTAGACTTTATATATATTGTTTTACTGAAATGCTATTTCAAAACATAAATTATTGATAATCGATTGAAAATTAATACGATTTTTAGGCAAGTCTAATTTCTACTGTTATAACCAAAGTTATCTACTCTAAACCAATGATATCATATACAACTAGATAATACTTTTCTGAAACAATTTACAAAGTTCTGTAACCCTTTATTATTTTAAATTTGTAGACTTTTCTCTACAAATATATCGTTACACAATTACAAGCGTTACATCTTATTTGAAAAACTAAATTTATTATCAACATTGTATTATGTTTTTATTTCTCAAGCCACTTCAAATAAAGACATACATTGTTTATTTCCCGTAACACAAAACATTCAGTCACTTCAGTGTTAGTTCGGGCCATCGAAATCGCTTCACGGCCGAAACATTAAGAGCTATTACGCACTGTCGACCAGTCGCTGGCGACTCAGTCGCCGGCGACTGTGACTTACTATAGTTTAAATAGGGGCTTGCGCACTTAGTCGTCAGTCGACCAGGAGTAAGTCCAGTCGCCGGCGACTGAGTCGCCGGCGACTGGTCGACAGTGCGTAATAGCTCTTAGGGAGTCTAATTTGTTACGTACTTACGACAGATTTATAACCCTAAAGGTATTAAGCGCAGTTTATGTTACAGCAATCCAGTTTAATCTGTCACAATTAGTAACCACCTAGAATGTTAATAACATTAATGCTAATTGGTCACTACGAAACATCCATGAGCTTATTATATAAATTTTACGTGAATATTTTAATACGATATAGACATACGTTATGCTCATTGAATACAAAAAATACATACGAAAAAGTAATTGTAAAATATTTACCGCTATGTAGCTGCTGTAGCAAATTCTCATTTATGCAGTGATAAAAATTAAAGAACCTGCATTAAAATCGGGAAAAGGTACCGTACTCACTTAATTTGATTTCAATTAATCATCGCGACAAAAACCTCGTTCATGAGTAATCAATCAAAGAAGAGGTTTCCGAGTGAAACTGAATACGAAAGCTGCATTACGTTAATGAAACATATTTTCACTAATTTATACTACTTGAGGATGATATTAACTTAAATTGTTGACGGCTTTCAGCTATATCTATAATTATGTACTATTAGTAATTAGAAATGAAGTCAATTTCACAACTAGAATGCCCATTAACAGCTTGTTATACATTGTACGTTTGTAAATAAAATTAACGTTAAAACATTTGAACGGTTACCAATAAACATACTCGTACACTTGACACTGTCACTCAGTCACTTCATGGGCGGGCGTCAACTCATATAGGTAATTAAACTATGATTTAAGTGCATTTTAAAAATTGTTTTGAAACAATGTTGTTCGTATTATATTGAACAATAAAAACCGTAGACATAATAATGCTTTTAAAGTGTTTAAACATTAAATTGGGTTATTTTATCGCAGGTAGGTAGCTTCCATATTGTAGTTAGTATCTTAAGTGGAGTTTTGGAAAGTTGTTAATGAGTCTTAACGGCAATGAATGGGTTGTAAGTTGAGCTGTTACCGGCCTAAGTGATGGTGTTTCTGGGTTATGGCTATGGGTGTTTCGTTATTTATGAAGGTGTAACTTGTAATTAGTAGAGTAACTAGACTACGTGTAGCTATACACGAAGCAATATTTGGTCCTAGAAGAAATACTTTGTAGTATAGATATGTGCACTCCTGTGGAATATATGAAAGATAAAAAGCTACCCATAAAGTATATTTACTACAGACGTAATAGGCGCAAATTTTAGTAATTTGTGCAAATAATAGACCTTTTATCTAAATTCTACAGGAGGTAAACTTAAGCTTAACGCTACGGTGTGGTTTCGGTCATTTGGGCAATAGGTGCAACTCACTAGGCTCCACAGTGGCACGGTAACCACACCAATGGATACAAAGTAAATTGCTCTGACTCAGATCCTAACTGGTAACTATACAGTACACGTGCTTCTTCGCTTTCGAAATTAAAGCGTTCATTGTTTTATTAAAATTCAATTTAATTCCAATCATCGGTATCAGCATGTTTACCATCTAGACCTTTAGCGAACCTATAATTTACTAAGAAATATATTCCTTCGTGTACCGTTTCTGTGACCATCTCGAATCGTTTCAAGGTGTACAATAAAGCTAAGGTAATAACGGGTTATTATGTCCGACACCGTGTGTGGATCGCGATGTACATTGTTCTGTTAAATTGATATCTGCTTTTCACTACACCCCATAGAAAGGGGGACTTATCTTGATTTATTATTACGTTAATATGAAAGAAAATGTTTAGCTGCGCCGCCGGAGACGGCCGTAAATCAAGACCTCTGCCTAAATACTTAACTTGTAATAGTATTTAGGAATTTACAAGCCATTCTTAAATTGTATCTGTTGTAGTATTTACTAAATGTGTATTGGTTAGGGAGCCAGGTGCAAATTTGGTTAACTATTTCCTCTCAAGAAATAATTCGTCAGACGCATGAGAGTATAGTATTATAAAGCCTCGTGAACGTCAGCTGGCGCTCGGTTGGGGGGGCGAGCGGTTGTAGCCTCCCACGCACATAGGAAAAAAAATACATTCATTCATTCATTTCCTCTCAGCTAAAAATTTGTCAAATTGTAGCTAACCCAATATCTCAACGAAAAAAAATAGTCAGCTGGTTACAAAATGGTGTATTATACGTCAGCTGGTGTCTCGAACATGAAAGTTAAATTTAAAGAAAAATTTATTTTCCGTTATTTCCTCTCAAACAAAAATTTACCTGATGATAGCTTATATGTAACTGTGGATAAATATATATGTCAGCTGGCTGTATCTTGGTGGAAAAACCGTCAGCTGATACGGGAGGCTACAACCGCTCTTCCCCCCAACCGAGCTCCAGCTGACGTTCACGAGGCTTCATAATACTATACTTTGATGCATTTTACTAATTACCGCTTGAGAGGAACTTGGTCATAAAATCTGCTGCTGGCTCCCGGACCATATTGTGTAATGTTGTTAAAAATTGTATAAATTATTATCGCAGGACGTGTGTTTTTAAAAAACTTTTATATGTTTATTCGATACTTACCTTGAATGTAAGGCTATCAATGTTGAAATTATTGTTATTAATATTATATTTCAGTTGATAGCTCCGTACCTATTGCAAGTTTGCTAGGTATAAAGATTAATATTAGCAATTACCTTGTACACTAGCACCTACGTTTGATAAGATACCATAATTGAAATTTTATAATTATATTGTAAAACTTCAATAAATCTGTTGAAATAAAATATAATACTATTGCACATGAATACTGTAGCTAAATTATATTGTTAAATACTAGTCTGTGGTCTATTCCAATTTCCAATACAAAGTCACGTCACCTGTCATAAACTAACTTGAATGGCAAAACAGAACGAGCGTGTGACCTAAAAATTGCAGTTGTTAAATACAAAATAGACCCTTAGTTGCCTCGACACACATGCACCGGTGCACCGTGACCTAAGCCTGAATAACGGGATGCACTTGACTTTCAGCGTATACTTTGTAAAATTTATTCGTCGTCAACTAGAAGGCTCCACTTTCGACAACGCGTCAAGGTCTTCGAATGATTTAATAAATGTGAAAATAAAATCGAACGCCGAATACAACGTACTATGCAGCTTCTGCGAATATTATAAGATTATACTATACTATAACTATTAGGTACCTACATAACAAGCGTAATATTATGCATGTGTGATTTGGTAATGTTGTGTTTTTTATACGTAATTGTATCCACAGTAAAAGACACGATGTGTAAATACATATTATTATTTTTTCTTAATTTATCATTTCAATAATTGATACAATATCATAATTCCTGCACGGTTAGATTTTAATATTTTAATATTTTCCTTATTTAATGCCCTGTATCACAGATTAGATACTAGCCTGTATGCTGTTAATAAGTCAGTGGATTTACAAAAGGCTTCTTATAAAACTCGTACACTTAGTATTAACTCGATAAAGGCTCATAGCTCCTGATTTTCGAATCAACCATACGCGTGCTTGTACCTCGATGCAGTGGATTTAAAATATTTCTTCACATATTTACAACAATACGACTTGATTGGCCCCTTTGTGGTAGCTTTATATTTATTTTTGATAAATGTTACGGGTTGATACCCTGAATTGCTCGTATAATGTAACTTGATTTGATTTAATTTATTATTTTTTCTCAATAATAAAATAGGAAATTAATAAGTTGAATAATATTAATAAAGCTATGCTAAAATTTGAATTGTAGATACACTAATATTGGTCTTAATGTTATTTTTATTACGTGTGTGTATTAAATTAATAACCAAAAGAAGGAAAAATAAAAGCTCAAACACGCAGCAATAATATTAATTGTCGAGTGCCAAACTTTAATTGATAATTGCGACAATGACATTGAAAAATCATAACAAATTAAGAAGCTGTGTGTCTGCAATTCGTTTAATTGAAAGGAAGGCCGATAAAATACCTTTGTAATTTACAGAGCCGAATACAGTACACAGTATAAATTTTATATTTCAATATAAATGTTTTTATTACATAACTAGCGACCCGCCCCGGCTTCGCACGGGTGCAATGCTGATACTAAATAATCTAAATATAAATACACTACAGAAAAACTGTGAACGTTGTATATAAAAACATAGCGGCCCGCTCCGGCTTCGCACGGGTCTAAAATAGAAAACAGATAGCCGGGCGGCCGGCCGGTACCGCCGCAAACGCCACGTCCCGCAATTTTTAAATCTGTAATATCTTCGAAAATATTCACTTAAATCATTCGGTGTAAAGGGCCATATAGATCTATATTAAATGAACAATGTGTTCAAGGTATTTAATTGGTTAAGAATTAATGCTGTATTGGTTGAAATCGCATCGAAAATTAGCCATTATTTGTCGTAAAAAGTAAATGACAAAAAAAAGTTATTGTGGGTTATGCATAAGAGATAGACATATACCATCGCGGACTTTTCTGTTGACCTTTTCAATGTGTATAATACTTAGTACATAATTTTGATAAAACTCGTAGGGTTCAGCCTGCGTTTGCAATGTAAGCGGAAAAAATGTAATTTTTTACGACATCATATTAGAAACCTCAAAAATAACAGTACTTCTCCACTATTTAATGGATATTATTATACATATAAACCTTCCTCTTGAATCACTCTATTTAATAAAAAAAACCGCATCAAAATCCGTTGCGTAGTTTCAAAGATTTAAGCGTACAAAGGGACATAGGGACATAGGGACATAGGGACAGGGAAAGCGACTTTGTTTTATACTATGTAGTGATGATAACATCTTCATTTACCAATGACATGCTGATAAAGTACTTTACATTATGTTTACTTAGTCACTTCATTTCTTGTAAATAAATGAAATAACCTTTTATAATAATGTTAACCTCATTGAATTAAGACATTCGTGGAATTGCAGTTGCATTTCGTTTTACTAATATACTTAAACGCGTCATTTGTATTGTTCTAATAACTATAAATAAACAAAATGTATGGATGTAAATGGAATAACAAGTTCAATTTCTGTAACAGCAAATTTAAATAAGTTTTGAATTGTGAAATCAATAATTTTTTAAAGAAGACTAATTAATATGTTTATGTGGCTTCGCGTCGTCTAAAAACTTATCAAATTAAATATTTATAAAAACCTTCCTCTTGACCTACTAAATTAAAAAAAAAACTGCATGCAAATCCGTTGCGTAATTTTATAGATCTAAGCATACATAGAGACACACAGTCAGCGGGGAGCGACTTTGTTATATATGTCACGGCTAAAGGTAGGTGAGAACATAAACTTAAGATTAGCCGGCTAAACTTAGGTTTATTTTCGACGAGGTGTTAATGTTAGTTTGTTCTATCTTTAGCCGGCTAAACTTAAGTGTAACCGCAGGCCCGTGGCTAAAAATGTCGGGGTGGGTAGATTTGGTTAGCGCCGGGCCGGTGGAGGGCTTGAGGGGCCCGCACAGTGCCAGAAAACACTCGCCCTGTTCCTTACATGTATTATAGTAACCAAATCTACCCACCCCGACTCAGGGCAGAAAGCTGGTGGCTAGGTTAGGTTAGGTTAGAACTCTTAAGACCCGCACGAGCCGAGCGAGCGCAGCGAGCGTGCTGCGGCAGCAGCCGGCGAAGTGCCAGAAAACACTCGCCCTGTTCCTTACATGTATTATAGTAACCAAATCTACCCACCCCGACATTTTTAGCCACGGGCCTGCGGTTACACTTAAGTTTAGCCGGCTAAAGATAGAACAAACTAACATTAACACCTCGTCGAAAATAAACCTAAGTTTAGCCGGCTAATCTTAAGTTTATGTTCTCACCTACCTTTAGCCGTAACATATATACTATCTTAGTGATTCTACAACGTATGGTTTGGTGTTGAATTATCAAAATGCATTGGTTCTTGCACCGGTGACCTATGAGATGTAGACAGGCCTTTTATGGGCCGACGCCAGCCCTTGCTGTTTCGAAAGATTCGATGCGTGCTGCGTGCAATTGTTGTATCGCCTTCATAATATTATATGTATATGCCAAATAAGCATTATTACTTATTATATGAACTATATTGCAATGATATCAGTAATTAATTATGAATACGGCATCCTTTGATGATTAAAATATCTGTTTAGTATTTTTATTACTTAAGTATAACTTATAGCGTTGGCTCATACCTATACTGGTAAAGTTAGAATGTAAGTTATTTCATTGGAAACCATCCAGCTTGTACTTTAGCCAAAGGAAATAAATAAATATCTGTATTAACAGGATAGATTTTGATTTGATTGATTAAAAGAACCTGCTTAAGTAACTATTAGATTGTATTCATATATATGTACTTACTTACCATTATTTGTAACTCGAATTGCAAAAATATATTAATTTGATGATTAAAAATACCTAATACATACGTGATAAGCCCTGATTGCGGACGCAAGTCTTGCGCGGGCATATTACAAATGCGAACGCGCGTAAAATTTTGATGTTATGCCTTATATTCGTAATTCGCGATGCGTTGCCATGCACTATTCCTTTTTGGCACCAAATAACTTTCCATTTTAAGGTGATGAATTAATTTTTCTAACATTTACGGCCCTTTTCAAACCTTCGTAATTTTTATATTATTAAAGTTTTCGTGATGAAAATTCTTGACAAGAAAGTTCAATAGTAACACAATACGTCTACCGTTTTAGAAACATGATTCCATGATATTTTCTTGATAGAAAAAAAATGCAAAGTTATCATTGTTATTTTTTTTTAATCTCTGGCATCTTCAAAATAACAAACGTAAAGTTACGACTTTTTGGATATTAACTATAAAATATACAACCTATAC